>NC_063063.1:11777272-12477284 GCF_018812025.1 Megalobrama amblycephala | reverse complement strand
AACTGTATGGACAATCAAATAAACCTACAGCCGTTGCCAAAAATATTGGCAGTGACATAAACTTTGTCTTTCGCAAAGTTTTCTGATTCAGTTTTAGATTATTTTGTCACATCTTTCTATACTGGATAACAAAAAGCATTTCATAAGTTTTAATGGTGCCCTAGAACTTTTTTTTAAAAGATGTAATATAAGTCTAAGGTGTCCCCTGAATGTGTCTGTGAAGTTTTAGCTCAAAATACCCAATAGATTTTTTTTAATTCATTTTTTTAACTGCCTATTTTGGGGCATAATTAGAAATGAGCCGATTCAGGGTGTGTGGCCCTTTAAATCTCGTGCTCCACGCCCCAAGAGCTCGCGCTTCCCTTAAACAACATAAAAAAAGTTCAAACAGCTATTATAACCCTCAAAATGGATCTTAACAAAGTGTTCGCATGCAGCATGTCTAACCGCGTAAGCACAGTGTTTATTTTGATGTTTACATTGATTCTGAATGAGTTTGAGGCTGTGCTCCGTGGCTAACAGGCTAATGCTACACTGTTGGAGAGATTTATAAAGAATGAAGTTGTGTTTATGCATTATACAGACTGCAAGTGTTTAAAAATGAAAATAGCGACGGCTCTTGTCTCCGTGAATACAGTAAGAAATGATGGTAACTTTAACCACATTTAACAGTACATTAGCAATATGCTAACGAAACATTTAGAAAGACAATTTACAAATATCACTAAAAATATCATGATTATCATGAATCATGTCAGTTATTATTGCTCCATCTGGCCATTTTTTGCTATTGTCCTTGCTTGCTTACTTAGTCTGATGATTTAGCTCTGCACATCCAGACGTTAACACTGGCTGCCCTTGTGTAATGCCTCGAACATGGGCTGGCATATGGAAATATTGGGGGTGTACACCCTGACTGTTACGTAACAGTCTGTGTTATGTTGAGATTCGCCTGTTCTTCGGAGGTCTTTTAAACAAATGAGATTTATATAAGAAGGAGGAAACAATGGAGTTTGAGACTCACTGTATGTCTTTTCCATGTACTGAACTCTTGTTATTTAACTATGCCGAGGTAAATTACATTTTTGAATCTAGGGCACATTTAAAGGCGAAAACATTCAATATGTGCAAAGAGTCAATAATTACAGTGTTGACCCTTCTTTTTCATAACCTCTGCAATTCACTATGGCATGCTGGGTATCAGCTTCAAATCCTGACTGATGGCGATCCATTCTTGCCTTATTAGTTCTCAGAGTTGATCACAGTTTGTGGGCTTCTGCTTGTCCACTCACCTTTTAAGGACTGACCACAGGTTCTCTATGGAATTAAGATCCAGAGAGTTGCCTGGTTACAGATCCAAAATTTCAATGTAATGATCTCCAAGCCATTACCACTCTTGCCTTGTGACAAGGTGCCACATAATGCTCACAAATGCACGGATTATCACTATATTGCTCCTGGATAGTTGGAAGAAGTTGCTCTTGCAGGACGTTTTGATACCACTCTTTATTCATGGCAGTGTTTTTGGCCAGAATTGTGAGAGAGCCTCCCTTGGATGAAAAGCAACAGTGTTTGCACGACACTGGACTCATGGTAGCTCTCACCATTTCTTCACCATACAATCAATTTTCCAGATGTCCCAAACAGTCGGAATGTCCAAATCTGCTTCATCTGAGAAAATATATTTGCTTCTGCTGTCCAATCCTTGCAGAATTGATGTTTTTCTTGGAGAGAAGTGACTTCTTTGCTGTGCTTCTTGACATCAGGCCGTTGTCCAAAAGTCTTTGCCTCAGTGTGTGTGTGGATGTCAATATTGAGCAGCTTTGCACTGGTGGTGACACAATTCCAAAGCTGATTCCTCAGGAGGAGACAGTCCTGGCACTTGCTGAATGCTCTGGGATGTCCTGAAGCCTTCTTCACTGCAGTTGAACCTCTCTCCTTGAAGTTCTTGACGATCCGGTAAATGGTTCTTTCAGGTGCAATATTCTTTGCTGCAGTTTCCTTGCATGTGAGGCCATTTTGATGCAAAGCGATGATGGCTGCACATCTTTCTTTGGAGGTAACAATTGCTAACACAATGAATAAGAAGCTTCTTCCCTTCTTTTATACCAATCAGCCTGCTCTTGTAATCCAATCAGAATCAGCACTCGTTCACATAGTTTCCCATGTGCTGATCAAATGATGCACTCTGCATATTAATCTAGAAACAATTTGATTAAACACCACACCAACTGAAGCAGAAAACATGTTTATGTCACTGACAATACATCTTTAAGTTGCTTCAATCCAGTAAATGTTCATCTTGAAATATTTTAATATAAGTTATTCTTATATTTACTTTATAAAAAATCAGATTTCACAGCAAAAAGACATATGTACCATGACCGGACAGAGGATGTTTTTAGAATTATACTAAAAGGCCTTTAGCTTGCTTAAAAACATAAACTATCAGTCAGACAACAGAAGGCACTTCGTGGATTCTGGAGAACAGGTTTTTCAGCAAAGTTTTTATTATGATGATAATACAGAGGCCTTAGAAATTTGCATATCAAATATGACACAGTATAGGGTTAAAGGAATAGTTCACCCCAAAAACAACATTCTTTCATCATTTACTCATATTCATCCAAACCTGTATGGCTTACTTTCTTTCTTCTGTGGAACATAAAAGAAGATTAAACCTTCTGAAGAGGTTTTTGTTCATATAAGATGTCAATGGTGTCAAAAATAACATGAATCCCTACTGATTTTTTCAAAATATCTTCTTTTGTTTTCTACAAAAGAAAGAAATCATACAGGTTTGGAATGACATGAGCGTAAGTAAATGATGACAGAATATTCATTTTTAGGTGAACGTTCATTTAAAATTTTTGGAGAGTGGAAAGACTGAGAGTTAGTTGAAAGGATACATCGCCTTTAAGACAGAGCCTACCACAAACAAATTGGATTAGTCACCAAGGTGCATGAATAACACTGCAGGATATTTGGTTTGCACATCACTGAAATGAAGTTAGAGTGAGAACAGTGTGACCCTGATGAAGTAAACTCAAAAACAACCGAGTGAACATTCTCATGGGAAATTTAAACCTTCATACAAAATAAACTGGCTAGTTACATGATAAGTGATCTATCAGTAATAGAGAGTGTTTTGGGAAAGAATCTCACACATTCTA
This sequence comes from Megalobrama amblycephala, assembly GCF_018812025.1. Lineage (NCBI taxonomy): Eukaryota > Metazoa > Chordata > Actinopteri > Cypriniformes > Xenocyprididae > Megalobrama > Megalobrama amblycephala. Next base: position 12,474,111 of record NC_063063.1, on the reverse strand, counting down.
CATGCACTGCAGTGAGTCACTAATAAAGAAAGTGCATTTCAGTAGAACAAATAAATAGTTTGTGGTTGAAAGTGGAAACATATTTCATATTTTTACAAATTACTACAGCTGCTCCATTTGATCAGACAGTTTTTATGCCAATGAATTTAAAAATGGAGCTCTTAGTGTTGAAACCAAACTGCAGTGCGGCTGATAAGTCTAGAGGCGCTTTTTTTTTTTTTTTTTTATAAATAAATAAATACAATTAGCCTATTTCTGAAATTCCCTTTATCCAAATTTTAATATCATGTGTAATAATCTAATTGAAACAGAGGATGAAAATCAAGGCTGCCCGGTGTGAGAAAATGTGGTGGCAGATTATCCGCATTAGCATTCTTACTGGATTTTAAAAGAACCAGTAAGAAAGGGATTAATGTGCATGTACAATGTAAAATATAGAACCTTCTGTATGAATAGCGCAAGTCATTTTTATGTTAAAAATTAGTTGAAATTCCAATTAAAGATACAAAATTAATCACAGAGCTCAGGAGGATAAACAACACAAGGTCACAATTAAGTTCACACATTCCACAGCATTATGAAAAGCACGTTTTGAGGTTAAACATCTCAACCCATCGAAAATTAATAGGGTTTTCTAGTCTTATTTAGACAGGTATTTATAGACCAAGTCATTTTGCAATGCCAATGAGGCATCTTAATGATGTAGTGTGTGTCTGAGTGTGTTTGCTAATGTGCCCTCCACCTCAGTGCATACTGAAAATGAGTCTATTACTGTCCAACTCCACTGAAATAGCATGCGCAGATGGGCAGACAGTACAGCAATCTGTCAAATTCTGTGTGACGGCTGACTGACAACCTAAAGTGTTGGCTTGTGGAAAGTTATCTCTTCATAAACTTTATTTCGTTGGAAAAGAGGACATTTTAATTAGGATACAATGAGGTGTCAAGGATTGTCTGGCTGAATGGGAATGCTAAAGGATGGCTTTTTCTAGGTATTAAAGTCACCATGAAATCAAAATTAACAATTCATTTCTTTCCCTTTTTTAGTGAATATTGCTGGATTTATTATAAAGGATTTATCCATGCACATAATTATTTTTTAAAAATCCACGAGCCTTGTAATCTTTAAAGGTGACATCGAATTGAAAATTGAATTTACCTCGGCATAGTTGAATAACAAGAGTTCAGTACATGGAAATGACATACAGTGAGTCTCAAACTCCATTGTTTCCTCCTTCTTATATAAATCTCATTTGTTTAAAAGACAAACAGGCGAATCTCAACATAACACCGACTATTACGTAACAGTCTGGGTGTACGCCCCCAATATTTGCATATGCCAGCCCATGTTCAAGGCATTAAACAAGGGCAGCCAGTATTAACGTCTGGATCTGTGCACAGCTGAATCATCAGACTAGGTAAGCAAGCAAGAACAACAGCGAAAAAAAGGCAGATGGAGCGATAATAACTGTCATGATCCATGATAACATGATATTTTTAGTGATATTTGTAAATTGTCTTTCTAAATGTTTTGTTAGCATGTTGCTAATGTACTGTTAAATGTGGTTAAAGTTACCATCGTTTCTTACTGTATTCACGGAGACAAGAGAGCCGTCGTTATTTTCATTTTTAAACACTTGCAGTCTGTATAATTCATAAACACAACTTTATTCTTTATAAATCTCTCCAACAGTGTGTAATGTTAGCTTTAGCCACGGAGCATAGCCTCAAACTCATTCAGAATCAAATGTAAACATCCAAATAAATACCATACTTACGCGATTAGACATGTTGCATGACGAACACTTTGTAAAGATCCATTTTGAGGGTTACATTAGCTGTGTAAACTTTGTTTATGCACTGTTTAAGGCAAGCGCGAGCTCTGTGCGCGGGGAGCATGAGCATTTAAAGGAGCCTAAATCGGCTCATATTTAATGATGCCCCAAAATAGGCAGTTAAAAAAATGAATAAAAAAAAAATCTATGGGGTATTTTGAGCTGAAACTTCACAGACACATTCAGGGGACGCCTTAGACTATATTACATCTTTTAAAAAGACGTTCTACGGCACCTTTAATCAAAATAACTTCCCCTCCTTCTTGAAACATCTTTTCTCTACTCTGATGATGTTTACTGGCATGAGGGCAGGACTGTCACAATTACATGAGATCACAATAATAGCAAGCCACAATGATCCAAGGATCCAATCAATTCACAATGGACAAAATCAAGTCCTGCCCTACATTATTTTATTTATATTTTTTTTACATTATTACCATTTCACTTGGATATTTGTCACAACAGGGAAGAAAAGACTCACATTTTCCATTTCATGTCAACATTAGGCTGCCTTTCCACTTTCTCCGACATTTGCGTATGACTGTCACATCTTGTCCTCTTGTGGCAGTCGCAGGGAACTTTCAAATTGGTTGTGAGCCATTACCTTCCACTTGACTCACCAAGGTAAAATAAATGAATAAAATGACCACCAATACATCTGAAGGCTTAATCAACGTAAATAATTACCTCTGAGAAAATTATTCATAATCGCACATTTTACAGAAATAGTGTTGGCCGCTAATACATCTGAAAGCCAAACAGCCAGGTTTTTTACGACTAATCAATGTAAATAATTATCTTGGAGAAAAGTATATACAACCACACATTTTACATGAAATAGTATTTATAAAATAACATTTTAGTGAAAGAAAATTTGGTAAATCTCACTTTACATTCAAAGTTGTTACAAAGTTTAAATACATCACATCCGGTCTGGCAGCCACATACAGTCAAGCCACAAATGTTTATAGTTATAATGTGTTCCGAAGCTCAAATCGGATCTGAAAATTCTCATATTCAATGACTTACATTTTAGATACAATAATTGCCAAATTTGTTTTGCTACAAGAATGCAAACAGTTCCAAACAATGCATTGATAGAATCGTTGCTTGTCTCAGAGCAACATAATGGTGTTTCATTCCTGAATGAATCAGCATTTTTCAATTGTGATTTAGTGACTCGGTAATAATTCACTTCATCCCTAAATTAATCATTGCTTTTTTAAAGTTGGCATGAAATGGAAATTGCAATAATCTTTTCTTCCCCATTGTGATGTGTATCTGGGTGAAACGGCTTTCTCAAACAAGAACAAATGTAGGGCGGTACTAGATTTTGTCAATTGGTAATTGATTGGATTGTTGTCATTTGCTATTGCTGTGATCTTATGTAAATATGATAGGTTGTCCTGTCCTCATGCCAGTAAACACGTCATCAGAGAAGAGATGTCACTGCAAGAGGGAGATTAAGAGGGCAAAAAGTAAATAAATAAATAAAATAAAATAATGATGTGCATGGAATAAATAATTTATAATTAATAAGCTACTGCAATATTCCATTTAAAAAAAAAAAAAAGAATGGTCAATTTTGATTTTATGGTTACTTTAAATAATCTGTGAGTGAATGATTCAATGACTCAGTCATAAAGACAGTGGCTGCGTTCAGTTTTTTTTTTTATGCCCTTCCCTCGCAAACTTCCCTCAGTCTTGTTGACTCGGATGTATGTCATTGCTTACATTGCATGTGTGCCCACTACTGGCGGAATGTTTGCAATGGGCTGAATTGGAACGTCCTAAGCCCTTGATCACTCGGAATCTGCTATGGAGTTATTTATTTTTTTCCCTAACAAAATTGTTTAATGCAGCATTCTATGTGTATCTTGGTGTGTTTGGGTTGTTTTAAATATTTAAAAAAAGAATTTATTCATATATCATAGAGTTGTTTGTGGTGGGGTAAATTAAATGTGATATGCGGTGACATCACAATCGCGTTGCATTGTAGTATATGGAGCAGCCTGAAGTGTACATATGAAGTAGACTCGCTCTCTCGGTCAAAATCGAGGGAGTGAGGGTCTGTCCTTATAAACTTCCCTTGTCCACTTCACGAAGTGGAACGCACTTCAAAATGGCGGCAGGGATTCACCTGAGGGGAAGTGCTTAGGGACGTTTGTGAGTGTGTCTAAAAGTGGAGTGGAACGCAGTCAGTGACATGCTTCTGTTCCTGAATGAATCAGTATTTAGAATGAATCGGTTGAATGACTCACTCTTAAAGATGTTCACTTGTCGCCATCTATTGGCGTCTGGATGTAACCTGCAGTAAAATCACTGAAAAATCCCCATCACCAACCAGAATCCCACAAACTAATTGATTTAATATAACATTTAAATGTTCATACAAATCTGTTTGGTCTAGCAGGAATTAACTGTTGTTTAAAGGATATTTTACACTTCAAAATAGCAATTTATAAAGCCAGTTTTGGCCATTCGGCAGGTGGTTATTATTGGTGGTTTATATGTCAGGCTGTTGATGCCCTGTGATTTACTCAGTGTAGGAGTTCATTCTGCTGTGTGAAGAAAACCAACCTGCTAAATGTCAAATGTCCTCCTGTTCCAAAGCTGAATGCATCTACATGCTCTGCTCCCTGTCTGTGTGAGAAGCATCTGGGATGGGCAAGAAAAACTGCTTTATAAACTGACCAATGGCCTAATAATTTCTTAAGTTAAAAACTCAGTAAAAGAGAAACCTGCGTAACTCTTTACAGCTGACTTACTGTGACATATCCAAATTATCGATGTAAAAAAAGGAGGCCATTACTATGGTGTAGTCACTGACCTGGACAAATCGTATTATGTTGTACATCCTTGAGTACTGCATGCTATCTTAGAATGACATGCTGATTACTTGCCCTCGGGCTTGAGATCAGAACAAAAAGCACAGGAAGATGCTTTCAATATACAACAGCTGCTACAGGAAGTAGCTGGAGAGAAAATAAGGTAACATGACAGGGGACATTTTATGTCTAGGTTCACTGAATCAGGTCTGTGTAGTGAGCTGCTAGCAATGGGAAAGTTTGTTTTGTGTAATGGATGAAACACTGAATCGTGGGTGTGTCACTCTAGTGATCCTGACTGTATTAGTACCATTTAAATATCATTATCATAAATAAGTTTTATAAGAATATTTCAGTAACACTTTACAATAAGGTCTCATTAACCTTTATTAATGCATTGACTAACATGAACTAACAATGTGCAATATCCTTAAAGCATTTATCTGCCTTTGTTAATGTTAGTTAATAAAAATGTTCATGTTACTTCATAGTGCAATAACTATGGAAGAGGATTAGGGCCAAGCAATAATAAAAAAAATAAAACCATCTTGAGATTAAAGTTGTTAAATTTCGAGAAAAAACTTGTTAAATTATGAGAAAAAACTCGTTAGATTATGAGAACAAATTCGTTAAATTATGAGAAAAAAAGTCATTAAATTTCGAGAAAAAAGTCGAGATAAAATGTTGAGAATAAACTCGTTAAATTACGAGAAAAAACTCGTTAGATTATGAGAACAAATTCGTTAAATTATGAGAAAAAAAGTCGTTAAATTTCGAGAAAAAAGTCGAGAGAAAATGTTGAGAATAAACTCGTTAAATTACGAGAAAAAACTCGTTACATTTCAAGAAAAAAGTCGAAGATAAAATGTTGAGAATAAAGTCATTAAATTACGAGAAAAAAGTCGTTAGATTATGAGAACAAATTTGTTAAATTTCGAGAAAAAAAGTCGTTAAATTTCAAGAAAAAAAGTCGAGATAAAATGTTAAGAATAAAGTCATTAAATCGTAACGAATTTGTTCTCGTAATTTAACGACTTTTTTCTCATAATTTAATGAGTTTATTCTCAACATTTTATCTCGGACTTTTTTCTTGAAATTTGAACGAGTTTTTTCTTGTAATTTAATGAGTTTATTATCAACATTTTATCTCAACCTTTTTCTCAAAATTTAACGAGTTTTTTCTCGTAATTTAACGAGTTTATTCTCAACATTTTATTTCGACTTTTTTCTCGAAATTTAACGAGTTTTTTCTCAAAATTTAACAACTTTAATCTCGAGATGGTTTTATTTTTTTATTATTGCTTGGCCCTAATCCTCTTCTGTAAATAACTGTTAACTACGACTTTGGATCTTAAAAATGTACAAGTAAATGTTGAGATTAACCTTAACCAAGATTAATAAATGCTGTAAAAGTATAATTCATTGTTTGTTCATGTAAAATGTAGGGTAGGCAGTTTCAGAGAGGCTAGCAATAGCAAGCTAGCTTTGAAAGCATGAGATCCCCCCCTCTCTTCAGAGCACTCTCCAAAGCCACCCCTCCTTAAAAAGACTGAATGCACACAGCAGAGTCTGCAAAGCGTCACGAAGAGACGGCATTCAATTATCTAATGTCTCAAAGCACATAACATTACAATAATAATTAAAGCTGCAAGCAGCGTTGAAAAGGCCCTCACACCTGGGGCCACCACCAACCGGTGGCCTTGGGAAAACAGTGACATGCATTTAAGAGGGAAGGTCATTTTGAGGGAGAAGGGAAGTCATTTTGATGTGCCACACTTCCTGCTGCCAGCAGGTGGTGCTTTGACTATAACTGAATATTGCCATGAAGATATCTTCAGACCAGGAATATTATCAAAGTGAAGTTTGGAGCAGATCTGACATTGTATGCCTGAGTTACAGTAAACTTCCTGTTTCGTGGCGTTAATCACATACATTAGCACTTAGCCAGGTGTTGCATGATTTAACGTGTTTCTAACATGTTTGGTACTTCATGGCATATTTAAATGTGTTTCTGGGAGTGAATTACGGTATAAAGCATGCCATTTCTTGTTGCCAGGAGGTGGCGCTATAAATAACTGAATATTGGCATGTAGAATGTCTTCAGGCCAGGAACTCTTATCACACATGTGAAGTTAACTTCGCAAAGGCCTTTAGATTAGACTGACCAAATATGATGTTGATCTGATTAAAGCTCTAGGAGGAGTTCGTTAAAATACAACATCTCAGCACAAATTTTGCTGAGAAAATTCAAATTATCTGACTTCCCTTTTGGTTTTCAGATTTTGCTCCAGGAGACTTTTTTTGTAGGTATTGGGCTGTTACACGTCTGTACCGAATTTCAAACCTGTACGTGAAATGTAGCATGAGGCGCACTTTGTTGAAATTTTGTAGGTTGTGCTATCGAGCCATTTTCCCACACCTAATTCTGAAACCCATATCAGACATAAATTTTCACCACTTATGACGCGTGTGCAAAGTTTCATGAGTTTACAAGCATGTTAGATCCTGAAAAATGCGATTCATTTCTGGAGAAGAAGAAGAAGAAACGGAGCAATTCCAATAGGGTCCTCACACCACCGATGCTCGGGCCCTAATGAGCGAACAATTGAAACCTTATTGTAGAGTGTTACCAATATTACTGCTTGTTTGAATAAAAAAGTTAAATATTGTACTTCAACATGTCAGCTGCCTTAGTTTTATGCCCAAACCGAGTTTTCCTAACTGTCGTCTCCATCTAACAATTGGAGCTCTCTAAGCAATGACCATGTGACGAGCAGGGCGGGCGAGAGCCGTGAGGGAACGGCGCGAGGCCGGTGACGCGAGTGATAATGAGCGTCACCTGCGAGGCGTGCCGGCCTCGAGTCTCTCACGGAGGAGCTCCGGTGGCATAAAAGGAGGAGCGACATCAGTGAAGGACGAGAGAGGACCAGGCCTGGACTTTATTTTATGTTTTATTATGTTTGTGTGGCCGGCAGACGTCCGCGAGGGTCTGCCGGCATTACTTTCGTTTTGTTCTTTGTTTATTTTGAGATTAAACTTTTGTTGAACGTTCGCCGGTTCCCGCCTCCTTCTTCCCACATCTACTAACCGTGTTACAGACCAGTAATATTTTTAGTAAAAAAGAATGTCTTGAATGTCTTTGTTTTAGATACAGTACAGTCCAAAAGTTTGGAACCACTAAGATTTTTAATGTTTTTAAAAGAAGTTTCGTCTGCTCACCAAGGCTACATTTATTTAATTAAAAATACAGTAAAAAACAGTAATATTGTGAAATATTATTACAATTTAAAATAACTGTGTACTATTTAAATATATTTGACAAAGTAATTTATTCCTGTGATGCAAAGCTGAATTTTCAGCAGCCATTACTCCAGTTTTCAGTGTCACATGATCCTTCAGAAATCATTCTAATATGCTGATTTGCTGCTCAATAAACATTTATGATTATTTTCAATGTTGAAAACAGTTGTGTACTTTTTTTCAGGATTCCTTGATGAATAGAAAGTTCAAAAGAACAGCATTTATCTGAAATACAAAGTTTCTGTAGCATTATACACTACCGTTCAAAAGTTTGGGGTCAGTAAGAATTTTTATTTTTTTGAAAAGAAATTAAAGAAATGAATACTTTTATTCAGCAAGGATGCATTAAATCAATCAAAAGTGGCAGTAAAGACATTTATAATGTTACAAAAGATTAGATTTCAGATAAACACTGTTCTTTTGAACTTTCTATTCATCAAATAATCCTGAAAAAAAATATTGTATACAAATATTTTGTAAAATTGTACACATTAAATGTTTCTTGAGCAGCAGATCAGCATATTAGAATGATTTCTGAAGGATCATGTGACACTGAAGACTGGAGTAATGATGCTGAAAATTCAGCTTTGCATCACAGGAATAAATTACTTTGTGAAATATATTCAAATAGAAAACAGTTATTTTAAATTGTAATAATATTTCACAATATTACTGTTTTTACTGTATTTTTAATTAAATAAATGTAGCCTTGGTGAGCAGACGAAACTTCTTTTAAAAACATTAAAAATCTTAGTGGTTCCAAACTTTTGGACTGTACTGTATATTGACATATTGTTAATTATACACTGTCAAATGAACAAGAAGTCAGTAAATAGAATAATAAGTCTTATATACCTAGACAGTGACAGTTTTTGGTTCATTTCAATCTGACATAGGACATACAATAGGCCTAATTGAAAAATGACCCACGTTTCAGTGAGGGAGACAGCTGTGAATTCAGTAACAGCTCTAACTATTTACTGAGCGAGTGAGTCTGATTCAAATCGCTAGCAAATCATGAGCGAGTTCAAAGTTTTGTGAATCAGGCATTACAAGAGCATGCACTTTAGATGTACATTCCTGGGCACAAAAAAAAGGCCAAGCCAAAGTGGCTAAACACTAACCTTTTAATTGTCTTAACCACAAATTATTGGTCAGGAAATGAGCAAAATTTAAGCTAATGCTTCTTAAAATGCCATTGCTGTCTCAGAAAAACATCAAAGACAGAATTAAGTTTTTGGCCGAAAATGGGAAATTGTGTGTGGAGTGATAAATCACAATGAAACACGAGTTGCATTGTGATGCTCCAGAGCGGTGACTTCAAAAATCTGCTGAGAAATATATAATAAATGCATCTCTACCAGAGTGAAGCATAGATGAAGAGGAGTCATTGTGTGGGGAGCCTTTTAACTGCTGGTATTGGTGAACTACTTCTCTGTGAAAAGTCATTTAAAGGGTTAGTTCACCCAAAAATGAAAATTATGTCATTAATGACTCACCCTCATGTCGTTCCAAACCCGTAAGACCTCCGTTCATCTTCGGAAACACAGTTTAAGATACTTTTAGATTTAGTCCGAGAGCTTTCTGTCCCTCTATTAAAAATGTATGTACGGTATAACTGTCCATGTCCAGAGAAGGTAATAAAAACTTCATCAAAGTAGTCCATGTGACATCAGTGGGTTAGTTAGAATTTTTTGAAGCATCGAAAATACATTTTGGTCCAAAAATAACAAAAACTACGACTTCATTCAGCAGTTGTATTCTCTTCCGGAATCCTTTCCATTTAATTGATTCCATTGAATTTATTCCATTGAATCCTTTCATCTGTTGGCGTTGGTAATGCACTTTTACGTCGTTGTTTTTGGCGATTAGGACATCTGCGACATGCACACTTATGCACCATTTTAAAAAATATAGCAATACCAAAATACAAACAATGTAGAATTGCTTGAATACAGCGTGCGTCTCCCTCAGACTGTAAACGAAGCTCGGGCGCACCGGATAACACGTCAGCAGCGTCACTGCGGAGTCGTGAACCACACTCCGGAGCAGAAGGGGGCGGTAATGCACCAATAAGCTGGATGCCAACTGCCGTTAAACAGGAAAGAAGAAGAAGAAGAAGAAGAAGCGGAGTCGTGAATGCGGATTGACAACAGACCCGGAAGAGAATACAATGCTGAATAAAGTTGTAGTTTTTGTTATTTTTAGACCAAAATGTATTTTCGATGCTTCAAAATGTCGTGGATGTCCTAATCGCTAAAAACAACCACGGCGACATAAAAGTGCATTACCAACGCCGACAGATGAAAGGATTCAATGGAATCAATTCAATGGAAAGGATCCCGGAAGAGAATACAATGCTGAGTAAAGTTGTAGTTTTTGTTATTTTTGGACCAAAATGTATTTTCGATGCTTCAAAATGTCGCGGATGTCCTAATCGCCAAAAACAACCACGGCAACGTAAAAGTGCATTACCAACGATTCAATGGAATCAATTCAATGGAATCAATTCAATGGAAAGGATTCCGGAAGAGAATACAATGCTGAATAAAGTCGTAGTTTTTGTTATTTTTGGACCAAAATATATTTTCGATGCTTCAACAAATTCTAACTGACTCTCTGATGTCACATGGACTACTTTGATGATGTTTTTATAACCTTTCTGGACATGGACAGTGTACCGAACATACATTTTCAATGGAGGGACAGAAAGCTCTCAAGACTAAATCTAAAATATCTTAAACTATGTTCTGAAGATGAACGGAGGTCTTACGGGTTTGGAACGACATGAGGGTGAGTCATTAATGACATAATTTTCATTTTTGGGTGAACTAACCCTTTAATGCTTTGGAGTTCAGGAGAATATTGCTGAATGGCTTGCTTCCCACAAATGAATAGTTGTTATCTAAAGAGGAATGATCAGATGTTATTTTTCCATCAAGACAATGCTCACAAGACAACCAAGAAGTGGCTTGAGAACAAGTCCATTAAGCTCATGTTTTGGCCTGGTCAGAGTCCATATTTGAACCCTGTACTGAATATTTGGTCTCACATTAAATAAACTGGGAGACATTTTTCAACTTCTCATGAACTGTTTGAAGCCATTAACATTGAGTGGAACAACACTGACTCTTCTTCCTGTATAAAGCTGCAAGGTGGGGAAGGCTATTCCATGCTAAGTTACTTTACAGTATCTGTGCAATTATTGCTAATTTCTTGACCAGTGATTTGTGATTAAAATGGTTAAGACCATTAAAAGACCACTAAATATTTTGCTTGGCCTATTTATTTATGGCATCTCAAGAGATCATATCTGTATGCACAAATATTTCCAAATCTATGCAAATTTGGAAATAAATATTTCCAAATCAATCTTCCAAATCTGGCAACAGTGGCGACTAGATTTTTAACGACTACTGCAAATGTTTATTTCGGATATATTTGTGTGAATTGTAGTTGCGTTCTGGGGCGCTATATCCATATTCCTAAACCTCTTTAAATGAAAAGCTCATTTGTGAAAATAGAGACAACAGACAAAGCATTTTTTGATTAATTTTATCATTTACAAAAATACAACCATGTACAGAATTCAAAATCTATTTGAATCTAATTCTATTAAACCTGGCAATTATACAATTAAAACAAAGAAATATGACATAAAATGAATAAGAAATGTTTCAGATTCTGCGTTCAGATTTCTAGGTCACTAATCAAGTAAATTAGCTAACATTTTACAATAAGGTTTTATCTGTTACCATTAGTTATTAAGCGGCTCTGTGGAATACTTGATTCTGATTGGTCAATCGCGTCATCCAACGGTATGTTATTCCCCGATAACAACTGCTGAAAGCAGGTAACACAGGCTCAGATTCTGCGCTCAGATTTTTAGGTCACTAATCAAGTAAATTAGCTAACATTTTACAATAAGGTTTTATCTGTTACCATTAGTTATTAAGCGGCTCTGTGGAATACTTGATTCTGATTGGTCAATCGCGCCATCCAACGGTATGTTATTCCCCGATAACAACCGCTGAAAGCAGATAACACAGGCTCATCCGTGTTACTTAAGTCCGCTTGCTAGGAATGTTTTTTCTTCATCGATGTTTTGCTTTTATTGAGCTAATAAAATATTAAAACTCAGTCAAATCCTGATCACCCTGTCGGGGTTTATTCTGAGATAACAACCGGCTTGATGTACATTATCCCATACTTAACTAGTTAAGATTAACTAACACGAACAATACTCCAGCATTTACTAATATCTTAATGTTATTTTTAACATTTACTACAACAATAAATCATAGTTGTGTCCATCAACATTAGTTAATGTACTCTAAACATAAACAATGAACAAATGTACTTTTATTAACTAACATTAATAAAGGTTAATAAATAAACTGCTCATTACTCGTTCATATGAGTTAACAGATTAGACATTATTGTAGTGTTACCGTAAATTTGCAACATTGATCACGTGGACACTTTTGTATAGTGAGTCAGATGTTCAAGTGTCACCACCACTAAAGCCAAAGGAGCACAAATAAAATACTAAAACATTCTGATAATCATGTTCAGTTTTCAATTCAACTTTTCACTCAAACTGAATGTCTTTTACATCATTTATAATGAAAAGGTTAAACTTTTGAATGCCCCATGATCATAGCATTAGACATTACATATAAATATTACATGGAAAGATCCAGAGAAAACTGGAAAACATTCAGTTTAATTTTAGCATGTATTGCCCTGGGGAAGAAGTTACAAGGTCTCAGATTGAATTCAGACAAGAGCTTGGTCATTTAAAATGTCTTTATTGCTGTATGCCTGCCGTCAAAGTCACACCCGGCTGCAATTGTCCAAGTGTGAGGTGAGGTCAGCAATTATGTTTTCAGTGATCCACCCACAGTACAAGTGACTCGATGTCCCGGTCAACGCAGTCATGTCTTTCAATAGTTACCATGGAGATTGCCTCTTCCCTCCTCTCAGAGACAGAACAGAGTAATGAGCAGAGAGGAGCAAGGAGTGAACTCATCAAACTGTCATCCAAAATGTTCAGCACTATTAAACTACCATTGTACCCTAGCATCTCCTCACTCCATTAGTATGATGAGGTGATTTAACTTCACTGTTTAAGGAATTTTCAGACTCATTTGCATGATTAAAGCGTGGAGACAGATGATGTGAGTATCAAAGATCAAAAGTGCCACTGGTTGAAATTTTTTAATGCTTGCTAATGTATACAGAACATAAGACTCTTTTCGTTCCTGTAAAAAAAAACACCTGAAAGCTCTAAATGTAAAAACAATGGCTCCGTTTCTATAATGAATGTTGAAGATGAAGACACAACTACATGATTATTGACCTGGAGGTGGTTTTAAACCAACAATTTCTTCAGGTCTTCATCCATTCCTCTTTCGGTTAATTGATCCAGACTATGGTAGCGATGGATGATGTAATCTTCAGTAACTACCACCACTCGCACACCGTGAGTGTCATTCCCCAACTGACAACCAACTGCAGAGCTCACCACCATATCCAGCCCATCATGGCATCCCCCTGCATTTCTGTGGTAGTGACCAGAGAACACAGCTTTCACCCCTGAAATGAGACACAGGTTGATATCACTAACAAATGACATCAAAAACAGATCAGTTTGATTTTGAATGTAATTAAAAATAAAACATATCCCCAGTGAATTCACACAAAATAATCAATTCATGATCACATAGTCTCAGCTTCCCACATACAGATACCCACAGGCCATTTGATGACCCTCTGATACAAAATTGGAGAGTACTTTCACAATCTGGCAAGCTCTAATCTGATTGGCTGACTCTATACAACTTCCTGTAGCTTGAACAGTAGAGCACGACACTAGCAACTCTTTACATAAAAGTGTATGTACATGCGACTTTCTTTTTACAAATCCACCTAGAAGCCAAGGTGTGTTTTCCAGGTTCATACAAGCTTTTTTTGAGGATGAAATAAATTGCTGGATTTGCCAACGCTTGCAATGTTAGTGACATTAAATCGCTGAAAGAAATTCAGTTTTGTTTGAGGTATTTAAGTAAACTAGATGTCCATTAGCAGAACATTTCACTTTATTTTCATTTTTTGTGAGTACTTATTACTTTTGGAAAAATAGAAATGCTTTTTACAGAGTCTTCACTAAAAAAGAAGTGATGGTTTAACTTAAAAAAGTAAGTTACCTGGATGCCTTAAAATTTTGAGTTCATTGAAATTAAAAATTTGAGTTAATACAATGAAGGCGATTGGTTTAATCAACAGAAACTCAAAATATTATGTTATCTGAACTACATTATCTAAGTTGATTTGACAAAAGAAAAAAATGTTATAATAACAAATAATGAAAATAATTTTTACAGTGATTTCCTGCTTCTTGTCAAATTATTATTATTTTTTAATTCCAAATCTTTTATTGTGTCAAAAAATTTCAAATAAACCACTGCTAAATGCTGCGGTACTGTAAAACTTTGGGACAAGTAATATTTTTTTTTATATCCATCCATCCATCCATCCATCCATCCATCCATCCATTTTCTTCCGCTTATCCGGGGCCGGGTCGCGGGAGCAGCAGTCTAAGCAGAAACGCCCAGACTTCCCTCTCCCCAGACACTTCCTCCAGCTCTTCCGGGGAATTCCGAGGCGTTCCCAGGCCAGCCGAGAGGCATAGTCCCTCCAGCGTGTCCTAGGTCTTCCCTGGGGCCTCCTCCCAGTGGGACATGCCCGGAACACCTCCCTAGGGAGGCGTCCAGGAGGCATCCGGAACAGATGCCCGAGCCACCTCAGCTGGCTCCTCTCGATGTGGAGGAACAGCGGCTCTACTCTGAGCTCCTCCCAAGTGACCGAGCTCCTCACCCTATCTCTAAGGGAGCGCCCAGCCACCCTACGGAGGAAACTCATTTTGACCGCCTGTATCCGGGATCTCATTCTTTCGGTCATGACCCAAAGCTCATGACCATAGGTGAGAGTTGGAACGCAGATTGACTGGTAAATCGAAAGCTTCGCCTCACAGCTCAGCTCCTTCTTCACCACTACGGACCGGTACATCTGTCAATCTCCCGCTCTGTCCTTCCCTTACTCATGAACAAGACCCCAAGATACTTAAACTCCTCCACCAACCTGAAGGGGGCAAGCCACCCTTTTCCGGCTGAGAACCATGGCCTCGGACTTGGAGGTGCTGATTCTCATCCCAGCCGCTTCACACTCGGCTGCGAACTGTCCCAGTGCACGCTGAAGGTCCTGGTTTGATGGAGCCAACAGGACAACATCATCTGCAAAAAGCAGCGACGAAATCCTATGGTCCCCAAACCGGACTCCCTCTGGCCCCTGGCTGCGCCTAGAAATCCTTTCCATAAAGATAATGAACAGGACCGGTGACAAAGGGCAGCCCTGCCGGAGTTTTTTATATATATATAAAATTGTTTATTCAGCAAGAATGCATCAAATCAATCAAAAGTAACAGTAAATGTTTATAATGTTACAAAAGATTTCTATTTCAAATAAATGTGGTTCTTTTGAGCTTACTAGTTTTTTTTTGAGGTTTCCTCAGCACAACTGTTTTCAACAATGATAAAAAAGAAGAAGAAATGTTTCTTCAGCAGCAAATCAGCATATTAGAATGATTTCTGAAGGATCATGTGACACTGAAGACTGGAGTAATGATGCTGAAAATTCAGCTTTGTGATCACAGGAATAAATTACATATTAAAGTAAAATATAATAATAATATGTCATTATATTTTATCTAGGACATTATATTATATTATATTAATTTTATTTTAAATGAATAATATTTCACAATATTACTGTTTTACTGTATTTTTGATCAAATAAATGCAGCTTTGTTGAGCATAAGACACTTCTTTCAAAAACATTTAAAAAATCTGACTACAAATGGTATATAAACATTGGTCAGATGGTCTCTTCCAGTCTAAGCAGTCTGTTATTGGCCAATATGAGCTGCAACGTGGACCACATTTATACACAAGACCCTGATCAAACCAACATGAGGCTATGAACTCAACACTGCAACTGAATCAACTTAATTTCCTGTCTGACTGACCATGTCTCCACACGGATAGACTGAAAATCCACATCGGCATGGTGGGGGCGCATCAGATTCATCAGTTTCCCTGTTGATCTACATAACCATTGTGAAGCTTCTCATCTCTCCCCTGCAGCAGTGGCCGAGGCTCTGTCATTCACGAATTTAAAGCAATGGACCGAATGCAGAATCACTATAGTTCATCAAACAAGTCACCCAGAGTGAAAGGCACAAATGAGCTCTCTCTTTTGTGAGGGACGTGAGGCTGGTGGCTCTTCCACAGTTCACACGAGGTTTCGTTTCTGAAGAGAATTCTGAAAAGGTGGTACCCCCTTACCGAGGTAATGGATGCGTTTGGAAGCAGGAAACAAAATCTCACATGAATTTTTCATTCAGACAGAGCAAAGGTGCCAAAAACCACAGGGATGATGGCAAGACAGAAGATGGCATGCCAAAATGCATAAAAAAGAAGAAGAAAGGAGAAACTGATTATGGCAGGAACACAATGTTGAGAGGTATAATTACAGATTGTTGCTTGCTGTCAGTGTTCATCTAAATTTCACTAGTTGTTCTTGTTCCACATGCACATGATGGCTATCTGCATGCTCTGTTGGACAGAGAGGAACTCTGCTAATGAAACCACACAAACAAACACAATTACAACTACCTTGACACTTAAAGGCTTGCACAACGCAGCACATAAAGCAGAAACATTCCCCAAAACAATTAAAACAACAGGGAACAAAACATTATGAATTATCTAAATGACTTTAATAGGAATATTATGCACATTTCAAGCATCTTTCACATATCATAACCTCTAATCCACTCGACAGGAAGCAAGCAACAGAAACATGGTGGATAAAAAAAGATTGTCCAATTATCTGGGGAAGTCATATGTGAAACTGAGGAGGGGGAAGAAAAATCAAAGCACTTCTTAAACAAGTCATTTACTCTAAGGACATCCTCTCTACTGCACTACCGGATAAAATAATTAGACATGCAATACTGTTAATGACTGAATACATCTACTGTAACTACACATCAACCTCAAACCTGCTACAAAATAGTGGGAATGTATTAAAAAAATGAATCGGTCACACTTTTGTATTACGTGGCCTTAACTACTATGTATCTACATCAAAAAATAAGTACAATGTATTTATTGGGTTCATACTGTATTGCAAAACACTTTTGCTGCTATTGAGGTGGAATACGGGTAAGGTTAGGGACCGGTTTGGTGGTATGAGTAGGTTTAAGGGTGGGTTAAGGTGTAAGGGATGGGTCAACAGTGTAATTATAAATGTAATTTACAGAAAGTAATTACATGTGTAATTACATTCAGGTATTTTTTAAAATATAAGTACAATCTAAAAACATGTATGTACAAAAAGTGCATTGTATCAAATGATTAATTTAAATATAAGTACAAAGTAGTTAAGGCACCTAATATAAAGTGGGACCAAAGAACCTATTAAAAAAGAATCTATTAAAAAGTGATTTTCTATGAACGGTCAGTGAAAGTATGTGCTGTGCTCAGCCTTTAAAGGTGCCCTAGAATTAAAAATTGAATTTACCTCAGCATAGTTAAATAACAAGTGTTCAGTACATGGAAATGACATACAGTGAGTCTCAAACTCCATCTTATGTAAATCTCATTTGTTTAAAAGACCTCCGAAGCCCATGTTCAAGGCATTAGACAAGGGCAGGCAGTATTAACGTCTGGATCTGTGCACAGCTGAATCATCAGACTAGGTAAGCAAGCAAGGACAATAGCGAAAAATGGCAGATGGAGCAATAATAACTGACATGATCCATGATAACATGATATTTTTAGTGATATTTGTAAACTGTCTTTCTAAATGTTTCGTTAGCATGTTGCTAATGTACTGTTAAATGTGGTTAAAGTTACCATCGTTTATTACTGTATTCACGGAGACAAGAGTCGTCGTTATTTTCATTATTAAACACTTGCAGTCTGTATAATTCATAAACACAACTTCATTCTTTATAAATCTCTCCAACAGTGTAGCATTAGCCGTTAGTCACGGAGCATAGCCTCAAATTCATTCAGAATCAAATGTAAACATCCAAATAAATACAATACTCATATAATCCGATGTATGCATGCAGCATGCATGACGAACACTTTGTAAAGATCCATTTTGAGGGTTATATTATCTGTGTGAACTTTGATAATGCAATGATAGAATCGAGAACTCGGGAGGGGGCAGAGGGCGCAAGCAATTAAAGGGGCCGCAGCCTAAATCAGCGCATTTCTAATTATGCCCCAAAATAGGCAGTTAAAAAAATGTTCTATGAAGTTTGCAATTTTTGCAACCTTGATAGCAAAATTTGGGACATAGCTAAATACAGTTTAAAAACCTGAATTGTGCAACAAATGTTGATAGAAATAGAATAAGAATAATAGAATAAACATTAAATTGACAAAATTTATATAAAAAAAATAACAATAATAATTAATAACAACAACAATAAAAAAAAAAAAACAACAACAGTAACTGGAAAAACTACACCAGAAAAAGGGAAGTGGGACAAAAGTAACAGAGTGTGTGTGTGTGTATATATATATATATATATATATATATATATATATATATATATATATATATATATATATATATATATATATATATATATATATATATATACACACACACACACACACACACACACACACACACACACACACACACACACACACATATATAAAAAGCTTAACTTATGCAGTCTAGCTAGTTAAGTTAAAAATGATGCTGTTGTATTACGTTAACTATAGGATAAAGTCAAGACCTCAGAGATAGGACAGACTTAAACAACATTTTAACATTTCATGTCTATAAAAATAGCTATTTTTTATGGTAGCCTATTTTATATTGCACAGTGTATCAAAAACATAGTTCTTAGAACAACAACAAAAAACATGAATTTTGCTTTTAATGCTATAACAGAGGGTCTATTTCCATTATCATCTTGAGATTTTAAAATAAACATTATTTTCCTCTGTTCAGATAATCACATTAGTCTGTGTCTCTCCATTTGGACATTGTTTTGCTTTGTATGCCATAAAAATTTCTGCATTTTGTGACAGTGTCTCAGCACGCTTTGCAGTCGCTTCTTTTCTCGGTTGTGATTTTTGGCTGTGAACATATCAGTGTGTCCATACTCCCACCAGTCCTGTAATCAGGCTGATTAATAAGCTGTGATCTCTTAACAACAAACAGTGCTGTGATGGATTTAGTTGTGGAGATCTGATGTAAAGTCAGTAGTTTCTACATGTTTATAAGGAGATGTCCATCTAAAGATGATCAAAAAATTTTATCACGCTGGGAGTTCTGGGATTCTACACTAATGCCAACAGCAGTACTACAGTATGAACACAGAATATTATAGCACCCTTTTGTACTGTTTCCACACCATATTCCCCTTGAATTTTGTCCACTGCTCTCAGCGACTTATTTCCATCTCATGAATTGCTTTTTATTTCACTTCTTGTAGAAACATTTGAGAAAATCCCATTTATCTGCCTGTTAATTAATGGGCTCATTACTGCAAGAATAGTAGTATCTAGGGATCAACTTGCCTTTTGGCTGAGAGAGGTGAAATTTGCTGAGAATGTGAAAGAATAGTATGTACTAAAAATATAACATTCACATAAAATTAGCCAGAGATTTGGTCCAATAAGGAAGTATGATGCCGTTCTGTGTTCAGTTCTCTGGAGACACACTAAACGCGCTACTAAAGTCTCTATTCCCAGCCACAGAACTAACGGATCTGCCAGATATGGATGATATGTAAATCCTCAGTCTCGTCTATTCAAACTACTCAGACTGCATTAACGGTTTAGTTTGAGGGTTGTGTGTGTGTGTTTTTGCCCGTTTGTGTGTGCTGTCATTAGGCCACTGGGATACATTATTCACAAAACTCTGCCAGAAATAATTTGCATGACATAAGGAAGTACAAAATGATTTTGTGCAGAGAGAACATTGCTTATGCCGGTCATATATCGCACCCATTTATCACTGTAGATCCTTTAAATGAGGGACAGAGTTTTGTGTGTAGTGTAATTATGATTTAATCCAAATATGCAAAGGCGACTGGCATAGTGCTTGGCAATTTCAATCATGCTGATTCCTGTACACAGCAGAGCTGTTTCTCATAGGGAAAACATATTTAAAAAGGATACATTACATGTTTGTCACTTATATGCTTGTGGATTTTTGTGTGTTTTTTGTTATTTTATCGCTATCGATCGATATTGACTATTTAAAGGGTTAGTTCAGACAAAAATGAAGATTCTGTCATTAATTACTCACCCACATGTCGTTCCAAACCTGTAAGACCTGTTCACACAAATTAAGATATTTTTGATAAAATCCGAGAGCTCTCTGACTGCTCCATAGACAGCAATTTAATTACCACTTTCAAGGTCAGAAAGGTAGAAAAGACATCGTTTAAATAGTCCACGTGAGTACAGTGATTCAACCTTAATTTTATGAAGTGATGAGAATACTTTTTGTGCGCAAAAAACAAAACAAAAATAACAACTTTATTCAACGTCTCCTATGCTGTTTGTATAGACAGTACAGCGCTTCTGTGTTCTATGTCAGAACACGACTCATGCTCCATTCCAGACAGATCGGATTTTGGATTTTTCCTACCTCCTCCTAGGAAATAACATCTGGAACGCCACTCAAAGTCGGACATTTGGCATGTGAACTCGGGGTACATCGATCAACCCCGACCTCAGCGAGATGCGTCATTTGACGCCACTTCCAAGATGCCGGCGCATCCTGCTTCCAATGAATATGAACATAAAAACAAACTTTAACATTAGACATTAAGTTCTCATAATGTTACCTTCCTTTTTGCTTTTCAAAGCGATTTTACGTTATTTTGATTTTGCCATAATTGACACAAAAACACGATATGCTCTCTTTGTGTCATGACAACATCATGTGGTCAACATTTGAGTGACTGGAACTCACTGAGGTCTGAAGTGGGACATTTAATTTGGGATATTCCCATGTCCAACCTTGTCTGGAACACAGCATCAGCATTAGCCAACGCTGTTCACGTGAGCAGCATGATGCATGCATGTGATGCTGACGTAGGAGCTGGCCAATAATGAGCCGTCGTTCTGACATAGAACCCAGAAGTGCTGCACTGTGTCTACAACATAAACAGTGTAGACTGACAGGGAAGAGACTAATTTGTTGAATAAAGTCGTTATTTTTGTTTTGTTTTTGTGCACAAAAAGCATTCTCATCGCTTCATAAAATTAAGGTTACTTTAGTCACGTGGACTGTTTTAACAATGTCTTTAGTACCTTTCTGGGCCTTGAAAGTGGTAATTAAATGGCTGTCTATGGAGGAGTCATATACCTCTCGGATTTTATCGAAAATATCTTAATTTGTGTTCCGAAGATAAACGAAGGTCTTACAGGTTTGGAACGACATGAGGGTGAGTAATTAAAGACAGAATTTTCATTTTTGGGTGAACTAACCTTTTAAAGGGGTCATGACATGGATTTTTTTTATTATTTTAATATGTTCCTTGAGGTTCACTTATATGTTAATAAAGTTTTTGCACAAAAACCAAAACACACACACACATATATATATATATATATATATATATATATATATATATATATATATACAGTATCTCACAGAAGTGAATACACCCATCACATTTTTGTAAACATTTTAATATATCTATTCATGTGACAACACTGAAGAAATGGCACTTTGCTACAATGTAAAGTAGTGAGTATACAGCTTGTATAACAGTGTAAATTTGCTGTCCCCTCAAAATAACTCAACACACAGCCATTAATGTCTAAACCGCTGGCCACAAAAGTGAGTACACCCCTAAGTGAAAATGTCCAAATTGGGCCCAAAGTGTCAATATTTTGTGTGGCCAGCATTATTTTCCAGCACTGCCTTAACCCTCTTGGGCATGGAGTTCACCAGAGCTTCACAGGTTGCCACTGGAGTCCTCTTCCACTCCTCCATGACGACATCACAGAGCTGGTAAATGTTAGAGACCTTGCGCTCCTCCGCCTTCCATTTGAGGATGCCCCGCAGATGCTCAATAGGGTTTAGGTACCCTCAGCTTCTTTAGCAAGGCAGTGGTCGTCTTGGAGGTGTGATTGGGGTCGTTATCATGTTGGAATACTGCCCTGCGGCCCAGTCTCCGAAGGGAGGGGATCATGCTCTGCTTCAGTATGTCACAGTACATGTTGGCATTCACGTTCCTTTAATGAACTGTAGCTCCCCAGTGCCGGCAGCACTCATGCAGCCCCAGACCATGACACTCCCACCACCATGCTTGACTGTAGGCAAGACACACTTGTCTTTGTACTCCTCACCTGGTTGCCGCCACACACGCTTGACACCATCTGAACCAAATAAGTTTATCTTGGTCTCATTAGACCACAGGACATGGTTCCAGTAATCCATGTCCTTAGTCTGCTTGTCTTCAGCAAACTGTTAGCGGGCTTTCTTGTGCATCATCTTCCTTCTGGGACGACAGCCATGCAGACCAATTTGATGCAGTGTGTGGCGTATGGTCTGAGCACTGACAGGCTGACCCCCCACCCCTTCAACCTCTGCAGCAATGCTGGCAGCACTCATAAGTCTATTTCCCAAACACAACCTCTGGATATGACGCTGAGCACGTGCACTCAACTTCTTTGGTCGACCATGGCGAGGCCTGTTCTGAGTGAAACCTGTCCTGTTAAACCGCTGTATTAGAGCAACAATTCTTTTTTCAGATCCTCAGAGAGTTGTTTGCCATGCGGTGCAATGTTGAACTTCCAGTGACCAGTATGAGAGAGTGAGAACGATAACACCAAAT
Source organism: Megalobrama amblycephala (assembly GCF_018812025.1). Classification (NCBI taxonomy): domain Eukaryota; kingdom Metazoa; phylum Chordata; class Actinopteri; order Cypriniformes; family Xenocyprididae; genus Megalobrama; species Megalobrama amblycephala. The sequence goes on along the minus strand of NC_063063.1, from coordinate 12,451,195 downwards.
TTAACACACCTGCTCCCCATTCACACCGGAGACCTTGAAACACTAACAAGTCACATAACACTGGGGAGAGAAAATGGCTAATTGGGCCCAATTTGGACATTTTCACTTAGGGGTGTACTCACTTTTGTGGCCAGCGGTTTAGACATTAATGGCTGTGTGTTGAGTTATTTTGAGGGGACAACAAATTTACACTGTTATACAAGCTGTACACTCACTACTTTACATTGTAGCAAAGTGTCATTTCCTCAGTGTTGTCACATGAAAAGATATATATATATATATATATGCATAAAAGCAATTATTTTCAACCCTTATTATGACCATCTGTCTGAAATGATCCAATTTTATGGGACAGCTCCTTTAAGGCTTGTCAGTAAACGGCCACTGTTATGTTTACAGACAAAGCATTATGAAATCATTTTCTTGCGGTTTGTGATGCAGCTGCTGTCAGATCCAATACAGTTGGCTGCTTGATCTTTCAACAAAAGTTTCTTCACGAACTCTCCATTATACTGTGCCGAGTTTACAAAACAAAATGCTCCGAACAAACATAAAATCATCCTACATGATCTGGGATGTCATTAAAATAAACCATCCACTTGTTTCTGATGCGGGATCCTTTTAAAATCTGTACAGAGATGCATATAAGCTATTTAAATGGGACGTATCAAAGTGAACTTTCTTTCACTCTTCCATTTGTCCTGTTGTCAGAAAGGGAATGGGCATCTGTATATTGTATTCAGTGTATACAGAGTCAGTGATTATAATAGGTTGTATTTGCTTTTGAAGCGACGTGCTTGCATAAACCGTTAAGTAACTGAACGCCAGTGGATGGGGCCTTTTGTGCGACGAAGTATAATTATTTGTCAATGTCTTGCTCTTGGAGACATTCACATGCAAATGTATTTGCCGGTATGACGTCACACATCTCTCAAGTACAAAACAAGCCGTTATTTAATCAAATTATATATGTAGATTACCTTTGCCGTCACCTAACGTTATTGGTAATTTATTGCTTATAAGCCATAACATGACATAATTATTGGTGTATCAAAAAAAAAAATTATTGAGTTTTTATTCAGAAGTTTGATGGAAAATAAATGACAATTTATAAAAAAATATATTTGAGCCAGAAACTATGAGTGCAACAAAGTGCAACAAAGTAAATTAAGTTTCTACCATCTGCAATTAACATTAAACCAAATTACAAATCAAGTTAGAGTTGGATATTGCCAAATGGGGCTGTAGTTACAGTATCTTTCTAAGCTCTTGAAACACTCCTTATAATGATGCAAGACACTGAGATACACAAAAACACAGCCAAGCCTTTCCTAAAGGATATCTGATAACAATGGGCACTCCATTACACTGTAACCTCCACAAAACAGACTATTCATCATTGTCTGCCTAAAACAACATGCTTGCCAGCTTACCTACAATTCTCAGCAGATGACAAGCGTTCTGTTGATTAACCAAATCCCGCGCTCATTTCTACTGGCGTGTGCTGAATGAGAGCCTTAAGACAGCTGAAATAGCAGAGGAAACACTTGGCTTATCACTGCTAATTAACACACTACAAGATAGCACCACTGGCAGTGTGAGAAACGCTTGAATGGTAATTTAAAATGAAATGGTTTGCATTATAATACAGTTCAATGGGGGCTCAAAAACACAAGTTGCCTTTTAAGATAGCACAAGCTTTCTTTCTGCTTGTGTGTTTAGTGCAGTTGTCAAGAGTACTATTTTAGATTCAATCAAGGGTGTTAACAAAGCGCACAAACATACTGTAAAAACCTCAATCAAATATTGGCTCAATCTTCAGTGCTCAAATTAAAGCCTTATGAAAGATTCCATTAGAATGGACCTCAAAGAGAAGAAAAGAATCTTATGGGTTTCTTTTTCTGTGTCTGATTTAGAGGGAAAATGTGTGGAATGTATTTAGGTAAAACAAACACGCAAGGGGTTAAAGGATTAGTTCACTTTAAAATTAAAACTACCCCATGATTTACTCACCCTCAAGTCATCCTAAGTGTATATGAATTTCTTCTTTCAGGTGAATACAATCAGAGTTATATTAATAATCACCCTGATGCTCCAAAGCTTTATAATGGTAGTGCACGGAAACCACCAGTTTGAAGGTCCAAAAAAAAAAAAAACCGTCAGTTATGCTTTTTTCTTAAGTTGAATATGGAAGGCGTTCTGGTGAAAGCTAGATATTTTACTTTATAATGTGTTAAATATGGATTTTTTTCTTACACAAACACATCGCTTCACTTCAGAAGGCCTTTATTAACCCCCCAGAGCTGTGTGGAGTACGTTTATGATGGATGGATGCACTGTTTTTCGATCTTCAAACAGGTGGTTTCCGTGCACTTCCATTATAAAGCTTTGGAGAATCAGGTGATAAGTGTTTGGACTGCTTTTTTCTGTAAAAACCAGTCCAAACACTCACTCCAAAAAATGCTGGGTGAAAAACAACCCAAGTTGGGTTAAATATGGACAAACCCAGTGATTTGGTTGTTTTGACCCAGCAGTTGGAGTAAATGTTTGACCCAACCTGCTGGGTAGTTTTATTTAACTCAACTATTGTTTAAAAATTACTATATGGTTGGCTTAAATTGAACCTAAATTAAAAATCAGATGCATAATTACTAGAGGCAACAGTAATAAACAATTTAATAATTTATTATTTAATTATTATTTATTAAACTTATTAATAAATGTTCATTTATAAAACATATTAATAAATGCTAATTTCCAACATACTTTGGGTTCATTTTAAGCAAGCAATACAGTAATTTTTAAACAATAGTTGAGTTATACTAATACTACCCAGCAGGTTGGGTACTACTGGGTTAAAACAACCCAATCGCTGGCTTAAAACAACCCAATTGCTGCTGGGTTAAAACAACCCAATCACTGGGTCAAAATAACCCAATTGCTGCTGGGTTAAAACAACCCAATCGCTGAGTTAAAACAATCCAATCGCTGGATTAAAACAACCCAATCACTGAGTTAAAACAATCCAATCGCTGGGTTAAAACAACTCCATTGCAGGGTTAAAACAACCCAATTGCTGGGTTAAAACAACTCAATTGCTGGGTTAAAACAACCCTATCACTGGGTTAAAACAACACAATTGCTGGCTTAAAACAACCCAGTCACTGGGTTAAAACAATCCAATCACTTGGGTTTAAACAACCCAATTGCTGGATTTGTCTATTTTGCCTTGTTTTTAACCCAGCATTTTTTTTACCATTTCTTCTTGTCCGTCGTCTGCCATGTTTTATTACACTAAAGGCACGTTTGACCGCAAGAGATTTCTTGTTTTCACAGGTAGGAATTTGGTTATTTGTGAATGGAATCTGTTAGTGTGTGGTGTGCTGGCTTGTTCACATTGCAGTGCTCCACACACTATAGGAACAAATCTGTTAAATCTATGATTTTTTTTTCATCATGTTTGTGGTCTTTCATATTTTAAAAATCTTTTACCCTGTGTCTCAATCAGCTCCCTAGTTCAGTAGTCAGGGCACTGACCAGGGAGTCAGCCATTTTAAGGGCTGTCTCAATCGCAGAATCCTTCCAGGGCACTGAAACGTTCGCTCCCTGAAAAGTCCCACAATGCACCGTGAAAACCAGGGAGCATCGATGCTCACTATGCTCCCTTAACGGAAGTTCTGAAGCACGAAACTTGAATCACGTGAGCCAACTCACTACACATAACGATACGATAGATGTTTTTAAAAATTAATGAGCATAATCTAGCTAACACTTATAATTTATTCACGGCTGAAATGTTGCACGTAAGCAAATAATTAATCATAATGTACTTTAAATAACATTACAAGTAATGTCAGAAAATATCAGCTCTGTTGTTGTTCATAAATACCAGTAGTGATGTCGTACAATGAGGACGTTGTCACGTCGCCGGAAATAGAGTCATAAGTGTCCCAATGTGTAGTGAACCAGCAGCTTTTACTGTCCTTACCAGTGCCCGAATTCGTGTACACGATATACTGATTCACAAGCTCGGGAGCTAGGGAACTGATTGAGACACACCCTTAGAGTGGGCCAGCCTTACATAGAACGGAACAACTGTGGGGCTTTCTGCAGAATTCTAAACTAACAATTTCTCTGTAGGCCTGACTAGACTCTAGTCCATGCTCATGTCCCAGCATCTACAGAAAACAAGATCAGCTGTAGGCCTGACTAGACTCTACGATCATGTCCCAGAATCTACAGAAAACAAGATCAGTTCAGTGTACACCAACAAAATAATATTTATTATTAACACAAAACTTATCACAAAGCACTGAGAACCTGACAGACAGACATTACAGGGCATTCGAGTTGAACTGTATCCTACAACTATGTCAGTGCAGCAGATGAATATAGGTCTGTAAACAGCTCAGGATATCAGGAAGTGTGTATTATATGTATTCATTACAAATGCCACCCACTGTACAAACCTCAAAGCTAACAGACATCTGGAGTGATCAGCATGTTTTCCCCCAAGGCAGATGTCTCAAAAAAGGATCATCTTCTCACAGCCTCGCTGCCTTTTAGAAAATGCGGTTTAAATCACACAAATATAATTTGCACTGTGATATTAAATCTACGAGCTCAAGGAGCCCGGGAAAATGAGTTTGTGGGCAGTAGCTGTGTTTTCCTCTGACAGTGATCTCTGATCTCAAAGAGGATTGCCGTTAATTTTTTTCATTTTTGTATCCTTCATGTTTTGATCATTGAGAAATTGGAAAGTGGAAATAGTTAAAGTGGCATTCAAAAGGAAGCTGTGAAGTGGATATGTCAGTCCTCCAATCAAGCCGCTCTGTGTCGTCCTTATTTACATTACACACTACTTTCTATTTCTATGATCACACAGCATGTATAAAATGAGAGATGAAAGTTCAAATCTAATATTAAAGATGTCACATTTTTCATGACTAGAGAGATTGAATCTTCCTGTTTTGCCCGTTTTTTTTTTTTTTTTAAAGTGATTTTCAATATCAATTCACTATGATGCATCTCTCTGTCCATACAAAGATCAATATATGTTGTTGTTTTTTAACACTAACCTTTGGAACAAAGGAAGATCAGTATTTTTTTTCCCTCATGGCTAACATAACCCTCAACCCAGTGGATTTACTTGTTACTTTTCCTACATAAACAGCACAGAAGCTTGTTTAATGGTTTCTGGTGGCAGAACTACTACGATGTATAACTGAAAATAAATGGAGATAATCAATCTGACACTTTTAGAGAAGCATATCATTGGAAAGCTGTAACAATAAACACTGCCACATGATAAAATCCTTGTGTAGGAAATTAGGAATTTGATCAGATTCAATGCTTTCAGGCTAAAATATTGAATCGCCTGTTAATAGTGGAAAAAAAAACTTTATTTAAAGGGAGCAAAAGGAACAGCAACCCCAAAAATGCTCATTAAATATCAACATGAGAATAGAGTATTGGGTAATGTATGCTGTTTAAGTCAGCACGGCTGTTAAATAAAACAACATGCGCTTTGATCCAACCTTCTCTGAGTTCTAAAATCAATAATTAACCTATGCACAATATGCCTCTTATAGAGTCCACTCTAATAACAGAATCCCAAAATGTATATGGACAACTTGCATAGTTTCTTGTCTGCAAAGCTTTTATTATACATCCTTTAAAAGCACTCCAGGGCACTCACAGCATAAATAATGAGCCACAGGCAGGACAAAGGCATTATTCCAGCATTTGACCATAAATGTGCCATTTACTGTAGCATACTTGCACCAATAATTTCATGGTCTTGTATTGTTACCAAAAAATAAATAAAAAAATAAACATTTTATCTGCCCTTATATTTCTAAAATGTTTAGTGTAAAATACCTTGAATTTTATTCAAATAATTTATCAGATATTACAAATGAGAAAACAGAAACCTACAATATTAACAGTTATATATTAAAAAATATGGGCATAAGTATCATTGAACTCTATTGGTAACGGCGGAACTTGCGACCATAGTTCGCTTTGGGAAACGCAGCCCAGAGCGTTACTGATAGACTGGGAAAAGAGGTGCTGTAATAATGTGAAATATGTGAAAAATAATGTTTTTTGAACATTCAAGCATGAAAACCTATTCTAGTAGACCGCAAAAAAAACTTTGTAAAGGCATAATAGGTCTTCTTTAATATAGCAATATATTAACCTTGCTGCTTAATTATTGAACAAATCAATTGATTATTGCTTTTTTAATGAATCAGACCATTTGGTGAATCAATCAGAATCAAATCATGGGTCTCGCTGAATTGGCTTGCATTACGCACTTACTGAAAAGCAGATTTTTATGTCTGACTTGAAATGATCTGAGAACTGAAACCGCTATTTATGCCTTGTGAAAGCAATGCGAAAAATGTTAATTTCTAAATCAATATAATTACCGGTGTGACAACATGACAACATGAAGAAAACATGAAAGTTTTTGGGCCCTATTTCAATGATCTAAGCGCATGTTCTAAAGTGCACAGCACAAGTGCACTTAGGGCGTGTCCACTTTTGTTAGTTTAAGGATGGAAAAAATGGTCGTTCACCCGGCGCATTGTCTAAAAGGGTTGTCCCTGTTCTCTTAATGAGTCATGGGGGTGTTTTGGGCGTAACGTGCAATAAACCAACCAAAGTCTCATCTCCCATTCGCTTTAAAAGCCAGTTGCGCTAGCGTCTATAGTGAGGAAACGGATCTACGACCATCTAGCAGGCCATCTACGGGATTCCACCAAAGCATTTTTATCTTTATGCACACAATAAGAATCTTTTACATTGTAATCCTTTTATTTTTAATATTTGGCTTGTTTGTGTGCTGCTGCGCTTCCCTGTGTGTATAATAAGCAGAATGTACGCACTTTGTGCACCCTCATATAGGCGTATATTACTAACGCGCTCTTTAAATAACAAAATAAATATTGCGCCCTTGACTTTAGACCAGGTTTTTGTTGGTCAATGGCACAGTCGTTTTCTGTTGCCTCAAAATAGTAACGTGCCAACAATGTGCCTGAACACACCTCGTTTTCAGTCCAGCACGCCCATGGGCCAAAATGCATTTGCTATGTAAATAACGTGGCGCAGGACGTGAAAATGATAACTGCACTGGGCTGAAACTAGCATAAAACACTTGTGTCGCGCCTGGCGTCGCATTGCGCCCAGTGTATGATAGGGCCCTTAGTGTTTTGTTGCAATAAACTGTAAAATTATGTCAGTTTAATCTGTTTATTATTCATAATTATTTAAATAAAAATAAATTATATATATATTGGAAAAAAAATCATTTTAGTTACTATTTAGTCTATTTTGGAGAACAGGCTAAACAAAATCCTATAGAAGACACTGTGGAGATACTGTGTACAAAAAAAACTCATAGATACTCTATGATATGATACACTTGCAACTTGTCTTGTTTGAAGTGTAAGGCTCAAGTGCTTTCTTCTCACCTGCCTGTTTGAATCTCTGGATCAAGCACTCTCTGATTCCCCTCTGCAGGTTGAAGTAGTCATCCTCTTCGTCGGGCGTACGGAGGAAGAGCGGAATGTGCTGGAAGACAAGCACGTGGCGGGAGGGGGTCTGGATGGCTCTCTGCAGCTGGCTCTCCAGCCAGACCTCGTGGGCCTCCATTAACTCAGGGCAGCCTGATGAGTCGAAGAAGAACTGAGAGTTCAATACCAAACACAACACCCCACCCACCCAAAAACTGAAGTAATCATCGCCCCAGTCACGGCAGAACTGCTCCACGGTGTCCGGAGTGGGTGTGTTGCCAAGGTCATGGTTGCCGCTGACGAACACAAGAGGAATGTCAGGGTCAGTGCCCCTCAATGCTTCTTTGAGGTCCTTAACCTGTTCTTCTCTGAACTCATTTCCTGAAAAATGAAAAGAGAATTTTTGTTGTCTGAAAAGCCTCATTTAATAAAGTCAACATGAAATGGCACATGCAACCCATTTTCAGGATATTCATGACGTAAAGTGTTAGTTCACCAAAAATTGAAATTTCTGTCATTAAGTACTTACCCTCATGTCGTCCCAAACCCGAAAGACCTTTGTTTTTTTGTTCAGAATTTTCGTTGCAGAGCTTCAGTGTTTACGTCCGAACGGCGGCTCAGTATTGGCCCGCTCTGGTCACTTGACCAGCACGAGGCATGCGTGAGCCTGCGTTCAGACATAAACACTGAAGCTCTGCAACGAAAATAGCTTAGCAGTGTGACAGGGGTCAGACGAATTTGTTGAATAAAGTCATTATTTTTGTTTTGCTTTTGCGCATAAAAAGTATTCTTGTCGCTTCATAAAATTAAGGTTGAACCGCTGTAGTCACGTCGACGGTTTTAACTATGTCTTCCCAGACACCAACACAGTGTGGCCCAGATCTGGCCCACATCTGGTACATGTGGATTACACGCGGACCAGATGTGGCCCGGATCTGGCCCTACACTATGTTGAAGTCAGGGTTTAGTACCTTTCTGGACCTCAAAAGGTGCAATGTCATTGCTGCCTATGTGTGGATCAGATACCCTCGGATTTCATCAAAAATATCTTAATTTGTGTTCCGAAGACAAACGAAGGTCTTACGGGTTTGGGACGACATGAGGGTGAGTACACACAGCAAAAGGACTCCGCGGCCGCGGAGGTATTGCAGCTTCCGGAACGTATCCGCGAAATGGACCCGTATTGGCGTCCACTTGTGCGCAGTGACGGATCCGCAACAAAGGCGGATCGCGGACCCGCCGTGGCTCCACACTGCATCTGCGATTAAAACCTTACCTCCGCGGCGGGTCCGTTTGGCACCCGCAAATTGATACAAGTTACAACCTTTACAGTAAAGGCGTGTCCGCGGATCCGAAAATGGGTCCGCTCAGGATCCGCTGATTGACAGTAGAATTTATGGCGCCACCCGGAGGCGGAGCTGATCTTCTGGGCGGCGCCAAAACGAATTTGACAGTCACGCGGGTTTGGCGCCTTGAATGCGGATCCGCCTAGGAGTATCCTGCTGTGTGGGTAATGACCGAAATTTCATTTTTGGGTGAACTAACCCTTAAATTTTTGGCAGATCTAGATATATTTCTATATCTTCTATATATGTTTTTTTTTCTAAACATTTGTTCACTTTATTCCAAAGAAAAAAATATATAAATTTAGATGTTTTTTCTTTTGGAATATTGTGCACAACAGGACCAGAAAAGACTACAAATTACAAAAAACTACAGTTAAATCCTCAGGAGAAATATTGAGCACAGCAGCAATGAACACAGCAGGAAGAGTCGGTTTTCAGTGGAAAATAAGATACAGTGCCAGACATGAGGCATGTGATAGTATATAAATACTATCTTCAATGGCTCCTTCCATCTTCAAAAGAATACTTGAAGCAGGCGATATGTGGAGGATTCAGAATGAAGTTTCTGTTTCTTGCAGAAGATATGGAAGCATCCAGTATAACCACATTTCTCTAAAGTAAAGGCAGACTGTCAAGCATTGAGTTTTGAAGCTCGTTAATAACAGCCTTAGGTTACCTCTAATATGACAAGTAGGGCATCTTGCTAATTGCCTGCTGTGAATTTGAAACTCAATGAGTAGCAGAGATGAAATTAGAGTTGGCATTAGTGACTGCAGTTTTGTGAATGCTAGACAAAGAAAACTAAACCAACAGACCATGAATTTAGTCGAATGAGAGAATTAAATGCTTTCCAGCACCTCACTAAAAAAAAAATTTAGAAATACATTTTTCGTAAATTTTTATAAAGAGAATAATCACACAGATCTTTTCAATAAGACAGTTCAAAGGACCATGATTGCCATGATTACAGAAAAAAACCCATTGCAGAAATGCATAGAGGTGTTAAATTACATAAAAGTTAATTATAATAAATGAATCGCGTAACAATAAATTAGATAATTTTCATTCCTAATTGAAATACTTCTTCAAATAAGTAGTCAAAAAAATGATCAGTGATAAAGCAACTTCTTTTTCCTGTGCTCTTAGTGTGAATAGGTCAATTACTAGTCTTACTTTGTCATCAATGCCATTTCCCAATATCTGGATCTGAGCCTCATTTCGACTTTCTCTCTGAATTACATAACATTCAAACTCAACAGGTCTCCCCTTTCTCCCAGCAGTGCCAAATCCCACAGAAACCTATTAAAATCTTTCCCAAAAGAGATCTCTATCAGCTAAACATACAGAGAAGAGAGGGCTCTTTCAGAGCTGATTTCCCTCTGGTCAGCTCATTGATGTGCAGCTGCTCCTCAGAGAACTTCACTTTTATACGCTTTCAACAGCAATTAAAAGCCTAACGTATGTGGAAGGAGAAACAGAAGGAAGAGAAATTCTCCGCCTCACCTTCTGAAATGTCCCCTACCGCAGCACACACAAGACTACAGGCACAAGGCAAACGTTTTTATAGTCCCCATAAGGAAAGCATCAGGTTCAGTGCTCTCGAAATCTAATCACCTCCCTCGATGATCTTTCCTGCTGCTAGCCAGGAGAAGTCCTTGAACCGGAAAGCTCACAAGGATTCTGTGCCGATATCACAGAGCGGCCCTTCAATTATCGTGTGGAACTTTGCTTGTCTAACATGCTGCCGCTCACTGTTCATTATGACTGGCAGAACGCAGGAGGTAGAATGGCTGAAACAGAATCAGATTTGGTCACCAATGAGGCTTGAAGGGATCACAGCACGTGTTTAATGAAGGAAATACTGACTGACAGGGTTGTTCAAACCCGAGACTTGCCAATACAATGACACAACGGTGATTCGAAAAGGATAGTTCACTCAAAACTTTTCACCCAATTCTTTTACTCACCCTCAAACCATTACAAACCCAACAATGTAAGTGAACAGTAACCAGCTGTCAAGCTCCAAAAATGACACAAAAAAAAGTCCATAAAAGTAGAGAAAATTAATTATTCTTTGAAATGTATTTATAATATTAGTGTGATATTGAATATGCACATATTCAAATAAAATGCATCAGAAATGGTTATGAGATATGCAAAACTAAATGCCTTTGGCATCACTGAATGTCAATTATGGCATGACACATCTTGACATGACATATATGAATATACACTATCTTTTGAAAGTTTGGGATCAGAAAGTTTTTACTTTTATTCAGCAAGCATGCATTAAACATTTGAAATAGTGTATTTGAATGAGAATGACAAAGTTCCGGCAAAGATTTTTTGTGAATAACAGACTTTTTAACAATTTGTTGCTAATATAAAGCCAAAACATGGTAAAAAAAACTTGGAATATGTTTGCACTACTTTTATTTTACCTTTAGTCATTTTTGGAATTTGACATTCCCTGGTCACCATTCACTTTGGAATGACATGAGGGTGAATAAATGATTTTGGGGTGAAATTTCACAAATATCACATTGACATATTTCACGATTGTGAAATATGGTGGAATGTGTTTACAAGCTAAATCAAAAACATACAGCAAGCACTTACTTAAAACTGTGCAGAATTCAAGGATAAATGCTTCAGGCCCATGCAAGTCAAAAGAAAAACGATCAGTAAGATACAGCAATGCCTCTATTCCCAGGAGAAGTTCAGGATGGCCCCCAAGATACAGATATTCTTTTACAGGTGCACTATTGATAGCCTCCTGTCCAGTAATATTACTGTCTACTGTGTGAGCTGGACCACACAGGAACTGCACAAGGTGTTATGGTCTGACTTCTGAATGCACCACCGAGGGTGCACTGCCCAACCTGCAGGATAACCACAACATGTGGAGCGAGACTAAGGCCAACAAAATCATTACGGATCCCTGCCATCCAAACAGTAGCCTCTTCTCATTGCTGCAGTCAGAAAAAGCCTAGCAAAGCCTTAGGGTCAATACTGAGAGGTTCTGGAGGAGCTCCAACACCCAAGCTATCCAGACATTTAATGAGGACTCTGCCAGGGGCCTGCAACACTAACAACACAGCAGAGACCTTTATCTCGCACATATACACTTTATCACACACACGTTGTTTTTGTGAATTGTGGGGACATTCCATAGGCGTAATGGTTTTTATACTGTACAAACCGTATTTTCTATCGCCCTACACTACCCCTACCCCTACCCCTAAACCTACCCATCACAGAAAACTGTGCACATTTTTACTTTCTCATAAAAACCTCATTCTGTATGATTTATAAGCCTTTTGAAAAATGGCACTGCATCACATACAGGAATGCTACTGTAATGGAAATCACAACATGGGCTCAGGAATACTTCCAGAAAACATTTGGCGCATCATAAAGAGGAAGATGCGACAAAGAAGACCTAAGACAGTTGAGCAACTAGAAGCCTGTATTAGACAAGAATGGGACAACATTCCCATTCCTTAAACTTGAGCAACTTGTCTCCTCAGTCCCCAGATGTTTGCAGACTGTTATAAAAGGAAGAGGGGATGCCACACAGTGGTAAACATGGCCTTGTCCCAACTTTTTTGAGATGTGTTGATGCCATGAAATTTAAAATCAACTTATTTTTCCCTTAAAATGATACATTTTCTCTGTTTAAACATTTGATATGTCATCTATGTTGTATTCTGAAAAATAAAATATTGAAATTTGAAACTTCCACATCATTGCTTTCTGTTTTTATTCACAATTTGTACAGTGTCCCAACATTTTTGGAACCGGGTTTGTATCTGGAAATAAAGCAAAATAACTGAGAAAAATGAGAATTAGTCCTCAGATGCCATGTCCGTAATTTATAGCAAAAAATGTAGCATTGATTTGATCTCCAACAGATTCATTTAAAGAAATTATTACTCCACCACCTGCGTGACATCATTCACCAATGTGGCTGAACGACAGGTTTGCGACAGTACGGTTTTGGGAAACAGTCGTGACTAGCTAGTTGATTTGTTCAACAATGCATTGTACTATGGTAGTAAAGCAGTGAGTTAAGCTTGTTGTATGGGAAACACACCCCTGTTTTTATTATGATTGTGCAGATGAAGAATATCATAAATAACCCTTTATTTCTCATTTGCACACCCTCATAATTTCCACTTGCACTTTTGCATACAGGCAGAATTCACACCCCACTATTTCAACACTTATTTGCACCCTAACTACAATTTTTGTTTGTTTTTAACATGGCACTGAGTTTATTCAGCAACCAGCCATGTGTATAACTTAAAAAAGACACAAACTGTAGGTTATGTAATTTTTACAAGTGGTTCCAAAACAGCACCATACTGTTAACACCATGGTAGGCAAGAACATCTTTTCATCCAGCAGTGCAGCAGCTGGATGAGTGATCATTTATAAAACATAACTTCAGTAAAGATGAGGAATTAAAAAAGATAGGGAAAATATTTTATAGGCTAAAGTGGTAATTAAAAAAAAAAAAAAAAAAAAAAAATGGACAGTTTTTACCTCTGAATAAAATGTTTCCACATCAGAGGGTTTTTTTTTTTTTTTTTTCAGTAACCTTTTCTTGGTTATTGAAAGAGTTTTCTGACACAAACCTCTTTCAGTAACTATAAATTGAATTTAAAAAAAAAAATCTCTCCTGAGTTTGATTTTGTATAAGGCATATTCCCACTGTTTTTGGCCAATTTAGTATAACATAATAATAATAATAATAATAATAGTGATTTTTATTATATTAAGCTAAATAAGAAATATATTATAATATTCATAAAGTTGTAATGTAAAATAAGAAATCAAGTATTTAATTTATATATATATATATATATATATATATATATATATATATATATATATATATATATATATATATATATATATGTACTAATATTTACGTAACTCGTTTTCATAGCTTGTGGTCAGGTGTTTTCTTTAATTCACAATACCAAGATGTTCCTCTGAGATGCTAAAGCACTGTATTGAGGGCTGTACGCATGTGGATGAGCAGTGCCACTCTGCAGCGCATATATTTATTTAATTAAATCACACTCTGTGCGATTTGACAATCACATATCGCGATATCGATTTTATTTTTAAATATATTGTGCAGCCCTAATTAACTTTTTTAAATCAAAAATGAAAAATACATTCTTTGAATCAACAAAAACAATTGCTATACAAGCTATGTCAAAACCTGCTAACAACCTGGTCTAGATATAACATCTCGGTTACTGACATAACACTTGTTACCTGATGGAGGGAACAGAGACATTGTGTCGAAAATACTGACACTAGGGGTCGCCCTTGAGAGCCTCAAAACTCATCTTACATATTCAGAAAATGCCAATGGAATTGGCATGTGGAATTTGCATGCCAGGCCATGCCCCCAGACATATGGGTATATAAGGCGAGCTGGTTGCATTACATACTTCAGGTTTGTTCTGAGGAGCTGAGACAGCGTCTCAACCCCTCAGAGGCAGATCAAGTTGTGGCAGGAGAGACACAATGTCTCCGTTCCCTCCATCAGGGAACGAGGGTTATATTAGTAACCGATATGTTCCCTTTCTGTCGATCACTTTCAAAGTTGTGTCGAAATACCGACACTAGGGGTCCCTATACTAAACCTTACAGCTTGGACTGCGTTAGGAACCATGGCGGTGCAAATGCGGTCAAGCCCCTGCGTGCCAACAGCAAGTGCAACTATGCTAACTCAAGCCCTACCAATGCCCAGGGTAATAATCTCAGGTCTCCCAATCAAGGGAACCAACTCACCTCTTCTAGGGAAAGTCACTGAAGCCTCTTCTGATTTTTCTCAAGTTTTTTGTTTTTACACTTGAGTACACCTGGTTGTTAATGTTGAGAAGCGTTCTCCTTCTCACTGAGAAAGGAACACTACGGAGACCACATCCTACCCGAAGGGGGAGGTTAGTATGTGGAAAATACATTCTATGGACTCACCAGAGGGGTGTACTACATAGGGAAAAGTCCCTGTGGCGGGCTCCACCTAACGAGGGGGAGACTACCGGCTTCACAGCAACCTGGCGATGGAGCTGGCTCCATCCAGGGGAAGACAATGGGTTTACTGAGAGGGACAAAGAACAGTGGAAAATACACTTGTATGAGGTCACTGTCAGGGAATACCATGAGAATTGGGCCTGGTAGTGAGTTCCTCCATCAAACTCATCTTTCGCAATAGTTCTCACTCCATATCAGCTGGACTACCTGTGGAGAGAATATACACTCTCCGTGAGCGTAACCTATCGTGAGAGTGCATCGGCTGCGCGACTGAGGATGCCCGGAATGTGAGTGGCACACAGTCACTTTAATATTATGCATCAACCCCACACGCATGACCATGGCAGAGGAAGATATATGCCCCAAGGAGCCTCTGAAAATACTTCAGTGGAACTGCTGTTTTGTGCTTAAACAGTCTCAAGCAGTTCAGCACTGACTGTGCACGGTCTTGAGAAAGATGTGCTTTCATGGTCCAAAGTCCAAGTCCACACAGAGAAAAGAGAGGCTCTGCATGTAGGAGAGCTTGCTCTTCTCCCAGTTGACTCAAAGTCCCAATCGTACTAGGTGCTCGAGGACCAGGTCCCTGTATGGACACAGCAACTCAGCGAGTGAGCTAGGATTAGCCAGTTGTCGAGGTAGTTGAGTATGCCAATGCCCACTTCCCTCAACAAGGCAAGGACAACCTCTGCAACCTTCGTGAAGATGTGAGAAGGTAGGGACAGCCCGAAGGGCTGATATGCCTGACCTTCGAAGGAGAAACATAGAATCATAGACCAATCTTGATGCTGAACACATGAAAGGTTGGGTTTCTGCGTGAGCATTCTGAACTGAAGCATGTACAGGGCCTGATTTGAAACTCGCAGATCTAAGATTTGTCTCAACCCACCTCCCTTCTTTGGTACGATGAAGTAAGGGCTGTCAAACCCCTTCTTCATCTCGGCCAGAGTGGCAGGCTCTATCGCATCCTTTGCCAGAAGGACAGGAGAATTCTCGCCTCATACAGAGGTGGAAAGCACTCTACTGTACCTGGGTGGGCACCACTGTCAGATCATGTTTTTATTTTATTTGTCTGCTGGTGGGTATTATTATTTTCTGTCTTTTATTGTGATTGAACATCAACAATGAGCAAATGGCAAATAAAAGGGAGCTTGAGGGAGCTTTCTCTTTCACCAACTTCTGCTAGTCCTAAGATCTAATGCTTAAAGTCACCATGAAATCAAAATTTACAATTCTTGTTTTTGTTTTTTTAATACTGCAGTATTTATCCATGCACAAAATTATTATTATTTTTTAATTAATGTGTCCTCGTAATCTTTAATCAAAATAACTTACCCTCCCTGTTGCAACAACATCTCTTTTATTCTCTGATAATGTGTTTACTGGCGTGAGGGTGGGACAACCTGTTACTTATGTTACGTCTAAGGACGTATTCATTGTGTTGTAATGGGTGTGTGTTGGAATTGGTTGTTTGCTTTTTCTCTCTCCTGTTCTTTTTCCCTCTCGTTATGAGACAGGTGTTCCAGTCAGATGGGTTCAGTCCGGTCGTGTGTGATTGGATGTTGACGAGAAGGAGTGAGGATATAAGACGTGGTGGAATACTGGAGAAGAGAGAGAGACTTCTTTTCATCGGGGCAACCACTTCCTCCCGTGGCCCAGACTCATTTGTGGTTGTAGTTCTTGTATATTGTGTATGAGTGAGTGCACTCAGTATTACAACTTAGGTGTGCTCTTTGCCAGAGAGAGAATTGATGTTGTTTAATATTCTTTGATTTTGTTTGTTTTACGTTGCTTATGTTTGCTAACGTTTTATGTTCTGTTTTCTTTAAGGGAATGTAGGGGGAGGGTGCCATTTTTGTTTATACTGCTATCTTTTTCTCTTGGTTATGGCCAGGGAGGGAGAGAGGGAAGGTTTATGTACTTTATTTGTGCGTTATCTTTGTCCAGGTAAGTTAGAAAATTATTGGGTTAGTTAGTTTGGGTTTTGTTTGTTATGTTGGCCTAGCCCTCCCCTGAAGTTTTGTTCCCAATTCTTCTGTTAACGTTTTGAGATTCTTTCAATTAAAAAAAGAACTAATTTGAACTGGTGTTTGTGTTGATTCTGGGACGGGAGGTTGGATTGCCCCGGTTCTCTCTCCAAGATTTTTTTTTTTTTCCTTTAGTTATTTTTTTATTTATTTTCTTATTTTGTTACTGGCTTCCCACCCCTAGGGGTAGTTATGTAACAATTGGGGGCTCGTCTGTTTTTTTCTTCTTGCTAATTTGTTTGTGATAATTGTTTATTGATTTGATAACTTGGAGATGTGTCTCTTGTTAGGGAATCCGGTATGAAACTTGCTGCTAAACACCATTTCAATCTGCTGGTAAGTGCTCCTTTCTCTAAAAGTTTGTTTGGAAGTCTTTGAAATTTTGTGGAAGGGGCAGAGGCGTTAATTGTAAGAGTATGGATTTTGATTTGGTAGAATTTTCTCTTAATCCTACGATAGAAGTTTATGATCGCTGTAGGAAGAAAGATTTAATTCTTATAGCTGATTTCTTTCATATTAACGTTCCAAAAGAGGCTACTAAACAAGTTATTAAGGAGCAGCTCTTTGATGAATTGGTTTCTGCTGGTATTATGCCCGATCCATCAGAAGCACCTGTTGAGGGGGAGGAGTCGTCCGAAGCCGGGGTGGGTACTTCGGAGGTTTTTCTCACTGCAGATGCTTCTGAATCGTGTAATGAAACTAAATTGGCTGTTAAGTTGAAAGAGTTGGATCTATTGATTAAGAAACAAGAGTGCGAGGCAGAGTTAATTAAACTACGCGTTGTTCAAGCCGAGACCGAGCGCGCTGTTAAACTGCGTCAGCTGGATTTACAAGCGAACGAGAAAATGAGTAAACCAGCTCCCGTTCCTCGTACTAAACTTCCTTCGGATACGACGACGCCGGTAAGTCAACCATTTCCTGCCGAACATTCTGATTTTGATGCGAGTAGGTATGTTAAGCTGGTCCCTCCTTTTAGAGAGGCAGAGGTAGATTCCTACTTCATCGCATTTGAGCGTGTTGCGGTGAAGTTAAGGTGGCCTAAGGATATGTGGGCTTTATTGTTGCAATGCAACCTTACGGGAAAAGCCCAGGAAGTATGTGCTTCATTGCCTGTAGATCAATCGCTCGATTATGAGATCGTTAAAGCGGCAGTGTTACGGGCGTATAAATTAGGCCCAGAAGCCTATCGTCAAAAATTTAGGTCTCATTCAAAGTCTTTCAAACAAACTTGTGTAGAATTTGCTCGGGAAAAGAGGGTACTTTTTGAAAAGTGGTGTTTAGCCAGTCGAGTTGTTAACTTTGAGCAACTCCAGGAGTTGTTGTTACTGGAGGAGTTCAAGAATTGTATGCCGGAGGCTGTTGTAATATATTTGAATGAACAAAAAGTTAATTCTCTTTCTGATGCCGCTGTGTTAGCGGACGAATTTATTCTAACACATCGCCCTACACGTTCTGAGCGAACTAGCTCCCCCATAGTTAATGTAGCAAGGGAAGAGACTCGAGTGTTTCCTCAAACTTCGAGGCCGGGGAAGAATGTAAGGCCAGCCCGTCAGTTTACTTCGGGGCGGACAGTGGAGAACAGGGTCTGTTTCTTTTGTTTAGATCCTGGCCATTTAATTGCTGATTGCAAGGCCTGGAAGCAGAAAGCGGCTGCTAAAACTAAACATGTGGCTTTTGCTCAGTCTATATCTGAATCTGACTCGACCTATGGGCCGTTTATTCTGCATGGCACCGTATCACTTGTAAGTGGTTCTGACATAAAACCAGTTTTGATTGTGCGAGATACCGGGTCTGCTCAATCCTTTGTGTGTAAAGATGTCTTGCCCTTTACTGATCAGTCCTATACAGGTAGAAATGTCTTGGTGCGAGGTATCGAGATGGGATGTGTTCAGGTTCCACTCCATAATGTTAACTTAAAATCTGATCTCGTGACAGGAGTTGTTGAGTTGGGTGTGCGCCCAAATCTACCTGTGGACGGGGTTGGTATAATTCTTGGGAATGATCTCGCTGGGGCTAACGTTTTCCCTTGCCCAGTGGTGGCTAATAGACCTGATGCCTGCCTCTTTTAGTCTGATTTGTCTGCTCAGTTTCCTACGGTGTTCCCAGCTTGTGCAGTAACGAGGTCGCAATTGAAGAAGTTCAACGATGTAATTGACATCTCTGACTCTTTCCTTTGTGTTAATTCTGAGTCTGAAAAAAAAAAAACCTTGGTTGTAGAGGCTGAAGTAAAGTCTGGTTCAGAAATACCAATAACTGAGGGAGTTCATTTACAGGTGGGTCGAGATCAGTTGTCTTTAGCCCAGAAGGCTGATCCTACGCTGCAAAATTGTTCTGAGGTGGCAGTTAATGTAAATGAGATCTCTGAATTGAATACCGCTTATTATTGGGAGGAGGGAGTTCTCATGCGCAAATGGAGACCTCCGCATTCTGATGCGGCAGACTGGCAGGTGAGATATCAGATTGTGTTACCAACTGGGTATCGTTTGCAAGTTTTGAAACTGGCTCATGAACATCCTCTGTCAGGACATTTGGGAGTCACGAAAACGTTTCAGCGCGTTTCTAAATATTATTTCTGGCCCAGATTAAAATCTGCGGTATCAGGTTTCTGCCGTTCGTGTGACACATGCCAGCGTGCAGGGAAGCCGAATCAAAAGATTCCTTTGGCACCTTTGTATCCCATTCCTGTGCTAAGTGAACCTTTTGAGAGATTGATTATTGATTGTGTGGGCCCGTTGCCCAAATCGAAAACTGGGCATCAGTATCTTCTGACAGTTATGTGTTGCGCGACGCGTTATGCAGAAGCTATCCCGCTGCGTTCGATTAAAGCTCCTCTAGTCGTGAAAGAGTTGGTAAAATTTTGTACCACTTTTGGTCTGCCTCGGGTGATCCAGACTGATCAGGGGTCAAATTTGACCTCAAAAATATTTGCACAAACGCTTGCCGAGTTGGGAGTATCTCATAAAATGTCCAGCGCGTACCACCCAGAAACGCAGGGAGCTCTTGAAAGGTTCCATCAGACGTTAAAGTCTATGCTCCGTGCCTTCTGTGTGGAGACAGGTAAGGATTGGGTAGACGGGTTGCCGTTGTTAATGTTTGCCATCCGTGAGTCGGTTCAGGAATCTTTGGGCTTTAGTCCCGTTGAGCTCGTGTTTGGGCACACGGTTCGCGGGCCGCTAAAGCTCTTGAGTGAGCAGTTGTTAAAGAAGTCTAGTTCACCTGTGTCGGTTCTAGAGTATGTAAGCTCTTTTCGTGAGCGTTTACATCAGGCATGTGCGTTCGCTAAAGCTCATCTGTCTTGCGTGCAATCTAAAATGAAGAAGCGCTTTGACCAAAAAAGTGTGTCGCGTAATTTTCAGGTGGGTGATTTAGTTCTTGCTCTACTTCCCATCCCTGATTCTACGTTTCAAGCGAAATTCTTTGGTCCTTATGCGATAGAAAAAAAGCTTAGCGAAACGGATTATGTGGTGGGCACACCAGACCGTAAACGTAAGAGCCGGGTCTGTCACATCAATATGCTTAAAACCTATCATGTGCGAGAGATGACACAGATCCCCTTGTCCTCAATGCTTGCTACTCCTATTTATTTGAGTGCTGAGCAGGTACAGGAGGATGGTGTGATGGAGGACTGTCAAGGCTGCGGGGTACGTTTGGAGAATTCCGTTGTTTTGAACAATTTAGATTCTCACCTAGAGCATTTGTCAGCGTGCCAACGAGAGGATGTGGTGAGAGTGATACGAAAATACCCCTCTCTGTTCTCCGATGTTCTGGGGAGAACTACAGTCCTGTGTCATGATATTGATGTGGGTTCTTCTTTACCTATAAAGCAACATCCGTACCGACTCAATCCAATGAAACGAACAGCAATGAAAAACGAGGTGGAGTATTTGCTGAAAAATGAGTTGGCTGTCCATAGTCAAAGTCCGTGGAGTTCTCCATGTCTGTTGGTTCAGAAACCAGACTCTTCCTTCCGTTTTTGCACGGATTACCGGAAGGTTAATAGTGTGACCAAAGCAGACTCTTTTCCTTTACCTCGCATTGAAGATTGTGTGGATCGAATTGGTTCTGCCACTCATGTAACTAAGCTAGATCTCCTTAAGGGGTACTGGCAGGTCCCTTTAACAGCCCGTGCTAGTGAAATATCTGCGTTCGTCACTCCTGATAGCTTTCTGCAATATAATGTAATGGCGTTCGGGATGCGGAACGCTCCGGCGACTTTCCAGCGGCTGATGCAGAGGGTTTTATCAGGAGTGACGAACTGCGAAGCATATCTGGATGATCTAGTTATTTATTCGAACAGTTGGGTGGATCATGTGACTCGTTTAGATCAAGTGTTCAGTCGGTTGGCTGAGGCTTCCTTAACGTTTGAATCTTTCAAAAAGCGAATTTGCAAAAGCAGTGATCACGTATTTGGGTAAGGTGGTAGGTCAGGGGCATGTGAAGCCCGTGATGGCCAAAGTGAGTGCAATCCTTGATTTTCCCATACCTGTGAATAAACGCGAACTTCGGAGGTTTTTGGGAATGGCGGGGTACTACCGCGGATTTTGTTATAATTTCGCAACGGTAGTATCCCCACTGACTGACCTTCTTAGCACTTCAAGAAAATTTGACTGGAATGAAATGTGTGATCACGCTTTCTCTGCAGTGAAAGATTTATTGTGTAACGCGCCAGTTCTCTCAGCTCCTGATTTCGCACGGTCTTTTCAGTTGAGTGTTGATGCGAGTGCTGTTGGAGCTGGCGGAGTGCTGACGCAAGAGGATGACTCGGGGTTTGAGCATCCCGTGTGTTATTTTTCTAAGAAATTTTCTAAATGTCAGCGCAACACAGCACTATTGAGAAGGAGGCGCTGGCCTTGGTACTGGCGTTGCGACACTTTGAAGTGTATTTGGGAGGTCATTGTAGCCCGATTAAAGTGTACACCGATCACAATCCATTAGTGTTTTTGTCACAAATGTCTAATTCCAACCAGCGTTTGATGCGGTGGTCACTTGTTTTGCAGGAGTACAACCTTGAAATTAAACATCGCAAGGGCTCAGACAATGTGGTCGCTGATGCGCTGTCCCGAGTGTGCGGAGCTGACGAGTGATGCGTTTTATTTATTTTTTTTGCATGGCAAAAAAAAACTTTAGTGTTGGGGGTGTTACGTCTAAGGACGTATTCATTGTGTTGTAATGGGTGTGTGTTGGAATTGGTTGTTTGCTTTTTCTCTCTCCTGTTCTTTTTCTCTCTCGTTATGAAACAGGTGTTCCAATCAGTTGGGTTCAGTCCGGTCCTGGGTGATTGGATGTTGACGAGAAGGAGTGAGGATATAAGACGTGGTGGAATACTGGAGAAGAGAGAGAGACTTCTTTTCATCGGGGCAACCACTTCCTCCCGTGGCCCAGACTCATTTGTGGTTGTAGTTCTTGTATATTGTGTATGAGTGAGTGCACTCAGTATTACAACTTAGGTGTGCTCTTTGCCAGAGAGAGAATTGATGTTGTTTAATATTCTTTGATTTTGTTTGTTTTACGTTGCTTATGTTTGCTAACGTTTTATGTTCTGTTTTCTTTAAGGGAATGTAGGGGGAGGGTGCCATTTTTGTTTATACTGCTATCTTTTTCTCTTGGTTATGGCCAGGGAGGGAGAGAGGGAAGGTTTATGTACTTTATTTGTGCGTTATCTTTGTCCAGGTAAGTTAGAAAATTATTGGGTTAGTTAGTTTGGGTTTTGTTTATGTTGGCCTAGCCCTCCCCTGAAGTTTTGTTCCCAATTCTTCTGTTAACATTTTGAGATTCTTTCAATTAAAAAAAGAACTAATGTGAACTGGCGTTTGTGTTGATTCTGGGACGGGAGGTTGGATTGCCCTGGTTCTCTCTCCAAGACTTTTTTTTTTATTCTTATTTATTTTCTTATTTTGTTACTGGCTCCCCACCCCTAGACGGGTAGTTATGTAACACTTACAATGGATCACAGCAATAGCAAGCCACAATGATTTACGGATCCAATCAATTCCCCATGGACCAAATCAAGTCCCCCTATATATATTTTTTTCTTGTTTGAGAAGCTGTTTTACTCAGATATACATCAATATGTGAAGAAAAGAATATTGCAACTTCCGTTTCATATCGACTTTATTGAAGAAGTGGTGAGGAGGAAGTGGCGTAGGTTTGGTGAAGCCCATGCAGAGCAGAGAGGGGAGACAGGCTGCATGACGGACATGGCGTGTAATGCATGTGGCATCATCTGCCTGCTCTTCTGTCATGACACTAATGGGTGTTGACGACAGACCATTTAAAGGTCTTCAAACCTCATAAAATTCCATGGCTGTGCCTTTACAGGCAGCTTATCATAACCTGACCTATAAATTATATTCAGCAGGAAAGCCACAAACCTGGGCTCATATTAAATCAAGCAAATATGACACTTCAGAGTTCCCTCAGATTCTAAAAGGGGATAATCTGATAAGTCAGCCATTGAAAAACCAGTTACTGTCAACATTTGGGTGATTTAAATTCATGTGGTGAGAAACATTTACGACGGCTTTAAATGTACCGTTGCTTTGATACTGGCACTCAAGCGAAAGACATTAGCGCAAACACCTGACACATGAAACCAAATGTATAAACACTCTCGTCACCTTCACAGGTGACTTCCAGTCAGCACATTCATGTGTGTAGGAAAACTGCCGCCTGGTCTTTGGAGGTGAATTTTTTATTTCCCAGTGTGCTTTGCCGTTTTAGCTGAGACAATTAGATAAGTGTCGAGATTGCAGGTAGTCAGCTCATGCAGATGGTCCACAGCTCCATTTCATAACAGCCACCTCAAAGATTAGAGACGACAGAAGAATAAAGAACTTGAAAGAGACTCTACTCAGCACAAACTCTCCCTCTTCAATCATAATTGTAAAATAAATTAACCTTAAAGTGTGCTTTTTGTCTAATAAATTCAGTCCTTTTTGTTCTAGAAATGAACCTGTCAATCCTGTCAAATACAATCTTTTATATTGATCTATCAATCAAGTAGTCGACAACAATACCTGTGAAATTGCGTGTCCTTTTGTTACCAAAAAACTAATATGTGACTCAACTTCTTTATCTACAAAGAATTATATTATTATTATTAAAATTAATAATCAATCATAAAATAATAAATTAATAATTATTATTTATTTATTATTTAAAAATAAAATTATATATTACTACATATAGTATTATATATTTCATAAATTAAACTATTATATTAAATACTAACAAAATAAATACAATGTATCTAGCCTTAATAATTTCTCTTAATAACATAGCTTCTGTAACGGTGCGTGGCTGTATCAAGGAAACGAACGACGGAGTAGTCAAACGAAACAGCAAAACTCAGGGCTTAAATACTCAGAGAACACAATCAAAAGAGGATATATAGGAGATATCAGGAACTATGGAAACTAGTGTTGCACGATATAAGATACTAGAAAAGTATCACAATCAATGTTGGGTGTAACGCGTTACTAAGCGTTACTGTAATTAAATTACTTATCCACTGAAAAAGGAAAGTAAGAGATTACTGTTCATTTTTAGGTAATTTAATTACAGTTACTTATAATGTACTTGCGTTACATACTGTAAATTAGTTCAACAGTTCTTTTTAAATCAATATTGAATTTAAAATCTAAATTTGACGTCTAAAAGTAAAAGTGAACGCTGCCTCTTTAAAATCGTTAGCTGTAGTGCAGTTGCGCGTGAGTTCACAGCTTCGCACCAGTTGGCTGTGTAGTCACTGTCTGAATACGTCGGCAGAAGCGAGTGGCTGTTTTGTAGAATGGAAATAATCCAATTACTTCACTTTGACACAGGTAGGCAAGAACATTACGGTAAAATGTAAGCTATGTCCTAGAGAGAAAAAACAATCGGGATAGGACTCGGACAGAAATCATGTTCATGGATGCGATTATTAACGTTACTGTAGTAGAGTGAACGAGGCCGCTGGAGCAATTGCGCAACACACGCCTCGCGAGCAGCGGAACTTTTATTATGTTACAGTCGCCAGCGCTGCTTCCGCTTTTCCGGTCATGAGTATGAGGTAAAGCAGCTCTGTTTATCATATTAGATACATTTGAGAGTGTTGAAAATTATGTTATAGCGTTATGCGTTCGCTCGGTGGCTGCTGTGAGACACTGTTGCACACTGCAGTAAGCTAGATCGATTTTAGAATATATTAAATGCTGGATGGCTTGTGTTAATAATTGCATGGAATTAATTTTAAAACGTATTGTATGATGGAGAAAATGCTGTATTACTGTTACTAAAAATAAAGCTGCATCTGAGTATGCTATGTTAGCTACTTCACAAATAGTGTGTTTCTCTGAGGCATGGTAAAGGATGGTACTCGCAAAAAATCAAGAAAATTAGATCTAAACAATAAGATTAAATGTGTTGAGTTATATAACAATAATTAGTTTTCTGCCTATAAATATATCAAAACAGTTGTTTCCTTGTCTATTAAAACATGTAATATATTCAAGCGTCTTTGGTGTTTCCATGGTTTCTACAAATTAAAACCGGAAACCGAGGGTAACGCGGGTATGACGCAATTGACAGGCGATTTTTTACATACAAAAAATTCTTACATACTGCACCTTTAAATTACTTATAATGAAATAAGATTTTGGTCATGTCAATCCCAATCCCAATAATATCCCTATAATAACTCTTTTTAACTTCAAGCATGTCATATACTTTATTTTCTCATTCATGCATGTTTTTATCACTCTAATGTTTCAGTAAATTTAAGCAGCCCTGCACTGCGTGGATATATTTTCATACAGCAATAATCACTACAGTGTTTACAGCAAAACCTTTAGCAGGTAGCAGCCATATCACCCTGTAGCCCAAGACTGGTTGCCCACTGAAGCTAAGGAGGGCTGAGCCTGGTTAGTACCTGGATGGGAGACTCCTGGGAAAACTAGGTTGCTGCTGGAATAGGTGTTAGTGATGCCAGCAGGGGTGCTCACCCTGTGGTCTGTGTGGGTCCTAACGCCCCAGTATAGTGATGGGGACACCATGCTGTCAAAAAGCACCGTCCTTCGGATGAGACGTTAAACCGAGGTCCTGACTCTCTGTGGTCATTAAAAATCCCAGGATGTCCTTCGAAAAGAGTAGGGGTGTAACCCCGACATCCTGGCCAAACTTGCCCATTGCCCTCTGTCCATCATGGCCTCCTAATCATCCCCATACACTGATTGGCTTCATCACTCTGTCTCCTCTCCACCAATAAGCTGGTGTGTGGTGGGCGTTCTGGCGCAATATGCCGTCGCATCATCCAGGTGGATGCTGCACATTGGTGGTGGTTGAGGAGATTCCCCCTTCAATATGTAAAGCGCTTTGAGTGCCCAGAAAAGCGCTATATAAATGTAAGGAATTATTTATATCTTCATCATCACAATACATATCGTCATACCACCCAACCCTATTTGGTACATATCGATTTTTTTTATCTGCTTAGATTAACTTAAACCCCAAATGACTGTGTTTACTTTAAAGGGATAGTACACCAAAAAATGAAAAAACAAAAGAAGATTTTTGAAGAATGTTGGTAACTAAACAAATTTTCTTTCCCATTGACTGTATTTTTTGTCCATACAATGGAAGTCAATGGGAACGAAACTGTTTGGTATCCAACATTCTTTAAAATATTTGTGTTCCACATAAAAAACAAATGCATACATTTTTGAAATGACATGAGGCTGAGTAAATGATGACGATGAGAGTTTTCATTTATGGGTGGACTCTTTAATACTTCACCAAGATGGCCATTTTGACCTAGGACGACTAAAATATCTGGAGAAACCTATCCGTTTGCATTCCATCAGAACTATTTCAGTGGAAAAGATAGCTTACCAGGCATAGCGTGGACCAGGTCTCCACACAGGACCATAAAGCGAGGTCTGGGCTGTAGTTTGTTGATGGCCTGGATTGCCTGCTTTGTGAGCTGGATCTCCTCAGTCCATTCATCGCCTCCTGAATCACAGTCACCAATCCTCCATGCCTTCATCAGGCCCAGCTGAGGGTCTGCAGCCTGGATGAAATAAAAAGGCCCGCTCCACTCCTTCTGTTCATCTGGGAAGGATAAGAAAAAAAAACTGAAACTGACAAACTATCTACAGTAAAAATCTAAATTATTAATGGTCTGTTTGTGTATAATGCATACACTGCTTTACGTAATTAAACATTACATAAGATGCTTACTATCAAACTGTTTTAAAGCATTTATAAAAATCGTTATCTCAAGTGAGAGAGTCAGCTAAGCGCACAGCCCTAACACCTGGATTGTGTGTAAATGTTCCTCTTGCTTGTCGTATAGAAACTTCAGTTGTATATAACACCTTCACAGCAGCTCTTGTGTTATAAGAAAACAAAATCTGCAGGAAAACAGTCCATTTTCACACCTCAGGGTGTACAGCACAAATACAGCTCGGAATCAGTTCTTACCCATGTTTCTTTGAGAAACTTCCAGCGTTAAAACTTGGTCAAAAAAAATATAAATGAATAGGATACCCCTGCTGGGAACATCATACAAGCCTTGTCTTTGCTTTTCTCTATACTCACTTACGCCAAGTTTATGAAGAGATTTTTGACAGAGCAGCAAGCCTCAAGAGCTAAAAGAAAAATAGAGAATTTCTATCTCTTCCTGATCCTAGCAGTGTAGCCAAGAAGGGGAAAGATTTGTATGATTCCGATTTATCTTTAGCTATATACTGTCAAATGAACAATGAAAGATTTAATTAATTGAACAATTAATTGTGAGATGTGTGTGTTTGATTCAATAAAAACAACTGGCTTATAGGAGTCATTCTTTGGAGAGTTGGGCTACACTGGTTGTTCAGAATGTTACTGATTCACAAAAAATAACCGGCTCATAACAAAGAGTCATTCATTGGGGAGTCAGAACTACACTGGTTACGCTCTATGTTGTTAATTACTACAAAGATCCGGCTCATAAGAGTCATTTATTCAGTGGCCAGGTTACACTGGTTGCTGTGTGCGTTTTTGATTTACTACAAGAACCAGTTCGAAAGAGCCATTCCTTTGGGAGTTGGATGGTTGTTGCGTTTAATTCACTGCAAAGAATCAGCTCATAACAGTCATTCTTTCAGTGGCCAGGCGGGGCTACACTGGTTGCGCTGTATGTTTTTAATTTACTACAAGAACCAGTTCATAAGAGTCATTCTTTTGAGTTGGACAAAACTGGTTGTGTTGTATGTTTTTGATTCACTAAAAAGAATTGGCTCATAAGAGTCATTTGTTCAGCCACTGGACTACATGTTGTAGATCTGATAGCAGTGTAGCATTGCTTTTTAATAAGTAAAGTAGGAAACTCTGTCAGCATATTTCAGTACGCTATTCCGTCTCCACTGCAGAAGAACGCATGTGCCAGAAACGTTGACGGAATTCTGAATAAGAATCGGTTCTCAATTCCAAATCCTATTTTGTCACTAAAACCTATGTTAAAATAACTTTTTTTGTTTTCGAACGAGTTACATTTTAATTAGTAATGCAGCATGAAGTTTCAACACAAATCCCTTTGGACCGACCAAGCTGTTTCAATCCAGTCGTTTTGCCTTTCTAACAAGATGAAGTGTTTGCTATGCTCCAAGCATCACTTTGGGAAAGCACAAAACCTGGTTAAAATAAATAAAAACACATGATATCTGACCAACTCAAAAAGCATTTAAAATGTACCATCTGCTGCCTGGAATCTTGTTTGTTGTCTAACTCTTTCATGTACAGTCCCCAGAGACTGGAAACTATTTTCAGGCAACTTTAAACAACATGAATTGAGAGGAGCAGACAAAGCTCCCATGACAGCCGATAAGCACAAGCCTCTTTCAGCAAACATAAATCAGAGGGATATCTCAGATGACTCCCAGAGCTTTCAAATACTGCTAACCTAATCATAAGTCAAGATAAAAGCCTCCTGTGATAAAGCATTAAAATATCAACTCAACACACAGCATCCACCAGCAGTCACTGCTGTAGGTTTTTCACATTAAAAAAAGGAAAAAAGTTGCAGATGTCAACACTGCCAGTGCAAAGCAAAAAATAAGCAAGAAATTAGTCTGAGATGAAGATTTCAGACTGGATTTACATAAACAGTGAAGCAGAGAAACCACACAGGGACACAAAACACTTACTGAAAAACACCAAAACCAAAGGTTAAAGTCTGCATGAAATGAACATTTCAAATCTATTTTCTAAATACATTTTACTGATATTATTGTGAACGCAAACGATTCACCTAAGCATCTATGTTCCATTGTTTTGTTTTTATTTGGCCTCTTCATTTTAATCAAAATGTCACATGCCATATTTTTTCCCTAGTACTGTACTGTACTGTACGTCACAAAATGGAAAAAAAGATCTGTTGCTACATCTGTTACATCGCAACTTTAGGTTAAAGGGGGAATTCCCCACTGGCAAGATTGGTGAAACTGCTATGTGACCAGAGAAAACAGAGAAAAATGGCTGTGGCATTCCCTTTTGCTAAAAACATCAATGCACTTTTGATTTTGGCACTACCAACATTAGTAGTAGCAATAGATTGCTGCAAGAATTATATATTTTGGTAGGCCAAAACCCAGAAATAAGTTAGCATTTTAGCACTTCCAGTTCCATCGTCAAAATCAATGGGTTTTTTGTATGAGTTTTTGATTAAATGCTTGAAATAAGGTCTGTGGGTAACACAAGCTCAAGATATTTTCATGATATATTTTGGTCACCGTGTTTTTGCCAAGTAAGACATGTTCCTGGATCAACATATTAACATATTTCCAGTCTGAAAATTTAGTCTTAACCCTATTCCTATCCCTAAACCTAATCCTACCCATAACTTATCCCTAAAATTAGAGGGGAAAGATAGGTGAATAACATTGATGTAGAAGCACCTAACCCTGGTTGCAAGCCTAAGCTTGACATAAATAGTAAACTTGTCCCTCAAATCTGATTGGTTGATTGGACTGTTGATCCAGGATCAACAAAGATGTTAATCCAGGAACATGTCGTACTTGGCAAAATCACGGTGACCATATAGGTCATGACATATAATAAATCAGTAACCCTCTTGTGATTTTTTTAAAGCATTTTACTTGTATTGATAACAAGTAAATAACAGTTGCTAACAAGTGGCCTAATGGTACTACAGAGGTTAAACATCATTGTGTTTATTGCGCTCTCGCAAATTATACTAACTCAAATTTCAAGGGAAAATGTTTTTAAATAAAGACTGAAAAAGTTGTCTGTGCTTACAGGTGGTGACATTGATGTTTATAGCCTATGTTTAGCTTTTTCGACTGCCGACTGTATTTAGGCTTCAAATTTAATAAAAGTTGTGTTCTTTTGTAAAGATTGTCATGACAAACAAAACGAGAATAAATCATAAACTTTTATTGGCTAAAGAGCTTATTTTCTGCAATAATCCAAAAGCCAATTGAAACATTTGTAGAGGGAACCAGGGTGATGATAACTTCTGGGTTAGCTTACAAAAATACTTTGCCATTGCAGCAAGCTATACAAAGCAAGCTGGTTGAAAATCAGAGGATTTATCCGTTTAAGCAGTCATGTGAGGTTATTGTTCTGATATGGAGAAACTATGCTAAATGTATATATTTTGTTTAATATCAAAGGTAGTTTGTCCTTGCAAACTATGCACTGTGATGAAAATCTATCATCACTTGACTGAAGTACAGCACTTCTTCTGTTATTCCAATCGTTGATTTTGGGTTACCATTTGGTCACCAAATTAAATCTCAGTCCTAAAGCAAAACCAGATAATCACCGATTTAGCCCATTTTAACCCACTTGCCCTAACAGCATTTAGATGTAGTAGCGTGACTTCAGGTTGATTGGGACACTTTTTCCAAGTCATCTCAATAGCAAAAAGTGTCCCAATCACCTGTCGTGTGACATGTTACAGTTTCTAACTAAACTGACCTGTAACTATCTACGCCACATTTCCAGGTGGTTTGTTATTAGTGACAGAATACTTACTGAAAGCTCTGTTAGTCGTAATAAATAAGCGGTAGTGTGCTTGTTAAAGACACCCCGGTCAACGACTGCACAAAGTATTATAAACTTTAATTGCAGTGTTTATAAGACATATGAAAAACCAGAAACCAAAACATACTGTCATAATAAAAGTTTAACAGGATTATCTATAATGTAAATCGATGTTAGCTAGCCTCAGCTAACCGTACCTTCTGTCAGCCCCTTATAACTCCGATCCTTCGCCCTCAGAAAGACACTTTCGTCCCCTGCCATTGAAACGCACTATAGTGTACAACAATAAACTGTTCAGTCGCGGAGTTTTGGTTTTTCTGCTAAGTAACAAAATGGTGGCGTTTGTTGCTAAACCTGATAAAAGCATTAGTTACTTAATATAGTACGTTCTTCAATCGATGCGTTTGGGATGTATTAGCAATGTCTGAGAATGTTCGGATTCCAGAAAACCACCGTATGACTAGAACCGAATCGAAGATCAGCTCCCTAATGCTCAGTCTGGATATATATATATATATATATATATATATATATATATATATATATATATATATATATATATATATATATATATATATATATATATATATTTTTTTTTTTTTTTTTTTGTGTCAAATTTACGAAATGAAGGACAATGACACTACTTACAATATGGACAGTACCACTAATATGATACAACTTTTAAATAAACTAACCGCAAATAAATAACTTAAAAGTTCAAGTATAAACAAACGTGAGGATATTGACTTAACTAAATCAAAAATCTTGGTTTATTTCTAAGCATCCTTTGTAATTCTTTACAATAAGCCTATAACTCGGTGGAATTTTAAATCAGATTAAAGTTTGAGATAAATGTGAGATTCGATGATGACACATGATCATGGTTGCTTTATAGCAGTCTAATTCATGTAGGCCTAATGCATATGTTTCTTTCTTTTTTGCGCATACACAAACATAATATATTCATCATAAAGTAGCTATAAATATGCTCAAAGGCCTATCCTTAATATAAAAAGTTGAATTGTTTTCTCACATAATTCTAAATAGGAAACGTTGTATGCTATCTACAAATGAATTGCTATAGGTGGTTAAAGTGATATTGAGCCATAAATTAAACTTTTGTCATAATTTAGCCTACTCACCCTCTTGAAATAGCCTACAAAACGATGCCTGTGCAACTCTTTTCCAATGGAAGTGGATGGTGATCAGGGGTACAAAACTAGCTAAATAAATAAAATTACAAGTTTGGGATCGCTCCCAGTTCTACCATGAGATTAAAATAATTATATATGTTATAAAAGGTTACAAAATAAGACCTTATTACTTAAGTTTTTCATAACGACTAGGCTACTTATAGCCTAGAAAAAAATATAGATTTTATCGGGATACTTTTGACGAACTGCGCAAGTATCCTTTCGCTGTCCAAACGCATGAAGTAGCCTATCTCATTTCACCAAGCTCATTTTTGTTCATTGAACGAACAGAAATGAATTAATATCGTGCACCCTTAAATTAGACGATGTTATACGATAGAGGCACTGTTCTGGAGACGCAACTCGAAAAGGAGTGGCGCAGACCCACGCATTGCGCAAAGAAACCACAAACCAGTAACATTTTCTTCTCGTACAGTCAAGTTGCACGTGATGGAGTTGGTTTGCGAACTGCACGCTACATGTTGAGATTTTTTTTTTTAAGGTAGGTTATTATTTTATGCATCTGAGAATAAGGAATATTCATTTGCAAGTTGCATTTAGTAATATAAGTCAGACGGCAACTTTTCACTGTGATTCTTTACTACATGGACACTTTTTGTTGTCCGATCCCTCCCATGTCTCCTCCTTCCCTTTACGCACTGTCTCTCCCACTCTCAGCGCGCGCGCTCCACAGTTCTGCCTCAGCTCTCCTGTCATCATCACAAACAAAGACAGCCTTCAGGGTAGTTGGCGCAGTGCTTTCGGGGAGCTAAAAGTACTTGAGAATCAGCAGAACAATTGGTATTGAGATCAACAGCTGTCAGAGTGGACTTTAGAAAAATCTGCAGTCTTAATTTACCCCTTTGAAAATGCAAACCTCTCCGAATGGCTTTGTTCACTCGTGTGGATTTATGCCCTGCTGTCAGTGGTAGTACCAGGTCGTTTCTCTGTCTCAGTTTGTTCTTCCAAGGAAGCCTCCAGGAGACTACAGGATGAAATGGACAGTCTTGCTGTTAGAATACTTTTTGGTCAAAGTTCTGGTGCTGCTGTGCAGCGCGGACGGGGAAGCGCAGCAGCAACAGCTCGAGGGCTTTATAATGCTCTCAGGATCCAATGGGTCCCGGGATGAGGAGAGCGTTTCTGAACCTCCACACACTGAGGACAAATGTCGGGGTTACTATGATGTCATGGGACAGTGGGACCCGCCGTTCGTTTGCCAAACAGGCAATTATTTATATTGTTGCGGCACTTGTGGCTTCCGATTTTGCTGCGCTTATAAAAACTCTCGACTGGATCAGAGCACATGTAAAAATTACGACACACCAGTATGGTTAACAGGACAGACACCATATAAGAAAACCATAGACCCTAGACACGATCCAACCAAGGATAAAACAAACTTGATTGTATATATAATATGTGGAGTAGTGGCAATTATGGCACTGGTCGGGATATTTACCAAACTTGGACTAGAAAAGGCTCACAGACCTCACAGAGAGAGCATGTCTCGGTAAGTAACTGATAGTTATGTTGGCTTTTCTCTCTTTTTTTCTTTTAATGTAGTTAAAGTGCTTATGGTAAATGCTTTGCAGCTGTGCTAGTCTGCTCTGCTTTTAATGTTTTTCCTCATTCCTCAATGTAAACAGTGCTAGCTAGACCGATGTCTTTGACTTTCCGACGCATCTCGCTGCTTTCTCAGAGTGTGGTGACATGAGCGTTACATTTGTAAGACGCCTTGTCAAGTTAAGAGAAGTTCTAAACTTCTCTTTTAAAAAATCTGTTTTCATCTCTCTGTTCTTGAAGGCAAATACGCTCCGGTGTGAGTGATTGATAGGAATCATTCACACACCGTGCGTTCAAAAACAACTAGACATTGCATTTCGCAGCTGGCCATATTTTATATTTGTTTTGGGCCATAATTTTGATGTGATGTCTATACATAAAGCAAAGTGAGAGAAAGAGGAAAGCGTGAAACACTGAAAAAATAGCACCGCAACAGTGAAAGATGTCGGTCTGATGTATATGTGTACACCGACCAACAATTAAAAGCAAATAAAAACATACTGTGTGCAAATTGCGTCTTAGTCTGAAAATTGTTTACTTCAGCCAAGAATGGGTAAAAATAAATCTCCAGGCAAAGAATTTCCTCACTAACCCAATCTTCTGTGGCTTTTGAGCCAAACGTGTTGGTTGTCATAGCTCTCCATTTACTGTTATGCCTATCCTGCCCATGCATATTCATGCCTAATTAGAGCAAAAACAATCCTGTGAATCTTCATTATGGTTTCTAAATTCATGAATTTGTGTTATGCAAGCTCTCTTTTAAAGGCTTTCTTGAATCACAGATCTCAAGAGATCCACATGAAAGCATGGTTAGCTTGCACATGTAAACCAAGAGAACTGTACAAACCATTTTAGGTATTACATCATATTGCATAACGCCTGCTTGTCAGTTTTTTTACCCTTTAGTTACTCAGCTTGAATGGTGGAGGTGTAAATCTCTTGTTTCGACTGATATAGTGGGTCAAAACCTCTGAAGAGATCTGCACAGCCCACAGTGTGCAGGTTGCTGAAAGAGCGGCTCCCAGAAAAACCTGCTCTCTTTGAATCAGCACTCTGGACAGCGGCTGCAATAGCACTGAATGAATAGATGTCAGTCCTCTGACATTATATCACTGTATGCCGTTCAGCTGCGCTCTGATATCTAAATAAAGTCCGATTACACAATGCAAAGGCAATTCAATGCAAAACTAAGCTAACAACTTGCTTGTTCTTCAACAGAGCCGTTGCAAGCGTCATGCAAGGCGCCCGTCAGGGTCAGCACGAGGAGGCCATCGGAATGCACACACAGCATTATGACACTGTGCAGGCGAGAGCAAACAACATGCGTAAGTTTATTGTAGCCTACTTCCCCTCTTTTCCCACGAGCTCAGCATAAACTATGCACTACATTTATGTTCTAAAACAGTCTAAAAGCATGGTTTCTCCTGGCTCGAGTGCTCAATATACAGTACCATACCTGCAATATAATGCATTTGTGTACTGAATTACATATAAATGATACATATATAACGCATATTAAGTATTCAAAGTTTTGCTTGTGGTGCAAAACTTTGTTGGTTCTGCACCACTTTTTGATTTTCTTATTCTATGCTTAGCATAGAAATGTGTATAGAGAAAAGGAGATGCTGAGAGCACAATGCTGTTGTGAAATAAGCCTATTTATTGCCACTACCGTGGGCTGTTGTGTGCACTGTATTGTTTAACGCCAGGATCAAATGAATGGCTCTATCATAAATGTATAAACTCTCATTTGTTGTGATTCTGGAATGATTACATCACCCACTCTGTGGTTATCTACTCCCTAAATATATCTGTGTTGAAATAACAGAAAATACAGTGAGAATATCAAACCCCCCCTATGAGGGATCCATTTTGGTTGACACTAAGGAAGTGAGTCAGTAGCTAGAAATTTCCCTTTCATCTAATTGCAAAGATAATGTCAGTCTTTTTTCACTGCCATGACTCTTTCTTCACTCTTTCTTCTACATCATGGTATTTTTTGTAACAAATACTAAGAGCAATAATATATAGAAATAATGGTTCTAAGAGCACTCGATTTGTGGGATTTTTAGCAGTAGCACAACCTTTTTTGGTGCTAAATAAAACTCTTTCTTTAAGGGTGCATAAAGAATCAAGCTTTATACAGAACCTCAATGGTGCTGTGAAAGAGCCTTTTCATATGAGTCTGGAGGGGTTTTTGCTTTATTTTTTATTTATCCACCTGCACTGCACCTGCAACGACTCTTTAATGGTTTAAAATAACAAAAAGACACATTGAAAAAGACAAAGAAAATAGTAACACAATAAGAAACATTTTAGCAGTATGTGGATGATGTTTCTTATTCACATGCAGACAACCATTACATATGGAAAGTCCCACCAAATAAAGTACAAGCTTTATTTACAGGTTTTGGTAACACTTTATTTTACAGTGTCCTTGTTAAACATGTTACATGTAGTTACTGTAGCAATAACTACAAATTATGCAGAATTACAGGCAACTAACCCTAAACCAACCCTTATTCCTAACCCAACCCTATAGTAAGTACATGTAGTTAATTATTATTACTTAGGCTAGTACTTAACACGGACACCTTAAAATAAAATGTAACCCAGATTTTTACCTTGAACTCAGTATAATGTTAGTTCTGTCATCTATTAGACAAAAAAAGTCATTCAAAGAGTCGTTTTGACTCACATCTTATTCACAGATCATGATCGTTATTCTTGCATTACTGGCTTTTAATCCATAAACCTGAGTATAATTATGTGGATTGCTTTTAACCTCTGACCCGAGCGATTTAATATACCGTCCTCCGGGTTACTCCGTATGAGATAATGATTTGAACCGAAATCAAGAGAACAGACACCTTAAAAGCAAGTAATTCCAGTGATTATGCAGAGAATTACTTGGACCCGAACATCAGAGTTTTCTGAATTCTCGGGTTGAGCAGATCATAATATCTTGTAATTAAAACATAAAGATATGTTTTAAAGCTTAAAGATACTTTAAAGATGGTTGTTTGAATTATTTATCAAAGAGTGTAGATAAGAATAAAGGCTAAGACTGCTGATAAAAGTTTCTGATACTGAATGCCAACAGACCGTAACCGATTTTGTAACAAATCTTGCTTTTTGTGTCACAATAGAAGTTCATATGATACTGTTTCTTTCAACATGAGACAACAAAAAGACTCTGCATATGCTGGAGGTTAACTGCTGTTATTATTTCAGTATGTAAAGCTAGTTAGATTAAAGACTGGATTCCCACCTTCAAAACTCAGTTTCACAGACAAAACTTAAGCCTAGTCCCAGACTAAAATGCATGTTTGAGCTGTTATAACTGAAAGCAGCTTGCACTGACGTATCTTGAAATAAGTCAGTGCCATTGTTTTGTCTCAAGATGCACAATATGAATGTTTTTTTATAAAAACTACTTAAATGTCCTAATTGACCCTTCGCTGGGAGTTTGACTAAGCGATCTAACCAATCATAACGCCGAAACCGCCATTTTGTCCGACAAAGCAGTCAGGAGTTAGAAGATTAACCTCGGTGGACTTGAACTTGGTGTGTATTTACGTCTTTCCGCGTTTGAAACAACATTCCTTCTCATGTTCATTCATGTTTATTTGATGCTATAAATTAACTAGTAGGAAGAGATGATTGGTTCACGAGCCGCTTGAGCTGAGGCGCTACAGCGGTATTGTCACGACACATTAAAGAGCCACAAAACGGTTTTTATTGTTTGAATTTCTTAAAAAATTACACAATTTGAAAGCTGGGACTTTATTTATTATCATAAGTAACCTGCTCTGTCTTGTCTGTCGATGTGTTGTCAGTATCCTCCGCAATGTATTTTTCACTGCGTGTGGCGTGACAGCGCGATGGCTTGTTGGACAAAGCAACAGTAACTAAGGGGGGCGGGTCTTTCCGAAGGGTAAATTGAACTAAGGCCTAATCCTGGCTTAATCTAAGCCCTGTCTGTGAAACCAGGCCGCAATGTGTAAATGAGAAAGTTTTAAAGATTTAAGGTCATACAACATGAAAATCATATTCGCTCATGCTCATATGGACTTACATTGAAATTTTTTTTTTTTTTTTTTTTCACATAAACCGATCAAGCACTATCTGCATTCTGGGCATTCTCATCTCTTCATATTCCTCCTCTGGGAAGCTGACAATCCAGATGCTCACCCACCGTGTGCTGAATGATCCTATCAAAGGGGTCTAGTTACCTCACTGAAAGTGCAAAATCACTAGACCTTTTTTTCTGAAATGATCCAGGATTCTGGAGAATATAGTACTGTGCTCCATTACCATCACAGCTTGTCATTATGAGAGTACCCGTGGCTTTAAGAAGAAAGAGAAAGAAAGAAGTATTGACTACAGAATGCTTGATTTTTGGTCATGGCATGAAATAATCAAGACTTAAGCCCAGTGTGATTTCAATCATTGTACAGTACAGGATGTTAAATTCTGCATGTCAGTGACCTGAATTAAGGAACAAAAGCATTTCCTCCCACCGTGCTGAGCAACTGAACCTTGCAGATGAAGTGGAGCTTTTTCCAGTGCCACAGCTCAAACTAATTACCTTAATGGGGTTTCCCTAAAGAAACAGCAGAAATCTATTACGCTGTATTTATTTTGAGCTATGTGCCAATGCAAACACCTGAACAAAGATCTGCTTACAAATATGCAGGTGCAGATGATACGTCTGCATGTTCTGTATGGACTTAAAGGATAAGCAAGAAATAAAACATGTCTGTTTTCCATACCAAACTCACTATAATTTAATACAAAAACTAAAAAGTGGAAAGAACAGTATGGATTTCTCACCTATTACATTCTTCATCCGTGTGATTATTCTACCCGTTGGCACTACTTGCAATAAGTCCATTTACAGTGAATTGTCCTAGTTCATTCCTAGTTCAAGCATGCCTTTGTACTCTGATGATTTGATGTCTAGAGGCATGTTAACTTTTAAGCCATCAAATAGATCTCTAACTTTTAACTTTACTCCTGCTTCATTTTCATAAAAGCCAAAGACTAATATCTAAAAATGGATTATCTTTTAGATGATAGGGCAAGTCGATTTATCATGAAGTGATATGTGCTGTCTTTGAAATGCTATTATTAAATATTGTGTGACAATGTCACTAATGCCCTTTAAAATGTTGCCGCACATCCTAAAGTTTTCATTTGACAAGTTCAAGTTATTCTTGACACCAACAGAAGTGAACACAGCCAGTATATCAAAACCAATTCTTTATGTAATATATTACAGTAAGTCATACATTAAGAGTCATTCTTTTTCTTATATTCTCTTAAATCTATGTAACAGTACAATGTACAATGTAACAGTAAGTCTTTCTGCATGTTACATTGTTACGCTAATGCTGTAAGTGGCGACGTGACTGTCTTCATAAAGCCCAAAGTATACTTAAAGTGTTAGCTCACCCAAAAATTAAATTTGAAGGTCTTTAAGTACACACCCTCATGTCGTTTCAAAACCGTAAGACCTTCTTTCATCTTCGGAACACAGATTAAGATATTTTTGATGAAATCCAATAGTTTTTTTTATTTATTCCCATAGAAAGCAATGTAATTACCATCATTCAAGGTCAAGAAAGGTAATAAAGACATCATTAAAATAGTCCACGTGACTACAGTGGTTCAACTTCAATGTTATGAAGCGACAAGAATATTTTTTGTGCGCATAAACAAAACAAAAATAATGACTATTCAACAATCTCTTCTCTTCCTTGTCAGTTTTTTATGCAGTTGACGCAGTGAATACTGTGCAGTGCTTCCGTATTTACCACGATACATGCGTGTGATGCTGACGCAGGAGCCGGCCAATACTGAACCGGTTTTCGGAACGTAAACACGGAAACTCTGTACTGCGTCAACTGCATTCACTGTGTCAAATTGTTGAATAAAATCATTATTTTTGTTTTGTTTTTGCACACAAAAAGTATTCTCGTCACTTCATAACATTGAGGTTGAACCACTGTAGTCAGTTGAACTATTTTAACAATGTCTTTAATACCTTTCTGGACCTTGAATGAATGTAATTACGTTGCTTTCTTTGGGGAATAAAAAAAAAAACTCTATCTTAATTGTGATATCTTAATTTGTGTTCCGAAGATGAAAGAAGGTCTTATGGGTTTGAAACGACATGAGGGTGAGTAATTAATGACAGAAATTTCATTTTTGGGTGAACTAACCCTTTAATTTTTAACACATACGTAGCTAGGTATGCTCCATTTGATACCGTGCACGAATGCAGGTGGTCAACACCATAGATATACATCGATGCTTCATTAGCAGCTGTTTCTATGGGCCGCTATATGTAAGCCGTCCACCATATTGGAACATTAAAAGCCGGTTCGTGAAAATTTGAGAAGAAGTTGACTGAGCATCTGCTTATATTACACTTACCATAGTAAAAGTAAAAATATTAAACAGTAGTATCAGTAAAAACCTATAATATTGAGTATATAAAAACACAAACCAACACATTCTCAAAGGTTATCCCATTTCTTCAGGAATTGAAATCTCAGTGGTTTCACATCCAAAAGCTGTGCAATGTTGTGGCATCATTGATTCTAACTGTGAGTGACGACACGCTGACAATTCCAAGATGCATTTCAAGGTAGGAAGGCATCAAAGCACATCTGAATCCAATGTTAGCTTCACTTCCTGTCTCCTTCCTCTGATCGATTTTTGAAGGCAGCATAGATGTATCCTTCGCTGCCTTTGATATCCCACAATCCTGTGCTTTCCATTCTGTGACAGTTGAGCTAAAAAAAATGAAGATGGCGTCTGAAAGTTGCGGTTGGTGGTCAGTTTGTGTGTAAATGTACTTTTTTGACCGTTTTCCACTTCTGATGCCATTTCTAGCGCGAAATTACTATTGTAGTCATTAAATATTTGCTTAGTTATCACCAAAACTCACTTGCCTCAGAAGTCTGTCTTAAATCAGTTTCTTAGTTTCCAGACACAGCCACTCATTCATTCTGTTATTTTATTATTAAAATACTTTAAATTATCATTTTTATTAATATTTTAAATTAGATTTAATTTTCATACTTTCAGTTTTAATTTTAGTTCAATTTACAGTCATTTTGTTATGTGCTTTTCTCATTTTTATTCATTTTTGTTAAGGTTTAATTGATTATTTCAGTTTAAATTGTAGTTTTAGTTCCGTTTTAGCTTGTATTTATTTCCAGTTAATAATTGAAGTGCTTCAACTTAACATATTTCAGTTATTTGCTAAGGCAACATTTCTCATTTTTTCATCTATTATTTATATTTTATTTGAATTCAGCTTTAATGCAATTAACAAACATGTTTTGATCATTTTAGTTAATGTTAATAAACCTGCTCATAGATGACTCTGTTTGAACAAAAACAGACAAGATGATGAATTAATATCACATGCAATATGCATGCAATAATATCTTATATAGTCTTGTAAGCTAGTCCTGTTTTATGAACATAAGATGCGAGACAAATCACAAATAGAGAGTGTTCATATAGTGTTTTCTTCAGGAATATGTCTTATTGAGCAGTTTATTCCAGTGGTAATACAATAAAAACATATAATATAATTAATAATATAAATTGCAATTACAGTGTAAGCCATTTTGCTCCCTTTTCTGCTACCTTTTTCTTCCTTTCGCTGGACTGATGCAAGCATTGGCTATGTGTAAGAGGAGAACGTGTGTACACGTTGCAACATATCGGCCCCCCACCTGAGGCACCATCCCATCCCATTTACTGGGCCACGGTTCATGCTCCTTGAGGCAAGCAGCATATTTCTGTTGGCTCAGCGACCGTAGCCACTATTGCTGCCATGCTACAATGGCAGAAGCCCCCCACAGGGATTGCATTCAGGTCAGCATGGTCTCCCCACGCTCAGAGAACTCCACCAAGGAGAACTGGCTCTGATTTCACACCCAGAGGACAGGCTGGCAGCCTATTTCTTCCAGCACATTGGGGGAAGAGAGACATGTGACCATCTGATGTGCGTCACTGAAATGGGGCTTGTACAGGTCTGTTACTTGATGCCAATGCTAATTTTACTTTGCGTGCAGAACCCCGGTGCCCATTGTCACATCATTGATGCTCCAATCCTAATAAAATGACAAATAAATCAATAAATGTGAGGTTTAATTCTGGTACGATTTTTTTTTTTTTTTTTTTACAGAAGAAAATGGAAAAAGAACAATTCATTTTGCTAAAATGGAAGATCTCCTAAATGGTTTTATTATTAAAATGGAAGAAGTTAATTGAATCTTTGCCAGAATCACCACTGCTATTCTGTAAAGTCAAATTTTGTGGGGAAAAAAGGCTCCATTTTCAATAGTGGTGTATGAAGCACAGCTCACACATCAGTCACTTTCAAATCAAGCAGTTTTCTGTTGTGAATGCGTGGCCAACTTGAACCCATTGCAAATTCTGTGCAGGAAAACCTTTCTCCTTCACTCAAAATTTCCAATCATGTGGATTTCTATTGAATGACTGGATTTTGCCATCAAAATTTCACTGAACAATAATGAATGTGACCATACCTTATTGCTGTTGCCGATGTCAGTTCCAGTCAAAACAGATTTCACACTACCGGACTTGGATCGCAGACCTGCTAAATATCTCTTGGGCATCAGCGCTTCCCCCAGAACATGTCTTTGATAATTCAAACATAGCAGTCGTGCTCTATTTTGCCTCCGATTTTGGGTTTTTGTCAGCGATCTTTATTACTAGTGGAAAAACAAGGCAAAAATTATAGTATAGTGTGTGATTGACATAAGGTCTAAATGGAAAGCATTGCTCACAATACTACATTTTGGAATTATTCTAAATGTTACAGTAAATGTAGGTTGCTTCTTTTTTTGAGTTTTATACTGTCTCATTCTTAAATGGGTCAATGATGTGATGTTCATCTTTTATTCTATTTGTTCATTTTTTAAATACATTAATAATGCATTTCACACATACAGTGATTTGAATACACCTCTTCTATGATCAGAATATTTTTTTAATTTCAGTATT
Source organism: Megalobrama amblycephala (assembly GCF_018812025.1). NCBI lineage: Eukaryota > Metazoa > Chordata > Actinopteri > Cypriniformes > Xenocyprididae > Megalobrama > Megalobrama amblycephala. Next base: position 12,408,416 of record NC_063063.1, on the reverse strand, counting down.
AAAATTCATTTTGATTTTGGTGGTAGTGGGGGTAATTCACGGCTTATTACTATTTGAAACTTTTGTCCGCAAAATAAAAGTCATGTGGTGTGACTCCCCAAAAACACTACACGACTTTTAAAATCTGAACACTAGACATCATATACTTGCCAACTTTGTAAATGGTTACACAGAAAACTGGGCCTCACTCTAAATGACTAAGGTTTACACACAACATGTCCTCTAACCCAGTGTTTCCCAACCCTGTTCCTGGAGGCACTCTAACAGTGCACATTTTTTCCAAATCTTCCTAATAAAACACACCTGATTCAACTCATCAGTTCGTTAGTAGAAACTCCACGACCAGAATTATATGGTTCAGATAAGGGAGACATTCAAAATGTGTACTGTTGGAGTGCCTCCAGGAACAGGGTTAGGAAACACCGCTCTAACCAATATAGGTTGTTTGTCACTTCCCTGAAATAAGACCCATAGGAGCGTTTACTAAAGTTGCACCCCTATCAACAACAGGACACTTTCATTTTAATGCATTGTACCCTTTTATCTGTGTCATATTTCGGGTTTTGCATAGCACATATTGATAGAGCATTGCAATATACAACAATATGCAATCATGCAATCATGGGTTCGATCCCAGGGAACGCATGTGCTCATTAAGTTTATATGCACTATAAATCACTAAGGGTAGGTTTAGGATTGGGGTAGGTGTAGTCGTTAATAAAAAATGAGTTTTGCTAAATTGAAATAGGACGAATTGCAGGCAAGGGACCATGTAAAATGTACACACATTGCATTTAAATGAACACGCATTTTGATTGGTAACGACGGTCATTCGTCATTTCATGACGACAGACGTAACGCGACACTGTCATTATTTTTACGTCAGCTAGAGGGCGCATGATTTTAAAACATAAATATAGGTCGTAAGAAGGTGCTTGAAACCTAAAGGGTCGTTTTTTGGAGGAGGACAGTCTCTTTACACACTACCAGTCGATCTGAACACAACAAGCTAGGAGATGCGTGAATAATAAAAAAATAATCATTTTTAATTCATTTTAATTTTTTTTTTTTAATTAAAAATTTTTGATCTCCTACTGAATGGAATTATAGTCTAAAACTAAAAAATCTGTTGTCTGTGTCCATCATACACTATGTGATTTTCTGTGAAATCTGTCAACTCCGACTGCCCACTATATCTGCAGACAGGCTTTTTTAACATTTGGCAACTAGTATGAATTTAAAACTTTAATCACTGGCTTCCGGCAACGACCATACACACGTAATATCCTGGGAAGAGCCAGGATATTATTTATTATAACTTTTTATTTAATATAACTCTGATTGTGTTCGGCTGAAAGAAGAAAGTCATATACACCTAGGATGGCTTGAGGGTGAGAAAATTATGGGATAATTTTCATTTTTGGGTGAACTATTAACTTTAAACTTCATTACACCATAAATTTCTTAAAAATGGCATAAAAGTTTTTTAAAACCACATAAAAACATGCACACAAGCAGGACATTTCTACGTGGCATGTGTTTTTTTTTTTAACCTGGCATGGACATTCTTATTTGTTATTGACCTAAGTGTTCAGTATTGCAATAGATCAAAAACTCAATAAACAAGTATTGTGTTTCACACCACGAGGCTAACAGTTACTCAAAAATTTGATTTGCTGATCCTGAAGGCTTTTGTGCAGGGCAGATTTAAAGAAGTGAAGATGGATGGACAGGAAGAAAAGCTGTCCGAATGCTATTGTTCTACTTGCTGGTCATGCAAAGCAAGGAAGCTGGAGAAAACACTTTTTCTTTTTCACTTTACTGCACCATACCCATTGTCCAGATGTCCATCTGCCTAGAAAAAATTTCAGTCCTGTTTCAAACTGATAGCTGCCACCTTCCAGGACTGATAACACACACATGGAAGATGCTGAAATGACACCAAAGAGAATTGAATTCTGCTGTTACAGAACATTTTTAATCAAAAACCAACATTGGCTGACAGCACAATGAGAACAAGCATCATTGGAAGGGGTTTTCCACTGTTAGCGCCTACTGAATACCATCAATCCCAGTCTGCCTTTGTCACCTATAGATGTCATTCATGTATGCATTGATTTGAATCATTCCTTACGGCGCTCCTCTCCCTTTACATGACCGATTGTGTCTGTTGTCATGGTGGACACGCTCATGCTTGCACAAAAACACACAGCTTCCAATCCTTAGATCAACACACCACTGCCCAAAAACGATGCATAATTCATTTCATGTAGCATGCAGCAGCGAGAGAAAATGACAGATTAATGTATTTGCTGCAGAACACTTAGCACCTCCAGACTGTTTATCATATGACATGACAGAAACAGGAATCATTTCTGTCCTCTGCCTGTTCAACTTCAACTTTAAGTGGACAGCCAGCTTTCTTTATCATGGTTGAGACCCTAATGAATAATCAGCTCCCCAAGAGGGCAAAAGGAAATCCAAATGCAGATTTACAGGCAAGATTAAGTTAGATTCAATTGAATGTGCTTGTTTAATGCAGTGAACATGGATGAGTGCCACTCCATCAAACACCACAGTGAAAAATGAGAATGTTTATGATTGAATTCTCCTTCATTAAATGTAATTCCAGACGGCAGGGGCAGGACCCAGGTTGGAATTTATAATGAGCAACAGAGAAAGACTTGCAAAGTTATTCTGATTTTATAGTGATGGCAAATTTCCCCCCAAAGGCAATGACTGGCATTAATTGTAAAACAGGTGTTACGGTGCATGGATCTGATGATCGGCAGTTTGAATCAGTGCTGTTAATAGACTCCTGTGTGGGGGTGTGTTTGTAAGAGAGTTTGGAGGCCCACAGCCATCTCAGGAGCATAATAAGTTAAACAAAGATCATTATAGCTGCATTATTATGCATTCAATCAGTATAACTCAGTGGCTCTCAACTGGTTTCGCTTCAGGACCCAGATTTAAAATTGGGCACGAGTGGCCACCCAACACTAAAGTATTAAAACTGTGCATAAGTAAATAAAAATATTTCCCTTCAAATCAATTATACTGTAGTTAATATATTAGTATAGTATTGCAGTACAGTGTAGTTTGGGTTCAGAAAGATTTTTTTTAAAGAAATTGCTGAAAAAAGGAATGCTGAAAGAAATGAATCAGTTCAAGGGTTAGTTTTTGTCATTACATTTCTGTCATGACGCACTCACCCTCATGTCGTTCCACACCCGTAAAACCTTCGTTCATCTTCAGAACTCAAATTAAGATATTTTTGATGAAATCCGAGGGTATCTGAACCACACATAGGCAGCAACGTCATTGCACCTTTTGAGTTCCAGAAAGGTATTAAAGATAGTGTTAAAATAGTGAGTGTGACTGCAGTGGTTCAACCTTAATGTTATGAAGCGTTGAGAATACTTTTTTTGTGTAAAAACAAAACAAAAATAATGACTTTATTTAAAGGATTAGTTCACTTTCAAATTAAAATTTCGTGATAATTTACTCACCTCCATGTCATCCAAGATGTTTATGTCTTTCTTTCTTCAGTCGAAAAGATATTAAGGTTTTTGATGAAAACATTCCAGGATTTTTCTCCATATAGTGGATTTCAATGGAGCCCAAATGGTTGAAGGTCAAAATTACAGTTTACAGCGATCCCAGACGAGAAATAAGGGTCTTATCTAGAGAAACCATCGCTCATTTCATTTTATACGTTTTAACCATAAATGCTCATCTTGAACTAGCTCTCTTCTTCTTCTCTATTTGAATTCCAGCAGTGTAGACACTGCTAAGTGTATTACTGCCCTCCACAGGTCAAAGTTTGAACTAATTGTCAATATTCTAGTGCAAGTATATAACAATTAGTTCAAACTTTAACCTGTGGAGGGCAGTAATACACTTAGTGTCTACACTGCTGGAATTCAAATAGAGAAGAAGAAGAAGAGAGCTAGTTCAAGATGAGCATTTATGGTTAAAAACTTTTTAAGAAAATGAGTGATGGTTTCTCTAGATAAGACCCTTATTTCTCGTCTGGGATCGTGTAGAATGTTTTGAAGCTGCACTGAAACTGTAATTTTGACCTTCAACCGTTTGGGCTCCATTGAAGTCCACTATATGGAGAAAAATCCTGGAATGTTTTCTTCAAAAACCTTAACCCTCTACTGCACACATGTTGATGGCACATGAAAAAAAAAATATTCCACATAATTTTTTGGTTCATTTGGGAACATTTTATCGATTAAAAAAATAAAAAAATTCCCCCCACCCTCCCCCAACCCCAAAATATTTTTTCGTTGTGCGACAATGGTACAGAGTCATAGAGAAAATTATCATCAAAATCAAATTTAAAAAAAAAAATAAAAATTCAAGAAATCATTAAGTAAAAAGGGAAAAACACTTGAAAGACATTGATATATTGAATTTGATACATGCATAGGTCTGTATCATGTAGTGTGCTATGCTATATAATGTACTTCATGTGATAAGATTTCACTCTGTACGAAACTTCAAAAAGCAGTTCTTCTCTGCTGAGACATAGTGGTGTATGTTACAATTTTTGCATATCACTTTGGGTGTTCCTGCACACCCAGGAACCTTGCATCTTCCCTTCTTATAATACATTGTGGCCAATGAGAGGTACTCTCTAAAACCTCCTCAAAAAGTACCCCCTATCGCACAACGTTGCCCTGAGGCAACGAAAAGAAAAACTGAATTTCTGAACATGCAAAATAAAAAAACTTCATAAAACCTGACAAAAGGCTTCTCTACACCTTCATACACGCACACATATTTTTTATGTACAGTTCATGTCGTTTTAAATAAGATTACTAAAGCAAATAATATTGCCGTCTTCTCACACCATGTGCTCCTGTGACCATGTGTTAGAACAGGACACCCTGCCTCTTAATGGTGCTTGATATTGACTCCAACACCTTACTGGACTGTTATTTGGTACTTTCTCGTTATTTGGTACTTTCTCTTTCTAATTGATTGTAATCATTTAAAGAAAAATGTACTAAACATAGGGCTTAAGAAAACTTTCCGTTGCCTGAGGGCAACGCTGTGCTTTAGAGGGTTAATTTCTTTTCAACTGAAGAAAGAAGGACATGAACATCTTGGATGACATGGGGGTGAGTAAATTATTAGTAAATTTTAATTTGAAAGTGATCTAATCCTTTAACTGTTTTCATACGCAGTTGACGTAGTGAATGCAGTGAAGGCTTCCGTATTTACGTCCAAACGCCGGCTCAGTATTGGCTGAAGCTGTATAAGTGAGCAGCATGACGCATACGTGTGATGCTGACACAGGAGCTGGCGTTCAGACGTAAACACAGAAGCCTGCACTGTGTTCACTACGTCAGCCGTGTATGACAACAGTTCAAATTGTTAAATGAAGTTGTTATTTTTGTGCACAAAAAGTATTCTCGTCGCTTCATAACATTAAAGGTGCCCTAGAATCAGAATTTGAATTTACCTCGGCATAGTTGAATAACAATATCTCTCTTTCTCAGCGTTGTGCGTTGCTGCCGCAGTTCAGTATATATTGCATGGAAAAGACATACATTGAGTTTCAAACCCCATTGTTTCCTCCTTCTTATGTAAATCTCATTTGTTTAAAAGACTTCCGGAAAACACTCGGATCTCAACATAACACCGACTGTTACGTAACAGTCGGGATCATTAATATGTATGACCCCAATATTTGCATAATGCCAGCCCATTTGACGCATTAGACAAGGAAAGGCAGTATTAACAGCTGGATCTGTGCACAGACAAGGTAAGCAAGCAAGAACAACAGCGAAAAATGGCAGATGGAGCAATAATAACTGACATGATCCATGATATCATGATATTTTTAGTGATATTTGTAAATTGTCTTTCTAAATGTTTCATTAGCATGTTGCTAATATACTGTTAAATGTGGTTAAAGTTACCATCGTTTCTTACTGTATTCACGGAGACGAGAGTCGTTGCTATTTTCATTTTTAAACACTTGCAGTCTGTATAATGCATAAACACAACTTCATTCTTTATAAATCTCTCCAACAGTGTGTAATGTTAGCTTTAGCCACAGAGCATAGCCTCAAACTCACACAGAATCAAACGTAACCATCTAAATAAATACTTTACTCACATAATTCGAAGCATGCATACAGCATGCATGACGAACATCTTGTAAAGATCCATTTGAGGGTTATATTAGCTGTGTGAACTTTGTAAATGCACTGTATTATAGTCGAGAACTCGTGGGGCAGAGGGAGCGCATCTCTTAAAGGGGCCGTGCTGAAAAAATCAATGCATAGTTAATGATGCCCCAAATAGGCAGTTAAAAAAATTAATTAAAAAAAGTCTATGGGGTATTTTGAGCTGAAACTTCACAGACACATTCAGGGGACACCTAGGACTTATATTACATCTTGTAAAAAAAACAATCTAGGGCACCTTTAAGGTTGAACCACTGTAGTCACGGTGACTATTTTAACGATGTCTTTAATACCTTTCTGGACCTCCGTGCAATGACGTTGCTGCCTATGTGTGGTTCAGATGCCCTCGGATTTCATCAAAAATATCTTAATTTGTGTTCCGATGATGAAGAAAGTTCTTACAGGTTTGGGACAACTGAGGGTGAGTGTGTCATGACAGAAATTTCATTTTTGGGTGAACTAACCCTTTAACACTGAAGACTGGAGTAATGGCTGCTGAAAATTAAGCTTTGCCATTAGGGAAATTGCATTTTAAAATAGAAATCAGTAATTTTAAACAATATTTTTACAATATTACTGTTTTGGGTGGCACGTTGGCTCAGTGGGTAGTAGTCCCTGTAGAGCCAGGAGGCCTTTCTGTGTGGAGTTTGCATGTTCTCCATGTGTCAGTGTAGGGTTTACTCTGGTTTCTCTCACGGTCCAAAGACATGCAGGATTGTGAATTAGAAAAACAAAAACTGCCTGTAGGTACAGGTATAAGTGAGAGTGTGAATGTCTGTGTCTGGTGTGTGAGCCCTAGAGAGGATAAGAGGTATGGAGAATGGATGAGTATTACTGTTTGTACTGTATTTGTGATTAAATAAATGTATCCTTGGTGAGCATAAGAGACTTCTTTCGAAAAAATGAAGAAAAAAGATAAGATAAAAACAGTAGTGTATTATAGGAAATCTAACATTTTTGTAAATGCAAAAACAACAGCAGAAGTGTGATTTATGTGAACCCACAGTTGAACACCTAATGTTGCCTTCATCAATTGTTTTTCTTCACATAGGTTTTATTTTGGTTTTTCGAGAATGAGAGGATGTTAGGCAACCTATTGGCATCTGTCTCATTTGGCTGCTGCTTTTACCAGGTGACAAATTAATATGCACCAAAATCCTGAGCCGAGTTTGGCTGGATGCACAGCCTTTGACATTAGGAACAATAGATATGTCAAGTGAAGGTGGTATATGTCTGTCCTAACTATGCACAATTGTATAGATATTTGAAATAAGTGTTGCTTTCAGAACAGACCTGCGATCAGGGTCGAGCCTCTATCCACTTGGTTAGGATATCCCCTAAGTTGTTGTGCTTGTTTCCTGTCCTACTTCTTTTTGAAAATACCAAAAGGGAATAAAGAATATCACAAGAAAATTAATGAGAGCATGAGAACATAACATGTTGTGCATCCAGTTTTTGGGTTGCGACCCACCAAGAACCACTGGTCTAACTAATATCAGGAAAGTTAAAGTTGACATGAAGCTGAAGTTGCGATAGTCTTTTCTTCCTTATTGTGATCTAAGTGAAACGGCTTCTCAAAAATGAAAAAATGTAGGGTGTGACTTGATTTGTTCATGGGAACTGATTGGACTGTTGTGGTTTACAACTTACTGTGAATGACAGGTTGTACTGCCCACGTCATCAGAGAAGAGATGTCATTGCAAGAGGGTAGTTATTTTCATTAAATATTATGAGGGCACATTAGAAAAAAAATATTTTGATGTCATGGTGGACAAAGCTACATGTTGTTTTCAGTACAATGACACCATGGCATATCCTCAAAATTTTTATTTTATATATCCAATTAACAGACTTTTTTTGTAAAGCTTTCTCTGATGTAATGACGTATACATTGCAAGTGTGTTTCGCGGTAATCCTGCCATGATGTATGATATTCATAAGCTCCTCATCTCTTGAACTCTCATGTTCTCATGCTTTCCATTGGCAAAAGAGCTTGATACTTTGCTCAAAGGGATATTGAGGTTCCATATGAGATTACCTTTTACAAGGATTTTTTACCCTTGGAAGAACGGCGTGCCTTGGCATCAGTGTTTTTCATTTAACGGCATGAGATCCATTGCCTTGCAGCATCGTTTCTCCAATACTGCTGCTGTCACCCCGTTTCATATTCTGGAATGATCCTTCTATTGGAAAATAATGCCAAATGAGAGAGCAAGAGAGGATGCCAGGAAGAGGCTTTGTAGATCACTAGAGCACTTCGGACTTTGGTGATCTCGATAATATATTTGATATAAATAAATTCAATTGCTCCATCCATGTGTGGATTGCACAGCTCCTGAACTTCCATACACTGACATACAGGTGCTGGTCATATAATTAGAATATCATCAAAAAGTTGATTTATTTCACTAATTCCATTCAAAAAGTGAAACTTGTATATTATATTCATTCATTACACAGAGACTGATATATTTCAATGTTTATTTCTTTTAATTTTGATGATCATAACTGACAACTTAGGAAAATCCCAAATTCAGTATCTCATCAAATTAGAATATTACTTAAGACCAATACAAAGAAAGGATTTTTAGAAATCTTGGCCAACTGAAAAGTATGAACATGAAAAGTATGAGCATGTACAGCACTCAATACTTAGTTGCGCAATGCGGCGTGGCATGGAGTCGATCAGTCTGTGGCACTGCTCAGGTGTTATGAGAGCCCAGGTTGCTCTGATAGTGGTCTTCAGCTCTTCTGCATTGTTGGGTCTGGCATATCGTATCTTCCTCTTCACAATACCCCATAGATTTTCTATGGGGTTAAGGTCAGGCGAGTTTGCTGGCCAATTAAGAACAGGGATACCATGGTCCTTAAACCAGGTACTGGTAGCTTTGGCACTGTGTGCAGGTGCCAAGTCCTGTTGGAAAATGAAATCTGCATCTCCTTAAAGTTGGTCAGCAGCAGGAAGCATGAAGTGCTCTAAAACTTCCTGGTATACGGCTGCGTTGACCTTGGACCTCAGAAAACACAGTGGACCAACACCAGCAGATGACATGGCACCCCACACTGGAAACTTTACACTGGACCTCAAGCAACATGGATTGTGTGCCTCTCCTCTCTTCCTCCAGACTCTGGGACCCTGATTTCCAAAGGAAATGCAAAATTTACTTTCATCAGAGAACATAACTTTGGACCACTCAGCAGCAGTCCAGTCCTTTTTGTCTTTAGCCCAGGCGAGACGCTTCTGACGCTGTCTGTTGTTCAAGAGTGGCTTGACACAAGGAATGCGACAGCTGAAACCCATGTCTTGCATACGTCTGTGCGTAGTGGTTCTTGAAGCACTGACTCCAGCTGCAGTCCACTCTTTGTGAATCTCCCCCACATTTTTGAATGGGTTTTGTTTCACAATCCTCTCCAGGGTGCGGTTATCCCTATTGCTTGTACACTTTTTTCTACCACATCTTTTCCTTCCCTTCGCCTCTCTATTAATGTGCTTGGACACAGAGCTCTGTGAACAGCCAGCCTCTTTTGCAATGACCTTTTGTGTCTTGCCCTCCTTGTGCAAGGTGTCAATGGTCGTCTTTTGGACAACTGTCAAGTCAGCAGTCTTCCTCATGATTGTGTAGCCTACAGAACTAGACTGAGAGACCATTTAAAGGCCTTTGCAGGTGTTTTGAGTTAATTAGCTGATTAGAGTGTGGCACCAGGTGTCTTCAATATTGAACCTTTTCACAATATTCTAATTTTCTGAGATACTGAATTTGGGATTTTCCTTAGTTGTCAGTTATAATCATCAAAATTAAAAGAAATAAACATTTGAAATATATCAGTCTGTGTGTAATGAATGAATATAATATACAAGTTTCACTTTTTGAATGGATTAGTGAAATAAATCAACTTTTTGATGATATTCTAATTATATGACCAGCACCTGTATATCCATTTGGAAAGAGTAACAAGTGGCCTGAGTAAAATGCATAAAGAGACCCAGTTTAAATACTCCCTAGTTTTTTTACATTAGTACATTTTTTATTATTATTTTAATATTTTTTACTACACTATTTTTCTCTTAACATTTCTGCATAGTCCCTCGCATACCCTTGGAGGACAGTGGTTGAAAACTTTTGCACTAAACCAATTAAAGTCATTTTTTAAACTAAAAAAATAACAGAAAAGGTTTTAGGTTTTGTTTGATTTCTTTTTCATTTAAATATCTGACATGCAGTTCTTTATTTCATGCTTATTCTGTTTTATATTACAGAATATTCACTGCTGAAGATCATGCTTTATCCATCACATTAAAATTGTCAATTTTAATCATCACATCACAATTCTTTATTTTCACAAACACCTGAAGACAAAAGCCAAATTGGGACTTAATTAACAAAAGCCTTATATGACCTCACTATCCACATCCTCAGTTGTACACACAGCATACAACAAAAGCCCCAAAACAATGGTGTCACAGAGAGGGCAATGAGTGCCTCACGGGCGATGATACTTGACATCTGGCAATCACTGTGTTTCCCTCTTCCTGCCATGGCTGCACTTTGCTAATGTCAAGAGCAAGTGGGAGACACGCAGAGAATAGTCCTCTCTGATTTGCAGAAGATATCACTTGCGAGCTCAGATGCCCTTCTGCCGCTTCCATCCCAGAGGGATGTGCAGCTCCCGAAATACCCTCCTGCATCTTTAATGAGAAACTGGAAAGGTATCTTATAGTCACATTGTTGACTTGTTCTCAGTCTATGTGCTTTGTGATAACCTTGACATATTTAACCTCAAAACATTCAGAGGAGTCTGGGGATTTTCAGGCAGATGCAATTGCAGTGGATGTTTAGAAGTGGATGACACAAAGATAAATCGTATTAAATATATTAATAGTAATAAATGGGGATATCAAACAGATGGGGTAGGTTTGATTGACAGACAGATGGTAAAGCAGATGCAAACACATTTTTCTCCACCTGCTAAAATCTCAAAATGATCTTTTTGTTGTAGATTTCACTTTGGTCTAGCGATGCAAACAAGATCCTGGGGTGAAGTCACTGTTGCATCACTTTTACATCACTTATGATCAGTGTTTGGGAAAGTTACTTTTAAAAGTATGCATTACAATATTGCATTACTCCCTAAAAAAGTAATGAATTGCAATACTTGGTTACTTTTTATGGAAAGTAATGCATTATGTTACTTGTGCGTTACTTTTTCTCATCTGGGCTGGTCTTGATTGTTTGTTTTTCTCAGCAATCAAAAGAAATTAACACAAATGTGATGTTTATCTGAAGTCAATGGTAACTCAAGGAAGACCAGGATGCTTGGAAGAACTCAATCCAGGGTTCATCAACTGGGGAACTCACAAGCTTGACACCGATCCAGCCTTCCTGCTGTTTACCTGGTTGTACTTAAAGGTGCCCTAGAACGTTCTTTCACAAGATGTAATATAAGTCTAAGGTGACCCCTGAATATGTCTGTGAAGTTTCAGCTCAAAATACCCCATAGATTTTTTTTTAATTAATTTTTTTAACTGCCTATTTTGGGGCATCATTAACTATGCATTGATTCAGGCTGTGGCCCCTTTAAATCTCGTGCTCCCTGTCCCCCAAGCTCTCGACTATAATACAGTGCATAAACAAAGTTCACACAGCTAATATAACCCTCAAATGGATCTTTACAAGATGTTCGTCATGCATGCTGCATGCATGCTTCGGATCATGTGAGTATAGTATTTATTTGGATGTTTACATTTGATTCTGATTGAGTTTGAGGCTGTGCTCCATGGCTAAATCTAATATTACACACTGTTGGAGAGATTTATAAAGAATGAAGTTGTGTTTATGAATTATACAGACTGCAGCTGTGTTTAATAATGAAAATAGCGACGGCTCTTGTCTCCGTGAATACAGTAATAAACAATGGTAACTTTAACCACATTTAACAGTACATTAGCAACATGCTAACAAAACATTTAGAAAGACAATTTACAACTATCACTAAAAATATCATGTTATCATGGATCATGTCAGTTATTATTGCTCCATCTGGCATTTTTCGCTATTGTTCTTGCTTGCTTACCTAGTCTGATGATTCAGCTGTGCACAGATCCAGACCTTAATACTGCCTGCCCTTGTTTAATGCCTTGAACATGGGCTGGCATATGCAAATATTGGGGGCGTACATATTAATGATCCCGACTGTTACGTAACAGTCGGTGTTATGTTGAGATTCGCCTGTTTTCCGGAGGTCTTTTAAACAAATGAGATTTACATAAGAAGGAGAAAGCAATGGAGTTTCAAACTCAATGTATGTCTTTTTCCATGTACTGAACTCTTGTTATTCAACTATGCCAAGGTAATTTTTGATTCTAGGGCACCTTTAACACATGGCAAGAGCCTGGCTCAACCCGGAGATTATAAAATCTTGCAGAGATATAGGTGTCACCCAGCCCACAGCTCTGCAGATGTCTGCTAGAGAGGCGCTGTGCGCCAACGTCTAGGAGGAGCCAACACTCCAGTGAAGTGAGCTCTCACTCTGAGGGGGCACCACCTGGTCCCGAAAAGGAATGGTGGGAACATTGAGCACATATCCAAGCCAGGGTCTCAGGAGGCTGAGAAACATGCCCGAATTCTGGGCATGTTTCGCTGACCAAAAGTGCCTGCAGATCCCCCACCCTGTTGATGGAAGTGAGCATGGTCAGGAGTGCTGTCTTAAGAGACAGGAACTTTATCTCGAGTAACTCCAGCGGCTCAAAGGGGCCCTCTGCAATCCGGAGAAGACCACAGAGAGGTCCCTGGTGATTAGGTCGTGCTTTCCCAAGGACCTACCATACACTGCAACGTGATGTGCCTCGATAGCGCAACATACACCTTCAAGGTGGAGGGGGACAGCTTCTGATCCAACCTATCTTGCAAGAAAGCACTGAGCTAAACTGGCATTTCCGGGGGTCTACCCAGCGAGAAGAACACCACTCAGCATACAGATGCCACTTCAAAGCACAATCTCACCTCATAGTGGGAGCTCTGGCTTGAGTGACAGTGTCTGCTACCTCTGGTGGCAGATCACTTAGTCCTCCGTGTCCCCTCCAGAAGCCCCATTTCGTGGAGGTTCCAGAGGTCTGGACACAGGTGCCATATGGTGCCCTGTCCCTGAGAAAGAAGGTCTTTACTCAGGGGAATCCTCCAGGGAGGGGCTGTGATGCGGAGCATCAGGTCTGAAAACCAGGTCCGGGTGGGCTGGTAAGGTGCCACCATTAAGACCTGCTCCTCGTCCTCAGTCAGGGAACAGAACAGCTGGCAATGGGAGGACTCAAGGGAGGCAAACAGGTCTATCTATGCATCTCTGAATCAACTCCAGATCAGCTGACCACACGGGGATGGAGTCTCCAATCTCCTGGGAGCGTGACCTGTCGTGAGAGTTCGTCCGCTGCAAAATTGAGCTTGCCCATAATATAAATGGCATGGAGCGCCCTGAGCCACTGCTGACTCCATAAGAGGAGATGGCAGGCGAGTTGCAACATGCGAAATAAATGTAGACCACCCTGAGGGTTGATGTATGCCACCGTTCTGACTGGCGCCATGCCCATCTCGGGACTCGGCTGTGTAGCCAGCATTGAAGCGGTCTCATATGTGACAATCCCAGCAGCGTGACTGTGGCTGCAGATGCCATGTTCCCCAGAAGCCTCTGAAATAGTTTCAGTGGAACTGCTGTTTTCCCCTAAATGAATTCTAATTCTGCTCAAGGGCAGCATCCACGACCTTCGTGAAGACATGGGGAGACAGGGACAGCCCAAAGGGGACAGGTCGATCACTGCAAACCAATCTTGAGAATGTGTTTCTGCATCAGTTTGTGCAGGAAGTTTGTGGAGGGCCCGATTCAAGACTCGCAGATCCAAGATCGGCAGTAACCCACCCCTTTTCTTGGGTACACAAGTCAGGACTGAGAAACCTGACTTCATCTTGGCTGGAGGGACAGACTCCAACTGTTCCAACAGGATCACAATCTCTGCACATAGGACAGGGGCATCATTGTTTGCCACCGAGGTAAAAAGGACACCACTGAACCTGGGAGGACGCCTGGCAAACTGAATTGTGTAGCCAAGTCTGATTGTCTGAATGAGCCAGCGGGATGGGCTCCCAGGCTCCGTGCAAGTGGCACCAAAGGGACAACCGATGTACTGTGAGGGGCAGCGAGGAGGAGCTCTGGGGCCCAGCCCAGGAAGCACCTTGTCCCGAAGTAGGGGCAGGGAGTGTGGTATAACTCTTACCTGGCTCCTTGGATCCCGCAAGGGAGTGGCTGGAGATGTGTTAGGAAGCAGCAAGGTCTGTCCCAGAAGCGTAAACTCCTGGCCTATGGTGAGAAGAGGGGGTTTTGGGAGTGAGGAAGCAGTGTGTCAGTAGCTGCAAATGCATACCCCATATGACCTGGAGAGTGAGGAAACCCCTCTCTTTTTTAGAGAAATTGGATACTGCTGGCCATTGAGCCAGCGGTGGAACAGGAATAACGTCCTTGAAGATTCTAAACCTGGCCCTCCTCTGGGGGAAGAAGAGGTGCATTCACCACCTCCTGAGAAAGAGCGGTCCCCTCCATCTCTGGGTTGTCCATCTCAGGGCTGCTTCGCTGACCATTTGGAGGGTTTAGCGGTGGCCTGGGGGATGGGCTGCGTCGCTTTCCTGCATGGAACTCGACATCACAGTTGAGCTGGCCGCGCCGGAGCGTTTCTTTTTGGTGTAAAAGCCGCAGGGGAGCGCCCTTGGTGACAAGCGACGAGGTGTCACGCCAGGGCAGGATGTTTACTTTTTTGCCTCAGTCTGCTTTTGGATTGCCGAGAACTGCCGGCAAAGTCCCCAACAGTGTTGCCGAAGAACTGCATTATGAATGCTTTGGCCTGGTGGACTTGGAGGATGGGCATTGTGAAGGCACTGTAAGGCTTAGCAGCCAAAACTGCATTTGTCACACAGGCATAGAGGAGCGGGAGGTCTGTGGGGATTAACCCAGCGGAAGCACTCCCACTGTAACCCTCAGGTCTCCCAACATATTAACCACACTCGCAGCTATGCTTTCCACACATGAAGCAGGCTAGGTAAGAGGAGAAGAGACTCTAGCCTTTACGGGAAAGGCTAGTCACGACCGCCGTTTCGACATGGTCATGTTCTCACAACCATCCACAATCACCGTCTCAACATGCTTATGGCCCAGACATGTGAGACAGCGACTGTGGCTGTCAGGTGAGGACAGGACATCCAGGAATGCACGGACGGAGAGGTATCTTTAAAAAGTGGTCGCTGTCCACTTGCTCTTTTAGGGAAACTGCTCTTTTATGCTGAAGTGCCCAGGGAGGAATCACTGCACATATCTGTGCAGTACACCAGTGAAACACAGCTGAATGCACCATAGCATACCCCTGGGGGTACGTGAGATGACAAAAGGAGGTACATGAACAAAATACTGAGTAAATCATTTAATTCTGCCATACCTTAAAATAATATTAAAACCGAGCATATATTTTTAACTGGCAAAATGGCATAAATGCATTACATTTAATCAAATTACCTCATCTTTTGTAGTCAAAAATGACTGCATCCACAGAAGCAGCATGCATATGATAGATTCTGTGCAGAATCTGCTGCCTTAAATCGTGCTAAATTACTGCCGTTCTCGACAATGCACCTTTGTAAAAGAGGGGATTTAGCATTTACTCGTATGAAGAACAAATATAGACACTGATAGTGGATTGATATCAATTTAAGACTCAAACTTTCTTCGATACAAAAACATACCTTGTGTGAGTTCTTGTATTTAATGTTGATAACGAGCAAGAATGCAATTGTTCCCAAATATCCACGTGACTGCAAACGTGACATTATTATACAACAGGTCAAAAAACAAAATGTACATTAAACACAGTACTGTCAGTATTTACTCTATTTTGCAACAAAAAAAATATTTCTAACAAAAACCACAGCAGAACTACAACACATGAATTCTGCAGCTTTAAACGAATCGTAAGAGTAAATGATTCATTCACAGCCACTTGCTTGATGACTCGCTTATAAAAACAGTGACTTGCTGCCACTTACTGGCGGTTTTAGTTTAATATTTAAAAGTATCACTTCATTTTACAATCATTGCATATTTCTTTATTGAACATTTTTTATTTAAAACATTATTTATTTTATAAAGTTATTCATAAAGGTAAAAATATGTACTGGAAAAATATATATAGGGGGCAAATATTGTCCCTTAATGGAAAAGGTGTGACTGCAGTCTAAATGGAAGAGAGGGGGTACGCGGAAGGATGGTAATAGGATGGAACCTTCAGGGGGTACTCCACTCTAAAAAGATTGAGAACCACTGCACAGAACTGTCCAGCCCAGATAGATCCCTTGTTTAGCACTTTTGTGATTGGAAAAAGTGATTGCTGTGCGTAACCACGTGGCTCCAAAGCAAAAATCTCAGTTGCCAGGTAGGAGTGGCTCGGCATGTAAATCTCACTCGCCGATTTCCATTGATCGTTTTTCTAATCAGAGGTGATTGGGGCTCCCAAGTATGACCCAATGTTTTCACTAGACATAACGTTGAACGTAACTGACAAAAAGGGAACAATTTCTTTTATATGCACCAGACAGCGGTATGTCTGGTGGAGGTGGTCCAGTCTTGTTATGGGGGGTGCTTTGCTGATGCAGGAAGTGAAAATCTTGACTATATGAAGGACATCATGAATTCTTTGAAGTATCAAGTCATTTTGGCAAAGATGGTGATGCCTTTGGTGCAGAGACTGAAGCATGATGATCAATGGACTTTCCTGCAGAACAGCCATCCCAAAGTATACAACCAAATCTACTTAAGCTTGGTTCAGGGATCAGTTGTAGATTGTTCTTGAGTGGCCTTTACAGTCTTATGGTATGGTAAAGTTAAATAAATATATAAAGTTATGAAACTTCCCTTTGCTGTTAGATATACACAAGACAAATTGTATCTCATATTTAACCATTACATCAGAGCTAGCGAAAAACATCAGAAGGACTAGCCGAGGTATGGCTGTTCTCAGCAGGGTGCATGAGCACTGAGCACCCTGTGATCGCCTGAATATCATAACTCCGAAAACATCAGATCAAATTTTCAAATAGGCACTATCTTTATAAATAAACCACAGATTTGAGGCTAAACAACTACATTCTCACCTGAAATACTCTTAAAATTACATTTTGTGACACAATAACAGTACAATTTTTTTTAATTACACTGATAGTGGACGTTTTGAACATTCTGAGAAGATTCGGAAATAATGTTTTATAACTTAATGGGAAGTTAAACGTTCTTAGAACATATTTTTGTAAGCTGTGTCTTTATCACTGCACACACAAACTTCAAATCAAAGGTGAAAAGGCATTAAAGTCCTTCCATCATGTGTCTAACAAAGACTGATGGATCTTTCAAATCAAAGTGGTGACATTTTACGAATCAGCAGCTGCAGTGAACACAGGACACATACGACGTGTTTGCTGTCCCATTCAGTTGATGGCTATCCTCTTGATTCAAGTGTTTCCTGGAGAGCAGAGCAATTTTGAGTTTTCTCATCAGAAATTGTGAAGTAGAAGCTGTCAAATGAAAGTGTAATCATTTTCCCTAATATCTAGACATCTATTATAATAGCACAGCACTGTCCAGCAGTGTAAAGTCTGGCAGTGTTTATCTGCTGTTTTAGACACACAGGAGGCTGCTGACCCAGATACATGAAGGAAAACACCCATGCATAACTTAAGGTGCTACATCTAATAAAAGCCTCTTTTTCAGGCCAATAATGTATTAACTAGGGTGCTGGAACTAGACAGGGTGACATGACAGAGGCACGCACTGTTCTGCAAACCCTTGCATACTTTCAAAAAAGACTGTGCTTTTCAAGGGGATTTAGTTAGCTGAATGATATTTGGGTGGTTCTTTATCTGACTCAGTGGAGCATTTAGACTATCAGTGGTGTTCAGGCAGTGGCTGGATCTTTCCTTACATAATAAGAGGAGTCGTATTTTAAACCTGTAATAGATTACCTTCAGAACCTTTGTCCATTACCTGGCCTTGAATGTATTTAAAAATTAAATCCAATGTTGTTTTACTCATAGCACTCTATCAAAATGTGGAGGCATATATTCATTTATCTACCTATTTATCTAACTTAATTGCAAAAACAGTTTTATTTATTTGTTTGTTTATTCATTTATTTTGTATCATTTCAATGGATCTGAATTATTTTCATACACAGCAAAATCACCAGAGTTAAATCATCTCTGCTCGGAGTACATGGTCCCTCTCTAAATAGTGTTAAAGTAAAGCAGAGGTAAAGTTAATGAGATAATTAAGCGATTAATTAAGTGATGAATGAGCATTAGTGATGAACACCTGCTGTTAACAATCAGAATCACTAAAGAAAAGATAATCCTCCTCTGCTGAGATCTTGAGAGATATGTCTTTTATCTTCAGGTGATTTCATCTAAGACTGTGCTGTAGTCAGCTGTATTTCTTGTGTTTCTCTTTTCTTCATTGACTCTGCTTGTTAACAGCAGGTGTTCATCACTAATGCTCAATCATCACTTAATTAATCGCTTAATTATCTCATTAACTTTAACACTGCTTCAGTGTTACTTTAACACTATATAGAGAGGGACCATAAAGTGCTTATCAGGTAGAGTTAGGGCAGGGGCGTTTCCTCCAAGGAGGCAAGGGAAGCAGTGTCTCCTCAAAAAAACTGGATGAGAAAATAATTGATATTACTAAAAAATAACAACGCAAATATAGTGTACACAAAAAAGTATTTATAAAGGAACACTGTTTAACAGCGACACCCGCAGGTGAAGTTACAGCGGGAGACACGCCTCCTCTCCCCTCATTGACTTATAACAAAGCATGCAGTGGGTTTAGTGGGGGTAATTGAAAATGAATGGGGGAAAGTCACGTGAGTAGAGGCAGTGCCTCCATCACGCTATGATTGGAATTTGATCGGTTATTATTGGATATGATTGGTTTGTGCGATAAATCCCGCCTTTTGTTTTCGTGCGCATTCTCATCGATCGCCCTGAATGAAGACGATTATGGTGTTAATGGAAGGCTAATTAAAAAGTAAGTAAACAACTGTCACTTAGATATCACCACTTTATGTCATGTCAAAATCAAACTTTAAATGGCCTGAAAACATGATGACTACGGGGGGTTTTAGTGAGCGTAATCAGCGTGGTGAAATAAAAGATTAATATTATAATTACAATATATATTTTAATTGTTACTGACTTTAGTTATTATTTTGGAATAAATGTAAAAATGCATAAAATAAAAACACTAACTTGATGAGATGTATACTTTGTTTTAATAAATAGAACATTACAATTACAATTGTAAAAATACTAAATAGAATTGTATTTGGTCTCTCTTTTTTATGTAATGTTCATTTAACTAGGAAAATGAAGTGTAAAAGGGATATACAATTATATATAAAATTTTGATATATAAAAATTTGAGGACTTTGCCTCCTCATTTTAAAACACCACTGCACACCACTGGGTTAGGGGTAGGTGTAGGGGAGGGCTTCAGAGACAAGGACGATTAACGTCCAAATAAGACGGCATTCATTTATAATTTTAATAAATATAATCATATACACTTATCTACACACAGCATCTATTCTAGTATTATTTAGTTATTTCTCATATTTGTGGTGGGTTTGCAAAATCTGAGCTAAAACATTCTTATCGTTGAATCCTGTATACATTATTTTCACAATCAGATTTCCACATACTCTTCTCATTTTGAGTGCCTGGCGGTTTCTCATTTTTAATTCACACTCTTTCTCATATCAGCTCAGTGGATCTGAAATATATCGTGCTTCATCTTTTGTCTGACTTTCA
This sequence comes from Megalobrama amblycephala, assembly GCF_018812025.1. Lineage (NCBI taxonomy): Eukaryota > Metazoa > Chordata > Actinopteri > Cypriniformes > Xenocyprididae > Megalobrama > Megalobrama amblycephala. Next base: position 12,388,321 of record NC_063063.1, on the reverse strand, counting down.
GGCAGTTTGAAATGCAACAATACTCTGACATTTGTAGGTTGTTGGTAATGACTCTGTGTGGATTTCTGTGGCGCTTTCTCATGAGAGGCAGCATCCTGCATGTCTAATGAGCACTAGTGAACAAATAAACATATGGAGTGTATAATGAGGACATCAGTGTTTATAACACCAAGCAGTCCAATCTCACACTCTCTAAGAGTTGGCACATTAACGAATGTTTAACATGGTTTACACTGTATATTTTATTGTTTACCCATTGTGTAATAACTGAGCTCTTTTTATTAGCATTCACCCATTTGATCATGTTAGTTAGGAGTACGGACATCCCTTTTAAACCTCCAGTCATGATCATGTGGAGTAGGTAATTACACGTTATCTTTCTCCTCTTGTCATGTGTCATGCAGTGTGGAGTAGCTGTGCACAGAAGGCAAGAGGTGAAAGACTAAAAACAAACCTTTACGATCAAGTGCACTTTGACCTCATTTTTAAAGGAAAAAAAATGTTCTGCCACTCTCAGACCAGCCCATTTAAAGTACAATAGCAGATCCTGATAGAAGCAAACAGCTTTCATACACACACTCTGCTTCTCTATCGCTCATCCGCAGCAGTTTCACAGCATTGTGTTCTCTCCTCACATTTAAAATGAATTGTGACCTGACTTTTTCAGAGCAGCTTATACTTCTATCCTTCTGCTGTCTTCTGTCTGTTTGAATGGGTGTTGTTAATAGTGCCAAATACAGGGAGTGCAGAATTATTAGGCAAGTTGATTTTCTGATCATATTTTTTTCCCAAGCACATTTTACCAATTCCAATCCACATCAATCTTAATAACTACTATTAATATTGTTTTTAATCATTTATAAGTGATATATAATTGTTCATGAAGGCTGGAAATGAAAAATGCCTTATATTCAGGTGTGCAGAATTATTAGGCAAGTTTTCTTTTACAGGCAAAATGAGCCAAAAAAAGAGATTTAACTCAGACTGAAAAGTCAAAAATTATTAAATACTCATGAGAAGGACGCAATACTAATGCAATACTAGAAATTGCAAAGTTAAAGCATGACCAAGGGACAGCAAAATGCTCATTGGGTCAGCGGGGTCAGACAAAAACAGGTGGAAAAGAAAAGACACGTTAACTGCAAAATAATTAAGAATTATGTGTGAAACCATCAGGAACCCTTTAGTCTCCAGCGCCACCATTTTCCAGAACTGCAACCTACCTGGAGTCTCCAGAAGTGCAAGGTCTCAGGATCTCAGAGACTTAGGTTAGCTAAAGAATCCTAAAAAATTACCCGCACTTGATAAGAATCACAAGCTGAAGTGTTATAAAATACATGAAGACTGGGTTTTTATAGGCCTTATAAACCGACAGCTTGAGAGTGACTCCTGAAGGACCAGCACCACATCCTCTTGTACCACTGTTTGAAGAATTTATCTTCCAGAAATTGGCAGTAAGTTTTGGAAGATCATTTTTAGTCCATCTCTGCAAGACAGACATTTCAGGATAAGAGATGGACTAAAAGTGAACTCAAACACCTTACTGCCAGATTCTGGATAAATTCTTCAAACAGTGGTACAAGAGGATGTGGTGCTGGTCCATCAGGAGTCATTCTCAAGCTGTCTGTCTATAAGCCCTATTAAAACCCAGTCTTCATGTATTTTATAACACTTCAGCTTGTGATTCTTATCAAGTGCAGGTCATTTTTTAGGATTCTTTAGCTAACCTAAGTCTCTGAGATCCTAACACCTTGCACTTCTGGAGACTCCAGGTAGGTTGCAGCTCTGGAAAATGGTGGCGCTGGAGACTAAAGGGTTCCTGATGGTTTCACACTTAATTCTTCACCTTAATTCTTAATTATTTTGCAGTTAACATGTGTCTTTTCTTTTCCACCTGTTTTTGTCTGACCCCGCTGACCCAATGAGCATTTTGCTGTCCCTTGGTCATGCTTTAACTTTGCAATTTCTAGTATTGCATTAGTATTGCGTCCTTCTCATGAGTATTTAATAATTTTTGACTTTTCAGTCTGAGTTAAATCTCTTTTTTGGCTCATTTTGCCTGTAAAAGAAAACTTGCCTAATAATTCTGCACACCTGAATATAAGGCATTTTTCATTTCCAGCCTTCATGAACAATTATATATCACTTATAAATGATTAAAAACAATATTAATAGTAGTTATTAAGATTGATGTGGATTGGAATTGGTAAAATGTGCTTGGGAAAAAAATATGATCAGAAAATCAACTTGCCTAATAATTCTGCACTCCCTGTAGTACTGGTCAAGTTAATAAAGTCAGTAAAATCACAAAATAAATGTAATCAGATGTGTCCCTGCACAGAGAGTATATGTGAAAACTATATGTGAAATGTGAATAATTTTAAGAGGGATCATAAAAAATGCATGTTGTTTTTTAATTAGTAAAAATTGCCAGAAATTTACAGGATTAAGTAGTATTATTTTACAATAAGTTACTGTAGTCAGAAATTTACTGTGAAATCAGTGAATGCTGCGTCATTTTCTTACAAATTTTTGTGAATTAACAGCAGAATATTACTAACATCCCAGTAATTTGCTGCTCTTGTTTTACTGTGAATTCACATTATAAAGTTGTCTTTAACCATTTAATTGTTCACCACTGTAATTGTTTTGAAGACACCATAACGGTGATTAATGTTATATTTGCTTGTGATCTTGGTCTTTGTTTATTCATATTCAAATTTCTTGTCTACCCAAGTCAGATGTGTGACAAATGGAAACATGTGATGACAAGCTAGAATATAAAATAAGCTAAGTGGCTGATTTTAAGTTAGTCAAACTATTCTTAGCATGAATATGAAGATTTTATTTTAGCATTATTTAAGAAAATTTACCTAACTTACCAATAACCAATACCAATTTTACATAACTGAATTCATAATTCATAACTGTGTATGTATCTCTCTCACTCTCTCTCTCTCTCTCTCTATATATATATATATATATATATTATATTAACACGTATATATATATATATATATATATATATATATATATATATATATATATATTAGACATTACATTTTTTGCTCACCAGCCACTGTGGCTAGTGGATTTCCAAAGTTACTAGCCACTCAGCATTTTCACTGGCCACAGTTTTGTCATCGACACCATGTGGAAAAACTGCCATATAGATCTTTTTAATATTATCTCATAATTTGGCAGCAGGTATTTGGCTGCTGTCACTTTAAGACCTGATGCACAGATCCATTATACTGTTACACATGGGTTTTCTTTCTCAACTGTTTACGTTCACTTAAAACACAACTGACCGTGTTTACGTGCATACTTGCCAAGACCGGCATTTTGACATTATTTTGTGTGTATTTGACTGTTTAAGCACAATAAGCAGTGAAAAAGAACTCAATTAGGTACTAAGAGGCAGATTTATGTGAGCACAAAATCTGTGGGAATGAGTAAAATTATGCACAATATGCACAATCCCATGGCAAAATTCAAGCCCTGTAACACCAACAATATTCATCTGGAGCATTGAAACGAGTGAGTAAGAGGAGGCAGGATTTATGTGCCAACTCAACTTTATATATTTAACCTGAAAATTATGTCAAAATTTAGTGTAACTGGAACACGAATAACTGGATTTTGTCTCCTCATTTCAGAACACCACTGATACATACATACATTTCCACTAGGTAATACAGTAGGCAAGTTTGCAGAGAATTTAGTCTTTCAACTCATTACCTCCTCAAAAAAAAAAAAAAAAAAAAATCTGTGATCAACTCGGCTGTCACTACAGATTAAAAAATCTGTGATTATGTGATCTCTCTTCACATTTGCTGAAAATAGCAACTGCTGTAAGCTGTCTTTTCCTTAGGATAAAGTTTTTATAAAGTTTTTATAATCCTATATTAGGATAAAGTACATTACATTAAGTATCATCCTTCCCTCAAAGCAAACCTGGATATATAGATGACATCAAAAGCTGCCCCATACACAGCTGTTAGCGATGTGTCTCACAAAGTCAAATAAAATACAACTAAATATGCTGCTGTTACTGTTAAACTTTGACTGACAAACATACTGGGGTCTGTATTATATCCACATGACAGGGATGATCCTCTGCGGGCTGTGATGGGCTGTTTTACATCTTTTTAAACCCGGTCCATCATAGCAGATCACACTGCAGTCTACTAATTGCAAAGTTGAATGTGATCCCAGCAAAACCATATTTCTCCTCAGTGTCAGATAACAATTGCTAATTAATGCGTGTGTTAATGTTTCCTTGTTCAGCGGGCTAGTGGAGATGGGGTATTTAACAACACAAGAACAAACACCGAAGGTCCATCAATTGCAAACACTGAGCTTGCTTAGCATGTGGGTGGTAGAAACCATACAAGAGGCTGGCTGCATGCACTGCAAACAGAGCATGAACGCTTGTGTTGCCATGACAAGAGTGATAGCACAAGGAGAAGATGGTGTAAAGGCAATTTGCAACCAAACACTTGGGAGGAAGTTCTCCCAGTGGAAATGAGTCAGCTTCTTACACAAAACAAAACAAACACTAAGATACCCAGGAAATTGAATAGAACCAAGCATGGGATCACTCCCACTTATCTGCTACTTCTGTCAAATTTTCAAAAGAGTAGGCCGCAAAATCTGTGGTGTACTAAATGAACAGCATGTATGGTTAACAGGAACGGTTTGGCCCGAAAAACCAACAAATGTTCTTCAAAAAAGAGGTGTTTATCTCTTTTTTATTATTATTGTATATTAGCTTCTTCTGGCTTCATGGAGTTTGTTTTGCTTTTTGACCTTGCCAGCCTTGAAACACATACTTGTGCCACGGCTTGCCACTCAATGTTATTATGTGCTCATCTCATCACTTACAGTTTGCTGAGGTCACAGAGGAGGTCACAGTTCTGAGAACACTGGAGGAGGACAGTCAGCTCACTTAATAATGTCTTGCTGACCTTTGCCCTTTGCCTGTTAGAGATTAAAGGGTTAGTTCACCCAAAAATTTAAATTCTGTCATTAATTACACCTGTAAGACCTTCGTTCATCTTCGGAACACAAATTTTTCATAAAATCCGATGGCTCAGTGAGGCCTGCATCACCAGCAAGACAATTAACACTTTCAATGCCCAGAAAGGTACTAAAGACATATTTAAAACAGTTCATGTGACTACAGTGGTTCAACCTTAATGTTATGAAGCAAATACTTTTTGTGTGCCAAAAAAACAAAATAACGACTATATCCAACAATATCTAGTGATGGGCAATTTCAAAACACTGCTTCATGAAGCTTCAAAGCTTTACAAATCTTTTGTTTCGATTCAGTGGTTCGGAGCGTGTATCAAACTGCCAAAGTCACGCCCCCCAGTGGTGAAACATTGAAATTTCGAAATACTTATGACATAACAAAGCCTCGTTTACTGAAATCACGTGACATTGACAGTTTGATACGCTCCGAACCACTGATTCGAAACAAAAGATTTGTAAAGCTTCATGAAGTGGTGTTTTGAAATCGCCCATCACTAGATATTGTTGAATAAAGTCGTTATTTTGTTTTGCTGGCACACAAAAAGTATTCTCGTCTCTTCATAACATTAAAGGTGCTCTAAGTCGCTCTAAATGTCGCGCATTTTTAGGCCAAAAAATTTTTGGTCACATACAGCAAACATCTCCTCACTATCCGCTAGCTGCCTGTCCCCTGAACACACTGTAAAAAAAACGCGGTCTCTGTAGTCGGCACAAGCTCCAAAAACGGCAACAAAAACTACCTGGTGCAGTATCATAATAAACATGCTCCAGCCAATAACCGACAAGAATGATTTTAAATGCGCGTTCATGACTGTTTCAGAAAGCACGGAGGGAGGGGGAGGGGAGGGGGAGGGGAGGGGGAGGGGAGGAGGAGGGAGGGTCTAGCTAGCCTCTGTTTTGTTTGACAACACTTCGAACGTCAACAGAAAGTTACTCCACCCAGGATCGCTTAGAGCACCTTCAAGGTTGAACCACTGTAGTCACATGAACTGTTTTAAATATGTCTTCAGTACCTTTCTGGGCATTGAAAGTGTTAATTGTCTTGCTGGCGATGCAGGACTCACAGCCATCAGATTTTATCAGAAATATCTTAATTTGTATTCCAAAGATGAACAAAGGTCTTACGACATGGAATTTTCCTTTTTGGGTGAACTAACCCTTTAAATAGTAACAGTGTTTCATTCGGACTTGGGTAGAATACTTGCAACACATTTGCTGTACACATACAGTAAATACCAAATTAATGAAAATATGACTTTTTTAAATACGGAAATGAAATTCTGGCTAAAAAAAAAAAAAAAAAAAAAAACGATTAAAAATACACAATAACAGAAATGTCTTATGTAACAGAAATGAACTGCTGTAGAAAAAGTTAGGTGCCATGAAATGTATAATGTAAATATAAATAATGTAAATATAAATGTAATGTATAATTGCATTACTCATTACAAATGTATTGGAGTAAAGAGTACAAACATCAGTCAAGTTGAGAGTAAAATTTGCTAATATCCTTGATACTCTGTCAAAGATACTTAAATACTTTACATCACTGGTGCACACAAAGTGTTCAGTATCCGTTTTCCCTGAATCATTCAATTTTGAACATTACATAAAAGGATATAACGATGTACTACTAGCAAATAAATAATAATTTCCACACGCTCTGGCAAAAAAAAGAAAAAAAAGAAAAATAATTATTATTATTTGACAAAAACATTTGAGAAAACAAGCGTACTAAGCGCTAATGGGTGTACAGTATAGTCTATAGTGTTTTTCAGAAGCTCTGTTGAGCAGTAATCTGTGTGATGTCTGGTGTGCATGACTCACTGCACGGCGCTCAGTACAGACATGTGTCAGCAACCCTGCTGCAGGGCTAAGTGATTAATTAGTCACAACAGGAGCTCTGCGTTGACAGCTCTGCCACGCAGGTTACACCTCTTTGATCGTCATTCACCGCTGACAATTCATCTCTATGAACCGGAGGAAGTCAAGGGAGGAAATCAATGAGACCGGTTGTATATACATACCATCGCTTATTCTTTGACTGTCACATCACAGGAGGCAGATTGGACCGGGTTGTGACACTAGCCGCATACGCACATCAAACAACTCGTTATCAGATCCATTCAGTCTGATTCTTCTGTTTTCTGCCTGCAACCTACTGTATGTACAAAAAGTTTTAGTGCCTTTAGGTGTCTGTTTCTCTTTTGTTATTAGTGGCAACTGAATCCCAAGTGACATTAGTCAGCAGTAAGCTAGACATATTATTAAGGGATGACAAAAAAAATGCTGTGAATTAAGACAAAATAATGATGCAACCCTTTAACAATGTTTTTTTTTTTTGTTTTTTTGCAGAAGGCGGCCAGATAAACAACATGATGCAAACGCACCAATATCCAGCCCTCAGCCAGCTGTCCCATGTCTATGAGCAACAACAATCGGCAAAAGAGTTCAACAAATACGCCTCACTGAAGGCTGTGGGTAAGGATATACAGTACACTCGAAAGGATCATTTTTAGTATGTCAGTGTTATACTCTCATGTGGATCTTTCCTGTGCAAAACTCATAAATTATTCCTCTTATTGAACATAGCATTTACCGCAGAATATTTTACAAATGATTAATGAATCCCAGAATAAGAGGCTTTGAGAGGTGTTTTATCACCGGATCTGAATGGAAAGAGAGTCATTGTACCTCATTACAGTTCGCTTGGGAGTATTCAAATGCAGTATATCTCATTAGGAAAACTCAACATATATATATATATATATATATATATATATAAAATGGCAAAGCTGAATTTTCAGCAGCCATTACACCAGTCTTCACTATCACATGATCCTTCGGAAATCATTCTTATATGCTGATTTGTTCCTCAAGAAACATTTATATCTGTTGAAAACAGTTGGGCTGTTTAATATTTTTGTAGAAACCGTGATACGTTTGTCCGTTATGCATGTCTTTACTGTTATATTTAATCAATTTAATGCACATTGCTGAATAAAAGTGAAAACAATGTATGTATATACACTCAAAGGCCAGTTTAGGTACACCTTGCTAGCCCCAGGTTGGACCCCTTTTTACCTTCAGAACTACCTTAATTCTTCATGGTAAAGATTCAAAAAGGTGCTGGAAAAATTCCTCAGAGATTTTAGTCCATATTGACATGGCAGCATCACACAGTTGCTGCAGATTGGTTGGATGCAAATCTTCTGTTCCACCACATCCAAAAGGTGCTCTACTGGATTGAGATCTGGTGACTGTGGAGACTATTTGAGTATAGTGAACTCATTGTCATGTTCAAGCAGAACCGGCGCCAGCGGAGCACTGAAGAAGGGGCGTACGCAGTGCCGGTCCTCCCAATACACAAAGTACGCAACTTGCATAGGGCCCCCTTGTACTCAGAGATGATTTAATGCCTAGTGCTGTGTGATTAATAGAATTTTAGTTTCATTTTTGATTTTGGTTTCCAACAATTATGAAAACACAACACTGCATTCAAAGCAGTGCACTGTTGCCTTTCCTACAAACCCGATTCCAAAAAAGTTGGGACACTGTACAAATTGTGAATAAAAAAGGAATGCAATAATTTACAAATCTCATAAACTTATATTTTATTCACAATAGAATATAGATAACATATCAAATGTTGAAAGTGAGACATTTTGAAATGTCATGCCAAATATTGGCTCATTTTGGAATTCATGAGATGCTACACATTCCAAAAAAGTTGGGACAGGTAGCAATAAGAGGCCGGAAAAGTTAAATGTACATATAAGGAACAGCTGGAGGACCAATTTGCAACTTATTAGGTCAATTGGAAACATGATTGGGTATAAAAAGAGCCTCTCAGAGTGGCAGTGTCTCTCAGAAGTCAAGATGGGCAGAGGATCACCAATTCCCTCAATGCTGCGGCGAAAAATAGTGGAGCAATATCAGAAAGGAGTTTCTCAGAGAAAATTGCAAAGAGTTTGAAGTTATCATCATCTACAGTGCATAATATCATCCAAAGATTCAGAGAATCTGCAACAATCTCTGTGCGTAAGGGTCAAGGCCAGAAAACCATACTGGATGCCCGTGATCTTCGGGCCCTTAGACAGCACTGCATCACATACAGGAATGCTACTGTAATGGAAATCACAACATGGGCTCAGGAATACTTCCAGAAAACATTGTCGGTGAACACAATCCACCGTGCCATTCGCCGTTGCCAGCTAAAACTCTATAGGTCAAAAAAGAAGCCATATCTAAACATGATCCAGAAGCACAGGCGTTTTCTCTGGGCCAAGGCTCATTTAAAATGGACTGTGGCAAAGTGGAAAACTGTTCTGTGGTCAGACAAATCAAACTTTGAAGTTCTTTTTGGAAAACTGGGACGCCATGTCATCCGGACTAAAGAGGACAAGGACAACCCAAGTTGTTATCAGCGCTCAGTTCAGAAGCCTGCATCTCTGATGGTATGGGGTTGCATGAGTGCGTGTGGCTTGGGCAGCTTACACATCTGGAAAGGCACCATCAATGCTGAAAGGTATATCCAAGTTCTAGCAACAACATATGCTCCCATCCAGACATCGTCTCTTTCAGGGAAGACCTTGCATTTTCCAACATGACACTACCAGACCACATACTGCATCAATTACAACATCATGGCTACGTAGGAGGAGGATCCGGGTACTGAAATGGCCAGCCTGCAATCCAGATCTTTCACCCATAGAAAACATTTGGCGCATCATAAAGAGGAAAAAGTGACAAAGAAGACCTAAGACAGTTGAGCAACTAGAAGCCTGTATTAGACAAGAATGGGACAACATTCCTATTCCTAAACTTGAGCAACTTGTCTCCTCAGTCCCCAGACGTTTGCAGACTGTTATAAAAAGAAGAGGGGATGCCACACAGTGGTAAACATGGCCTTGTCCCAACTTTTTTGAGATGTGTTGATGCCATGAAATTTAAAATCAACTTATTTTTCCCTTAAAATTATACATTTTCTCAGTTTAAACATTTGATATGTCATCTATGTTGTTTTCTGTAATAAAATATTGAAATTTGAAACTTCCACATCATTGCATTCTGTTTTTATTCACAATTTGTACAGTGTCCCAACTTTTTTGGAATCGGGTTTGTACATAACATCCAAATCAGTCAAATCATGTAACCGGACTAGATCGATACTAAAAAGGAGTTAAAAGCATATTAAGCTGCAAAAGTGGCTTTCTGTGCATACGTTCCAAGATGGAGGGAAACATGGACAAGTATAGGCTATTGGGGGTTTCGAGAGTGCGCTTAAATGGAAAAATTCACACACAAAAATATAACAGAATGTCTGTCTTTGGGAATTTTCATTTAAACATATTCAGTTATGTCTTTAGTGAACATAAAGAGTAGGGAAGGTTTCCACCGCAGGAACTTTCTCCAGGAACTAGGGACTTAGGGGTGGTACTCGGTGTGTTTTGACCCCAAGGACCAGGGTTTAAATGAAGTTTCCAGGTAAAAATTCCCCCCTCACAAAGGAAGCACTTTTTCAAAGTTCAGGAACATTTGGGGGTGAGACTTTGGGCCGCTGAACATGCTGATTGGTTGAGTTCATGCAGCATTTTGATTGGTTGCCTCCATGCAGCATTTTATTTCAACTACCATTTTTAAAAGACTGTTGCAGTGCGTGCAGTAAAAGTTGTTTGCTATTCAAATCAACAGTGGAGTTTAAAAAATACAATCGATGGACCGACAATGAGGTTCAGGCTTTATTAATCTTGTGTGCAGAGGAGAAAATCCAGTGGGAACTGGAAAGGTCACGTGAAGTCCTGAGTCACCTAATTTGCCTAATCTTCACAGTACTTTAGACAAGTGGTACTAACTGCAGAGTCTTTGATGGCCAGCTCCTCCTCTCTGGCATCCAGTGGGCTTGAGGGATAGAACTCTCCTTCTCTTTGGACGCCCAGTGGGGTGGAGAGAAAGAGTTGTGGGTAGGGTTAGGGTAGGATTAGGGTGTGGTTGTACATTCGCTCGCTAAACGTCCAGCGAGGGGGAGCTAATGCAAGCTCCACAAATTTTCTCTGCAGTGAGCACCTTCCCACTTTAGACCACGATGAAAACGCAGACAGGAACAGGTCTGGGGGGGGACCTAAATTGAGCTAAAGGCTAAATTGTTTATTTAATTCGTACCTTTTTTCTGTTGTATTTGTCCTATTGTTTGTAATTCTTTTTATTGTTTCAGCTCTCTGAAAGAACAGATTAAGGGGTTGGGGTCATTTTGGGGGGTTTTATGAATGCACTGACAGGGGCCCCTAAAAGTTTTTCATAGAGCCCCCAGGAGTCTAGAACCGCCACTGGGCGTATTGAAGTATTGAAAGGGGGCGGTTACATAACACAAAATTTCCCCAGATAGAAAAACATAAATGGCCCATTCATGTACAACTATGAAACTAAAATCTTCTGAAAAATACAGATGGCAGAGCATTGAATAATATTACTACATAAAACAAAAAGGAAAATTGCCTAGGACAACATAGTTCTTATGTTAGGTTACACAATTTCAGTGGTTTTGCCATGAATACAGACAGGTTACCATGATACTACCACTACCAAAAGTAATTAATTCTTTACTATAAAACACATGCTCATTGCGTGGTGATAAACAGTAACAATACAGTGAAGTAATCAACTAACTACGAACAATTATCTAGACTTCTAAACATGAAAAAAATATTTCATCCTACAGTACCTTTAGCCTACTCAGTATAGAGCTGCATTCAAATGTGCCAATCAAAATATAATTTTGTGAAACAGACTGTCATTAAGTAAATATTGCTATAATAGCCTAATATTAAGGGTAGAAAGCATGCACTTGGCAATTGTGATTTTTGTTGAAAAATTTATTCTATGTCACCATTAAAATTCACCCCCTCATGTCCCCGTGGCACCATGTTCAAGAAACCAGTTTGAGATTATTTGAAATTTGTGAGATGGCACATTATCCTGCTGGAAGTAGCCATCAGAAGATGGGTACACTGTGGTCATAAAGGGATGGACATGGTAAACAACAATACTCAGGTAGGCTGTGACATTTTAACAATACTAAGTTTAATACTAAGTGTGCCAAGAAAACATCCCCCACACCATACACCACCACCAACAGCCTGAACCATTGATATGTCTGAATGTAGCAGCAGAAATCAAGACTTATCAGACCAGACAATGTTTTTCCAATCTTTTATTGTCCAATTTTGTTTAGCAGATATGAATTGTAGCCTCAGTTTCCTGTTCTTAGCTGACAGGAGTGGTACCCGCTGTGGTCTTCTGCTGCTGTAGCCCATCTGCTTCAATGTTTGGCGTGTTGTGCATTCAGAAATGCTCTTCTGCAGACCTTAGTTGTAACGAGTGGTTATTTGAGTTACTGTTGCCTTTCTATCAGCTCGAACCAATCTGGCCATTTTTCTCTGACCATCTGGCATCAGTAAGGCATTTTTGCCCACAGAACTACATCTCAGTCAGCTCCCTACACTCACTACATTTTTTGATGCTGTTCACTTTATTTAAACCAATTTATTTTGATTCAACACCATTGTATCAGGTTTCTGGTTTAAATGTGATTGATTCATATTAAATTGACTTGAAACGACTTGAAACTCTTTGACTTAACTTGATGTTTTCATATTGAAATAACATGTTTCAATCAAGTAAACCCAACCAGGACTCAATCAAACAGGATTTTCACTTCCCATCATGCTTTGCAAAGGGGCTGAACTAGGAGTGTAAATGTTGAAATAAAGTGTTATTTTAAGCAGTTTTTAGGAAGATGAGAAAATGGAAAGACTTTTTAATGTTTACTGTTCTATTATGTTGGTATTTAAAAGTTTCTGTTAATTAATAGTTTTAGGGTTACCATTGTGGTGAATTGTTGCACTTGTGCTTGGGGTTGAGGACCTGCTAACAAACTTTCAAATTACTTTAATAAGAAAGTAATCACTGTGGTAGTGCTCTGGGTTGCATTTCCCAAAAGCATTGTAATCCTATGTTGATTGTAAAGCCATTGCCATCAATGGACTTATGATCAATTTAGGCTTTACAATGTTTTTGGTTAAGGCAATTTAGGATGAATCCAGTATCACATCTAGATTTCTAACACAGAACATCACAAAAGTTATATAAATCACAAAATTAAACAAGAAGAATTAATTGTAAAAATCAATGTATATGAAAACAATTTATTATTTATTTATTTGTTGCTTTTTATTTATTTTCCAAAACATTGCAAATTAGTTGGGCTGACACTATTAAATTAAGCTGTGCCCAACCATAGTAAATAAGTTGAATCAACCTTAATAAATTAAGTTGACCCAACGTAAGTACATTAAATTGGAATAACAGAATTGCATAATGCTGAAATAAAGCAACTTAATCATGTGGAAATCCTTTCCATGATTTTTTTTATGTTCGTTCAAAGAGTTATTTTGTAGTTCACTATCTGGAAGTCGGCCAATTGCAAAAACCTTTCATAAAAATACATCGCTAGACAGGTAATGAACATGATCTAGATAACATTTATAATTTATGGCTGAAATGTTGCACGTATATGTAACAGGCAAAGTATTTATCACAATGCACTTTAAATAACATTTAAAAAATGTCAGAAAGATAACAGTTCTGCTGTTGTTCATAAATATCAGTAGTGATGTTGTACAATGAGGACGTTGTCATGTCGCTGGAAATAAAGTTATCAGTGTCCCAATGTAGTGACCCAGGGTCCTTACTGTCCTTAACAATGCCTGAATTCATGTACACTATGTCTACATAGCACCTCATGTCTGCATAGCTAAATGCATTGAGCTGCCATGTGATTGGCTGATTAGATATTTGTGTTAAAAAGAAGTTGAACAGGGGCCCGTTTCAATAAGGAGGTTCAACCAACTCTGAGTTAAAAAATAACTCTGAGTTGGCTTACTCTGAAATGGGAAACTCTGAGATTTCTGTTTCAGAACAGTTAAATTGAGTTAGGTCTTTCAACTCTGAGTAGGTTGATTCTGAGTTAAGCACATGCACTATGACTATGAAAAGACATGATCAATGGAGCTCTGATATTACAATTCACAAAGGCAACTGTACCCGACAAAAAGAGGCCTGCATACTTCCGAGTCAATACAAGTTAAATTCTTATCACTGTTATAATATCAGAGGTGAAAACAGAACATCAGTCATTTTTTTATTTTGCAAATTATCTGCCAATGGGGTTAGAAAATAAGGAAAGTGGCTATTTACACTAAGTGGAAATAGCATATTTTCTTAGCGATAGATGCTATTTACAGTGCAATTAGCTGTAGATGCTAAGAAAAATAGAAAATAGTAATATGTTCTATTTACCATGTAAAAGCAGCAGTTCTTTGCAATAAGTGTACATAGTAATTAGATGCTATTTATACTTTAGACTGGCAGATACATACTATTTGCACCTCAGTACTTGTTGAACCCAAAAATGAAAATAATGTAATTTATTACTCACCCTCATGCCGTTCCACACCTGTAAGACCTTTGTTAATCTTCGGAACACAAATTAAGACATTTCTGGCTCCGTGAGGCCTGCATAGGGAGCAATGACATTTCCTCTCTCAAGATCCATTAATGTCCTAAAAACATATTTAAATAAATTCATGTGAGTACAGTGATTAAATATTAATATTATAAAGCGACTAAAATATTTTTGGTGCGCCAAAAAAACTAAATAACGACTTATATAGTGATGATCGGCAAACTGCTGACATCACGTGACTTTGGCGCTCCGAACAGCTGATTCGACACGCTGATTCATTATGCTCCGAAGCTTCATGAAGCAGTGTTTTGAAATCGGCCATCACTATATAAGTCATTATTTTGTTTTTTTGGCACACCAAAAATATTCTCGTCGCTTTATAATATTACTAATGAACCACTGTACTCACATGAACTGATTTAAATATGTTTTTAGTACATTAATGGATCTTGAGAGAGGAAATGTCATTGCTGGCTATGCAGGCCTCACTGAGTCATCGGATTTCAACAAAAATATCTTAATTTGCGTTCCGAAGATTAACGAAGGTCTTACGGGTGTGGGACGGCATGAGGGTGAGTAATAAATGACATTATTTTCATTTTTGGATGAACTAACCCTTTAACAGGATACAGTAATAACATAGAGTGTATATGATTATATTTATTAAAATTATAAATACTTTTATCATTATTAAACACTCACACTCACACATTAGGCACTTTACTTCCACTTCTTAATTTTTATTGAAAATAAATGCCTTTCTGATGTGATATGTGATGGGAAAAGGGAAAAGAGCAAGCTCGGCAAAAGGTGGACTCAAACCCGGGTCAATCGCTTCACAAGCCAATTCTACACACCTTACGCGCTACTGCTTACACCACTGAAGCCGTTGAATCATACGCGTCATTTTTTAATATTGTGTGACATTGGTGGGCGGAGTTAGTGTAAATTTGCACTGAGTAATAGACACTCTGAATAATCTTGTTTTCGTTTGCATTAAGATTATTTTTATTACCACACTGGCAGATAATTTTACTTAAGTAAAAGGTACTTAATTTAGATTCCCCCCCAGAAAACAAGCCTAAATATCTTTTTCTTATATAGAAAATGCATCTTGATTTAAATGAATTTTTAGATATTTGTACTCTAAGGCAAAAATACTCAAGCATTTTTGCAGCGTGAATGAATGAATGAAGTATTTAAACATCGCTTGCACTTTAAAAAGGGTGAGGAGACCGAAAGAAATGCTGGGTTTACCTAAGAAAACCTGCTCTTGACCTGGTTAGGTTCACAGAGTAAGTTACCAATGGATATTCCTCCATTTCTGAAATGGACAACCCAGAGTTTCCCTCATTTCAGGGTTACATACTCAGAGTTTTTACTTAACCTCCTTTCTGAAACGGGCCCCAGGTGTACCTAATAAAGTGCACAGTGAGTGTATATACTGAATTTAAAATAAAAACTAACATAACTGGGAAAACTGAAATTAAACTACAATAGATTTGCATGACTTTAAAACTAAATCAAATAAAAAAATATTATAATATGACATGGCATTTTTGAAAACTTTCTTTAATCTTTACAACCCACTCGCATTAAATATGAAAATGCCACTAGACTAGATAGTAATAGCTCTAGACTGAAATTCTAAAGATCTTAAACTTTTTTAAATGTTTTTTTTTTAAAGACATTTAAAATAAAAACTAAATAAAATATAATACTAAACTAAAACCAACAATGATAGTGAACACTAAATTGAAGACAAAATAAAAAAAATAAAAACATAAAACTATTATAACCCTGTCATGAAGTTGCTATTGATAAAAGTGTCTGCTAAATGCATAAATGTAATGCCATGGTTTAACTGTAGTATGTTGCTACTATTGTTTCTCCAAATGATCACCTGTGGATTTCTCAATCAATGTGACTCAGTCTCACTGATGCTGTCATTTATACTGTGAAGTCACCTCAAGCTTCCCCTACTGCCCCTACCAGACAAGCCAAATGTTCTGATTTCACCTTATCATGGATGATATATACTATGAAATCATCAAGCAGAGAAAAACTGACCCTCTGGCATCATAGTTATTTTTTCTTATTTAATTACCTCCTTCTTGAAAATTCCCAAAGGTGCAAAATTGTTAGAGCTGATAAGTCCCAATTCTACAAATCAATACTTCTCTCTCAGTCCCCAAATACATCTCTAAGGTCACAGAATTGGATTTCCACCCGACATAGAGAAGTGGAGCTTCTAACAAAGGCCTGTACCAGAATATCCTCCCACCAAAACCCTTTGAGATCCCGATGACACTAACTCCATGCGTGGAGTCACGGAGTTGCGAGCCGATAGATATTTGAACTCTGTCTCGGGGCACTAGTTACGAAAACACAATTCATCTTGATTGCACTGTTGAGTACTGTAATTGATTCACCCGTCTGTTGTGATGATCCGTGTATCTGATACAGGGAGCAGAGCAACTGTGAAAAAATGTCCACCGTGCCAACGTCTCCGTCTTCTCCCACAGGGGCAGATGCACGATAAATAAGATTTATCATCACACCGCAGACCAAACTCGTTTTAAGCATGAAAAGTTTATCTTCAAGGTCGTCAAAGCAGCCGACCATCAAAAGTAGACAGAGGAAGTCACACTAGGATGCCTGGTACTCTAAGAGTAATGATCCTCTTATAAACATGAATCACCTGGTTAAAGGACACATCTCCCAGAGGGATGCGACAGGCTGTACTTACACTGACCGCAGATTGAAAACCTTAACTGCTTGTGCGTTTCTGCAGGAAAGGTGGGACACTGACCTTGCTATTGCGCTGTTTACCAACTTGAAATGGCTATTTTCGACAGGATGACTATGTCTAAATATGACTATATTTTCTAAATGCATGTTATTGATCTTACTGTGTTTTTTGGGGGGTTTTTTTCAACTCGATCTTCCACTGAAATTTTAGACTTCTCTCTGGTGATGTATGCCAGCCTTCTCCAATCATTTAGTTTGCCTGCTTAAACCACGCCCCTTTCTTACAATCGAACCTCAAGCTCATATTAAGATCTGCCTCCGTCCAATCAACAACCAACGGATGCAATTTTATTTCTTTTTCGATAATCCATTTCACTCGGATGCACATCACAATATGTAAGAAAAATCTGTCACTATTTCCATTACATTTCAACTTTAATATTGAGATGTTACAGATGTTATGTCATAGATATCATCTTAATTTTTCAAATAAATTAAAGATTTAAAGGGGTCATATTTAAAAGCTTCATACTTTATTTTTTATTATATATTTTTTAAATATTACATATTTTTGTATTTTAATTATGATTTATTGAGAAAAAATACATAAAACTGTTAAAATGTAAAAAAAAAAAAAAGTTTAATAATAAAAATATATGGTTACACTTTATTTTAAGGTGTCTTTGTTACACTGTAGTTATATATTTAAGTACTGAGTAATATTAAGTAACTACATGTACTTACTATAGGGTTAGGATCAGGGTTTGGCTTGGTTTTGGGTTAGTTGCATGTAATTATGCATAATTTATAGTTATTACTATATTAACTGCATGTAACATATGTAACAATAACACTGTAAAATAAAGTGTTACCAAATATAAATATTAAATAATAAAAAATATGATATGACGGGTAACACTTTAGTATAGGGAACACATATTCACTATTAACTATGACTTTTCCTTCAATAAACTCCTAATTTACTGCTTATTAATAGTTAGTAAGATAGTTGTTAAGGTTAGGTATTGGGCAGGATTAAGAAAGTAGAATAAGGTCATGCAGAATAATATGTACTTAATATGTACTAATAAACAGCCAATATTCTAGTAATAAGCATGCTATAAGCAACTAGTTAAAAGACCCTATAATAAAGTGTTACCATATGACCCCTTTATCCATCTTTATGATTTATTATTTATGACATGACCTCTTTAATCTGTATAATATTTTCAGTATTCATAATATATCCTTTCAGTCAAAAATAGCCATTACAGTTGGTACACAGTGTGCCTCATTTTCTACAGAAACAACATAATGTTAGTTTTAATGTGCCAAAACAGTCCTATTTAAATTTTTAATTTAGAAATAATAGCATCTGTTCTACTTCTTCCTAAATAGCTCCCTGTGATAGGTCATTTTTGTAGCATAATTTCAAATAATGCTTTTTTGTACTGGGTACATAACACTCTTCTATCTGATGGAAAATTCAGTTTCTCTCTATATGAACCTTTTATGTATGACAACTTCACACAATTGCAATCTCCCTTGAGCTCAACTAACCTCACTCTTCCTCTCTATCTTGCCATCAGCGGCCAAAGCCAACGGTGATTTTCTCAACAAGCAACACCGCCACTTGGTCGAGTTGGCGGCTAAGGGAAGCCTGCCGCTTCATCCAGTCAGAATGGAGCACGTGGAGCCCACGGCTTCTTACGTCACAGAGGTCCCGTGCCTCAAGCAAAATGGACAGAAGCCCAAGAGCATTAAAGCCCATGTGGCCCATCCCGCAATGGCCTACAGCTCCAATACCATCGCGAACCCCGGCATGCTGAGGAGCTGGGAGAACGCAGAGACTGCAGGTCGCCGCAAAACCTACGGGCCTAGGAAGATGTGCACGATGGAACGAGTTAATGAGCTACACACTGCCCGCAGTCATCATTACCTACCAACGCAACCCTACTTTGTAACCAACAGTAAGACAGAGGTGACTGTGTAAGAGGCTGAATACGCTTCAAAGCAAGTGGCAGAGAGCCAAAAGTGATTATTGTCATGAAAGGACTCTCCACACTGCCCCTAGTGGACTGGAGGCACAACAGGGGTGAGCATGTTATGCCCTCACGATAACATCCACTGACTGTGAGGCCAGGGACACTTGGAAATGTTCACCACAATTTATATCCACTGTAACAATGATGTGTTTGTGTTCTGTCAATGAAAAGGTAAAAGGAAACAGATGTAAAGAATTGGCACACGAAAAGATTCAGATCAATAGCAATAAGGTCTAATAAACGTGTACGGAAAGAATGGCTACGGAGAGATGAGACATTACAGAAATGAAACTTACCGGATTATCGATCCCAGATATTAAAGGGCTGGTGTGGAGTATGAAAAGCAAAGTGATGCTCTTATCTGAAATAATATAGAGAAAATTTGCTGGGTGTGATATTGATTTGATGTAGATGGCATAAAAGACACTAGGTTTGAGGCTGTGCCTTTTGTTTTCTCATTATAAAGCACCTCGGTCAAGCAACTAAACAAATGACGCTTGAAATCAGAAGAGTATTAGTAGCGATGGTCACATGTATGGAGTATTTAATGCCGAGGTAGCATTGTCATGCCATGAGCAACACTGTTAAATAACACGGAAGCTTGGACACAACTTGTGTCTTTGGAAATATGTGTTTGGTCTCCTTTTTGCGTAACATTCGGCATTACTTTTTTATGTGTACTCTCAAACGCATATGAGCATGTTGAAATATTTGTCAAAATGTCATCAGTAGTTGTATCTGCTGCCACATGTAAGGTTTTTTTGCACTTTTACAAATGTGTCGTACAGAAGGTGCATTTTATTTTTTATTTTTTTCCCAAACAGATGCGACCATAAAAGTATATTTATACCATTGCCAATATATTTATGCAGATTATACAGTACATTGTGCCAAGAAGTAGCTGGTTGAAGTTGTTGTGTTCAGCATTATTTATTTAAATATAATTATTTATTTTGTTTTATTCAATAGTATGTTCAAGACAAAATGTTTTTTAATGGAGTGGTAGTTCTGGACATGAAGATAAAATAAAGCTTTTTCTTTCCTCATTCTCTTCATCTTTATTTTTCCCCTTCCATCGCTGTCTTTGATGCTAACAGGATTTTGCATTGTGAGGTTTTTGTACACAGGTCGATGAACTTTGTTGTATCCAATTGAGTTAATTCAGCAATGCGTAAACCTGGAAATATCAACCCAAAGAACTTGACCTGCTCCTGCACTTCCCCGTGATTGCAGGGGAACCAGATCATGTGGAATAACTCTAGTCTAGGACGGATCCCGTCAGCCTCACTGCCCGTAAAATGTCTATCTGCTCCATGCTTCTCAGTTATTCTGTCGTGTGCATGCAGTGAGCAGTGCCGTAAATGCTTGTTTGTGCATCATGAAATTTTACTTTTGCAAATTTATTCATGGTAGTTTTATTTTTTAATTCTTTCCTTTACCCCATCACGTACTAAAGCTACAATAGAAAGAAGCATGAGAATAAATAAAGTATAGAGTATAACTGTGCACCGTAAAGCCTTTAAATATCCCATAACACACACCAAATTCTGAGGTCCATCAAAGGCTGTTGTGGTGTTTTGTTAGAAATAGCCAGGGAACAGGCAGCAAGTCTTTCATCTGCTGCAATTCCGAGGAAGTCCCAGATGAGGAGCAGGGAAGGAAAGGACTCTGATTGATTTGATTCAGGCACTTTGAGCAAGAATAAGTCAGCTAATCCAATCCTCAGCTGCACACATTCACCTCTGAACAGGTGCCTGGAAACAGCCAGCGATTGAATGAGCCCGTTTCTGTGGGGGCCTTGTTGAGCTGCCAGAAATCAAAGTTCTGCTCGGCAAATTAAGATCGAGGGTGCAAGTGACCTAGTTAACCGAATCAGAACCGGCCTTTTCAGCATACAGACACGCTGTATTAGGAGAGCGGGTGGCCGATTGCATTTGTTTGTTGAGGACCCAGGCTGAGCATTGCATTTTACTATGGCTTCAACGTCTACATGAACTGGAGAGACAAAGCAAAAGATATTATTCTACAGAAAAACTATTCTGTAAGGCTTATCTGGCTCTATACATAGGATGTACAGTATTGTCATGAATGCCAACACCAGTGTGATTAGTATACATTTTTCTAATTTAAAATAGTATCAATATAATGCAAAAAGTGATAGATTTATCTTTATTCATTTAGCAGATGGTTTTATCCAAAGTGACTTACAAAGAGAAATGTTAAATAGACAATATGTGCTGCAATACAAAACTGTTCAGAAAAGTACAAGCCAGAACAGAAACAGTGAAACAACAGTATTTAGATAATGGCAATATAAATTAGTGGACAAAATTTATTCAAATGCAAATGATTCATTGCTAAATCAGTTGATGCATGAATATTAGTCCAAGTTATGTTAGTTCATTTCACATATACACATAAGCACAGGCATTGACTAGGACCAAAAATCACAGTGTATTCACAAAAATGAAGAACTCACTGACTCCCTGCATTTTATACTCCAGTCAGAAATTTCTAAATTATGTGCGCAACCTAATTTCAATTATGGGAGAAATGAGGTTGAGAAATGGTATTGAATGTGATTAATGGACTGAGCCTGAGATAAGTCTGATTGTTATGAGGTTATGATTAATTTGAAGTTGGAAAATGATAATGTGGATACTGAGAAACTAATCAGATTCAAGGGCTTATATATTTCTTTTCGTGTTTCAGTATTGCTACTTGTTCTTATCTATGAGTGTGCAATTCATTTTGTTTACAGTGAGTTTACATTAGGATATGTCACCACATGGCAGATAATCTGACTTTAAAACAGTATGTAAATACTATTTTTGTGCAGTGTCTTTGTATAGATTTGACATTTAATAAAGATACTCTAAACTGAACTCATTGGTGAAGGTTCATTTAATTGTACTTTGATTTAATCATTATGTACTTAGGACTGTCTACTGTTAAATTCACAATTATAGGTTTTTGGTTTTCTTTATTTGTACAGGTGTAGAATGTTAAGCTCTCAGGTATTACGCATCTCTCTTGTTCAACTTGGACCAATGAGGATGTTTATATGACAAAAGCGCTTGCTTGGACAAACTAATGCAAAAAACAAGTTGATTTCATCCATATTGTATGTTAAAAAGGTCAATGTTCTTCTAAGCTGTTATTTCACAAAGTATAGACAGCAGTACACACAAATTTAATGTCCATTTTAGAAATGTTATAGATAGATAGATAGATAGATAGATAGATAGATAGATAGATAGATAGATAGATAGATAGATAGATAGATAGATAGATAGATAGATAGATAGATAGATAGATAGATAGATAGATAGATAGATAGATAGATAGATAGATAGATAGATAGATAGATAGATAGACTCCCGCCATATGAGTCACTGAGGACATTGTGGTTAAATTTCATTTTCAAAGGAAATGTCCAGAAGAAAATCAGTGAAGTCTATGTTTGTGCCTATTATTTGGCACCGGAATGCTTCACAAACAAGAATTTGAACATATAAGGCTGTACACCACCACTTTCTGACATTTTCAGTGTGTGAGATTGTCCTGTTTTGTTGTTGCCGGTGTTCTGGCAATCTGTCCTACACCTGTATACTGGAGCATGAGCTCTTAAATCTCTGCCCTCTTCTTGAAAGGAGGCCGGGAGCACCAACTAATTTGCATTTAAAGGGACACACACAAAAACAGCACCTTTTTGCTGACCCCTCAAAAGTGGCAAATTTAACATGCTATAAAAAATTATCTGTGGTGTATTTGGAGCTAAAACTTCACATACACACTCTGGGAACATCCGACACTTATGTCCATAAAAAGTCCCCTTTATAGTCCTTATAGATAGCAGTACTTTTTCATTCATACTGGTTTAAACCAGAACGCAATGAAGTGCACAAAACAATCACTGATGCAATCTGTCATCTTGGACAATGATCTCTTATGGGTATTTCTACAGAGGCTGTGTGCACTGCTGCAGTTGATTCTGTACATTGAAGCCTGAGTACTATATTCTACCCATCAATGTTGTAGTTTTTCTGGTTCATGGAGATGATGAGCCATTGCACCCACCAGTCCTCTGCTTGGTCTAAGGGCATGATTACTGAAAGCCCTATGAACACATTGAGTCTGCAGATCTAGCGCCTGTCATATGGTGAGTCACTGCAATGAGATTCAATTTCTCAAACCTCATCCACAACTGACATGAATATTTATGTATGAGGTACACTTTTATCTCCCACTGTTTCTCCCCTGAGTGTTCGCCCCTGTAACACTAACTTCCTGTCTGAGACAAATGACTGATCCTGGGATTGGTCATGTGAAACATAAAAAAAAATTCAAAGCACTGCTTCTCTTTATCTGTGTGAGAATAAACCAGTGCAGGGTACACAAGAGACTCCTCACCAAGCCTTACCAATGAGATGAGCTCAGGTCTTTGATTCAGAGATAATGCGAGCATTTCCATCATGTCTTTGGCCTCAGTTTGAGTCAAAGGGCTGCAACTATGGCTGCTTAGACAGACTGGCTTCTGAGAATCAGTTCACAGATGCACTGGAGAACTCGGCCTGATTCGTGTACGAATCTTTAAAAAAGTGAGTGAACAGGGTCATTGGAAAGACTCAACTTTTTTCATGAAACAGATATTGCTACAAACATTCATTTGTATCTTTCAAACGAATCAGTTGAACTGGCTCACAAAACTGGTCTGAACTATATATTCATGAATTGGACTGAATCAGTGTGAGCAGTTCTATAGTCAACAACTCAACTGAACAACTGTGGGTATTCCAATACTTTAAAAATATATACTAATTTTGATGAAGAACTTACATTTTAAAGGGGATCTATTATGCAAAATTCACTTTTATAAGGTATTTGAACATCGAAGTGTGTGAGATCGAGCTGATTCAGATTCCCCACACGATGACGTCATCATAGAGAGAAGCCCTGGCCAAAGCCGGTGACGATCTGCCCTATTAACATAGACACAGCCCTGAGTGAGAAGCACAGAGTCCGCCAATTCTGTATTCTCACTGTAGCAGCTGGAGTTGTACAATGTCTGCGCCAAAGAGGCATTACAAGTGTTGTGTTTTGGGATATACCAATGCACATAAGAGTCTCCATAGACTCCCGCCATATGAGTCACTGAGGACATCATGGTTAAATTTAATTTTTGAAGGAAATGTCCAGAAGAAAATCGGTGAGGTCTATATTTGTGCCTATTATTTGGCACCGGAATGCTTCACAAACAAGAGTCTTTTCAACTCAAACGACTCCGGTTTGAACATGTAAGGCTGTACACCACCACTTTCTGACATTTTCAGTGTGTGAGATTGTCCTGTTTTGTTGTTGCCGGTGTTCTGGCAATCTGTCCTACACCTGTATACTAGAGCATGAGCTCTTGAATCTCTGCCCTCTTCTTGAAAGGGGGCCGGGAGCACCAGCTCATTTGCATTTAAAGGGACACACACAAAAACAGCACCTTTTTGCTCACCCCTCAAAAGTGGCAATTTTAACATGCTATAAAAAATTATTTGTGGTGTATTTTAAGCTAAAACTTCACATACACACTCTGGGAACATCAGAGACTATGTCCATAAAAGTCTCCTTTATAGTCCTTTAGTTATGCACTATGCAGGCGTGTAGTATGCATACATCCATCATGTTGCCATTTATCTATTTTTAATAAAATAAAATAGCATTTTATGGCATGTAATATGCCCATGCCAGGATGTCAGGGACCACATAATGATGCTGAATCAATTGACAGAAATTGACCATCATTTTTAAGATATCTTTTAAAAACAAAAAATAGAGACCCCTGCATTCTATTCCATTTCGCCGCACTCTGTCTAGATTTTTTTGGAAAGCTTCCTATGTGAACGGCCCTTTAAAGTATACCTCAGAAGAAGCTCAGAACTTGGAGATTCAGATTGATACATAAACCATGACGGGTCGTAAGACAGGTCATCACCGGAGGGACTTGAGCTGTAATAATATTCATAGCGGTCCTTTAGTCTACCGCAGTAATTAAGACCTGAGTGGCAGTTTTGGAAATTTTAATAATACCTTTTTGTTACTGTCAGGTTTTTTTAGCTTCATTTGTGCTCCTGAATAATGTTATGATGAAATTATGACAGGTGAGCGCTCGGCGGAAATGAAGCTCACATGGGCCATTTTAATGCCTTTAGATCCAACAATTAGGTTTTCATAAAGCCCATTCTCATTTTATGCCCATAATGAATGTTCAGAGGAAGAGGAATTTTCTCATCAGTGGTAATTTATGAGTCTTGCACAGCATATCCAGAAAGAGAAGCTGGGTCACGTAAGACGCCACAAGCGCCTTTTAATAAGCCCCCGCTCTGCGGTCCATTTCAACAAGGAATATTTCCTCCTCGCAATCAGGAATAATTTACTGCTTATACTGCAGGTTTAATGTGAAGTCGACAATCTGGCGGTGGTCACAAATTTTGGAAAAACTGTGAGAACTAGACCCCCAAAGCCTTGATGAAACCCAGCCGTTGTCATGGCAACAGAACTTGAGCCGCCTGCTTACAAATCTCTTTGTATGTTTCCACGGCAACAACTGTAGATAGGTGGAGAGGGGGTGGTGGTATGGAGGAGTGAGTGGGAGGGAGTGCTGCGTCCATTGTTTATGCTCTGGAATTCACTAGCGCAATCATCTGAGATAGACCCCAAACAATACTCAGCAGTTTCAACTTAGTGTCCAAACACTAAGAATGATCACCCAAGACAAAGTTGGAGTGCAAACTAGATTTCAAACTCATTGTTTTTTAGTTTAGAACCTAAAGAGGTAACAAACTATATGCATATTCATCAAAACATCAGACGAGCCTTTGTTGTTGAGTCTTTTAACCTGACTTAACAACATTCATTACTAAATGAGAGTCAATATCGCTTTTATTATATGCAAAATAGTTTCTTCTTGCAAAAAATTGGCAAAAAGTTAAATATTTCTGTTCTGAAGCCTGTAAAAATCACTTGGCGTTGTAAATCAGTTGGTTCAAGCAGGGCTCTACAGACTGAAGGATTCTATTCTTGTTACTTACAAGATTTTAACCCAAACCACTGGATGTGGGCTATGAGCATCTGTTAACCATAGCAACTGGCACAGAACCAAGCACAACCAAAAACCACTGCAGTATAGCCCTATCATGCTGTATGACACAGGAGGTATATCAATAATTACACTAAATTGATGTTATGGTGTTTCTCATTATGAGAGAACAGCAAGTACACAAACAGCACACACTTCAGCTAAGAACAGAAGAGATTCGCTCCACACTCAGGGACAATAAAGCTTCATCCCACTGAGAGATGCTGCTTATCTCAGAAAACAATTAGAATGGCAGGCATCAAGCAAACTGCAAAGAGACTCAGGTACACACGCACACACAAGCGCATGCATAAACATACTCATCAGTACAATATATCTTCCTATTCATGCTAGCCAGACAGGATCCTATCTCAGTGTAAGCTGTGGAAATATCTAATAATGGAACATGAATATAATAGAACACAAAGCAGCAGAAGATTATTTCAGCTATACAGGTACAGCTATACTTATTCACATCTAAATTCAGACGACAGTAAGATTTTTGTGGGGCTCTTATTCTTACATTTATTTTGAGCACTTAAAACAACCTGAAGCAGTACTGTGTCTTCAAATCCAGAAGTTTCCCTGTGGGCAAAAAAAAAGTTGTATAATTACTTTTGGTGCAGAACAGGCCTATTTAGGGCTGATATGTAATTTAATTTGTTATACAAGTGATTGAGCATAAGAAAGCTGCCAAAAAGCATCAACTTCAAACGACTTCACGCGAACAAGAAGAGTCCTGGTGTTCAGTAATTCTTTCTGCAGGTTTCATTGTTACACCATTTGGTGACCATTATGAGCGAGTCACTGAATCATTAATTTAACCAATTTGTTCAAAAACACCAAGTTTTTACGAGTCATTAAATCATTCACTCAACCACTTTGTTCTAAAACACACGATTCACGCAAGAACAAAACAGCTACTGTATGTTCCACAGAAATACAAAATGATTAATTCAGCTCATTCATTCAAACACAGAGATTCATTCAGGAATGAAACAAGCTTTTATGGGTGAGTCATTAAATCATTAACTCAACCAATTTGTTCTAAAACACTGATTCAAGCAAGAACAAAACAGCTATTGTATGTTCCTCAGAACTACACAATGGTAAATTAATTGCATTTATTCAACTGATTCATTCAAACATACTGATTCATTCAGGAATTAAACAAATTTTTGTGGGTGAGTCATTGAATCATTAACTCAACTAATTTGTTCTAAAACACTGATTCAAGCAAGAACAAAACAGCTACTCTATGTTCCTTAGAAATGCACAACAGTTAATTCAGTTTCGTTTAGAACTATTTTCACTGACAGAGCAAAACACAAAGTAACGGTAATATTGTGTTTAAATGTAAATGACTCGATATTAACTTCTTGTTTATTGAACTGCTGTATAAAGGCAAAATTACCTTTGTGAATTGGATTTATACAACACTCTTGTGAATATTACATCAGCATTCTTGCTAGTGTGATATTGCTCAATTAAACCAAAAGTATTCACCAATAGACTGAAGTGCCAGTCAAATACTTTATGTACTGACTGTAAAAGGTAATTCCCATGCATCTTACTGAACTTAAAAGTTTCTATGAGTTCAGGCTTCTCATATTTCTTTCTCAGTCAGCAATTTCTTGCATTGTTTACAGTGTTATTTCTTCCAAAAGAATATGGATTGCACTAGATTTGCTGATGGCTGTGGGAAGAATCTTAGCACTGACTCCATCAAGTCACTGAAAGATTCATCAGTTTCCTCATCATGCTCAGCCACAACAAACAATCATCCATCAGTAGCTCACCCCTCCACTTATAAACAAATATTATACATTCAACTTAATGTCTAAGTAGCTTTTAATTAGCACAGCAACTAACATTTAATGAACTTGGGAAATAATTAACACATTGCATATGGTCCATGATGGTCATGATATCATAACTAAAATGTGAAACTTTCTTAATATAGATTTAAACATAATTCTCCTTAAATAAACTAAAAGGTACTTCATTCTCAAAATCAAATACAAATAATATACAGAGGAGATGCATACATTGTTGTTTAAGTGTGTATGCAGTATAATGGAGCTGTTTCTTGTTGTGTAAACGTTCCTCCTGTTTCATGCAAATTTTCACACCTCGGGCATGAGCCAACCTGGCCATACTGGTTGTGCCCTTGTGTTGGGCCCTTAGCCAGCTTTAACAGATGGCTGAATGGGTGACAAAGCTGCTGGAACCCTATTCAATGAGATGTGAATGTGATTGTACCCTTTTGTGAGGGCCCTGTAAGACAAACGAGCTGTTTAGGAGATTAAATTATGAATATTACAAGTTATATTCTGTGATCTTTTCAAGTGATCAGCATGAATAAGAACACAGAACAAATACAACAGTTTGGAATTAGTTTCATTGCTATTTTGTTTCCACAACAACACACACCTGGTATTTGTCACACTTCATAGTATATGGCATGCATGCAGACTGGAGATGTGCAGCTGTTGCCATATGCAGTGAGGGCTCTCCACACCAATCAGATCTGACCAAGGGTGAAGCATCTCCATAAAGATTCACAAGAGCATACTCATTTGCTCATTTCCGACACTCTGAAATACAGCTGGAGAAAATCTCGCCCCTCCAAAAAAAATAAAAAAAATAAAAATAACTATGGAAAGTGGTTGAAAGTGAAAGTCGCTATGAAACAACATTTGCAGCCGTATATGGTGCATCTAGAAGGTTTCCAGAGAATAATTATAACTCCACATATCAGCATAAATGTTGTCTGCTGATAATGTTCTGGAGCAAAAAATGAAATGTATTTAGATGAATAGATCTGACCTAATTATACACAAGCCATTTTTATATCTCTAACATGCTTGAGGCACAATAGTTCATAGAACTTTAGTGTTTGATGCAGCCCCTTGAGAGATTATCTGTGTATATAAAACTATACAGTATGACACATTTTACCAAAAAAAGAAAGAAAAACAAAAGAGATTTTATTTCCACATATTTGGAATATTTATCTACATTTTCCAGAAAAAGGATTATTTTTTTTTACTTTATTGCCTTTTTATGGTTTCAATATCTGCTGGTGCAAAATGTTAATATTCAAACAAATTTAGGTTGCAAACCAATAAAATGGGTTGCACATTCATTCACTAAGCTATGAAAAGAATATTTAAAAGGGATGGTTTACCCAAAAACGAAAATTCTGTTATTTACACACCATCATGTTGTTCCAAACCCATACGACTTTCTCACCAAGCAATTACAGAAGCTTTCAAGCTTTAAAAGGGGCAGAAAGGCACCTTAAAATGATCATATAGTGATCCACATACACATTTGAAGTCATACAATAGATTTGTATGAGGAACAAACCAAACTTTAAGTTACACACTCATTATCTTTCCCTCTATGGACTGTTGAATTCTGCTATTGGAGCATTAAATTAGTGTGTTAAACCAAAGACTATAGAATAACACAAGACGTGTCACTCGTATTGTTTTGAATGGGAGAAAGTGTAACGCGCAATATGGCGGAATAAGTCCCGCCTTCTAAATAAGAGCCAATCGCCGACTGGTAAAGTCATCGCGTCACTGCAGCAGCCGTTAGAAGCACCGGTTTCTATAGAAACAGTCAGACGCGCGCCTCTGAAACATGGCAGAAGAGACGCGCATTTAGGTCTGCGCATGCGCATTAGCTTGATCCAGCCTAAAAAATAGTTTTTTGTCATGATTTGAGCGTTTGGATAAAACATTTATAAGACAGCTGTTGTCAGATTTCATTGGTGATTTCAAATATGAAATGTAATCGTAAGGTTGGCAAACAGTTTTGGAGAATTTGATGTTTCCCCATTCAAAGAGATAGGGCATGATGCCCAGGATGCCCGAGAGGCGTTTCAAAGATGGCCGCCGAGTGAAATGACTTGTCTTAAAGGGACTTTGGTTAAACTCATAAACGAATCATTAAGACTGGCTTTGTTAACTGGATCAACTGATTAACTGACTAAAAAAAAAACAATTAGTTCAAGCATCAGGCATCGCTACTTTTGTCTGAACATGAACAAGATTTTCAGTGAATAAGGACCTAAATTTCAATCTGTTTCTCACACAAAACTATTTTATGACCTCAGAAGACTTTAGATTATAGTGAAAGATTGGTATGGACTACTTTTTTGATCATTTTATTGCAGCAAATTAGCTCAAGGGAAATATTAATAATTAATTCTATCTCATTATAATTAATTATAAATATCTGGATCAGTTATTGAAATTAACCTTGATGCAGCAAAATTAATACTCAATCAGTTAACTTGTTCGTCCAGTGAACACTTCTATCAAATCTCAGAAAGGTCACAGAAAAATATCTCTTTCTTACTGGGTACAGTACTACTCAGAGCATGTAGCTGTGATCGCATCCTGATTAGATACTCCAGTATATGAGCACGCTCCACACACAACTTTATGTGTGACACGAACATGACTTTATTAACTTCATTAAACTATACACACGTACATGCACACCGTTTAGCAATGGAAAGAGAGCTGAAGCATAATACAGGAAAGCAAGATGTTGTAGCATTGTTTGAAATTCAGCAGATCAACAGCCTTGAGCAAACCATCAGTTTCTTAGTTCTAACGCAACCTTCTTTAAAAGGGGTAGGGCCCTGCTTACACCTGGTATTAAGATGCATTTTGGTTGATCAGATCACAAGTAGACGATGCTAAATACAGGTGTGAACTGGGTCTAAAACATTTTGAGCTTAATTGTCCACTTTTGACCACTTTCAGAGGTATTCGACAAGGCATTCAACTGGATTGCTTGCATAGTGTAGACTAGGCCTGGTTAAAAAATAACGATTTCTAGATTTTAATTGATTCTCATTTTTACGAACCGATAATCAGTTCCCAAGAATCGATTAGTCTAGTCTGTTTTCTGTTGATGAATGAATAGAACACTGTAGCGATTCAATAAATGGCAATAAGCTTTGTGTTTTGTTACTTTTGATTTGAAACAAAGTCTCAGATTTCAAATTCTGTCCATTTTCTTACGAAATTCAAAAAATAACCGCTGTTTAATGTGGCGTGACAGATCGCAGTAGCGCCTCAGGTCAAGAGAGGCGGCAGCGCGAAGCGCACGTGAACTGATCATCTCCTCTGCTTTAATACCAGTTACAGTGTGAAATAAACATGAATGAACACCTCAAGGTATGTTGAAAGATACAGTACAACTTACCGAAATCCGTATCCTGTCTCATGGAATAGCTCAGAATGTTTCAACCGTGAAAGACGTCATTAAAACAGCTTGAAAACAATGTCACATACCATCACATTTACCTCAGACAAAACCATTAGTGACCTTAACTTCCAGCTAGAAAAATTAACTCTAGAGAGGAGCATTTTATAGTAATGTAGTACCAGCTAATTTCCATGTAGTTTACAGCAATAGTTGAGATTTTTTTTTTCCTTGAAAAAATTGCCATGTACTGTTCCTGATATATATCCAAAATATTGAATCAAATCGAACTGAATCGAAATCAAATCGAATTGCAAGCTTGTGAATTGAAACCAAATCAAATTTTGAAATTTGTGTCAATACCCGGCCCTAGACGCTCATGTGGTCGAATGCATTTGAACAGCCACAAAAGACCGCCTACTCTCCCCTACTGACCTAATGTGTAAACATTATGGGAAGCGTGTTTGCCAAACGGGATTTAAACTTTGCCGGCTGAAGATCTAAATTTAGTTTGAAAACGAAAAACATATAAAACACAATGTTCTCTCAACATTCCTGATTTCTAACATGCACTTGCGTTTGGCGTGGTCTTGCGGCTATCAGAGCAGAAACAAAAGCTCTGTATATTTTCTGTCGTCTCTGGGCATGTTTATATGTAAATTGCTCAAGCTTATTTTGTCCATTAGATCAAAAGATAGGAAAAAAATAACACGCATTTACCCGCCCATAGACCCTTTCCTGGAAGAAATCAGGACAGAAGTGGATGTGGACAAAAGAGACGGATTAAAACAACAGGTGTAAACGGTATTTGTCTCCCTTGTCTACTTGTGATCCAATCAACCAAAAAGCATCTTAATACTAGGTGTAAACAAGGCCAAGTTTGATGCATGCATTTCTCACCAATTTGAAAAGAAGTGTCCTGATGCAGTTTGTTGAGGCTCCAGTTGATGTCTGTTGAAGTTATCTGGATGAAAGGAACCAGTTTGAGTCAGAGGATATATGATGAATGGAAAAACAAGGCCGCAGCATGGCACAAACTTAGGGGTCCTTAGAAGACTTCTAGCTCATCTTCCATTTCTCAGAATCAGCAAAGGGGAAGAAGTGGAAGGGGGCTTGATCTTGTGATCAGTAATCTTTTAAAGCATCAAGATGTCACACCCTTGGGAGGCGAGTGAGCCAATAAGAAGTTGTTCCTTTGGAGGGAAAGAGTTAGCAAAATGTAATGTAAATGAATATAAAGGAAATTAAGGGTGTGTTCAGACTTCGCAGGTTTGGCTCAATTAAAACAAACCTGATGCAATTGCTCTGTTAAGTGTGGTTCATTTGAATACTGTAAGTGTGAATGAATGCTACCATCTGAACTCTGGTTCGCACCAAACATGTGGACCAAGACTCGTGAAAAGATAGGTCTCAATCTGCTTCCAAACAAACTCTGGTGCGGTTTGACTGAAAAATAAACGCAACATGGAACAAAGGCATGTGAACGAACCAAAAACAGGACATGATGTCACGAGATGCGACCCTGAGAAGGCCAGAATGCTCAAGCATACCTGTTTTTTCTTGTCATAGTCACAATGTTGCCCGTCAAATTTCAGTACAAGGTGTCAGAACTGTGTCTCCTCAAAGCAGATCTTCATTTATGTGTTTGACGGAGGCATTTCTGCCGCCGTTTTGACTCCTTTACACATTTTATAAACATTGTATACCATCATATGTATACACATAGTGTGAACACTAAGCGAACCAGGACTGAACGTATCATTTTTTTTGGTCCGGACCAAAAGAACCAAGAGAACCAAACTACAAGCGTGAATGCAGAACCTGATTTAGCCAAGTACACTCTAAAAAAAAAAGTTTGCAGTTTATGTCCAGGCTTACAACCAGGGTTTGGTACTTTTACATCAGTGTTATTCACTTATCATTTACCTATGATTTTAGGGATAATTTATGGGTAGGGTTAGGTTTAGGGGTAGGGATAAGGTTAGGAAAAAATTTTTGGACAGGAATGTTGTTCCAGGATCAACAAAGTATGTTGACCTAGGAATGCGTCTAACTCTGCAAAAGGACGTGCAGTGTGAACACCCAAAAATTGCATTTCATAGATATCCAACATGCTATATATGTAATCTTGGTTACCTACAATGTGCCATTCTGAATAATTCCTTCAATAGCATTTGAATTAATACATATGCAAAACATAAAATGTTTGCAAAACATGTAAAATAACATATGATTACATAGAAAATTATACATGATTGTACAAGTGATTATATCTGAAGTGATTTTATATAGAGGTTATAGGATTAGGATGGACTGTATAGAAAAGGGTCTGTTTCAAAGTGAATGCAGAGTGAAACTCTACATTCCTTTGAGCTGTAAACCAGTCTTATCTTTCCTTACCACGGTACCCAGAGGCCTGGTGTTAAATGCATTTGGGGTGTTAGTTGCTCTTCAGGGGCAGTGCCTTAGAACTCTACCTCATAGTCTGCTCGTTGAGTGAGGGCAGGGCCGGATTATCCATAGACGGGATTGGGCGAGTGCCCTGGGGCACCAGCCAATAAGTGGTTAAGATAATGATTTTTTTTTTTTTTTTTTTTTAAATCATGTTTTGTATATATTTAGCTGGAAAGATATGAATACAAAATTAACAGTTAATGATATAATATATACAGAGAGAATATAAAGAGCCCTGCCCCTTTGATCGCGAAAGTGAATCAAAAAGTGAATCTAGTTAAACTAGCCTACAGTCAAGCTAACCTTTTGAAAAAGTAGTTAGCTACACTACAAGTTACTATCAAAAAGTAGCTAGATACATTGAAACTACTTTTAATTTTTTTTTTTTTAACGACATAGCTTATTACAAATAACTGGATAACTGTTAATGAAGAATGTTTAAGTAAGATGTTTGGGGTTTAAAACAAAGCAATGCACTACAATTATGATTTCAAAGCATACTGTTTTATTTTGTTAAACTATATAAAAAGATACAATACTCAAATGTATATACTCAAATGTCAATACTCCTATATCTCAAACTGACTCTCTTTGCACGCTTTATATATATTAAAATTCTGAATGTATTATAAGTTTTGTTTTTCATGCTACGAGAGGACCGACGACCAATTGCACTCTGCAGTTTCAGAAATGATTTCTACATAGAAATGCAGGATTCATGCTCAAAATTGCTACCATAGCACGGGACAAAAATATGCAACAATTAAAAAATAAGAAGCAATGTAAATGCAGACTAGAAAAATATTAGAATTTTTGTATCAATATTTTTGAAATTCTATTCCAATTATTTGTAAAATGATTTAACATCTTAAATGTCTCACAACGCGAATCATGTGCTTCTCGCGTGAACATTCTTATACCCGAGCAACCGATTTTATTAGATCAGCGCACTTAGCTATGTTGTTGTTTTCTGTTCAATTGACGGATGCTTTGCCAATGCAATGAATCAAAACACCGCGTTAGTGATCTTATGTTCATTATAAAACTGCTGGGACAGATTAGATGGCGGGTCACCACTGTAATAAAATAGTTCGCATACATTTGATATAGACTGCAATAAAGCAGAACAATCAATTTAAAAAAGGCTATTATTCACCTGTATGTGCTTGAAGTCTTCGACACAGACAGCGTTTTAATCATGTTTATAAATTAAGCGGAATGTAGCTTGTAGCTTTTGGTCACGCTACTTGCTGGAAAATGTAGTTAACTACTGGAAAAGCTACACTGTTTTAAAAGTAGCTGAACTACATACAAGCTACTGAAAAATGTACTTAAACTAGTAGCGCCGCTATATGTAGTTAACTACTCCCCAACGCTGCCAAACCGTACCGTGCAATCAGATTCGTTTATTTCAGTGACGCAAACAGCGCGGCGAAAGTCCCTTCAATATCAACAAAGATTGCACACGGGAGAGCCGAGAGTTTGTTCTATTCAGCCGTGAATTCAGTTTTAAATGACCAAAAACACATTCATTATTTACTTTTCGCTGTTGACTCTCTTGTCGCTTTGCTAACGTCATATCCGCCCTTCTCTGATTGGTTTACTCCGCTTCCTGTTTGTTCGGATTTGCTCCGCCCTAGAAATCGAACTGATTCAATGGCCGACCAGACTCATCCGCTGGTACAGTGGTGAAGGTGGATTTTCCAGGCAAGGTGCCCCCGTGTTCCCATTTCTGTGCATGCCACTGCATGGAGGACACCAGGTTTTTTCTTGCCTATTTATTGGGAAAATCTTATTAAAACCAAAATTATTCGGTTGTTAAGTCTGACGTCACGCGGCAGCACTTCCGGGTCCAAACGCTCTCTCTCATACCACAAGAAAACAACAAATGGTGCTAATATACACACGTAATACTACAAAAAAATATATAATTATAACCTTTATCTCTATACCAATATTCCAGATGGCCAGACAATGATTCATCTTTTATAAATCGTTAAAATATTAATAACTGTGACGCTGTGAGCACGAAGACTGTTGTGTAGACTGTAAGTATTTAAAATGTTTAACTTTTTAAAATGATTGATGTTTAATTTGAATAAATAGCGCTCATAAACGGCCGTTGATGGCATTTGCCAGTGAAACGGGTCGAGGGCTAGGACCCGGAAACGGCGTTCCTTACGTCACGACTTAGCAAGCGGATAGGCCTATGTGGTGTCCCATGCACTGACAACCATATAAACATTCACAGTGTTATCTAGATAGTCCGGTGGCTGACGATTCTGTTATTTCAGTCAAATGCAGGCAAATTTCGCTGTGTATAAAACATACAATACGCTTCAAATTATTACACATATATGTAAATGTTCATGTACAATTTATTTTACCTAGGAAGCTCGTATTTATGATAATTCCAATGGCCCGTGAAGGCAGAATTAACGATTTTGCATGCACAAATTCTAGAAAAAAGATTTTCTGCTTAGGTAAGGCTTATTTACCATTATTTCTCGGCAAATATGTGACGCTGTTGTCGATTTGACAGAAAAATTGCCCCTGCCCTCAGGCCTGAGTGAGGGGCATTGTTAAATATAACAAATAATGGTGTGTAGAATGGCATCTCAGTCACTACATTATGATTCTACAAAATTTCTTTTTCTGCTCTACAGAAGAAAGAAAACCATACAGGTTTGGAATGACAAGAGGTTAAATGATAGTATTTAGTTATTCCAAATATCCCTTTAAGGTTCAAGAGACATTATGAATGTTATGTTCCACTGAGGCATTTTATATAAAACATATGTACTTTTTGATCATAAAAAGAACAATATTTCCTACATGAGCATGTGGTGTTTTTCTATGTATTCTAGACAGTCCCTGCTGTCATTTGATTTTCACTTTACAAGTTTTTCCTGAAATAAGGAAGGATCCGTGAAAAGGGATTTACCCTCAGGCGTTGTTAGTGCAGCACTTTAAAGTAATTGCCTGAGAAAGTACAAATTCTGTGAGTTTTTTTGTGCTCTCGATCCTCATCATCTACATGGAGTTAAATTGAATGTATGATATCCTCCTCAGAGGGTCGTCTGTCTGGTTCCACAAGATGTGGAAACTTGTAAACTTGCTTTAATCTTACATTGAGATGCTGAATGTGTACTAAAATGGTGGACGTGTCTGCATTTGCAACCACAAGACATATCTTCACATTGACTAGAAAAATATTATTATAAATAAACAGACAGACTGCAAACTTTCAGGAAAAGTGACTTACCTGCACATGTTCCGTGCATTTATAAATGATTAATTGCTCATTAATATTTACATAAAGGGGATATGTAGCTTTTGTCTGTATGGATTCAGTTGAATGCATATTCTATTGTATTTAGATCATCTGTGTATTTCCACTGTCAAAGTTGACAGTGATGTCAGCATGCTACTTGAATGATGCAATTGTATGAAATCAGTCCTAGGTTTTGAACAGTTTCTCATTTGTAGTATCCAGATAATCCAACACACCAGTATGGAGCATATTGATTATATTAAGATTTCAGTCTGAATATTGATCCAAGGACAGGTTGGGACCCTAGATATTACAACTCTTCACCTGATAAGATATTGCATAAAAAAACTGAGCCAAATGTTTAAAACATTTAAAAAAGCCAGTTGACAAAACTCGAAAATGGCCCATAGTTGAGTCAAAATGGCCCATAGTTGAGTCAATGACCTAATCAGATGTCCTATCTGTTAATTTATTCAAAAAAACAAACAAAAACAAACAAACAAACAAAAAACAAAAAATGCAGTTCATACATACAATTTGAATAAAATGAGCATTGCATTTTTTGGGTGCAAAAAGTATCTGTAGTGATATGGTGACTACCGACTGATACTTTATGATATGAAAAACAAAACAAGGACCGTTGCAGTCCCTCATGACTTTGCGTCAACAAGTCTTAAAAAGTACAAATAATGGGACCTTTTTAAAAACAATGATATTTACAGTATAAATTCACCACATAAAGTGCATAGTTAGGATACCAAAAGGTTTATCAGTTTTAGTACGTATAAGAAAATGCTTTCTAATATTTTTTTAATTTATTGTTGACATCAAAGGGATATATCAAACTCTGCAGTATTTATCTGTCACTTGACACTAGCCAAGTTAGTTTACAGATGCCAACATAGACAGGTCTGGCAGGAGGTACATACTAATCATACTAATACATATTAATCTACAAGTGCCTGTCGTTGCAAGATGAAGCTACAACAATTAGGATTTAGGTAACACTTTAGAACCCTGTCGGTCACACTTTAGATTAGGGTCCAATTCTCACTGTTAACTATTAACTACAATTTTTTCTAAAGTACTGCTTATTAATAGTTAGTAAGGTAGTTGTTAAGTTTAGGTATTGGGTAGGTTTGGGGATGTAGAATATGGTCATGTAGAATAAGGCATTAATATGTGCTTTATAAGCAGGGACGCACATAACTTTTTTGGTCTGGTTCTCAAGGGAGCACTGGAGATGTTGCTTGGTACTCACGCTTTGCTCTCATCACTATCTTCTTTATTCTCGAACATGGTAGATGATGATGATGATGATGATGATG
This sequence comes from Megalobrama amblycephala, assembly GCF_018812025.1. Classification (NCBI taxonomy): domain Eukaryota; kingdom Metazoa; phylum Chordata; class Actinopteri; order Cypriniformes; family Xenocyprididae; genus Megalobrama; species Megalobrama amblycephala. The sequence goes on along the minus strand of NC_063063.1, from coordinate 12,349,551 downwards.
ATGATTTTTTTTGTTTTGTTTTTTATTTAATTAACATTACCCCCTGGAGTCTGAGGCTGATTTGGGGCCTGGAGAAGTTTTGACATGCCCTGACATTTGTGCTTTTTTCAGTTGTTCATAAACATATTAATGACAAAAGTGTCATTACGCTGTATTCAGCACAAACTAGGCTACCATAATATGTGAGGAACATGTATGTACATGTTTGTGTTTTTGAAGGAATAACGTTTATGCGTGGTTATTGAAAAAACAAAAAACTTAAGTCACTGAAATAAGGCCAAAAAAAAAATAATTAAATCTGTTTTCACAAGACTTCTGGGTATTGGAGGTTGTAGACTAGAGTTTTTGCTTAAAAATTATGTAAAAAATTATGCTGACTACTCTTTCATATAAAACAGAGAGATTTAAATTTTCTAAAACATCTTTGGTCAAGAAACACAGTATGCGTGGAGGCGTGAATCATTATGTATAATGGGTGATTCTCACCTGAGAAGACAAAAGAATCACATAATAATGACCTGAAATGACTTGCATAATAATGAGCTCTTTCAGTCAGGTAGGCTGTGAAAAAAACCCTCTGTGATCATGTGGTGTATATCAAACATACAGAAAAAACAGCAATACTGTGAAATATTATTACAATTTAAAATAATGGTATTCTATTATATACTTTAAAATATAATGTATTTGTGTGATGCAAAGTGTCTGAACAATTATGTTACCTCTATGGCATTTCATATAGGCATTTAGCTTAAAAGCATGCACATTTGGAGAAATATTGATGGATTCTCATATGTTTGTCAATTTTCTATACAGAGGAGTAATATTTATTCAGGATTTATTGTCATTACTATGAACGCTGGATACTGTGTTTTCAATTCATACTTGCAGCCGGAGGGCGCTCTGTGCACCTTTAGTCCACAAATGCCTGCTAAAGAAGGATAGGCCATGTGACAATCCAGGAACTAACTGAACTCACAGAGGCCAGAGATCGCTAACTATGGCTATTCAAAACACTTTTCAAGACAATAAATACACGATTGAGACGATGTATGCATGTATTGACTGAATTTGCGTCTGAATAGCGCTGGCTCTGTGGGCGTGGCCACATTAGCGGATAATGAGCTGAATCACGGACTTCTGACATGGCTCTCTTTTCATACAGATTACATAAACAGAGAATATTTGTTTTCGATTTGACTTACACGATTTAAAACCTGACATTTCAACGTTTTTTAGACATAAGTCTAATTTTTTTGTGATTAGTATTCACTAAGTTACAGTTCATTTTATGAGAACTATCAGATTGGACTTCGTTCAGAGGGAGACGAGAGATCACGCATCATGTTAGTTTTCATTATTTTGCAAAAAGCACAACATTTTGTTTTTACTCTGAGTGTACACAAATAAAAGAAGATATTCCACAGATTAAAATGGTGTATAACTCTTAATTGTATGTGCAACATTGACGGAGTATTTTGAGTCTCTTTCACACTGGTAAGAAAAAAAATGCGGTGGTATCGCCGGCGATACCTCAGACCTCAGAGTGTTAATGACACAGACAACAGCAAGAATATTAGGCTGCTGTCATTTTAAGACACACATCCGGTTTCTTTCTCAACTGTTTGCTAATGACATAACCGAGATAATACTTGCCGAGACAGGTATTTTGACATAGTTTTGTGTATATGTGTCCCTTCAAGTGAAATTAAATATGGAAGAGGAATCAATTTGGTGTTCGAGCGCTGTCTGAAACGCGCCCCTCTCTCTCTCTCTCTCTCTCTGCGTGTGTGCGCTTCGGGTGTGGCACAGATATCAGCTCGCGAGTCCCGATTTTCGCCTCTTCTTCTTCTTTTAAAATTGTTTGAATGTGTTAATTGACCCTTCGCAAAGACCCGCCCCCATTAGTTACTATTGCTTTGTCCGACAAGCCATGGCGCTGTCACGCCACATGCAGTGAAAAATACAGTATAGAGGACACTGACAACATGTCAACAGACAAGACAGAGCAGGTTACTTATGATAAGTGTAATTGTGTGATTTGTTAAGAAATTCAAACAATAAAAAACGTTTTGTGGCTCTTTGATGTGACGAAGGGTCAATTGGCAAGACAAAACATGTCCAAATAATAAACTTTCATTCTATGATGGTTAAATTTAGCACTTAATCCGCGTATCACATGCATGCCGAACCATTGGACCTTATCCGTAGGGATCACGGATTAACCGCGATCCGTTGCACCCCTAATAATTAAAGATCACACTTATCATCATGATTGCTATCTTACCAGAGATGGAGAAAAATCCTTCTCCAGTAAGTAAACATGTCCCAAAAAGGGGACCTGTTCACACTGCTTATGTGCACCCCTGTTTATAAGTACTAATAAACAGCCAGTATCCTAGTAATATGCATGATAATAAGCAACTAGTGAGAACTGGACCCTAAACTAAAGAGTTACCTATTGTTCTGTCATTAATGAATAACTATACACAAAAACAAATGTGTAACGCAATATTAACATTCTAGTAATTATTATAAACTAACAAGGAACTCTGATTATCAAATTAGTAAGTAATAGCGCTTAGGCCTAGTTGAATGAAGGGGTTCACTATTAACTAATCAATTACTACTATTTTTTTCATACTTCCCATAGGACTACAAAGAACCACAATATACAGGACAAAATAATTAATGCATAATGTATAATATAATTAATTCTAAGTGAAGATCATGGTAACCCATTAGTAATGACTCAGGTGTTACTACAGTACTTCCTTCTAAAGGAATTACTATTATTTGGAACAGTATTCTGAAGTGAAAAGCATAATAACTCTCTAGTAATGACTGACGTCACTGTAAGCCTTTGAGGGTTTTGTAAGGTTTTGTGTAGTAATTCCTTTAGAAGGATGTAGTAACACACGAGTCATTAGACTCATTTCCAACAAAAACCTTACAAAAACCTAAAAAGCTTACAGTGACTTCAGTCAGTACTATCATGCTTTTCAATTTAGAATACTGCTCCAAATAATTATTAATTCCTTCTGAAGGATTTTTTTAATATTTAAGTCATTACTAGTGGGCTTCCATGATCTTAACTTCAGAGTTAATTCTAGATTATGCATTATTCACATTAATTATGAACCTGTATTAGGAGTCCTCTTGATTATCTAATAGTGAACTACCTCTTTCTACTGCACTTTTACTTACTAATTTGTTAACCAGAGTTTCTTGTTAGTTAATAGTAGTTACTAGAATGTTAATATTGCTCACTTGTTCCTGTGTAGTTATTCATTAATGACGGAACAGTATTCTAAAGTGTTACCATGAATTGTAAACCTGTCAACGTGTCAGTCCTGCACCTGTAAAATTAGGAAAGAATTCATCTGGAATTTCATAGTTGATCACAGCTGTGACATAATGTGATGGGAGGACAACAGGATTCCTAAGAGGGCATATCACAGACACACCTCATAGCAAGATTAAATGACAGCATATACTGTATGAGAAAAAACTGATTAATAAAACTGAACTGATCCAAACTGACTATGAGGAGCATTGAGCTGCATACCTATGTAAACAATCCAGGACCCTCTGGCCTTGGGCTGGTGAATGCAATTTATTCCTGTCTCTCTTTATAATGTCATTTGTACAAAGGTACTTCTTTAGATGCTAGCTTGGGGGGGCAAAAACGGAAGCTCTTTATCTGTAAATCGAGAGTTGCTTTGGATCCAACCCCTTTTACTGTGTCGCTCCAGGTTAAAATTTAATCCCTAATAAGCACAGCAGACATTTTTTGGCAGATATGGAGAATGCGAAAGTAACACATGGAAGCAACTGAGTGTTGTTGTGCGCTCTTCACGTACGTATCCCCCCAGAGACCACAGCCCAGATTCATTAGACCACTGAGATGTTCCAGTGCTCAGCACATCCTTAGGAACATCTGTGTTTTCGTGTTACATAAGTCAGTGTGCAGAACCGTGTTTTTCACTTTGATCTTTTCAGCTGTCAAGGGAGAAAAAGCAAATATACAAGATAAGCAAGTAGCAAGACATAATAGGATAAGCTCAGAAATCATTGCTTGACACCAATAGAAAATTCCAAAATTGTTACTGTAATGCTAACCTGTCGATTAGCACCACAGGAACGATCTGAGATGACATAGTACCAGATCAATTTACTGATCGTTGTACACATTCAGTGCAGATATAACACTTCTTCCATCACAGCACAGGTGAAACACTTGAAAAAATTAGGGAGCTCTACTCTGTTTTAGATTCAACTATTTAAAGGGTTAGTTCACCCAAAAATGAAAATAGATAAACGAATTCCGAAGATGAACGAAGGTCTTAAAAATAACTTGTTGGTCTAACTTAATTCAATTATGACACCTATTTCCACACAGTTGAACTGATTTATTTGAACTTAAGCTAGGTTAACTGTACTGATGAGTAAAATTCATCCTAATTGAATGAGATCACACCAGTTTCATTTGACATATTCTGTGAATGTTTCCTGAACATAATTCACTCTTGTTGATCCAACCAGTGCTATTGCAATTCAGACTGGTGCCCTTGTGCAGAGTTGCTCAAGTTTTCTGCTAAACATTTGTAGCATGCATGTAATGATCAGGTAAAGAACTTCTCATCACTGGCTTTAGCACAGTTAAAGCTTGTTGAGAACAACATAGATTTATTTCATGTAGCCACCCATAGCCTAACCACAAGGTCTACACTTCAGCATAATGGTAACCTCATAAAAATCGACATAACATAAACTCTTTTAAATGACAAATACAACTGAACATCAAACTTTAAAAGGTATTTCTCTTTCCTAAAAAACACATTAAACAGCACTTAATTTCAACATTTACTGTCCCGATCTATCCCTACGCAAAGCATGCTGGGAACTAGAAATCCACTGCCCAGTTTCATGATTTGTGTAGTCCTAACACAAATGGTTTAGGTTAACCTAACAATTTGCAAATTTAATTTCATTTAACATAATACAATTGAGTGCAAATGCCAATTAAGTGAAAAACTAAAGATTTGTGTTGGTTCAGCTTATTTTATTTAAATAGACTGAGCAAGCAGCTAGAATCATTTTTTTGAGAACTAACTTCTTCCACCTGTCAGTTAGATCCACTCCCTACTCACTTGGTTAAAGCCTGCTTATCCACCTTATCTGGTATAGTAACCGATATTATCCATTCTTCATAACTTCTGGGGTTGTTCCTTCATCTTTTAAAGTTACTGTTATAACTCCAAGACTCAAGAAACCAGGTGCTGATCCTAATAACTTTTCCAACTTTCGCCCAATTTCCAATCTAACTTTTCTTTTAAAAATCTTGGAAAAGTTTGTTGCATCTCAAGTTCATGCTAACCTCTTAAAAAATAGCTTGTTTGAAAAATTCCAGTCTGGTTTTTTTTTTTTTTTTTTTTGTCTGTGCAGTGTTGATATGATAACATTTAAAACAATGAAGTTCCATCAAACTAAATCACTCAGTGGCTAAACTGTATTTTCTGTTTTAAATGGGTGGTTGATTATGATTTCACTTTTTTAACTTTAGTTAGTGTGTAATGTTGCTGTTTGAGCATAAACAAATTCTGCAAAATTATGACGCTCAAAGTTCAATGCAAAGGGAGATATTTTCTTTTACAGAAATAATTTTTTAAGGACTACAACAAACGGCTTGTAGGGACTAAAATGAGCTTCTTCCCGGGTTGGTGACATCACTAACCCTAAAATTTACATAAACCCTGCCCCCGAGACCACACAACAAAGGGGGTGAGGCCATGTTATTGCAATACAGTGCATAACACAAATGCAACAACATGCCATAAAAGATGACAGCATTAGTTATAACTGTAATTAAACTAAAATATACCTGTTCTATCTTCATATTCTCTGACTCTGAAGGAACAGTTATCACATGAGCGATTTATAGATTATCATGACAGAATATGCTAATCAATGACTTTAAGATACTCCACATCAGCTACATAAATTCATCAACTAACCATTCAGAAATGTCCTGTTGCATTCTACATGTTGTCACTTCTTCTTGAGTCTCTCCATCATTGTCTGGCTCCGGTTTGAACATAAAAGGCTGAATAGTTTCTGGCATTTTCAGTGAGTCTGAGGTAATCTGAGCTGTTAACACAAGCTCTTGAATCTCTGCCCTCTTCTTGGGAGCAGCAGCTCATTTGCATTTAAAGGGACACACACAAAAAAAGCGTGTTTTTGCTCACCCTCAAAAAGTGACAAATTTAACATGCTAAAAACTTCACTTATTTTACATCTTGTAAAAGTGGCATTATATGACCTCTTTAAAACCATAATTTTCTTAATTGTCATTTGTTGTGTCAGAAAAAAATAGAGAAATTTTGTTCAAAAATTATGTAAAGAAATTCAGGAATGATGTATTATCCTTAATTGATGTGTCAAACATGTGACCTCTGATGAATTATGTGAAGTTTGTTGTTAACCTATTGACTTCACCTATTTTTGCTCCAAAAAAAGCCAAAAGTCATTTCCATATTTATAGTCTTTAAGTGCTATGAATAAATCACAGACAGCTAATGGCCTTTGTGCGTTGTAGTAAAACATGTTTTAATGAGCTTCATTAAGTTTCCTATTTGTGGTTGCGGGAAATGCCAGGAGTAATTCTTTTTCATTTGTATCACAATGTGCTTTTTCGCTCTCTATACTTTTTCAGATTTGTTTTGTCATTTGTCATGCCAGAGGGCAACACACAAACTACCTTACAAGTCTTGATCAAGAAGTAAAAACTTCAGAGAGGTATAGTACAAGACAATTATTGTAAACTGCCCTATCATATCCCTTCATCTATAATCGCTCCAAATCTCTCCTGAACAGTGACATATGTAGACAGGAAACTTTAAAAAATCTAGGCACTATATGGAAGTGGAGCGGCACATGAAGTACATCGCTCAACCATGAAGAAAACAATGTATTCATTTGCTGCGCCTCACGGGTCATTATTTTTAAAGTCTACATAACAGGGTGCAGTATATGCAAAACCATTGGAACAGAAATGATCGAATTATGTTTGTATCTGCGTTAAGGAGACTGACGGATTATACACTGGGTGAAAATGTAGAGGAAAGAGGCAGTGGGAGGGAGTCAGATGGTGAGGACACACCTTTTGTACTAGCAGAAATATGGGAAGTGATGCTGCATATTGTTGGAAAAGAGAATGTCTCAGTGGATTGTGTGGTGCAGACAGGCCCAGGCTTCACAAGAGGCACAACTTCCCCCCTCCTCACTTCCACATTCAAATGCTCAAATGGGGAGCTGAGAGTCTTAAAGACAGGGAGAGAGAATAGACTACAAAAAAAAAAGAAAAAAAGACAGACAGACAGACAGACAGACCTGAGAGGTAGTACAAAAAAAAGTTAAGCTAGATGATAGTGAAACTAAAAATAAAAAATCGCATTTCACACAGATTGTAGACAGTAATGATTACTTGCAACCAAAATTATATAGCAGAGCTTCCCAGAAAAGTGAAGGTCTGATACAATGGAAAACTTTTCTAAACTTATTTTGAAAACTAAAATTCTAAAAAATGTAATTCAGTTTTTTCAGCTATTCAGTTAATATGTAAAATTTTGATATTGAGTGGCTTACAGTACTGTTCAAAAGTTTGGGGTTGCTAAGATGTTTTAATATTTTTGAAAGCGGGAGCGTTTGAAAGCAGGCGGAGCTTGTCAGTCAGTTGGGCCATCTGATCATTCTGATTGGCTGTTAAACTACTGCCACCTGCTGGTATGGAAAGGCATTTGTGAGGAACATGTATGTACTTTTGTGTTTTTGAAGGAATAACGTTTATGCGTGGTTATTGAAAAAACAAAAAACTTAAGCACTGAAATAAGGCAAAAAAAGAATTAAATCTGGTTCATAAGACTTCTGGGTATTGGAGGTTGTAGACTAGAGTTTTTGCTTCGAATGAAGTAAAAATTATCCTTCCTACTCCTTCATATAAAACAATAGGAGATTTAAATTTTCTAAGACACTTTTGGTCAAGAAACACAGTATGCGAGGAGGCGGGAATCCTCAGTTTGGTGTTCTCACCTGAGAAGACAAAAGAATTGAATAATAATGACCTGAAATGACTTGCATATTAATGCCTTTCAGTCAGGTAGGCTTGAAAAAACCCTCTGGACATGCTAATAACAGGATTAAAGTCCAATCAGGACAAAAAAACATGATTTTTCTGATCTCATGCATGCACGTATTATTGCACATGATATGAAGAAAATTTTGTATAGGCCTATGTTAAATTACACTACCAGTCAAAAGATTGAACACATTATAATGCCATTTAATGTTTTTAAAATAAGTCTCAAGTCTCTAACCAAATAATGGTTTTCTATTTTAATATACTTTCAAATATAATGTATTTCTGTGATGCAAAGCGTCTGAACATTCCTACCTCTAGGGCATTTCATATAGGCTACTATATTTGTTATATTATAGAGCCTAAATGTTGATGTACAGTTGACAAACTATACATCATTAAAAAGATCTAAGACTCAAGCTTCACATTTTGACTCTTAAAATCTTATATTGACCATAATTTCTTAATATGCTTAAAAGCATGCACATTTGGAGAAATATTGTTGGATTCTCATGTGTTTATATCAATTTTCTATACAGAGATAATATTTATTATTCTATATTTATTGTCATTACTATGAGTGCTGGATACTGTGTTTTCATCATTCATACTTGCAGCCGGAGGGCGCTCTGCCCCTTTTGTCCACAAATCCTCATAAAAGAAGAGGAATATCATGTGACAATCAAGGAACTAACAGAGGCAAGAGATCGCTAAATATGGCATTCAAAACACTTTTGAAGACAATAAATACACGATTGAGACGATGAATGCATGTATTGACTGAATTTGCGTCTGAATAGCGCTCGCTCCGTGGGCGTGGCCGCATTAGCGGATAATGAGCTGAATCACGGACTTCTGACATGGCTCTCTTTTCATACAGATTACATAAACACAGAAGGTTTGTTTTCGATTTGACTTACATGTTTTAAAACCTGACATCTTAACGTTTTTTTAGACATAAGTGCAATTTTTTTGTCATTAGTATTCACTAAGTTACAGTTCATTTTCTAAGAACTATCAGATTGGAGTTCGTTCAGAGGGAGAGGCGAGATCACGCATCATGTTAGTTTTCTTTATTTTACAAAGAGCACAACATTTTGTTTTTACTCTGAGTGTACACAAATGAAAGAAGATATTCCACAGATTAAAATGGTGTATAACTCTTAATTGTATGTGCAACATTGACGGAGTATTTTGAGTCTCTTTCACACTGATAAGAAAAAACCACGGTGGTATCGCCGGCGATACCTTCAGACCTCAGAGTGTTAAACTACTGCCACCTGCTGGTATGGAAAGGCATTTCATCTTACGCAGGCGCAGAATGGATGTGTTACTTTGCCGTCGGCTGTCGAGCGTCAGTTTGGTGTGTCAGGGCAACTTTGGACCCAGACGCTGCCGACGTGAGCCAACCCCGCAGTCTGCTTTCGGTGTCACTAGGTCGTCGGCATTGGCTTGGTGTGTTCTGGGCTTAAAAGCGTCATTGATGACTATTTACAATGTTTTTGAAGTGTTGATCATTGAAGCCAATCACAGACATATCCAATGAGTGTGTCAACACAATGGCCAATTAGAGGTGTTTACGAATCCACTCAACAGTGCTCAAAATGTCACATTTTTTAAATTTCAGTACCGACGTGGTACCGAAGTCGGTACTTTTGACAACTCTAACAGGGAGTAATTATACACAGAGAACTAAAATAGACACAAGTGGTATTAATCAGTAGGTAACAAACAGTGAGGAATTAGAAACTAAGGAGACAGGAACTAAACTGAAAGGAAACACAGGAAATATAGGAACATGAACATGACCCTGACATTACACCCCCTTTGCACTGTAACCAACAGTCCCAAAGTGGAGAGAGGGACGGGGTCTTGGAGGTGGACAAGGAACTGGTGAAGGGCAAGGAACTGGAAGAACTTGCTGCATGAATCCCCATGGCGGAGATTAAGGAGGAACAAGCTAAGGTGGAGCCATTACGGGTTTCCTGGGGGTTGACCAATGGAGGCAGAGCTAGCAACCCCAGCGAATCCTTGAGGATGACAGCCCAGGGTGACAATGTAAGCCCGGAAATCCAAGGCGATGCCACGGGCTCGAGGGGCCGAGACAAGGACAGGGGACTGGCAGAATGGGGTGACACCAGAGGGAAGGCCAGAGGGAAGGAGGAGCCCGGTGGAGCCGAAGGGGTGGAGGGTTGAGGCACAGCCAGAGGCCTGGCAGTTCACTGCATAACCAGGATGATGAGAGACCAAGGTGGAGACAGAGGAACGAGGGAGCCTGGTGGAACCTGAGTGATGGCGCACCATGGCGGAGCTGAGGGAGGGCAGAGCCAAAGTGGAACCAATGGGCTGACAGGCCGAGGTGTAGCAATGGTCCTGGAGACCCGAAGAGAAGCCAGGGGATCCGCTTCACAGCATCGTGCTGGTGGCAAAGTGGTCCAAGGTGGTGCCGACAAGTTGGATGAAGTCAGCAATGCAAGCAGAGCCGAGGAGCTGCGAGGCACCAGTGGAGCATGAGAGTCCAGGGGACTGGACGGAGCCAGCAGTGGGTAGGGAAACAATGGGGTGGGAAGAGATCAGGGAGGGACAGGGTCATCCAGCGGGTTAGGAGTGCATTCAGGATGGGAACAAACTTAGCAACAGGCTTTGTGGAGAAACAGATGAGCAAGCGCTCCTCATCTGGCTCATCTATAGACTGTCTCACCAATGCTGACTCCTTAATGGACCTGACGATCAGCTCTTGCCTTGGTACGGATGCAGCGACCGGCTTTGGCTACAGGGCGGACCGCGGCGGGCACTAACTTGGGGTCCGTGGTGGGCGAGGATGTCTTCCTAAGATCCGTGGTGAAGGATCTCTGTTCGTCCAGGGCACTCCGGGCTGGAACGATGTGTCCTATTTGGAGTGGGCAGGGAGACAGCTGCAGGAGGAGGTACTGGCTCTGAGTAGTCGGAGTTGATGTTGTCTTCCTCGACAACTACCATGGTGAAGGAAGATCCACATGCCCATAAGGTGTAGTTGATGAAATCAATCAGGGGATGGTGACCCTCCTCCAATAGCAGCTTCTGTCTCAAGATGCTGTCCATCCCGCTCCAGAAGAAGTATTTGAGTGCTGCCTCATTCTACTGCGCCTCGTGGTACAGCTCCAAAAACTCCTCCACATACTCCACCAGTGTCCATCCATTTTGCAAAAGACAGTCCATATTTTTACTTGTTTGAGGGTTAGTTATTCTGTCATGGAGCTGTGCTAGCAACCCAACATGAATGACAATCTAAACAGTCTTTAATCCACAAACAGAAATACACAAGAGAATCTCAAAAGAACATACACACAAACCACACTTAATAATGAAGATGACTGATAGTGAACTGAACAAAACAGGGAGTACTTAAACAAAGAGAACTAAACTAGACACAGGTGGGATTAACCAGCAACAAACAGAGAGGAATCAGTAACTAAGGAGACAGGAACTAAACTGAAATTAAACACAGGACACACAGGAACATGAACAAAAATGCAAATAAACTAAATGTGACCCTGACAAGTATCGGCAAAAAGTATTGGCAAAAAAAGTCCGGTTGGTTCATATATTTTTACTCCAGCAATGAAAATAGCTCCACTTCCTTTCTACGCTGCTCACATAATCTGGTCTGGAACGCTGTAAATACAGACAAGCAGACTAATAAAAACAGTGAAGCATCACTGTAGTGTTATATTAAGTATTAACACTCTTTCCACTTGTCCAATCAGCATAGTGGACTGTTTTATAATAAAAAAAAAAAAAACATGTTTTAGTGTTTAGTGTCATTATGTGTCAAAAGAATGAAATTCTGTGACTGACAAAGAAGAAGAAACTTCAAAAAAGGTCAGTCCCACACAATGTCCCAGTGTCCACATGGCTCAATGCTTCCACCCTCAGTGTCTATGTCCTTTCAGTTCAGCTGTTCTGCTCCATTAGGTGGGCATATAAGGGCGGTCATTCCTCGGACACATAATTACTGTACTTCAAGCCACAAATTAAACATTCCAGGTGTGAGTGAAATTACATAGTTTCATTTACCAATCTACTGTGCTGCTTCAGTCAACTAGCAGCTTGAAAATCATGATGGATGTGGTTTGTGGAATAAAATTTTGTTGCAATAAAAAAATTTTTTTCAGGTTTTCAGCCCACCCAGTCGTGACCTTGGCCCACTCTGGCAACCACCCACCAACAGAATTTGTTTGTCATGAATATTAAAATTTTAATCACCGTCAGTTGGTCATGTGTTAAAGTTAAACAAACCATGTTACCCTGGAAAGAAATATGGAGATTTTTTTATACATTTTGTACATTTAGAAATATTGGATTCGATGAACAGAGGAAAAGAAGATCTCTTCACTTTATTCCATAATGCACAAAAGGAAACAACTTTAATTTCATGATCACTGAGGTGTTTTTTGTTTTGTTTTTTTGAAAAAGGAATAGAGCAGAAGAATCTTACTGAAAATGTTCCGTTCTCTGTGGAAAACCATCTGAAGAAAGCAGAACATCAAAGCTTGCAATTACACTGAAATGAAAATTATTTGCAATGATCTTAACAGACATAATAGGCACAAATATCAGTCTGCGTAAATAATGGTTTGCATTTACTGACATGTCTCATTCATGACTGTGCTTTGAACATAAACTACCCATGAAACTCACTGTACAGCTCTATAAAAGCTCAATATTTTTACTGAAGTAAATGTATGTTGACCTTTCTGTGACTGCTGATGCCATACTCGTTTGCTATAGTGAATGCAAGCCACAAAACGCACAAAACTCTGACGGTCACCAAACGGTCAGCTTCCTACTGTATGTTATTGGAATCATTTTCTCCAGAGTAAATGGTACTTAAAAACTACAGTTCAAAACAAATTACTGCCATATATAGTGCAGAGTGTGATGGTGTGCTAGTGAATCTCTGTGTCCATCTGTGTTTTGTGCTGGAAAACAGTATTATTGCCACTGTTAATATTTTTCTTCCATATCCCTTCTTTTTCCACATACCCCCTCAGATATTGAGAAAATTCTACCATCAGCTTCAGTTATAAAAAAAAAAAAAGTATTTAACTTACATGATAAACACTTATAAAAATGTCTCATCTAAAAATTGAGAGAATTCTTCTTATCCATAAAATGCCCGACTACTTAAAAAATAAACCACCTAAACCGATCTGAGCAAAATTTGTTTGATATGTAGTTTGATATTTTTCTCTCTCTTTTGTTTTTCCACAATGCTACACCTTCGCATCTTTGCACATACAGCACCACAGCTGCAAAGTGGGGAAGATCAAGAACAGATCAATGTTATGGACCTGTCTCAAATGGCACACTTGATGTTGACTTGCAGCTCTTTTGCAGCTGTGATGTGCAAAACCTAGAGGGGTATGATGCAATTTTTTTGGCAGTTCCGGTTCACTTTGGTACCCTAGAGGAGAAAGTATATATATATATATACACACACACACACACACACAAACACACCTTCCCCAGATCCACCTGTATAGATCTGCTATAGGTAATTCATATGCAATATATTGTACAGCAGCAGCATGCCTAACTTGCTCACAGCAGCGTGTTGTGTTTGTATTGGCAGTAGCAAGTCCCGTACTTGCTCTGCAGCAGCAGCAGCAATAAAAGCAACAGCAGCGTAGCAGATCTATTCCACCAAGACCAAACATATCATATATATATATATATATATATATATATATATATATATATATATATACACACACACACACACACTCACAATCACAAGCCACTTTATTAGGTACACCTTGCAAGTACCGATTTGGACCCTCTTTTGCCTTCAGAACTGCCTTAATTCTTTGTGGCATAGATTCAACAAGATGCTGGAAACATTCCTTAGACATTTTGGTCCATACTGACATGGCAGCGTCACACAGTTGCTGCAGATTTGTCGGCTGCACATCTATCATGCGAATTTCCCGTTTCACCACATCCCAAAGGTGCTCCATTGGATTGACTGTTGAGGCCAGTTGAGTATAGAGAACTCATTGTCATGTTCAAGAAACCATTTTGAGATGATCTGAGTTTGGTGACATGGCGCGTTATCCTGCTGGAAGTAGCCATCAGAAGATGGTCATAAAGGGATGGACATGGCCTGCAACAATACTTAGCCCTCTACCGCACACATTATGATAGACCTATAGAAAAAAATATTTGGCTCTTTTTCTTTTATTAGAATGGCTTAACTTGAAGTGCTGTAAAAAAAAAAAAAAAAAAAAAAAAAAAAAAGGATTAGTTCACTTTCAAACTAAAATTTCTTGATAATTTACTCACCCCCATGTCATCCAAGATTTTCATGTCTTTCTTTCTTCAGTCGAAAAGAAATTAAGGTTTTTGATGAAAACATTCCAGGATGAGAAATAAGGGTCTTATCTAGAGAAACCATCACTCATTTTCTAAGAAAAAAAAAAAAATTAGACATTTTAACAATAAATGCTCATCTTGAACTAGCTCTCTTCTTCTTCTCTATTTGAATTCCAGCAGTGTAGACGCTGCTAAGTGTATTACTGCCCTCCACAGGCAAAGTTTGAACTAAAATGTCATATACAATATGCTTGTGCAAGTATATAACAATTAGTTCAAACTTTGACCTGTGGAGGGCAGTAATACACTTAGCAGTGTCTAAACTGCTGGAATTCTAATAGAGAAGAAGAAGAAGAGTACTAATTCAAGATGACCATTTATGGTTAAAACGTATATAATTTTACATTTTTTTTTTTAGAAAATGAGTGATGGTTTCTCTAGATAAGACCCTTATTTCTCGTCTGGGATCGTGTAGAACGCTTTGAAGCTGCAATGAAACTAAATTTGACCTTCAACTGTTTGGAGTCCATTGAAGTCCACTATATGGAGAAAAATCCTGGAATGTTTTCATCAAAAACCTTAATTTCTTTTCGACTGAAGAGAGAAGGACATGAACATCTTGGATGACATGGGGGTGAGTAAATTATCAGGAAATTTTAATTTGAAAGTGAACTAATCCTTTAAGGTACTTTATGATATGTTGCCATATGGCAACAACATAAAATAGTGGAACTAACTTAGAATAAGTGTGTGCATATAGTTAATATTTTTCTTTAGAAATGTTGTTTGTATTGAATCAATTGGTGCTATTATAAGCTTTAACAGTAATTATAAACGACACCTTATACATACCTTCTAACATCTTGTTTTATTTATTCCATTCTTTTTTGTTGAATATCCAGTTCACTTTGGTACCCTGGAGGAGGGTACCAAAGCTTTATATTCTTTGAATTTCATTACATATTTCCTTGAATATTATTTAAATTGCAAATTTATACAGTTAAAAACAAATCTAATACTGTTCATCATGTATCATAAAACACTGACATAAAACCAAAAACACTGCAGTTCATGAAAATTCAACATTACGCAATCTTACGAGAGGAAGATTAAGAACATGAACCCCACATAATCCTTGAAACTTCACCTTTTTTCTGTACGAAACTTCACAAAGCAGTTTTTTTTCAGAGGTGAGGCACAGGTGCACATCACATTTGGTACACTTCACCCTAACAATACACTTACAGCCACTTGCACCTTCCTTTTTGAGAAACCATGGTAGGCCAGTGGTTGGTCTGGTCCAGTAGTGGCTGTGGTGGCAGTGGGCAGGCAGGTCTCTGATGTTGATTTTATCCATAATACAAATGCCATGGCAGTCCTCAACATATGACTAATCAACATTATATCACTAGCATTAATGTTGTTATTGTTACAGCTTGACAGACTGCAGCTGACCTTTGCTAGCTAGCTAAGCTATTACAGTAATGTCATTCCATTATTGCAAAGTGTTGCCGCTTGACAACACAGACATTTTATCGATTTACCAAAAACTAATTTTAAAAAAACTTCTTGGAGTGGTGAATATGTCATCGTAACTTACCTGAGATGATGTTACCAATTTTTTTGTGACTGTGACGGGCTGGTCCTTGTTTGTTACTGACGTTTTAGTTTGTTTTCAGCAACTACCGACAAGAGACGGCAGTCTGTCAGAAATTGCGCCACAGAAAAAAAAATTGCATGTTATGTGACTGAACCAAAGCACATCATTGGCTAAACTAAGGTCATCTCTTACCAACAAAAAACAAGAATGTATTCTTCAAGAGACAGTGGCAAGGAAATGAACACAAAGATGTATGTAACACATATGGCAACACCATGCAGTAGAGCAGGGATGCCCAGCAAAGTTTAGCTCCAACCCTAATCAAACACACCTGAACCAGCTAATCAAGGTCTTTAGGATTAGTAGAAAGTTATAGGCAAGTGAGTTTTTATCAGGGATGGAGATAAACTCTGCAGGACACTGGCCCTCCAGGACCGGAGTTGCCCATCCCTGCAGTAGAGGGTTAGGCTGTGGCATTTAAACAATGCTCAATTGGTACTAAGGGGCCCAACGTGTGCCAAGAAAAGTGCCCCCACACACTCATCAGACCAGGTAGCATTTTTTCAATCTTCTGCTCTCCCAGCTCTTATCCATGCAAGGCTGTATGGACGGGGAGGAAGTTCTTGCCCAGAACAGAACCATACCACCAATCCAAACTTCATGCTGATTGTTAATCATCTTTGATGATAGTGGTCCTGACAGAACCTTCTATAACGTTCTTTAAAAGTTATATAAATGTTAGGACAAAACATTCTTAAAGTAATGTTTATGGATTGTTCTTATAACATCATTAATAGTTAATATACATTCTCATAATATTAAGAGAAAATGTTCTTAGAACAACGTTCACGGAAGGACCTTAGTTATTTTTATTTGATGAACGTTCTCATAAAACGTCTTAAGAACATCATTCTCGGAACGTCTTTATGATGCTATTATTATTTGCTGAATGTTTTTGGAATTGTTGCATAAAATGTTGTGAGAACGATTTTAATGAAATGTCCTTGTCCTTTGTATAGTGCTTTTCACAATACACAATGTTCAAAGCAGCTTTACAGAAAATCATGATGTAACAATGTTCATAATATTTTAATAACTTCATGCCTTATAGTTGCATTTAGCAGATTCTCAGCTAACAGGGAACATTCTCAGAACTTTGGCTAACATTCTGTCAAGGTTCTTTCAAATTTATGCGCAAACTTTCTACTAGTAACATTAATAGAACGTTCATTCAAAGTTATCTGGTCTTTAAAAACGTTCTCAAAACGTTAGGATAAAAACGTTATTTATACATTGTTTCATAAATTAATGTTTTCATAAATTAATGGGAATGTTAGCAAAACATTCCAAGAACATATTTTTGTTAGCTGGGTCTCTGTAAACCCAAGAGATGGTTGGGCATGAGAATCCCAGTAGAGTTTCTAAAGGAAGGAACACACCAAGCCGACGGTCGGCCGTCGGGCAGTTTTTCTTCGTCGCCCGACAAAGTTTTCTCAGTGTGTTCCGCACCGTTGGCTGAAGTTGGTCCTCGTCTGCCTTTTTTCGGCCGTTTCGACGTTAAATCGGCGTTGGAGCTCGTTGGTCCGTCAGGCCATTGGATCATTCTGATTGGCTGTTCAGCTACTGCCGCCTGCTGTTTCGGAAAGGCATTTCATCTCACGCAGGCGCAGAACTGACGTGCTGCTTGGCCGTCGTGAGCCAACCCCGCAGTCTGCTTTCGTTGCCACTAGTTCGTCGGCGTCAGCTTGGTGTGTTCTGGCCTTAAAATACTCAGACAAGCCTGTCTGGCACCAACAACCAGTCCATGTCCAAGTCACTTTAATTACCCTTCTTCCCCATTCTGATGCTCAGTTAGAACTTCAGTAGATCGTCTTGACCATGTCTACATACATTTGATTGGCTGATTAGATACTGTATTTGCGTTAACGAGCAGCTGAACAGATATACCTAAAATGGCAAGTGAGTGTGTGTGTATGTATAGTTATTTATATATTTATTTTGACAATAGTGGCCAAAAGTGATGTCTGGCCAAAGAAAATTGGCATCTTCAACCTTTATTCAAAAATTATTAAAAACATTTTAAAGATTTTGTAAGTTTATGATGAAATTCTTTCATATGTAGTTCTTTCAGAGTGTTTGGCATGGTAATGGATATGACAATATTAATATGTTTGGTTTTAGCAGAATATATCTGCTGCTGCTGCAGAGCAAGTATGGACTGTTGCTGTACAATATAGCATATGTGAATTACCCATAGCAGATCTATACAGGTGGAGCTGGGGAAGGTGGAGGGTTTCTGAAAACACATTGCATTGCTACAGCAAATGCTGACCAGGTATTGAAGGTTGAGCTGCGAGCTTATTGGCTGCTGATACAGCAGGAACCAATCAGCTGTGCCCTATAGAGAATTTAGTGATTGTAAGTTAAAGACCTATCAGCCTGCGCCATCTAGGGTTTCAGGACAGAACTTTGTATTTGTGCTTGGAGTCACAGAGCACCCATTCAAAAACACAAGGGGCCCTATTTTAACGATCTAAACGCAAAGTGTAAAGCGCACGGCGCAGGTGCACTCAGGGCGTGTCCAAATCCACTTTTGCTATTTTAACGACGGAAAAACGGTCCGTGCGCCGGGGCGTATTTTTGAAATGGGTTGTCCCTATTCTCTTAATGAGTAATGGGCGTAACGTTCAATAAACCAATCAGAGTGTCATCTCCCATTCCCTTTAAGAGCGAGATGCGCTCGCACCATGGCGGATTGCTATTTACATGGCGTACACGCGATGAGTCAGTTAATATATATGTGTGTGTATTGGCACGATTGTTCAATTAATTAGCCAATTTCGTTCATCATTATAAGTAGTAATAGGCTGAATTGAAAATAGGTAGCCTAATTCTAATACACGCAATGACTATTCATCATTACATTTTTATATTTATGTACACAATAATATTCTTTTACACTGTAATCCTTTTGTTTTTAATATTTGGCATGTTTGTGTGATGCGCATCCCTGTGTGTAATAAGCAAAGTCAACGCGCACTGTGGACGCGCCCGGAGGCGCAGTTTCTACCAACGCGCTCTAACAAAAAAATATTGCGCCATTGACTTTAGACTTTAGACCAGGTTTGAGTTGGTCTATGGCGCAGTCTATTTTCAGCTCCTTAAAATAGCAATGCGCCGGCAATGCGCCTGAACACACCTCTTTTTTAGACCAGCACGCCCATGGGCGCACTAACTGGCGCAAATGCATTTACTAATTTAAGGACGTGGCGCTGAACGGGAAAACGCGAACGGCGCTGGACGCAAACTAGCAAACACACTTGCGCTGCGCCTTGCGTCGCATTGCGCCGGGTGTATTATAGGGCCCAAGATATTCTCCATTCATTTTAACCTATAAAAATCGATTACAGCTTTCAGATATGACTTGTCTATTGCGTTATTTTAATTGCAAAAACAGAAACAAAAATCGGCGCCTATGCTTGGAGTTAATTGTTTTATTGAGATAACACAATGAAACATGCTAAATTGTACAGACATCATTTTTGGCCAGGCTGTCATACAAAGAAATTATGAACACATGCAAAAACAAGAGAGAACCAATGAAATCTTAATAATAACTGATCATGTTGTAGTCAATGTACGCTTTTTCCTGAGCTTTTTTTTTTTTTTTTTTTGCATAGTAAAATAAAACCTGTAGCTGTATTTAAAATATTTTGTGTGTGTGTGTGTGTGTGTGTGTGTGTGTGTGTGTGTGTGTGTGTGTGTGTGTGTGTGTGTGTGTGTGTGTGAGAGAGAGAGAGAGAGAGAGAGAGAGAGAGAAAAAAAAAAAACAAGGTCAGTTTAAAGCAAATGTTCTGCAGAAAGTCTGACTTGGTTGCACTAACCAAATTTCTAAAAGTGAATTGGTGATTTCGATCTCAACATTTTATACAAACCTTTATACAAACCTACCCACAGTTTAATTTTGGCGTTGCATTCAAAATATATTCTGTCTGTATAATAGTCAAAGTGTGGATGAAGAGTGGAGGACCCAAAGGCTGAGGTCATCATTTGAGTCAGGGCATCCCGATGTTTCTTCCTCACATACTGTAGCAGGTCCTCAGCTGGGCCATATGTGTAGTCAGGATGAAATAGATATTATTATTCTCATGGGTGAATCTGAGCTAACATGTGATCTAACCTGGAAGAACGCAGATGTGGCGATCCTTAACACCTGCGTGAATTGGACCTGTCCATATGGTGCAGATGCATAGATGTGGCATATGACCCATCTCATGGCCATTTAAACAAATGTGCTCTAAATAACCATTAGCGAAAAAAGTTTAGTTGAAGCTGCACTGAAAATCATGGTCTAGTTATGATGAACCACGGTCTCATTTTAACCATCAGTTGATCAACTAATCAATCAATATTCACGAATAAGAACAATGCAAATAAGATTAGAATAACTATCAGAAGAAGAAAGCTTTATCTTGATGAGGGTTTGATCTTGAAAATTTTAAAGCAAAGAAAAGATGAAGGAGCTCTTGGTAGAGTCGAGTGTGAATGGAATGTGAATGACTTTGATGAAGTTGTTTATTTCTTTGCTTAGAGGCATTTTTCTGCAAATTGTTATTCTGCTGAAATATGGATTTTTTTCTTCTTCTTCTTTTTGTTGCTGCTGTATGTGTGGCTTGATGATAATCACACAGAAACTCATCTGATTTTACATTCCTCACAAACGCCCTCATACAAAAGAAAAATCACAGCATGAGATGTTTCCATGGTGACATACGGCAGTATGAAATGTTCAGACTGTATGTAATGCACATACATGCTAGACAGAGACAACATCCCATTTATGTTGGTAAATCTGCTAACATGACATGGCATAAAAATGATGCATTATCAAAACAAGCAATTCTTTCAAGTAAATCTATCTAAAACTCCTCGTGCCTATGAGATGCATTCATGCACTCTATGGAAACAATTCCGTATTCAAGAGGAAGAATTGAAGGGCTACCATGTAATTGTTCTCTGACCATGCAGGCATGCCAATGAGACAAGTGATGTGCACTACAAAAGCCATAAAATGCCCATCTTCCTGGGCCACACTCCACAATGTGTCCCTATAGAGAGGATTACATTGAGATATCAGATTCTGGGACACACTGTATCATGCAACAGCAGGGTTCAAGGACAAAACTATCATGCACTTACAAGGACTCCAGTCTGTCATCTGCTTGAAACGCTCAGTCGCCAAAGTGCAGGAACAGATCATGTGGATCAGAAGCTCAGCAGGGTCTTAAAAAAAAGTAGGTACTTGATTTCAATAAACCATGTCTGATTTAAACCTAATGTTCAAGTGCATCTGCTTGCATTAGCAATCAATCTGTTTATTGTTATCAGAACATACAGACTATTGCCAAAGAAGTCTCAAAATAAATAGCGCAATTAAAGTTATCCTTTAGAGAAAGTGCTACATTACATTACATATAGTTCACACAAAAATGAAAATTATCCTATAATTTACTCACCCTCAAGCCATCCTAGGTGTATATGACTTTCTTCTTTCAGCCGAACACAATTGGAGTTATATTAAACAATATCCTGGCTCTTCCCAGCTTTGTAATGGCATTGAATAGTACCCGAGTATTTGAAGCTCCAAAAAGCGCAATCATCCATCATAAAGGTAATCCATACGACTACAGTGGGTTAATAAATGTCTGGTTTAAAACTATTCCTTTAAAGCTGCAGTCTGTAAGTTTTGTCTCTTTGTCGCCATCTCTGTTTGAAACCTGCAATTGCAGTTATTTGTGGAATTATCATCTTTACGTGGGTTGTAAATCGACACGGCTCCTCAGCGCGGATGAATCTAATGTTTAGAGGAGATTGTGAGGCTGCCAGTCACTGCACCGGTGGATACCATACATTGGAATCACAGATTGTAGTCTTGAAGTATGACAAAAATAAGAATTTTCACCGGAAAATGTAACAAAATCTGCCACTTTTGTTTTCTGACCAACTGAGAAAAAATAAATGACGCTGCCAGTGGTTATTAAATCTAATGATCGCTTAACTTGGATCACGTCAAACCATGCAAATTATTATTATTATTATACTTTGTTCTCAAATTGTTAATGTTAACAACATCAGCATTGCGTAACTGTTTATTTAATGTGTATTAGCGTTACCTGTAGATTTCAATTTACAACTGTGCAGTCAAACAACTGTGCAGTCTAATCTCTAACGGTAATTTGTCATACCATACCATCCACCATCAAAATGATAAGTTTAATTATTCCAGCTGCTGTGAGAAAAGGCTATAAATGATCCATCGCCTGCAGCGTCCTCACATAGCATACTAGCTGGGACTCCTTCTTTATGTAAACAGATGTGATGTAATGACGCAAAGACGAACGGCGGCATTCTCGAATTTCCCGCGAAAAACCTACCAGTACCACCCGAATTAGAACACATTATTACAAGTTTACCGTTGTGAATCAGGCTAAGGTAAAGGAGATAGTTTTGAACACTGGCTGTTTATGTACTTGCTCAAAAATTGATTTTGGATGATTTTTAACCAAAAAAAGTTACGAACTGCAGCTTTAAGTAGCTTTTATAAATCTGCCTTAGCAATTTAATAAATTTTTTTTAATAACACATTTGTTGAATGACTGTCATTTCATCTCAACATTTGTGAGATTTACTCAGTCTGAACAGTTTTGAGGTTAAAATAATCTTTGCTACTTGTAGCAACACTGCTTACGCATGGCTCTCTTACATTAAACTGGGTTAAGAGAAAGTATAAAATTGAAAACCTGACATTTTTAAGAACACTTTCAACTGCCTGAAAACATAACAGTATACTATTACTGCCTGTACAGCAGTTATACATTAATAATGTCCCTTTTAGGCTGTTTCTTGTTGATGACAATACATTGCCAGGGAGCGTAGCATGTAAGAGGTTTTATTACTGCCCCAGCTGTTCTGAACTGATTGGTTCAAACTCTCACGGCTACACAATAATCACGGAAAATTACAATCTGCTCCAAAAGTGGCAAAACTAACAGTCTAAAACAGTGCTACCACTGACAGAATGTTGGTTTGCCATTGTCTTTTGTGGCTGTTTTCTATCCATCCATCCATCGCAGGTTCGCAGGTGTTGCTATTTTATTGTTTTTATATTTTAATGGCATTTTTTTTAATACTCAATTTAAATAACAACACTGCCAGGCATCACATTTGCTGAATTAAATCCAATATTTGTTTCATACTAATTTTGGAGTGCTGATTCCAAAAATAGTGCCTGTTTTGCTTTAGCACATCACACTTTTTCACAAAATATGATCTGCATTTTGTAGCATTTTTGCTTTCACCAAGTCTTGTATTACCCCTTAAAGGTGCCCTAGATTCAAAAATTGAATTTACCTCGGCATAGTTAAATAACAAGAGTTCAGTACATGGAAAAGACATACAGTGAGTCTCAAACTCCATTGTTTCCTCCTTCTTATATAAATCTCATTTGTTTAAAAGACCTCCGAAGAACAAGCGAATCTCAACATAACACCGACTGTTACGTAACAGTCGGGGTGTACGCCCCCAATATTTCCATATGCCAGCCCATGTTCCCAACATTATGAAAGGCATTAGACAAGGGCAGAACGTCTGGATGTGCACAGCTGAATCAACAGACTAGGTAAGCAAGCAAGAACAATAGCAAAAAATGGCAGATGGAGTGATAATAACTGACATGATCCATGATTACATGATATTTTTAGTGATATTTGTAAATTGTCTTTTTAAATGTTCCGTTAGCATGTTGCTAATGTACTGTTAAATGTGGTTAAAGTTACCATAGTTTCTTACTGTATTCACGGAGACAAGAGCCGTCGCTATTTTCATTTTTAAACACTTGCAGTCTGTATAATTCATAAACACAACTTCATTCTTTATAAATCTCTCCAACAGTGTAGCATTAGCCATTAGCCACGGAGCACAGCCTCAAACTCATTCAGAATCAATGTAAACATCCAAATAAACAATGTACTTACGCGATTAGACATGCTGCATGACGAACACTTTGTAAAGATCCATTTTGAGGGTTATATTAGCTGTTTGAACTTTTTTTATGTTGTTTAAGGCAAGCGCGAGCTCTTGGGGCGTGGAGCACGAGATTTAAAGGGCCACACACCCTGAATCGGCTCATTTCTAATTATGCCCCAAAATAGGCAGTTAAAAACAAACTAATTAAAAAAAAATCTATGGGGTATTTTGAGCTGAAACTTCACAGACACATTCAAGGGACACCTTAGACTTATATTACATCTTTTTAAAAAAAGTTCTAGGGCACCTTTAATCACAAGAAAAAAACTGCCCCAAAAACATGATTCCTATCTTCCTCTAAGCCAGGTTACAACTATTTTTGCAATTCTCAGCCGAATATTCATAAATATGACATTATTTTATGCCTAAATGTGATTTCAAGGTTAGAATTATGTTCAGTGACAGAAGAAAAATGCAAATATCTGCTACATCTGTGTGCTGTACTACATCCGAAACAGTGACAGAGAATGACAGATTTTGTGAAAAAAAAAAATGTTTTTGTTCTTTGACATTAAATAAAGTACATGAACATACTTTTCCACTCCTTTTCAGCATGTAAGTTGGAATTCTTATTTTTGTTCAAACTGAAATGTTTGACATTTAAGTGCTTTTGTTATTTTGATAAGTGCATTAAAGCTGATACATACATATATATATATATACATATATATATATATATATATATATATACATATATACATATAAACGTACATGATGGTAAGTTTTTATGGATATTTTTGAACTCAAGATGCAGGGCTGAACAATAGCAATAATAATTGCAATGCTTAATAATATATACAAACAGTAGAAATGAATGCAACTTTGTCCCTGAGAGATCTTGGTGTAAAGGCCATTGCAAATGACTGACAAGGTCTCCTGTGGGTGGATCGTAAGCATCAACGCCTGAAAACTCTGACAACGATGAACCTCCCTTGAGAGCGACAAAAAGCATCAGACATATTAAGCGTACAGTATGATCTGTTTTCACAATGTCATGACCCTGTGAAAAAACAGCATTAATGCATGTACACTTCCTGCATGTCCTTACAGACCTCAGTTCTTCTTTGTTCACACCTCCATATTTGTCATCAAGGGTTTGATTTCACTATTAAAGTGGTGTGAGAGAGATGACAGTTCAAAGTGTTCCTGTAAGGTTTCTCTGGCATCGCCGATCAGTATTCAGTGCCAATAAAAACATGCTCCTGCTAAGTGGAGGCAGTGATGGTGTGATGCTGTAAAAACTGAAAAGAAAGTACCTTTTGTTTCACGCACACTGAGATAGAAAGAAAGCGGAGCGCAGAGACGTGTGAGGAATCGCCCGCGCCTCATGAGGAGGGGAAATACCACGGTAAATAAGTGTGAAATGTAACACGTTTGTGTGAAAATGCATGACTGCAGAGTTGAGGGAACAGAACTTTGTTGGGCGAAAACTTTGAAACTTTCATCATGAACACCTTCCTACAGCACAAACCTCCAGACCCCTGCGTTGCAAGGCTTGTTTAGTATAAGGAAACACCTAGGGATATCAATCTAAGGGCTGAAGGGAGGTAGAAAGATAAAACGTAGACCTCTGTCACCTTGCACATCATCGGTCATCTGTCCTTTGCCATCAGACCAGACGCAAAGTATTTAAAGTGTTAGATAAATGAAGTTTACCTCCATTTCTCAAATCAGTTCATACTGACAACCTTTTGGGAGTGTTGGTGGTTGACCTTCCCTGTCATGGTTATAATAAGTTCACAGCAAATGTAGCATGTTGTAGGGCGTGATATGTTTCAGAAAGGCTGTCAAATGCAATCTTCCTGAAAAAGTATTTTTTGGCTTTGTGAACTGGCTTTGTGAGATTTTGTTAGGTGTTTAATGTAAAACCACAGAAAACTTTTGCCCTCATGCAGTGTTGTGATTGGTGGCATAGCTGATTGGTTCCTAATGTATCAGCAGCCAAAGAGCTTGTTGGTTAAAGGTGCTCTAAGTGATGCCACGCGATTTTAGGCCAAAACATTTTTTGTCACATACAGCAAACATCTCCTCACTATCCGCTAGCTGCCTGTCCCCTGAACACACTGTAAAAAAACGCGGTCTCTGTAGTCGCCACAAGCTCCAAAAATGGCAATAAAAACAAACTGGTGCGTTAGCCTGGACCACGAATCATAACAAACATGCTCCAGCCAATAACCGACAAGAATGATTTTAAATGCGCGTTCATGACTGTTTCAGGAAGCACGGAGGGGAGGAGGAGGAGGGAGGGTATAGCTAGCCTATGTTTTGTTTGACAACACTTCTCTGAACGTCAACAGGAAGTTACTCCACCCAGGATCACTTAGAGTTTCACCTTTAACCCTTAAATGCATACCTCGGGTCTTTAGTGACCCGGGGCGTCATTCACTACCCTCCTCCTCGTTCATTTTTTAAAGTTAGACATCAAACTTCTTGGTATTCCTCAATCAATTCATTATAAAGAATATAACAAGAAAAAATCATAAAATTATAAAAAGGATGCCTATTTTTGTATTAATTTTTTGTAAAAATTGTATCTTAGGGTCAATGTTTCAAACGACCCGAGGTGGATGTATGAGTAAGTACATATATTTTTTCTGCACAACAATAATTGAATCTTAGATGACAGAATAAGTGCAATTCACCTTTATTCTACAAGGTGGCAATGTCTGATACACAATGCTGAAGTGACAACTCATTTAGACAGAAAACGAAATAATTCAAGAGAAACATGAAATGGCTCAGCGATTTACTGCAGAGCAAGTACTGAACGCAATTGTGCAAATATGACTGTAACTGTCACTGGAGATGAGGAGAGTCAATGGTGAAGCTGTTTACCGCCGACATTCAGAAATATTGATTTTGAAGATGTTGAAAATTATATAGTCTCCTTGAGAATATGCTTGAGATCGCGAATGGGCTCATATGCCTTTTTCGTGACCTCAAACAGTAGCAAGTGCGCCTCCCAGCCCATTATTTGCTGAATTTACTGGGAAATGAGCTCTGACGAGGACAGTGATGATGGCATAAAACATCTGCTCAAACTGAGCCCTTTCAAGCTCCAAAAGGTAACAAAATCCGATTTTGGCGCTTTTATTCTTCTGTAATTGTTACTCTAATATCAGAGGAGTTTTATATTATCAAACGACAGGTAGAAAAGATCCTTCCGTGTTAGATATAGATCCGGGTCGATAAAGACCCGAATATGTAAGAATGATTGGCGAAACAGTCATGCATTTAAGGGTTAACTTTCATATACTTGTTCAGTGCTCACTGTAGCAATTTGCAGCGTGCTTTCAGAAACCCTTCACCCTCCCCAGCTCCACCTGCGTATAATTCATCTTCACCTGCTACGGGTAATTCATGTATGCTATATTGTACAACAGCAGCTACATAATTAAAGCTGTGACATTTGAGTGTATAAAGTGTCCAACATTCCACACTTCATTTTTTCTGTTGAATTTAGTGCATCATCCGGGTATTTAAAATGCACTTTTTCTTTTTGGAATTTCCTGTGTGAATGCACTACTCGCACTATTCATATGTTTTTTTTTTTATGATTACAAATAAATTTCATAATTGAAATCACCAATGAAATCTGACAACAACTGTATCATAAATTTGGTTTCTAAACACTCAAATCATGACAAAAAAATTGCATTTTACAGGCTGGACCAGCCATGTGCATGTCATAACGCGTCTCAGAACACTGACTGTTTCTATAGCGACCAGAGCTTCTAACGGCAGCTGCAGTGACGCGAATGATTTTATTTAGATTTTCTTATGGCTCTTATTTCGAAGGGCGGGACTTATTCTGCCATATTGCACGTTGCACTTTCTCCCATTCATAGTAATATGAGTGCACCGTCTTTCTATATTTAAAGTCTTTGTTTGAGACTGTCCTCCAAAAAAAAAAAGAACCCTATAGGTTGTTTTTCAACCACCTTATTACGACCTATATTTACGTTTTAAAGTCAAGCGCCCTCTAGCTGGCGTAAAAATAATGACAGTGTCGTGTTACATCTGTCGCCATGAAATGACGTATGACTGTCGTTACCAATCAAAATGCGTGTTCATTTAAATGTGTGGATTTTTTACACCATTTGACCTATTTCCATTTAGCAAAACGTTTTTTTTTTATTAATGACTACACCCACCCCACCCCTAAACCTACCCTCAGTGATTTATAGTGCATATACTCTTTATGAGCACATGCGTTCCCTGGGATCGAACCCACGATCGCATGATTGCATATTGTTATATATTGCAATGCTCTGCCAATTGAGCTACGCAAAATCCGAAATATGACACAGATAAAAGGGAACAACGCATTAAAATGAAAGTGTCCTGTTGTCGATAGTCGCGCAACTTTAGCAAACACTCATATGGGTCGTATTTCATGAATTAAAATGAAAGTGTCCTGTTGTCGATAGGGCGCCACTTTAGCACACTCATATGGGTCGTATTTCATGAATTAAAATGAAAGTGTCCTGTTGTCGATAGTCGCGTAACTTTAGCAAACACTCATATGGGTCGTATTTCATGAATTAAAATGAAAGTGTCCTGTTGTCGATAGGGGCGCAACTTTAGTAAACGCTCCTGTGGGTCGTATTTTAGGGAAGTGACAAATGACCTATATAGGTGTATTGGTTGGAGAACATGTTGCTTTGTTTAAAGTCAGGTGGATTCTAATTGGCTGTCAATGTTTTTTTTTATAGTTAATCATTTTAAAAAAAAATTGTTCTGAAAGTGATTTCATTTATATTGTGGACTTCACTATTCTCGTAGAATTAGAATCATTATTAAAACATTATAGTTGTGAACAGGCTTTAATAGTGGAGTAAGCTCACAATTAAACTGCTTATTATAGGCTTTCAGCAAAATGTAATACAATTATAAAACACAAAACTACTCAGAAAACATAAAAAATGGATAATTTAATGTACAGGTAAGGTTATGTTCAAAGAATATCAAATCATTGTTTTGGTCAGGCTGACTCAGCCCATATATTCAGCCTTTTTGTTTCAGGTTGGGAAAATTAGACACATAGATGTGTCTTTTCCCTCTATGTTCCTTGCATGGAGTTACCCCAGACGTTTGTGTAAAAGTGATAATTACCTCCTTAAGGTCTTCCTGGTCGCCTTTAAGACAGCTCTCACTAAGTGTTGGCTCAAGAGGTACCCTCCCTTTCAGGAATCATCAAACAAATAATTACAGTTGAGGCTTAATGGGTAGAGAATCAGAATGGTAATCAGAAGGTTGCGGGTTTGATTCTCAATACAAATTCATTACCGGCAGGAAATGACTGAGGTGCCCTTGAGCAAGGCACCTAACCCCCAATTACTCCCCGGGCGATGCAGCAAAATGGCTTCCCACTGCTCCAGGTGTGCAGTGTGTGATGTCCATACTCACTGCTCCTAATGTGTGTGCACTAACTTAGATGGGTTAAATGCAGAGGACTAATTCTGAGTATGGGTTACCATACTTAGCCTTAATTTTTTACTTTCAATTACACTGTTGAATGAGAGCTGAACTGAGCTGGATGATGATATTACTGTTTTCTGCAGAGCTGCTTAGATGACTTGAACTCATTCCATATTGATGAACTTTACACAGTTATTGAACCAAACTGAATCAACACTGAACTGATTTCAGCTGAATGACTGTTTACTATTGTCTTTTTAGAGATGATTTACAGCAGAACAGAATTCTGCATCATTGAATCATTATTTTACTGTTTATCTGATTTGAAACAATCTGTATTGTATTAAGTGCTATATAAATAAAGGTGAATTGACTTGACTAGAAAAGCGACCTAAAGCAGAATTCTGGATCCATGGCAGGTTAATCTGGTGTGTTAGCGTGAGTTTGCATGGTCAGTCCACTATATACATGTGGTTCTCACAGCAGACACGTGAGCAATGACAGGCAGATCTATAGAGCTCACCTCGCTAGTCACTTCCTCTCTAGATCTATAGAATGTGCTTAAGTATCCACTTCCTGGCGTTCCCAAATCAGACACGGTATGTTTGCTTTCCTTCTCCGAGTACCTGCTCTTTGTTTTTGAGTGTTTTCGTGTCTCGCTAAGACTTGTACACCCTAGATTAGCATAATTACAATAATTGAATCATAATTACATTTACAATAAACACAAAGACTCCATGCAAAACAGCATATAAATAGCATATTTCTAATGGGGCCAATCTTCTTGTGCTGCTGTCTCCGGTTTCTGTTCTGAATCTTGATAGGCTTGTTGGATAGGGATTTGATTGGGATGTTGGGTGACTGATGTTGTTTGTGTTCCTCAGATAAAATGACACATACTGTGCCATGTTTTCTTATACACAAGGCCCTTCTCTCTTACCTCGCTCCCAGATGGGCCAGATATGATGTCTCCTCCCAGCTTTTCCATCAAAGCAAACAGAGCCAACAGCAACAGATGATCCCCAAGCAAAGCTGAATTACCATCTAAATCTGGCTTGTCTTCCAGCCCCAACTGTTTATGCAAGCGACACATGTTGTATTTAAAACCTGTCGGCTGCTTCTGCTCATTAAGCATTCGATTTGGGATTGGGTGTGAATTTTGCAGTTGGTTAGCCACTGACAGTATGTTTCTTCCTATTTTATTGACTGTTAATGATTATGTGTCCACAGTAGGTGGATCCAGTGTTTATTTTTACAGTTTTTTGTTTTTTGTCTTTTGACAAAAATATTCTTTAAATTTAGTCAATATTTTGGCATAATTTCATTAATTTTAGTCAGTTTTACTCTGACTAAAATGTCATCTAATTTTACATACTGTCACAAGAGCCAACCACAACGTTATCTAACATAATTAGGCTGGTTTCACGCACATGTAAAGTATTGTGAAAAGCACTACACAAAAAATGTGAATTGTGCAGTGTATAACATTTTAGTTGACAGAGAAAGTGCAAAATTAATCAAACATTCAGCCATCTTATTGTATATTAAAGGGATAGTTCACCCAAAAATGAAAATTTGATGTTTATCTGCTTACCCCCAGCGCATCCAAGATGTAGGTGTCTTTGTTTCTTCACTAGAACACAAATTATGATTTTTAACTCCAACTGTTGCTGTCTGTCAGTCAAATAATGCTAGTGGATGGGAACTTCTACTATAAGAGTAAATAAAACTTGCATAGACAAGTCCAAATTA
Source organism: Megalobrama amblycephala (assembly GCF_018812025.1). Classification (NCBI taxonomy): domain Eukaryota; kingdom Metazoa; phylum Chordata; class Actinopteri; order Cypriniformes; family Xenocyprididae; genus Megalobrama; species Megalobrama amblycephala. The sequence goes on along the minus strand of NC_063063.1, from coordinate 12,318,202 downwards.
AACCCTGCGGCTCGTGACGGCACATTGATGTCTTAAGACACGAAACGATCGGTTTGTGCGAGAAACCGAACAGTAATTTATATCATTTTTTACCTCTAATACACCACTATGTCCAACGGCATTCATCACTCGATTCGTTTGGTCTGATCGCGCTCTGACAACAGCAGTGATGTCTCGCTCTCATTGAAGTATATGCGCGAGACATCACTGCCGCTGTCAGAGCGCGATCAGACCAAACGAATCGAGTGATGAATGCAGTTGGACATAGTGGTGTATTAGAGGTAAAAAAATGATATAAATACTGTTCGGTTTCTCGCACAAACCGATCGTTTCGTGTCTTAAGACATCAATGTGTCGTCACGAGCCGCAGGGTTTAATTTGGATTTGTCTATCGTGTTTTATTTACTCTTATAGTCCAAGTTCCCGCTGACTTGCATTATACCACTGACAGACGGCAGCGGTTGGAGTTAAAAAATCATCATTTGTGTTCTACTGAAGAAACAAAGACACCTACATCTTGGATGCGCTGGGGGTAAGCAGATAAACATCAAATTTTCATTTTTGGGTGAACTATCCCTTTAACTGTGCTTGTTGTGAAAACCTGATCTTATGAAATAATGTTATGACTTACATTGTAATAAAATTTGTGAATTCTTTATGTATTATATTAACATTATGAAAAGAGCATATTTACATTGTAACTTACATATTTTGAGTAAGATCACTTAGACATGCATTTTGTCAATAGACATTATTGACTATGATTATATTTTCTAAAACAATAATATTCTTTACGTCTTCTGATAGTATCTTGCGGCATCATTTTGTCTTTATATTTTCATTAACACTGTGATTTATGCAATAACATTTGTCAGTACTTACACTGGGTGGATCTTAATGCCATTCAGATTGAGGGTAAAAGATCACTCATTAAAGGGTTAGTTCACCCAAAAATGAAAATAATGTCATTTATTACTCACCCTCATGTCGTTCCACACCCATAAGACCTTCGTTCATCTTCAGAACACAAATTAAGATATTTTGATTAAATCTGGTGGCTCAGTGACGCCTCTATAGACAGCAATGCCATTGTAACTCTCAAGATCCATAAAGGTACTAAAAACATATTTAAAACATTTCATGTGAGTTCAGTGGTTCTACCTTAATATTAAAAAGCGACAAGAATACTTTTTGTGCACCAAAAAAACAAAAATAACGACTTTTCAACAATATAGTGATGGGCCAATTTCAAAACACTGCTTCAGAGCTTTACGAACCAAATCAGAGATTCGGATCTCCTATCAAATGGCTAAACTGCTGAAATCACATGACTTTGGCGCTCCGAATCACTGATCCGATTCGTAAAGCTCTGAAGCGGTGTTTTGAAATCGGCCCATCACTATATTGTTGAAAAGTCGTTATTTTGGTTTTTTTGGTGCACAAAAAGTATTCTCATTGCTTTATAATATTAAGGTAGAACCACTGAACTCACATGAACTGATTTAAATATGCTTTTAGTACCTTTATGGATCTTGAGAGTTACAATGGCATTGCTGTCTATAGAGGCCTCACTGAGCCACCGGATCAAAATATCTTAATTTGTGTTCTGAAGATGAACGAAGGTCTTACGGGTGTGGATAGACATGAGGGTCAATAATAAATGACATTATTTTCATTTTTGGGTGAACTAACCCTTTAATGTCCACACTGCATAGACAAAAATTATATAAAGATTTTGAAAACTTGCAATTAAATTTTTGCATTCTAGTTTGAAAGTTTGATACCACAGAGGACTTTGAATGAAGCAACAACAAAAAACATTTCTTCAAACATCCATTTCTTAAAAGATATTTCTGGAGTTTAAAATATATATTTTTTTTTTATACATTTTTATACACAGCCAGAGTTTTGAAATGCAAATCAATTATATAAAAAAAAGAGGGAAAGAGAAGAAGAAATGACTGTTGTATTAGAATTCCCACTAAAATACTCAAAGACTGTTTATACAACAGCCTCGATTTAACTAAGGTCACTGTGCTCTGCAGAGAAATTCATGGAAATCATATTCAGCTGAACAATAAATGTTAGGAATGTTTCACATGAATAAAACAGCTTATTTAAACAAACTTCAGAGTGCTAAAGGTAAGTACTTAACTGTTTAAATCACTGGATGAGTGCATCCTCATAATGCAGATTTGACAGGGACATTTATAGTGCCTCCTATACAGCGAAAAATAAATTACCTGTGTATTTCTGTTTTAAATGTTGCTAAGCCATGACCAGGAGCACAAGTAACATTATCTAGATGGCTATCCAAGTGGAAGTGCACAGATTGTCTGGCCTGCATTCACTCAGCTGTGAATAAAACTCTCTGTGCTAGACTGCGACGAGCAGTGATCTACTTCTGACTGCCAGCTAGGAGAATGGGGCTAGGGTTACTGTGATTTTGTCAAGACAGACATATTTTGTTGATCCTGGAACAACATTCCTATCCCTACCCCTAATACAGGGGTGGGCAAATTCGGTCCTGGAGGGCCACTGGCCTGCAGAGTTTAGCTCCAACCCTAATCAAACACACCTGAACCAGCTAATCAATTCATTCAGAATTACTAGAAGACTATAGGCAGGTGAACTGCTGCTTTAAGGTATATGCAAAAAGGAAAATTACTTTCAAAAATAAACCCACCTTGAGAAATGTTTACTGGAGTGTGACGACTAGCCCTGCTCTCTCTTATATTACATAAAAGTGTATTTATTTCGCTTTGATATTCCTCAGACATCCTGGTTAGGGTTTGTTATAACCCCTTAACTGAAAAGTATTAAACCTTTATTCTTTTTTTAAAAAATGTCATACATTTTATGAAATACAAGGCTAAAGTTTTATGTGCACCTATTATTTGAGGTGTGTTCCAATTGACAGGGTCCCTACGCATTTCTTTCCTTTGCATGATGACAGCAAAGCAACTATGATGCAACAATTCTATTTACATAGAACCAAAGCCTAAAACCTCACTTACTATTATTTTGCTGCCCTGCAAGCACTTTTTTGACTAAAAACCAATTTTAAAAAAATACAAAACAAAAACAAATGCATGTGACAGACGCTTTGTATCACTCAAGGCTTAGGTGATAGAAAGGACCAACAATTACTTATACAACTCATTTTTACATAACCCATTTATTTTTTAGTGGCCTGGAGGTGTAGAATTGAATTTTTTTGTTTTCAAGTTGCCATGGCAACACAGGTCACAAGCTCAAATTCAGCCACTGCTGGCCACTTTTTTTCTTTTTTTTTTTTTTAATACTTTGAGCCTTTAAAACATTTATTGGTCCCACTTTATATTAAGTGGCCTTAACTTCTATGTACTTACATCAAAAAATAAGTACAATGTACTTATTGGGTTCATATTGAATTGCAAAACACTTTTGCTGCTGTTGAGGTGGGGTACAGGTAAGGTTAGGGAAAGCTTTGGTGGTATGGGTAGGTTTAAGGGTAGGGGTAAGGTGTAAGGGATGGGTCAACAGTGTAATTATAAATGTAATTACAGAAATTAATTACAGATGTAATTACATGCAGGTGTTTTTAAAATATAAGTACAATGTAATAACATGTATGTACACAATAAGTGCATTGTATCAAATTATTAATTTAAATGTAAGTACATAGTAGTTAAGGCCACTTAATATAAAGTGGGACCCATTTATTTGCCCAAACTGGAGCAAACACAGCCTTGTCATTGTGCTAATCTCCAGTTACCTTTAAAAATGGAAACAAAAACAGATTGTGTGATGGTACTTGTATTTATTCATGAATTCATTAAGCTCTTTTACTAAGGCTGCAAAAACAGCTGCTTCCTGTAACATTTGGGACAGAAAGATACTCTGTTTAAGAAAAATCATCATATACAGTTGCGTACTAGTACAAAAGGTTGCAAACAAGACACATATGCAAAGCACACAAATTATCTGCTACTGTATGTTACAGCTGAACAGAATCTGATGGCAATTCTACATCACATTCAATTTGATAGTGGACTATTTATTCATTTAAACACATCATGGTTCTTGTCTATGATCCCCATATACATTACAGCATGTTAAAAACCATAAATACTATTTATTAGAAATGATGTCCAATCATCATGCTTGTAGTTAAAAATAGGGCAAAATGATCTGCTCGTTCATTCAGTGGAGGTTTCCCCGCTACGAAACACTCTTCACACGATGCGATACGCCCCACCCACAGCAGTTTCTGTGTAACAGTACTCTCAAGGTCATACAGGTTAATGGCAGCCCGGGAAATTTCCAATGAAAGGTTTTCAGGGACAGACAACAAGGGCTAGATATACCCGTGTAACACTTTAGAAGGGCTTTATCGTGTTCTGACCATCACCAGATATTCATCTAAAATCTGATATACGTTTTCCTGATTTATTGTGCACAGGATGGTGGAAAGAGATTGTTTTGTATATGTATTATAAGTGCAGTCATAATACAATTACATGAACCTTGTGCCTCATACATAGCAGAGCATTGTAACAAAACCTATAGAAAAATAAAAATAAAAGTGAGTCCAATGTGTCACTGTCAAATCATATAAAGATGTGCAAATAATTTCCAGACGATCACATTATTCTCATCGCAGTCTCATAAAAGTTTCACGTATCTGTTATAAATCACTAGGCACAATAGTAAGTGAACTCTGCTGCATTTATTTAGTTAATCGTCCCAGCTAGTTGCCAGCAGTGGCGGTATGTACATCCATAATAGAAGAAAAGGTCCTGGGGCTCAGTACATCAATACTGATGAGTTCTGAGGATTGCGCTCAGAGGTTAAAGGTCACCGCTTTGGGGTTCAGGGTTCCGGGATTCACGGCCCGAGTTGCGGCCTAGTCTGGGAAAGCGGCTGGAGGCTTTGGATCGGGCAGTTTTGGCTCCACTCTCATTGGCCGTTGGGCTGTCCCTGTCAGAGAACAAACGCAAACATCGGTAAACCCCCTGGGCACTTTGCTTTTTCTTCTCCTGCCTGACTCCAGGTGTTCATTTGTGTTGTAATACCTTTGGAAAACAGATAGCTCCCACCAGGCACCTAAATGCTTAAACGGAGCAGAGGAAACCACAGCTCCGAGATGTTCTCTGTGCATTTACAGTGACTAAACGCTCCAGCGTGTCAGAGTCCCTGCTGTAGGTAAATAAACAATGAAACAAGCTCTTCGCAATAACGTTGTTTCCTTACATTCTCACGGGCCGCGCACTGACATCACCGGTAACTCAAGGCTAACAAACTGAAATTGAAAGATGCCTGCGAGTTGAGCGCTGAGCGGAAAGCCCCCGAGGCGGAATGTGTGTGTCAGAGACAGTGTGTGAGTCCTGAGGGAGGGCTGTATAGACATCAGCTGCAGTTGAGGGTTAGACACTATACATACCCAGCTGCGGCTCAGCGTACAGAGACAACTCCAGCCTGGAAACCATGACAACTATGTCACACATGAGCTGGAGGAACCTAGGAGCCAGTGGCGATCCTGGCTCACATGGTGCCCGCTCCCAAACGACATATAAATATACATAAACAATGTAAATAAAGGAATGGTACTGTACATACTGTACTGTATTCCTCTGCTTGCTAAAAAATAAGACAAATATTACAAATAAAATAGAGATATTACAGATAAATGATTAAAAAAGAATTCAAAAGGTAGAATACAATTAAAAACAAAATAAAATAAAAAGTATTTTCAATAAAGCAATTTTCCTAATTGGAACTTTATTATGAAACTTGACTAAATTTGACCTTTCAATTGCAGGGATAACGTATTTTTGTAGGCCAAAACCCCATCGTTCTGAAGTCAATGTTTTTTTTAATGGGTTTTTGGTTAAATGCCTGAAATAAGGTCAAGATATTTTCATGTTTTATTCTACAACATAAAATACATCATTACCTCCTTGTGATTTTTTTAAAGGGGTCATATGATGCGATTTCTTGTTTTCTTTTTTCTTTAGTGTGTTATGTAGCTGTGCATGTATAAGATCTGCAGAGTTACAAAGCTCAAAGTCTCAAACCCAAAGAGATACAGTTGTTTGCAAAAGTTTAGGAACCCCTGACAATTTCCATGATTTTCATTTATAAATATTTGGGTGTTTGAATCAGCAATTTCATTTTGATCTATCAAATAACTGAAGGACACCGTAATATTTCAGTAGTGAAATGAGGTTTATTGGATTAACAGAAAATGTGCAATATGCATCAAAACGAAATTAGACAGGTGCATAAATTTGGGCACCCTTGTCATTTTGTTGATTTGAAAACCTCCAACTGATTAATTGGAACACACAACTGGTTTGGTGAGCTCATTAAGCCTTGAACTTCATAGACAGGTGCATCCGATCATGAGAAAAGGTATCTAAGGTGGTGAATTGCAAGTTGTTGTTCTCTTTGACTCTCCTCTGAAGAGTGGCAACATGGGGGCCTCAAAACAACTCTCAAATGACCTGAAAACAAAGATTGTTCTATATTATGGTTTAGGGGAAGGCTACAAAAAGTTATCGCAGAGATATAAGCTGTCAGTGTGAGGAACATAGTGAGGAAATGGAAGACCACAGGCACAGTTCTTGTTAAGGTCAGAAGTGGCAGGCCACACAAAATATTGGAGAGGCAAAGGCGAAGGATGGTGAGAACGGTCAAAAACAGCCCACAGACCACCTCCAAAGACCTACAACATTGCTGCAGATGGTGTCACTGTGCATCGTTCAACAATTCAGCGCACTTTGCACAAGGAGAAGCTGTATGGGAGAGTGATGCGAAAGAAGACTTTTCTGCACACACACCACAAACGGAGTCGCTTGAGGTATGCAAGCGCACATTTGGACAAGCCAGCTTCATTTTGGAATAAGGTGCTGTGGACTGATGAAACAAAGACTGAGTTATTTGGTCATAACAAGGGGCGTTATGCATGGCAGCAAAAGAACACAGCGTTCCAAGAAAAACACTTGCTACCCACAGTAAAATTTGGTGGAGGTTCCCTCATGCTGTGGGGCTGTGTGGCCAGTGTCGGTACTGGGAATCTGGTTAAAGTTGAGGGTTGCACGGATTCCACTCAATATCAGCAGATTCTTGAGAATGATGTTGAGGAATCAGTCACAAAGTTGAAGTTACGCCGGGGCTGGATATTTCAACAAGACAACGACCCAAAACACTGCTCAAAATCTACTCAGGCCTTTATGCAGAGGAACAAGTACAATGTTCTGGAATGGCCATCCCAGTCCCCAGACCTGAATATCATTGAACATCTGTGGGGTGATTTGAAGCGGGCTGTCCATGCTCGGCAACCATCAAACCTAACTGAACTGGAGATGTTTTTTAAGGAGGAATGGTCCAAAATACATTCATCCAGAATCACTCATTACAGGCTATAGGAAGTGTCTAGAGGCTGTTATTTCTGCTAAAGGAGGCTCTACTAAATATTGATGTGATTTTTCTGTTGGGGTGTCCAAATTTATGCACCTGTCTAATTTCGTTTTAATGCATATTGCGCATTTTCTGTTAATCCAATAAACCTCATTTCACTACTGAAATATTACTGTGTCCTTCAGTTATTTGATAGATCAAAATGAAATTGCTGATCCAAACACCCAAATATTTATAAATCATACAACTGTATTCTTTGTAAAAGTTAAGGCTCAGCCATGCCTTCCTAAAACGCTTCATTCCAACACACCCCCACAAATCTACATCAGTCTGTGGGGGCAGAGTTTCATAACACCACCCAAATGTATACACAATGAAAGTAGCAGCTTTTATTCTCGCTGTAGTATTGTTGCCGCCGGCGCCACCATGTCGTGGAGATGCTGTGTTTTTCGTTGCGAAAGCCAGACTACTTTGTTTGGCCTTCCAAAAGAGGACGCAATTAGAAAACAGTGGTTAAGCTTTATTTACAACACTGTTCCAGAACAATAACCCAAATATTCGACTGTGTTGCGCATTTTTCTGAAGACTGTTTCCAGAACCTGGGACAGTACAAGGCCGGCTTGTGCACAAAGTCTGATTCTAAAAAGTGGGGCAATTCCATCTTTGCAATACAGTCTGCAGCTTCTGACTCACAGACACAGCCTGTAAGTATGTTTTCATATTTTAAGAATTTGCAAACGCGAGTTTTGAGCAGTATAGAGTTCTGTCAGGATCACTATCGTCAAAGATGACTGGCAGTTAGCATACAGTTTGGATTGGCAGGTATGGTTCTGTTCTGGGCAAATACTCCCTGCCCATCCATGCTGCCTAGCATAGATAAGAGCAGGGAGAGCAGCGATAACCCCCCTTAGGGTAAACAGAACAGATCCAAGTATTGCAATATCATTAATTTTCTTAATGACAATAATTAATGTAACAACATAACCGAAGAATGAGTTTGATCAAATGAAATATCAGAAGGTCAATTCCTGACTGGATGAAGGAGGAGCTGGGGAAGGAGGAGGGTAATTAGCTCCTGAGCAATGCGATAAAGCTGCTGATAATATGGAATGGACCATATATATATACGAATGTGGTGATATGGGTCGTATTCCTATAGGTCAATGTGAATTAGCTGAGTGTCAGCTGATGCAAGCTTGACTAACGTGACCTGCCAGAACTAATGCTATACGCTTGACTAGCGCTTGTTTGACATTTATACAATCACAAATGCAGACATGGTTTTATGTTTACATAGTGTGTCTGGTCCAGTCGCGCTGGCAAAGTTGATCTATCAGCTTGGTCATCTGCATTTTCCGGATCAGATTCAGGCTCAAATTGATAAGGCAGTACCGATATTATCACCTGTCAATATTGCTTTGGGAGCTGATGTTCTAAATAAGGTAAAGGGCGTGACATTTCCGTCACACGCTTAAGGTATACGGGCCGATCACAATGCGCTGGACCGCTGGCCAATCAGAGCACACTGCGCTTTTCAGAATGATGAGCTTTGTAAAAATCATTGTGTTTCAGAAAGGCGGGGCATAGAGGAGCAACAATAATGTACGGTATGGGTAAAATAATGACTTTTTTGAAACTAAAACCACGTAAACACATTGCATTAAACCAAATACACAAAATAATGCTCTTTTTAGAACCATCATATGACCCGTTTAAAGCTTTTACTTGTCTTGTGGTTAATAACAAGTGGTTAAATTGAGCTACAGAAGTTGTCACATTAAGCATCATCAGCCAAACAGGTAAATTCAGCTACTCAGTATTCCACATTTACAGGCTTGTAGTGTTTACAGCTGCACTCTTGCAAACTATTCTAACTCAAAATTTCAGGGATTTTTTAAAATTTCTTTGAAAGTTGAAAGAGTCAAGCTTTTACTTCTGGTGACTGTATTTAGGCTTTAAAATGATTGATGTGTTTAATATTAAGTTCATGATGAAGAAAAAGTGTAAGAATCAAACTTTTGTTGGGCACAAAGCATATATGCATATTTACAATAATCCAAAAGCCCTAATCTGGGAGTCCTACTGGGATTTTGTTGAGGGAACCAGGGTGATGCTAACTTTCAGGTTGACCTACAAAAATATGTCATCACTGCACTCTATAGGTAAAGGGACTTTTTTCTATTTTATTTCTATATCAGCTTATTTCTTATTTATATTTCTTATTTTGAATGTGTAGACAGTGAGCAGGCAAAGTAAAAGAGAGCAAAAAAGCAGGAAGGTTCTTGGAAAAAAACACATTGGGTCACAATTGGAGGTGGTAGGTGGGATGAAGGGTGGCTGCAATGTTGTGAGACTGTCATACATGAGTGACAAAGAAGTGGTGTGAAGAGTTGTGCTCCTGTATCACCTATGTCAAGATCCAGAATCATAGTTTTTGTGTTTGTGGCCAAAACACAATGCAAAGGCATCATAAGCCTGGCTCTTGTGGAACGGAGAGGGTGTGACTGCATCCAATCGAATTTGAACAGTGACAGTGTGTGTTTATGTGTGTGTAAAGAGAATGCCAGACATTTTAGGAGTAAAAGATCCACAGCGAGGAGCAAATAAATGGTTTTGTCGAACTGAATGCATCTACATTTGAAGGAAAACGTGTGTGAATTTGCAATGGATTTCTGCATATATTACTTATAAGATCTGATTCAATATTCAACCAAGCAACAACAACAAACACCATAGTCAACGATATGTTTTCATGTCAGCCAACCTGGAGTTTAAACTGTAGAGCTGAGCGAATATGGGTAGAACTCACAAAGAATATGCCCTAGTACTTAAGAAATCCCTTTAAAGGTATACATGTGAATTAAACGTGGCACAATGGCCTTCATCATCACAGTATGATTGTGGACTGTTGGGACACTCCAAGAACAGGATGGTTCTGTCTGGGAAGACAGAGTCGTTTACACCTCAATGACTCATCTGTACCATTTGCTTAACATGACATATATTCTTTCAACTACAACTACTATTTATCTACTAGTGTTTTCCAACATGCAACTATGTAACTATGTCAAAGTTTTTCTATACAGTATGTTGTTACATTCTACTGTCTATATATTTAAACATGCAACTTAATAAATAACGTTGCCTGCTTTAAAGATTTTGAGAATCTTTCCTTTTATCACTGATAATGTTGAAAGCTAAAGTGACTGTAACTTTCGTTATCTAAACGTTCAGTTTAAATCCTACGTTTTCCTATCAGTTCTAAGAAAGACTTGAACCTCTTATTCTTAAAATGTAAAAGAATGACAACAACTTTAATGGAGTCAGATTAATTATATTGGAGTCAGATAAATAACTGAATTACGTACGCCATCCTTCAACTGCTTTTTGTTTCCGAGGTATTGGTTCAAAATAGCAGCGTAAGCTTCCAGCCTTACAAAACAATAAGTGAATAAAAGCATATGTATTTTTTAAATGATTTTTTCTTAATATTAATGGTTTAATAAAATAAAATAATCCATTTTATAAATCCATAGAAAATCCACATCCTTTTTTTCCTGTAAACCAGTTATTTGCTCTGTGCTGTGGCTCAATACTTCTAAAATGTCTCACTTAACACAAGCATAAAACACAAGGCATCACTGTGGGAATTTGATTGGATACAGTCACACCTCTTCTATCCCACAAGGCAATTTTATGACCAATTTATGCAAAAATCTATACTTTTCTTGCAACTGGATCATCTTAGTAGAAAAACAGTGAATTTACTTTTCTGTTCTCAAATACTAGTTTCAAAAAGCACGTTTGTTAAGGCATGATTTTCATAAAGCAGTCTGTCTGAAAGCAGGCTAATCTATCTGTACTGATTACGTATAACTAATAGTGTTCAAGAGGTTTCAAAGGAAATGAAATTTGAACAGTAAGCCAGAAGTGTGGTTATGCAACACACATCATACCATGATCGGCTTCTCCTCTGCTGTATTGCTGCTGTCAGATCGGCATAGGGCTGAGAGAGAAAAGTAGAGAGCTGGACGTGGGGAAAGAATGAGGGAGAAAGAAAAAAAATACCAGAAGAATGAAGTGCTGAGCAGCTTTCAATCAAACTTGAGCAGCAGGGAAGAAGCTAGAAGCAGGTAAGTGGGGTGCTGAGATGCCCCCCACCAGTAAATCTATCCATCTCTCCATCCTCAGCTCCTCACAAACCAACACACACACACGCACACTCATGCAGATACTATTCAATGGGTCCATGCGGCAGAAAGCTGATCTGCAGTCTAAACAGAAGCCTGAAAGAGCCTCCTAATGTTACATAACAGAGATTCAGCTCTTCATTTAGCTGTGGAACAAGCCCTTCTTATTCGTCTATCCCCTACACTTCTGCTGGAGAGGCTTCTTGTTGTGGATTTAGGCAGGTAATATCTATGAAGAAAATTTGGAAACGGCTCAACCACATTGAAACCGAAACGAGCATTACGGATGTGGTCAATAATGCTTAACCGCAACAATCAATCAACCTGCTCCCTTAGATTTTTGAGACCAGTCGATTTTGACAAATCAATACTTATAATATTTATCTAAAAAAGTATCACATTATATATGGATTTATATATAAATGCCACTAACAAAAATGATGTACATTCAAAGATTTTGAGGTCAGTATGATTTTTTTTCGGAAAAAAAAGCAAGGATGCATTAAATTGATCAAAAGTATCAGTAAAGACACTTAAAATGTTTTTTTTTTTAAAAAGTCTGCTTCAAATTATTGCTGTTATTTTGAACTTTCTATTCATCAAAGAATCCTGAAAAAAAATGTGTCACGGTATCCTCAAAAATATGAAGCAGCACAACTGTTTTCAACATTCAGTGGCGGTTGTAGCTCTTATGGCGCCCTGGGGCGAACCACCCCTTCTGCCACCCTTCTGTCACCTCAGGTCTCCCCACTGGAAGCCCTGAGGTGACGTAAACCAACCCCCGCTCTTCCTTACTTCTGAGCTAGAGTATTTTTCCAGGTGCACACTCCGAGTCCCGACCAGGTTAAGGAGAGTTGCATTCTCATGTTAAACATGGCCAAACTTTCAAAACACGAGTTGGACATATGACGGAGTATTTCCACTACTTCCGGTTTCGGTACATGTTTCTGAGAGTTTTTTTGAGTGTGTCCTGTATAACGTCAAAAGAGAGAGCGGAATTCCTTGTATAGGCATGCAAACACACATCACCCAGAACAAGAGCAAGAGCACACCCATCAACGCATTTCGTTCGGGATCCAGAAGCTGAGAGAGACAATGGCTGTGTCCCAATTCAGGGGCTGCACCCTATGAAGGCTGCATACATCATCGGGGCAGTCTCATTTAAGAAAAATATCCATTAGATTGCAACATAAGAAAGAAACTACAGTATTTTACACCTCACAATGAATATCAGTCAATTTTATTATGGTTACTTTTCTTAAATATGACATCCTTGATGAATTATTCAGCCTTCAAATGCGACCTCCGGAGGACGCAGCCTCCGAAATGAGCCGCAGCTCCTGTCACCGAAGGAGTGTGTTTTTGGTTGTGAGGGAAAGATTACGTTTTTCAGCTTCCCAAAGAACCCAGCATTAAGGGAACAGAGAATGAAGTTTATTTTTCCGAGGCAGCAATGGAGTTGTGCACGTGTTTTTTTGTTCCCGGGATTTCGGTGATGAATACTTTGTAAACAAGCCCCAGTTCGGCGCTGGATTTGCAGATTGCGGGTGAGTAAAACTGCATCATCTGTGTTTTGTTGGCAATCTGCGCGCAAGTGCATGTACGTGAACGTTTTTGTTCCCTTTGTATTTATAATGATGTCGCAGCTAGCATGCACCTCCAGGATCTCTGCTTTTTTTTTTTCGGAAAGACTCGGTTTAGCGTATCTATCTTATATAAATATGACAAAACTAAAGACTTTTCTGAGATATTAAGGATGCATTGTTACTCTATATGTACTCAAGATTAACATGAGATTGGCAGAAACTGTGTGTGATCCCCCCCCTTTAATTGACCCATACGAGGGCGTTATCATTGAAGTGATGTGCAAATGAGTGGTAAAACCAAGATTGCGCATTCCTTTTTTTCTTTTTTCTTTTGTGCGGACACCCCGTGCCACCTCTGTCAAGATGCCACCTTGGGCGGTTGCCTATGTAAATCCACCACTGTCAACACTGATAATTTGAAATGTTTCTTGAGCAGCAAATCAGCATATTAGAATGATTTCTGAAGGATCATGTGACACTGGAATATTGCTGAAAATTCAGCTTTGCAGTAAATTAGCTTTGAGTAAATTACATTTTAAAATGTATTCAAATAGGAAAGTTATTTTAAACTGTAGTAATATTTCACAATTTTTACTGTATTTTTGATCCAATAAATGCAGTCTTGGTGAGCATAAGAAACTTTCAAAAACATAAAAAAAAAATCAATCTAACTAATTTGAACCCCTGCATACCTGTATCCTAATCGAAAATGAACTAGTAGACTAAGTCTCACAATAAGGGCCCTATTTTAACAATCTAAGCGCATGGTCTGAAGCACATGGTGCAGGTGCACTTAGGGCGTGTCCGAATCCTCTTGCTAGTTTAACGATGAAAAAAATGGTTCGCGTAACGTGCAATAAACCAATCAGAGTCTCATCTCCCATTCCATTTAAAAGCCAGTTGTGCTTGCACAATGGTGGATTCACTATTTACATGGCAGAATTTGCAAGCGAAAAGACTGTAAGCTTCTCCAGAGGGGAATCCTTTTATTTTTAATATTTAAAAATGTTTGTGTGCTGCTGAGTCCCTTTGTGTGTAATAAGCAGAGTGTACACATGTTGTGCACCTGCCTACAGGTGCGTATTACTAATGCGCCCATTAAATAACAAAAAAAAAAATATTGCAACATTGTGACTTTAGACCAGGTTTTTGTTGGTCAATGGCGCAGACATTTTCAGTTGCCTCAAAATAGCAACACGCCAACAATGCACCTGAACACACCTTGTTTTCAGACCAGCACGCCCATGGCCAAACAAATGGGCGTGAGTGCATTTGCTATTTAAAACACATGGCGCTGGACCTGAAAATGATAACTGCATCAGGCTGAAACTAGCAAAAAACACTTGTGTTGTGCCTGGCGTCACATTGCACCGGGTGTATGATAGGGCCCTAAGTTGTGTTTTTGTCTTTTGTCATGTCCAATCTTGCCTAGAGCACCAAGTGAGTCAAGACTGCCACTAGAGCTCCATCAAAACCAAAACGACAACCCTGGCTGAGACCACCTTTGCTGGAGGCTCTTTGAAGCAGCCCTGCTCAGTAAAGATGTATAGACCTCAAGTGTCTTCTATTTCAAAGCTGAATTCTCTCAAAGTCTGAAAACGCTTTTTGTTCCACAGAAACCTTTTCACAAAAACGTCTTTTAAAAGACCTTCGTCATCCCACTCAAAACTGACAGTGACAGTCAGGAGATGCCAGGATCAGGTTCACAAGAGCTGTTTTAACATGAAAGGATTCCCTCGTTGGCAGCGCACGCTCGCTATAACCTCTGTGCGACAGCTTTCCGCTCTGTCTGTTTGCCAGGAGGCGGCTTTATTGGCATGGATATGTAATCGTCAGTGTGTTTAAATTGCTGTGAGCAGCTACTACAGGTCTGAGCGCTGCTTCCAGAGCACAAGAACAGAATTGTTAATCACATAAATCACACTGGCAAATTCAGAGAATAAACACAGTTGCTATATAGCACATGTTCAGAAACACAAACAATCAATGTGTGAACGATGCACTGTATACACACAAAAGTAATCCAATCCACATAGAGAATGGACTCAAGGACTCTAGAAGCCCCTAAATGAGGGCTATTGTGACAAAATGTGATACTAAACATTCACTAAACATCTCTGCCTAATCATACATCACATCCAGCTCTCTCTACCTAAAAAAGCAGCTGGACTCATCTGTCCTAAGCACTCAAATTATCTCCAGTCATGCCAAGCAAAGAGCCATTATCTTCTCACAATGTGCCAAGGGTCTCTTAATTAAATCAGATTTGATGTGAGAGTAAAATAGGTTTTTATTAATTTCCTGTTTGTAATCACGTCACACTGCCAGAGCCAGCGCTAACAATAAACCAATGAGATGCAGCGTGTGAAAGGAAGTCTGACCTGATAAATCAATGAGCCAATCGGAACAGACAATTGGCCGGTAAAATGCAGGATGTGAGGGGAGTGTAAGCAAATCAAATTTCCTGTTAAAGAACAGCTGTGAGATAATGGGTTTTGATGCATTTGTTCAGTGTAGAGTGGGCAGTGCGGGGCTTCAGCAAAAAAAATAATAATAAAAAAACTGATATATTCACTAGCTATAGTAATCTAGTTTAAACAGGTGTTGAAAAAATCTCATTGGTATTTAAATGAAGTAACTCTCATTCTATTCAGCACAAACACACATGTATATGTAAATAAGGTTTTAGAAAGTTGGTAAAAGTCAGTGCTATTTACTTGCCATAATTAACAGTGTGCTATTATCGCCCACGGAAAGCAGGCGGTAAATAGGGTTTATTAAAAAGTGATGTTTGTGTACATTTTCTACTCATAATGGCAGCAGTAATTCATCAAATAATGATCAAATATTAGAGAAGAGCATTATAATGGGGCTTATATCCAGACACTGAGCAGTTGAGTGCACTTTCTGCATTTTAAAAAGCCACTAACAATGGAATGATACCACTCCATTCACATTATAGCAGTGGTTCTCAGGAAGGGTGCATCAGGAATATTCCAAAGGAGACCTCAAGATGACCTAAAGTTATTTAAAATAGGGCAACAATCATTAAAATAAGCTAAAACAACTAAATGAAAGATATTTTGTTAACACTTTACAATAAGGTTCATTAGTTAAACATTAGTTAATGTATTAACTAACATGAACTGACCATGAGCATTTGATACATTTGTTACTGTATTTACTAATCTTCGTTAACGTTAATGAAAATACAGATGTTCATTGTTTGTTCATGTTAGTTCACAGTGCATTAGCTAATGTTAAGATTTTAATAATGTATTAGTAAATGTTGAAATTAACATTAACAAGATTAATAAATGCCGTATAAGCGCAGTTCATTATTAGTTCATGTAAACTAATGTTAAAGCTGCTGTCCATAAGATTTGCCTCTTAGTCGCCATCTCTGTTTGAAACCTGCAATTGCAGTTATATGCGGAATTATTATCTTTACGTGCATTGTGCATCGGCAAAGTTTCTCAGCGCGGATGAATCTAATGTTTGCTGTCAGTAACCACACCGGTGTCGATACTGTACTTCGGAATCACAGATTGTAGTCTTGAAGTATGACCGGAAAAGTAACATGTCTGCCACTTTTGTTCTGACCAACTGAGGGAAAAAGCATTAGGCCTACAATAAATTGCGCTGCCAATGGTGAATAAATCGAATGATCGCTTAGCTCATATCGCATCAAACCGTGCAAATTATTATTGTTGTTATACTTTGTTCTCAAATTGTTAATGTTAACAACATAAGCATTGCGTGACTACATGTATTTAGTGTGTATTAGCGTTACCTGTAGATTTCAATTTCTGTAGCCACTCCGCACTCCGCAGTCCGAAGTCTTTTGCTTTTTGACCACAGCTGAATCTCCAGTTGTCACTGATGATTGTCATGTGGACCTTTCTGGATTATAATCCGCCATCAAAATGATAAGTTTAAATATAGCAGCTGCTATGAGAAAAGGCTATAAATTATCCACCACCTGCAGCATCCTATATGCATAGTCTAGCTGGGACTCCTTTCTTTCTGTTTACAGATGTGACGTAATGACGTAATGATGCAAAGACGAATGACTGCATGCTCGAATTTCCCGCGGAAATCCACCAGTATCGATTTATTATAAAACATTATTACAAGATTACTGCTGTGAATCGGGCTAAGGTAAAGAGATGAATACTTTTGAACACTGGCTGGTTATGTACTTGCTCAAAAATTGATTCTGGAGAATTTTTAACCAAAAAAAGTTACGGACTGCACCTTTAACTAATGAACCTTATTGTAAAGTGTTAACAATATTTCTTATTTTAATTTACCTCCTAAACAACTGTGGATATATGAGGTATCCTAATTTTAAAAGTGTGATTTCTAGTCATGTAAATCAATGAAATCTTAATACTCCATGAACATTTTTTATAACAAATATCCATTTTCTAGTCATGCCAAGCTCTAAAATATTTTACTGGGGAGAAACGATATATATTTAAAAATCCTCATCCTTAACCATTTTACAGTAAATCATGAAAAAAAGTGATATAAGGTCACTAGTTAAAAAGAGTGGGAACCTTCAACATTCACCAACATTCAGATCTCTTCTGAAATCCTTAAATTTAATTTACAGAAACAAGGAGTTTCAGTGTCTGGCTCTCGAATATTGATGTGGACAATTGGAAGCCTTGGAGTCAAAAAGATTGACTAAAGTATACCATATTGCATCTTCTGCATCTTTCACAATCTAATATTCAGAAGCAATCCACAAGATTGTAAACTCGGCATGCAAATTGCATTCAATACAAAACTTTTCACAGCCTTATTTGCTTAATTCCTCTGGTGAATCGGGGGCAGCACAACAGACGGCGAGTATGAATATGATACTATCAGTGTCATTTCTTTATTCAGCATGCATTTATGGCATTTGAAAGTTTGATTGCTTTGGCCTACTTGAGTGACAACTGAAAATGGCATGTATCTTTGATGGCGGAACTAAAATACAGTGTCATACAGAGTTCATGGAGCTGAATTACATACAGCTGATGGTTACTGCATGTGAATTATTGTGTTTGTGTGTGTACTCACTGGCAGAAAGGCAGAAAATGCAGTAAGGTATCCTTTGTGGGCTGGGCAGTGAATTCAGGCAGTGTCTGGATCAGTTTATTCATCACCATACGCAGGTACGACTGCAGCTGTTTCCTCCTCTCCTCTACAAACTTGGCATCCTGCAAATTCACACACATACACTATGTAAAGCACTTGATTATAATTGTAATTGTAGTGTGTTATTTGATCATTACAAATCTATTTATATTTTAGTTTACCATAAACATTTGCCAGTACATATAGCAGTACACTTTAACCTTATTTAAAAGACAATAGAAGTAATTATGGAATAACATATAAAGATGTACTTAAGACCTACTTAAGTGGGTCAAAAAATGTAAATACTTACAGTGCCCTCCACAATTATTGGCACCCTTAGTAAATATGAGCAAAGGTGGCTGTGAAAATAAATCTGCATTGTTTATCATTTTGATCTTTCATTCAAAGAAATGTACAAAATTCTAACCTTTCATTGAAGTAAAACAATTGAAAGTGGGGGGAAACTCAAATTATGAAATAAACGTTTTTCTCCAATACATGTTGGCCACAATTATTGGCACCCCTAGAAATTCTATGAGTAAAATATCTCTGAAGTATATTCCCATTCATATTTACATTTTTTAGCACACCAGGGTGATCATGAACATGAAATTGTCCAGCCATGACTTCCTGTTCCACAGGAGTATAAATATGAGGAAACACAAAGGCCAAATTCCCATGATCATTCATCACAATGAGTAAAACCAAAGAATATATTTCTGATGTGCAGCAAAAGATTGTTGGGCTTCACAAAATAGAAAGTGGCTGTAAGAAAATAGCTAAAGCATTGAAAATCCCCATTTCCACTATCAGAGCAATAATTAAGAGGTTCCAATCAACTAAAGATGTTACAAATCTGCCTGGAAGAGGACGTGTCTCTAAATCATCCTAATGTGAAGTGAGGAGGAAAGTTTGAGTGGCCAAAGACTCTCCAAGGATCACAGCTGGAGAATTGCAGAGATTAGTTGAGTCTTGAGTCTCAGAAAGCCTAAAAAAAATTATCAAACAGCACCTACATCCCCACAAGTTGTTCGGGAGGGGTTCAAGAAAAATCCTCTGCTCTCATCCAGAAACAATCTCCAGCATATTCAGTTGTCAGACACGTCTGAAACTTCAAACGGGACCGGCTTCTATGGTCAGATGAAACTAAAAAAAGGGCTTTTTTGCAGCAAACTCACCAGATGGATTTGGTGCACACATGGATAAAAAGTACCCCCATGCCCACGGTTAAATATACGGCTATATCTTTAATGTTGTGGGCCTATTTTTCTGCTGGAGATCTTGGACATCTTGTTCAGATACATGGTATCATGGATTATATCAAATACCAACAGATAAAAAAATCAAAACCTGACCGCTTCTGCTAGAAATCCAATAATGGGCCGTGGTTGGATCTTCCATCAGGACAATGATCCAAAACAAATATCAAAAACAACACAAAAATGTGTCACTGAGCACAAAATGAAGCTTCTGCTATGGCCGTCCCAGTTCACTGACCTGAACCCTAAAGAAAATGAGTGGAGTGAACTGAAGAGAAGAAGCACCAGCATGGAGCTGGAATCTGAAGGATCTGGAAAGATTCTGTATGAAGAAATGGTCTCTGATCTCTTGTCGGGTGTTCTCCAAACTCATCAGGCATTATAGAAGACGACTCAGAGTTGTTATCTTGGTAAAAGGAGGTTGCAAAATGTTTTGAATAAAAAGGTGCCAATAATTGTGGCCAACGTGTTTTGGAGGAAAACATTTATTTCATAATGTGATTTTCCCCCCACTTTCAATTCTTTTCCTTCAATGAAACGTTATAATTTTGTGATTTTTTTTAATGAAAGATGAAAAGGATAAACAATGCAGATTTATTTTCACAGCTGCCTTTGCTCATAATTACTAAGGGTGCCAATAATTGTGGAGGGCACTGTATATATCTATAAAAATATCTTGTATATATATATAAAAACATGAAAATTCTGTTAAATTTCTCTTATTGTGTTCCATATTATGAAGGAGAGAACATGATTATAATTCATCCATACATGACAATATCCCTTTAAAGACCCGTTTCATCAGGACCTGCATTGAATTTACAGCATCAAAACATCAGCACCACGACTGTACCCAGCATATCAAGCTGATGGATAACCAGATCAAAGTTAGCGCTGTGGCGGGGGTGACATCAAAAGCAAATGAGATAGAACAAGGGACAGCGGGAGAGAGATTGAAATGTTATTAATGTCCCCTTGATGGCTGATTAATTAGCCCCGATGCTCCAGTTCTTGCATCTGTATGCGTGTGTGCGTGTGACATCAGTCATGTCTCATGTGTTGAGGGGAAGCTGACTCCTCTAAATGCTCTGGCATCACCCACTCCATCAGAGGGCAATGGCTCAATCACCCAACAATAATAAAGAGTGTTAGAAAGTGTGTGTTTGTGTGCCATCTAAACCACTGTCTGTCACCCCGCATTTTAGCATTAGTGTGTCGTCAGGGCATGAAGTTCTAATAGTGATCCATCTCCAACAGGCATGAAGAGGCATAAAAGTTGATTATGATATGGGATATGTGGAGGAGATCACTGCTGTCAGATTAGTTTACCCATGAGGGTTGTGCCTGCCAGGGCTAATTTAATGCTCTGGCCCACGTCATCTCAGAACTCTCTTTAAAGGTGAGAACCATGACACTAAGTACAAATCTTTGCTCTTTGTGCACTTTACAACAATAACGTCAAGTAATATTCACTATAAAATACATTAGGGGGTCTTCAAACTTTATTATGCTAAGGACTCCTTAGAGGGGACGGAGACAGAGCAGGGACCTACGTTTCATATTGTATTAAAATTGAGTATATATGGGTCATTGACGAAAACATGATGGAGATATAATTAATTTTGAAGTTTTATCAATGAGATTATGTGGTTTTTATAATCAATTAACACTGCTTTTGTCATTATTTACAAGATGTCACCAAAAGAGTCATTTGGTTTAACCAAAATTTCGGTTTCACCAAATGACACTTTTGGTTATTCCGAATGATGATATTTTCATAATAGGCTGATATCTAGCTAGCTAGCTTGCTAACTAGCTAGTAAAAGGACAATCAAATATTTTATATTTAGTACAAGTTTTTAAAATATTACAATATTTTCCATGTTTTATAGCAGTTGTACCGGATGACCGGATGACCTGATGTTTCACGACCATGTGGTCCTTTGCAGGTGTCTGAATGATGTCATATCCTGTCACATGATATTGACTGCATGACTTGATCCAAAATGGTTCCTTTATATTAGTTACTCCGAATGACATCAATAAAATTCATTTTTCCGGACATTCTGTACACATAATTTTAATACCATTATGCACTATGTTGATATATGATGTTATAAAATTGCCAGAATAAAAAAATATACACATTTATTACATTTTAAGATATTTTAATCACAAATTAATGGCTGTATTGGCCTTTGGACGTTTAAACCGAATGACCTTTTGACACTTCAAAATCTTTAAAATACCTTTATATGTAGGGTTTTAAATATAATTAAAACCTTTTGGACTCAATAAAAGAGATCTAGTTGTACTACCTTACATACTTTGGATGTCATATCTTTATATCTCTACACACACATATATACATATATTATATATACACACATACACTGTATGTATAGAACTTCATAAAAATTTATTACCAACTTAAGGTTGGTAAGATTTGGTAAGTCTCTGATAAAAGGCTCCATTTGAACATAATATACCGATTATATACTAATATAATCATAATATACTAATATACTGATTTTTCAGAAATCAATCTAATATGCTAACTTTTTCAAGATTCTTTGATTAATATAAATTTCAAAAGAGTAGCATTTATTTTAAATAGAAATCTTTTGTAACATTATAAATGTCTTTATTGTCACCTTTGATCATTTTCATGCATACTTGCTGACACCTAAACATTTGAACAGCGATGAATAAGCTAATTAATGCACACAACTACACCGAACAGGATAAACTGGCTCAAATATGTTACAGTTTCCTTGAATAGAGATTGTGTGATGTGTCTGTGAGAGAGAGAGAGAGAGAGAGAGAGAGAGAAACCCAAACCCTTTCTACCACATTCCTAGTTTGAGGATGCATTATGCTACTAATTGGATTCTATCAGGATAACAAGATACTGAAAACACCTTTTCACCAAGGGACCCTTAAGGACCAAACACCTTGATAAACAAGCCAAGCACACGCACACATGCTCTTATGGCAAGTGCATCTAATAACTGATGTTTTAAGCTGTTTATGCGTGCAGCTTCAGTAGGACCTTCAGACGATCTGTTAAAACAAACACCCGCCTGCAATTCACGCAAACAACTTGTGGCAAAACCAACAAAGTGCTTCACAATCTCTTAAGAGAATGAAAATGTTTCTCTGCAAATTATTTTCTCCGGCTTCTGTCTTTGGGCCAATTTTGTTTCTTTCCATAAACGACAGGCTCCTCTCCAAATTCCTCAAAGCACAGTTCTGCTGATCGTCTGTGTCTGACAGCGACAGGCAGTGAGAGAGAGAAAATCACTCCCAGACATTGCCATTATAGCCAATAAAGACTTGCTGGAGTGCTTCTCCATCTTCACAGGCTATTGTCTGGACTAGCTGGACTAGCTGGTGCCACACAGCGAGTTGTGTTTGCGTTCGTTTTTGTACAATCACATGTGCAGCATGACATGTGTGCAGATTTGAATGAAGGAGACACGTCGTCAAAATGACAAAGTGTGAGGTTGATTCAAGTTGGTACAGCACAACCCGTCACACTCTCCCTGAAAATTAAACAGTTATGACTGAGAGAGGTGATTTATCATGCTGACCCTCCCACTGAAGGTTGCTGTAAAAGTGGTTGTACATTGCTTTTTGAATGGGGAAATAACCTCATTCATCCTACAAATAAAAACTGATGGTACATATTTACTCTAGCTTGAATCCTTTCGATTCTCTAGTAAAGCAGTAGCCACCGACTGCAACTGTTTGACAAATTTGATTTTCTTCAAGATAACCAAACACTTAAAGCATGCCTGTAGTAACTAACCAGGCATGATGTGAGAGGTTATTTATGGATGTTCCAGATGGTTTTATCCAAAACAACTTGTATTCAGGGTATATATTTTGTCATTGTGTTATTTGGGAATTAATTTTTTGTCCTTGTCATTGCAAGCGCCATGCTACAAAAACAAGATTGTACAAATTTCAGAATTAAAGAATATTAACTGACTTGGCCACGCCCCACAGGAAAGTTAACTGGAATTTACTGAAAAAGAAAAATCAACAAATTTACAAACAAAGTGCACAAAAGCTAATTTATTAAAGGTCCCGTTTTTCGTGGTTTTTTGAAGCTTTGATTGTGTTTATAGTGTGCAATATAACATGTGTTCATGTTTCTCGTGTAAAAAAACACAGTATTTTTCACATAATTTACTTATCTGTATACCGCTGTTTCCACTGTCATAAAAACGGGCTGATGACTTCCTTGTTCTATGAAGTCCCTCCTCCAGAAATACGTAACGAGTTCTGATTGTGCCAGCGGTTCCTGTGTTGTGATTCGACAGCAGCTTAGCGCTCCATGCCCGGAAAGGTCACGCCTCTTACCATAACGTGGAGATGCATGCGCTCAGTGTTATTGTAAACATGTCTTTAATTTTACCCTATCAATTTGAGCCGGAATCAGACCCGGTGATTGGACTGCGGGATGAAAATAACAGCGTTTCGACGACATGGCGACAAACACACTCTACAAACGCAACTCTTGTGTATTCCTGTGGGCGGAGGTTAGTCAAAAAACTGTTTTAGTGACGTCATTAAAGAAGGAAGTAGAGGGATGTAGTCCAAACTTGGCCGTTCGATGTAGGCGACTTCTGTTAAATAAAATATCTCGCTTGGCATTGAACTTTGAGCTTTAAAATTTTGCAGATTTTATTTATACTCTAACAACAACATTACACACTAACTAAAGTTTGAAACATGGGATCACGAAGAACGGGACCTTTAAAGTGAAGATTAGAAAACAGAACACACTTAAGCCCAAAGTATAGTTCACTTTTTACACATATGCGGGGTCAGCGTACAGTGCGTGGTGCGAATTTCATCATCAGAAGAGTACGTGCACCACTAGTTTTTTGTAACCATGTTGCACACGTGCATGTAATTGTTTTTGCAGTAATTAGTTTATCCATATGGTGGCAACCGTGCTCTGGGAGCGTCGATTCACAAGGTAGTCAAAGAAAAACTGCATAAACAGAACAAACCGGAACACATGCAAGCTACAGCGACAATGTTGGCTACATAGACGAGAGATTGTGAGAAGAGGTTAGAAAGTACCCTCATTTGTACAACTCTAGCATGAAAGAATACAAAGATGTTTACATGGGTTGAAACTCGTGGTGAGAGATTGCTCAAAGATGGGCATGCGTCAAATACCTGTGCATGCATACAAGTCGAATGAAGTATGCTTTGCAAGGCTGTGCATTCGACTGTGCATGTACAATAGCATACACGTAAAAATCAAAGTATACCCAGGGCTTTAGGGCCAGATTTAATGTCAGGGCAAACCCTTTTTTGAATGAAAAAGCATGGAGATTTATTTTTGTATTTTTATTGCATATGCATTTGATTGAGTTTACCCTTCAGACACAAAATTTAGTATTTACATAAATCATGCAACGTAATTTACTAAGGTTTGCGATAGTCAATTTACTGGTATTTGCGCCATTATTTAACACCCAAAAGAGCAAGCCTTAACTTGTGCTTGACATGCCTGCGATAGTTGCCACTAGGAGGCACCACAGAGAAAAGTAAGTGTGCATGATAGAAGGGAGAGAATTTTCTCCACTCGTGTTATTTGGAATGCCAGAGGAAGACGTTTTTCAAACATATAGGCTGTGTCTGAAATCGCTCCCTATACTTTTAAATAGGGCACTATTTGAGGGGACAGCCATTTGTAGTGGTGACCGAAACCATAGTGGATGTTAACGAGTGCATTCATTCAATCCCGCAACGCACCACAATAACGAGTGTACAACCGATGTACACTGAACAGCTAGAAAATACCCATAATGCACTCTGAGAGTCACGCCGCACGCTGAATAAATTCCTGCATCTGACCAGAGGATGGCGCCCGCAGCTGAATCATCCATTCATCCCCTTCCCAATGTAGGTTACAGCATAATATGATACAGGTATAAATTCATTTTTACTTGATTATTAAATTGTTTAATTAAGGTTTATGCATGCTAGTTTTCATGACAGAGCTCAAGATAAATCTTTTCATTACTACTGGAGCTGACAGTTTGCTGGTTGATTATTAAACTGCACGCACAAAGCTACGCAAAAGCGACAGCCCTTCCGGCGCACTCAGTGTCCGAATTCACTCACTCATTTTTCTTCACTTCTTCAAGTGGGCTATATTAGTGGACTAAAGTAGGGAATAGTGAATGAGGGTACAGGGGGGCGATTTCGAACTTTAATTTGTGCATTGTCAGTAGATCATCCGCAAAACTTTCCACTCCCATCAGGTCTTTTATGGGATTGCGGTCTCAAGCTAATTTACCTTGTTTAGTCAGTCTGGCCCAGTGATATCATTTTAATGATAAAGTTTTCATAAGAACCTGTGTTATTTTAGTATCAGTGAGATACTATTATAGGTTTTATATACATTTTGAATTAGATTTTATTTTTGTATTTTCCATTTTCATCCTAAATTTAGTAGTACTGGTTTTTAATTTTAATGGTTTTAGTTAACTATAATAACCCTAATAAGAAGAAAGCAAGTCATGAGAGATCATGTATTTACTGTGTGTTCTCTGCACATTTCTTGTGCTTTTTGGCACAAGAAAAAAAAACAGTGCACGAATCAGGCATGTTGCATATGCATACAAAATGCAGGAGTCATAATTTATTCACTTTGACTAGTGAAAGCAGAAATGGCAAACACTGCATTAATGAGAACAGGGCAGATCCTCCTGGGGCTGTCATCTTTAATGCAAAGATAATGTGGAGTTCAATTAAAGCTGCGCCCAAGAAGCCCGAAGAGACAACAGACTGTCTTCTATATTCTGTGCCTCCCTCAACCTTTTGTTTAAGCCAAATGGTGGGAAATCAATAATATATGCAGGTAGCCGGTACCATAATGACCATGTGTTATGAACCATAAAGAACCTTCCAGTCTCCTGCACTCAGGAAAATATGGATACTAATGTCTCAAACCAGGTGTTGGGAAAGGCCAGTGATGAGAACAAATGGGTCAGTAAATGTATGAGGACCTGCAGAGAGTCAGTGAATAATTCAACACACAGCAGAAGGTGGGTCAGAAACCTCCACTCAAGTCTTGAGCTAGAAACAAATGATTCAAATGATTAAAGGAACAGATCACACAAAAATAAAAATTCAATCCAACAAATGTTCATTATTTACTGACCCCATGTTGTTCTAACTCCATATGCTGTCATTTTTTTTGCAATATACAAAACTATGTATATTATACAAAATATGATGGGCGATTTCAAAACACTGCTTCATGAAGCTTCGAAGCTTTATGAATCTTTTGTTTCGAATCAGTGGTTGGAGCATGTATCAAACTGCCAAAGTCACTTGATTTCAGTAAATGAGGCTTCGTTGTGTCATAAGTGTTTCGAACCACTGGGCGGCGTGACTTTGGCAGTTTGATACACGCTCTGAACCACTGATTTGAAACAAAAGATTTGTAAAGTTTTGAAGCTTCGTGAAGCAATGTTTTGAAATCGCCCATCACTAGACATTGTTGAATAAAGTCGTTATTTTGCTTTTTTGCTGCACAAAAAGTATTCTTGTTGCTTCATAACATTAAGGTTGAACCACTGTAGTCACATGAACTGTTTTAAATATGTCTTTAGTACCTTTCTGGGCATCTAAAAGTGTTAATTATCTTGCTGTCAATGGAGGCGTCACTGAGCCATTGGATTTTATCAAAAATATCTTAATTTGTGTTCTGAAGATGAACAAAGGTCTTACAGGTGTGGAACGACATGAGGGTGAGTAATTAATGACAGAATTTTTGGGTGAACTAACCCTTTAATGAGGACCTATTAGGCCTTTTTTGATTTTGGTTTTGGGGTCTAGAACAGGTTCTCATACTAAATGTTCAAAAAACGCATTATTATTCACATATTTTACATTATTGCAGCACCTCTCTTCCCAGTCTGTCAGTAATGCTCTGCTTAGTTCCTGTCTCTATGAAGCCCCTTCTTTCAAAAAGCGCATGTGCTCTGATTGGTTGGCTGGATCACTGCATTGTGATTGGTCATCTGATTTGTCATGCCCCTATTATAACCACAAAGATTGAAAAATAGCATCTCTTGGACATGGCGACAACACACTACTAACACAACTCAACCAGGCCTCGCCCCCTTTTATTTTACGTATGAATTGGGCGGGAATTATTTAAATGAGGAATATTGTGACATGTACTGTATGTTCCCAGAAGAAAACTTGGGACTACAATTAAGGCATTTTAGGGAGTTCAGAAACAGTTCTTACTGATATAGAGAAAAACTCTCTTTGGAGTGACTTTGTGCTTTGTACAGCAATTGTGCAGACCTTTTTCTTGTTCCAACAGCAACATGACACACTAAAGAAAGCTGAAAATATAAAAAAGCATAATAGGTCCTCTTTAAAATAATTTTATATTTATTTTAATAATATAATACAATAATAAAAAAAAAAAAAAAAATATATATATATATATATATATATATATATATATATATATATATATTATACCACAAGAACTTACTATAGTGGATGTACGACTACTGTCTCTTGAATACATAATTTTTGGCCATCCAAATCATTTGACATACTGCTGTAATAGGGAATAAAGTATATTCGAACATAGTCTGTGCAACATCTAAGTATTCCCTAAAAGTATCTCTGAATCTCTGCTCTCATTCTGGCCTGTGGCTATATAGTACAGTATCATCTCTCTGTACATCTGTGCATCCCAGCTGCGGTGAAGATCACACTGTATGCACCAAAGCGTGAAAAAAACATGAACATTTGCTCATTTAAATCATGGTAAATGTGGGTCATAGGGACGGTCAGAGGTCTGCGATTGTTCCCCCTGGAGACAAGAGATGTGATGAACAATATGAGGAAAATGTGAGTGCACAGATAATCTAGATAAAGGTTATTCCTTCATAATGTGACGTTAGCAAGGTCCTCTACAAAAGAGTGCAGCTAGAGTTCCCAGTTTTGCCCTTCTATAAAACATTATTCTAATCAGTGATTATTCACAATCAGAGCTAGATTAATTCATTTACATACACATTTTCAGATTAAAGTCCATATTCTCCTTAAGCCTTTAATCAGAAAATAGGTTTACATGTTCAATAGAGGGTACAGCTATTTTATATTTCTGCATACATGGAAATTAGTGTATTTTGAATAAACTAAGACATGTATGCTCTTTTCACACTATTATTCTCTTCTATGTCACTATAGCCATTTATTACTCTACATTTTGAATAACTTAATCAAACCACTCATTTGCATTCATATCCACTCTTATGCCAAGCATGTTTATTTGACCAAAGATACAGTAAAAACAGTAATAATATGAAATATAAAATTACAATATATTTTTTTTTCTATCTTAACATATTTTGTATGTAATATAAGTGTATGTAATGGATATAACAATGTAATCTATTCATGTGATGACAAAGCTGAATTTTCAGCAGCCATTACTTCAGTCTTCAGTGTCAAATGATCCTTCAAATCATTCTGATTTGATCCTGATTTGAATAATAGAAAGTTCAAAAGGACAGCATTTATTTGAAATAGAAATCTTTTGTAACATTATAAATGTCTTAACTGTCACTTTTGATGAATTTAATGGATCCTTAAAGAATAAAAGCTTTAGTTTCTTTCAATAAAATGACTGATATAGTAAATAAATACAGTAGACTGCATTTTATAGGACAATTACATGACGCATAAAAGGAATATGGCTAATTTTGTATTCATATTGGAATATTATTGTGCATTTCAAATGTGGTCACTTGTTTTTATATATTCAGTCAGTTCAGCTCACTTATTCGCACTCACCACTAGAAAACAAAGTCTGTGCACCCTGGCGTGCCAAGTACATTAGCACAAAAAAAGTTCTCATGCTTTTCTTGTACTTGTTTCTATATGTGACCATTTTTATGACTGTTTATGTCTCTATAAATCGCAATCTCTTTACTTGTAAGTTGGGAGTGGTATGGTTTAGTGGTAATAATATCTAGCTAGAGAAGTTAAAGATCGTAGGTTTGAATCCTGTAAGCAGTGATCAATGAACTAACATCATTGTGCCCTTAAGAAAAGCACTTATATTACTTAATATTGTCCCTGTGACAAGTGTACTATAAAAACTGTAACTTTACTGCTGTAGAAAGGCAAGTAGTAATTAAATGGCAATGACTCATAAAGGCAGAATAAATAAATGATTCAATTAAACAGTCTCTAGCACTGTGTTCTTAATACACAGAACAGAGCTGGGTCAAACGTATGACAAGGAAGTATATTACTATGATACAAAAGATCAACATGTACTTTTACTACGAAACACCCAGGCAAAAGTGCAACACTTATCTGTCTACATATGTGAGAACAGTGAGCAGGTATTACACACTGGCATTCTCCTATTTTGCTGCGAGGCTATCAGCTCAGAGCAGGGACAGTGAGCCCGGTGCCTGGGGAGGATGTGCACATTATCTCTGTACTGACAACCTCTAAACAGCCAATCCCCAGACCGCAATAGGCCTCACCAAATCCCCCCATCAGTCTCTCTACCTATGAGTGGATGAAATAAACCTACTGCACAAGCACACAAATGCACACAAAATGACACAGTCACTTGGACGAACACTCAAATGAGTGGAAAAGAGCAATCTGAAATCAAAGACAAATGCACGGATAGATACAAGAAGACTACAACTCTGTGGTGAGTGGCACAGACATAAGATTATATTGTTATATTACAAAACAATAATTTAATATAATATGGTAAAGTTATTATTATTATTTTATTTTCTAAAATATTTAAATAAAAATACATTTTATTAAAAGTGATAAAAAAAAGTTTCCATTTTAGAAAGAAAAGAATTTTATTGTGAAAAATCAACAACAACAACAACAACAACAACAATTAATTAATTATTATCATTATTATTATAATTATAGTAGTTACATTTTAGAAAGAAAGGAATATTTGATTTGGAAAATAATAATTTTATATAATCACATTAATATATGATTAATTACGATTAATACTATTAATATTTATTAAGTATTACATTAATTTAATTAAATATTCTTTTCTTCAAAAAAAAAAAAAAAAAAACACACAGCAAATTATTTGTTTTTAATGCTGTTTTTGTGGCTGTATCCACAAAAATAACAGTCAAAACAACAACAGCCAGCTAAATATTTTTTACCTGAGGTATTCACATCATTTGAACAAAAAAATCAATGTTAAAAACGTGTTATAAAACCAAATTAAGGCAGGCAACCATAGGCAGAAGCATGCGTAAGGCTGGGCAAGGCTTATTTTTCTCTGTAATAATGGCAAATTGGCAAAACAGATTTGGTGTTTGCTCTCAAGAGCATTAAAGGTTTCTTTTTACATTGTGATTTTGAGGTGTTGAACAATGTAGCCAATCACAAACATATCTGTTGAGTTCTTGAACACAATGGCCAATCAGACATGTTTAAAGGGATAGTTCACCCAAAAATGAAAATTTGATGTTTATCTGTTTACCCCCAGGGCATCTAAGATGTAGGAGACTTTGTTTCTTCAGTAGAACACAAATTATGATTTTTAACTCCAACCTTTGCGGTCTGTCAGTCATATAATTCATGGCAATGGGAACTCCATCTATAAGAGCCAAAAAACATGCACAGACAAATCCAAATGAAACCCTGCGGCTCGTGACGACACATTGATGTCCTAAGACACGAAACGATCGGTTTGTGCGAGAAACCGAACAGTATTTATATCATTTTTTACCTCTAAAACACCACTATGTCCAACTGCGTTCAGCATCCGGTTATTGAGGTCAAAAAACGCATTCTGATGACGGAAGTGATCTCTCGCGCTTTGCTTCAATGAGTGCGACACATCACTTCCGTTGTCAGAGCGCGCTCAGACCTCACTAACCGGATGTGGAGGGCAGTTGGACATAGTGGTGTTTTAGAGATAAAAAATGATTATGGTTTCTCGCACAAACTGATCGTTTCGCGTCTTAGGACATCAATGTGTCGTCACGATTCGCAGGGTTTAATTTGGATTTGTCTGTGCATGTTTTTTTGACTCTTATAGATGGAATTCCTATTGACACGCATTATATGGCTGACAGACCGCAACGGTTGGAGTTAAAAATCATCATTTGTGTTCTACTGAAGAAACAAAGTCACCTACATCTTGGATGCCCTGGGGGTAAGCAGATAAACATAAAATTTTAATTTTTGGGTGAAAATGCCTGAGATTTTGTCCAGTGCTGAGTTCTACACTCTCGCAAATCCTCTTGTTTCTCTATAAGTTAACTTATAACAAATAAAGTGTAGACTTTATATAGAATAAAATAAGAGATCCATTGTGCAGTCAGCTTCAATGACTATAGCAGAACTTTGTGAGATTGCAATGAATTGAGACAGAGACAGATAACCGAACTGGCCTACCGGCATGTGCCCAGGGCACTAGAACAGGGGGAAGGCCAGACGAGTGGAGTGCGCTTTTTTTTTTGCTGGACTGGTAAGGCAATGGTTATTTATTATTCGAATTGGCTGCCATAAACTATAGTGGTTTGTGAACGTATAGCCACTTTAATAATAAATAATTTAGAGCGAGAATAATTTAGTGTGTTTATGCTGGGATGTGTAGGTTGTCGCTAGACAACACGTAACTTCAAATTATTTCATGACATTCTTTTTAAATGTGTTCTGAAAGAGGAAGTGCATCTCCTTAGCCTTACCCTGGAGTTGGTTCACCCTCCACCTAGGCAACTGAGCCAAATCTCTATTATCCTAGCCATGAACCACTGGACCATCCTTGAGCCCTGAGAGTTTGATCCAAAGAAACTCTACCTGTCTCACTGGGAATATGACCACTCATCCCAAGAGTTTTCAACAGGATAACACTGGCTACTTTCCATGATCTCTCAATTACTGTCTAAGACAAGTCCCTTAAGATTTACTCCCCTTTAAAGTCCTGAAGCGTGAACAAGAAAACGCAGCCTCAAAATGAAGTCTGTATATGTGATCCTGATAAAAACCTCAGCTATAAAAATAATCTAAACACAGCTGAAGAGCTTATGAGGTGACAGTTTGACTGGAATGCTGACAGTCGCCTCTCTTTGATGTCATCATTCTTCCTGTGGTTGGCTGGGCTCAGCGTGGCTCTGCTTGGTAGTCAGGGCACATTTGATGGGTAGGCTGGGGAGTGTTTAGCATGTTTGCCCTGCGAGCCTTTGACAAATCAGCTGTTTAGGAGCTGTCAGTATGGCTGAGCAGCCAGGGGCCTGACATGGCCCAAGCAGATGGAGGCACGGACACAACAACAAATCAAATCCACAATCCATCCCAAAACACAGAGAGCTTCATGACAATCACAGAAGAAATATAATAAAGTTACAGTCTCAGAGACAGGAAGATATTATATACACGCATAACATAATGCACGGAAGATGCAAGAAATCTTTTGCATTTATATTTTTGTGCTATTACTTTTCTAAGAATTGACACTATACTTTAATAGCTGGTGGATGATGAAAAGGCCAAAAAAGTGTAAAAATCTACATTCATAACATTGCATTGGTTGGAACTTATGTGAAATCACCAAAGCATCAAATCTATTTGATTCACTTAAAGATGGAAAAAGTGGAAAAAAAACAAACAAAAACACATTTCAGTGAGACACATGAAAGGTCTGAGTGGGTAATTACACAAGCTGCTGTCTCAAGATGAATGATGAGACTAGCAATGAGAGACTCACAGATGCAGATAAGACAAGTCCTTCATTTCATCCAGCAAGTTCAGATGATCAGGAGCACACACTTCCAAAGGGGTGTAAGGGTTTCCCCAACTGAGGCATTATTTGCATTTTCTCATCATTAATCTTGTAGTGTAACTAGTGGCAGAGATTCAGGGCACAACTATATTGCACGGTTTAAAGTTAAATTTCAGTTCAAGCATAATTACAGGATGAACCATCAAGAGACATTAAGCAACTTTGTTTAATGAGAAAGAGAGAATGCAGTTATATGATGTATATGCAATCTGTGTTCGGTAAGTTACTCAAAAAAAAAAAAGTAATTAATTATTAGCTACTAATTACATCTTCTACAGTATAATTAGATTACTGTACTAATTACTCTCTCTAAAAAGTATTGGATTACTTATTACTAATTACTTTCTAAATCCCATATCAACTTCAACCAGTTGAACAATACAAGGATTGTCACGAAACTGCACTTTTAATTCTTTAAAATAAACAATAGGCCTATACAATTTCATTAATTATTATGAAATTGTATAGTTCATGTGACTACAGTGGTTCAACCTTAATGTTATGAAGCGACAAGAATACTTTTTGTGCACCAAAAAAAAAACAAAATAACGACTTTATTCAACATATATCTAGTGATGGGCGATTTCAAAACACTGCTTCATGAAGCATCGAAGCTTTACAAATCTTTTGTTTAGAATAAGTACTTCAGAGCATGTATCAAACTACCAAAGTCACATGAATTCAGTAAATGAAGCTTCGTCATTTCATAAGGGTTTAAAAATTTCAATGTTTCACATGACTGGCAGTTTTGATACATACGGAGCCCCTAAAGGGACGTGGTGGTGGAAAAAAAATTAGGAAGGAAGGAAATTTGAAGTGCTGGTGGAAAAAAAAATTGGGATGGGAGGAATTCTTTTTTTCAAATCTTTTGCGTTCCCTCGCAAAACGTTTGCGTTCCCTCGCTAAGATGTTTGCGTTCCCATGCAAAGATGTTTGCGTTCCCACGCAAAGATGTTTGCGTTCCCTCACAAAACGTTTGCGTTCCCACGCAAAGATGTTTGCGTTCCCACGCAAAGATGTTTGCGTTCCCTCACAAAACGTTTGCGTTCCCACGCAAAGATGTTTGCGTTCCCTCGCAAAGTTATAATCGTTCCCTTGCTGTGAGCTCGGACAAACACTTCATCTTTAATGTCCCGCTGGTTGGCAGTAGTGTTTCAGTTAGTAACATACATTAATAATGCACACAAATAATACGCGGCTCATAGAGTTTGAACTTGTTGGACTGAAATATAATGAAATGCAGTCAGTGCTTAAGTCAAGCAGTTCAGTAAAGTTGGCAATATATTCACAGATTCGAGCTTCACGGATTAATAACTCGCGAGATAAACGTTGTAAAAACACAAATGCAGCTACTTCCAATCATAGTAACCTAGACAACAAGCTACAACAACCCAATTTTCCTCAAATATGCTTTATAATAAATTGGTCTCTATGAGCAGGCGGCGGAGATACACGTCTGAAGGGACGTCTGAAAAGTGCAAAACCCAAAACCCTTTTTTATATTATGAAAAATACTCAATAACTTCACTGTAACACACTGTACTGTCACCAAATTTAGTTCATACATCACTGCTCTCCTGCTGGTTAGGTACTACAACACTTAGTTTGGCAAGTAGCACATACAGTATTCTCGTCACTTCATAACATTAAGGTTAAACCATTGTATTTACATGAACTGAAAGTGTTAATTATCTTGCTGGCAATGGAGGCGTCACTGAGCCATCAGATTTGAACAAAAATATCTTAATAGAATATTATACTTTGCCTACTTTGAATATTATATTGTCTAAATATCCATCCACCTATAGCAACATGATATGAAGAAGCCACTTAATTAATCTGAGACACCTGGCTAACTTTTGATTTACCCACACAAATGGATCCAGAAAGAATGATTCTATAGTCCCTGTTTGAGTACACTCAAAGTCTCGCCTAAAAACTCAGGACTGTGGAAGATCAGATATCATACGTGCATACGTGTGCAATGGCGCGTATAGCAAAGAAAGAAAACGGAAACCTTTTTAACAAACCACCACCGAGCTCCTGCAAAATAATAATGGAATTAACAATTACATGACAGCTAATCTCAACGGGCCAATGATTACCAACAAAAGCCCTATCGCCATCAAAACCCTCCGCATTTGCAGCCATTTCAACTTTAAAAGCCTGCTCTCTACGCACCCTTTTCTCACAGCTTCTTGTTCTAACTGAACCCTGAGGGTTTCCACACTCCAGTTGAATTTGCATGTCAAAGTTTCAGCAAAAACTTCAGCGGAAGGCGGTTAGCAGCTCTCGGCTCTGAAAAACGAGAACAGAGAAGCTCCTTCTGCCCTGTGTATGTGTGCAGCTTCTGCACACCAGCAAAACGAAACTCGAATCTGGATCACGCACTTCCCTGAGACGTCAGAAACTTCTTATCACCGAGCCGAGCAAGTTACTGGAGGACAGACTCAGACATGTTTCTTAATTGACAACTGCTCAGCTGTTTTCCACTCCTTGGTGATATGTTGAGAGCAAGATGGCAAAATGTGGCACGGGGTTAAAATAACTCATTTTTGAAGTCCAGACCAACAACCGACTGCTGGTAGTGCAAAACTAATGTGCTCAGAGCAGGTACAAAGCATGCTGTCTTCACGCCAGCCCTGGGGTTGATTGACTCTTTTGATTGGCCGTCCTTGAGATGGGACGCAGGCTGGCAGGGCCTGTCTGGGTCTCGGTAAATCAGGTCTGTCTTTCACGCTCTAAAAAGTCTACCTTTGAAGGGCCACGCGGGGGCCAGTGGCTCTGCCTGGCGCACTCTCAAAAATCACAGGCAGCAAGAGGAAGCTGTGCCACAAGCCAATTACCTGCCCCTGGATGAACACGGGGGGAAAAGGGAGGAAAATGAAAAGACAGGTGGGGAATCTGAGTGCTGTCAGAGTGGCCCATCCTCATTAACGCATACAGTGCTGCCCCGCTGATGATGCTGATTGGACACTGGAGCAGAGGGCAGGACCACATGACAGCAATCTCGACCCTTATACACGCCGCACAGCAGCCTTGTAGATGAAAGGCTAGGAAAAAAAGTGTCAACACTCCCCAAAGCAGCAAGATTACTTGTGATAAGAGCTGAAGTTGTGGTACAAAAAATGGCCACCAAAACTGTCAAGTCTGTCAGGGAACAGACCAGGTAGTGCTAAAGTAGTAGTCGAAAATTGTAGATTACAGCATTGCAACTTCTAAAAATCCTCTGCAGATTTCAAAACATCACTCTGCAATATTTTTACTGAAAAACTAGCTTTGTGAAAAAACCCTCAAAACTGAGGCCCCGGCCACTAGCGTTGGGTAGTAGCAGGTGGTGATAGTGGTGCTGATGGAAAGTGTTTTTTTTTAGCTCTAGCTCTCTTTTCTATAGCATTCCCTTTATTTATTTATTTATTTTTATTTATTTATTTTTTTTGCTGTGCTGAGATGTTTTCTTCTCATATTTCTGGATTACTGTCATTTAAAAAGTTTAAATGTGGCGGCCTACAAACCTTTCTGTTGCCAATGTTTTCTGCCGGCTGTGCACAGAATCAAAAATCAACTTTCAAGTGTAAGATACATTGTTTCCCACAACTGTGATTCCTTTGAAAATACATTTATGTCGGATTAAAAAGTCTGTGCAAATGCACCTCGTCTTGCTGCTTTAGATGCAGTACGGGGTTGTGCAAAATTCTAAATGGATTCATAAGTGTGAATTTGGATGGAATTGGAAATGGAAGTTTTATTCTAGCTTCATGCATTCTTTTTTTTTTTTTTCTTATTAACAATTGAATGTGGCTTTT
Source organism: Megalobrama amblycephala (assembly GCF_018812025.1). Lineage (NCBI taxonomy): Eukaryota > Metazoa > Chordata > Actinopteri > Cypriniformes > Xenocyprididae > Megalobrama > Megalobrama amblycephala. The sequence continues at coordinate 12,280,963 of NC_063063.1, read as the reverse complement.
TTTAATTAAAAAAAGCAACATTTTTAACAAAAAGCTGAGAAAATCACATTTTCCCCCAAAAGACTACAACATGCATAAGCAATGCTTTTAACACTCGTTTCTGCTCCTTTTTTCCCTGTGTTTTGATCTGGAGCTTCCCTACTCTTTCAGAAGATGCAAAATAGCATCCCCTACCGTATAACAGTAAAAGCACTACGTTTACATGTGCACTAATAATGCGATTATTTCTACTAATCAGCGTAAGGTCTTAATTGCAGTAAGATGTTTACATGACATGAGTAGAACTTCTCATTCCAGTTTACATGCAATTTTCATTACTCTGATTATACTAGATATTATACACCACCGTGATGAATGTTGCAATGCCGGGTTTGCTTTTGACGCATTCTTCGCGCCGTCTTGATGAAGATTTCGGAGCAAAGACTAGTTATGTTGACAGAGTTTAGAGATTTGGTGAAGAGAAAATTTCAGAATAATGTCACAAAGTTCATTCATGAAGTTGTGTGAAAGACACACGGCATCAGTGTACATCCGAGCACATGCGCACATTGGTCAGAGCGGAAATAATGCTATTAAGGTGATTACATGCCTGTTTATTGTGATTAAAATCGGCGTACACCAACTAGTGATTATGGTTACTACGATTATGAGCTTAATCGCATTCGTTTGATCAAAGTATTGCGTTTACATGAGGTAAAGTTTAATCACAATATTGCTAAAATCCCATTATAATCGCATTATGAGGGTGCATGTAAACGCACTGATTGGTGGGGAAGCGTTGTCTCATAAATGACGTAAAATTCAGTCAATAGCAGGGAAAGAGCTCAAATTCAAAGTATAGCAATTATAAACATTTCTAGTGAATTTCAGTGTATTTTAATTCAACTTCATCCGCTCATGCTGGAAGCAGCAACGGCGCCGGCGACACGACGAGCCTCTTTACAGATGTCACCTATCATTAACACAGTCATACAAACAAAGAAGCTCTTTGATGCATTCTTGTGCTCGCTTGAATGAGATTCGCCATGTATTTTGGACAAGATGAAGCGAGAATGGACGAACAAAACTGAAAGGGCTCGCGAGCCTCATTAGAGACGCGAGCCGTGTTTGTTTTATTCAAAACCCTAATCCAAAATGTAAATAAACCTCTGTAATGCGTTCTTGTGATAGATTTGTGTCGAACCGCTAAAAGGTTTTATTTAGAAAGGTTAAGAAACACATGTGAATGATGTAGATAGAGAGGATGCGCTGCTGTGAGCACTCGAGTTTAGAGACGGGCAGTCTCTATATATCATCAAAACAGCTTGCATTTACTAACTCTTTAATGCGTTTATGTGATATGATGTTGTCGAATCGCTGGAATGTTTTATTTAAAAAGGTTACAATACACATGCAAATGACGAACATAAGGACAAAACGAAAGCAAGGGCTCGTCTGCACAATGTATGATCGAATTAGTTTACAACAGTGATGAACTTAACCATCAACTGTGTAAGACGTCATCCGATCAATATTTCCAGTTGATATAAACAAACATCTTGTGAAGCGCTCTCTTTGTAACATTATGTGTCATTTGACTGGGCTGAAAACAAGATTATTTCTTAACCGGCTTCCTCCATTGGACGGTACTGCTCCTCTAGAGGGTGCATTTTTTATCTGTCAATGTTAGTCTATGGAAAAATTCTGAGTTTAAAAAATTAATATAAAATAAACTGTACATCTGATCTCTCTAAACAGATATAGCAACTAACTAGACACTAGGACCAAGGTCTGTGGCAAGTTTGGTGATTTTAGCATTAAAGCTCTAGGAGGAGTAGCAGTCAGAAAATCAGGTCTCAGAAGAATAATAAGATGTTTAAGTAGAATATCAATATGTTGGCTTTGCCAAGCCAACATAATAAATGAAAAATAGGTAAATATATGATCAATTAATTAAATAAATATACAAAAACAGATAAAAAATGATAATATAAATGTATAAAATTTATGTTTTAAGTTCAGTCAAGCAATGGAAGGATGTGAAGAATGAAAAGAAAAAGAACCTGCCATTATAGAGAAAAACTTCTGTACATACCTTGTTGCCGATGGCTTTTTTAGGTGGGAAATTGAACGTGTCGACTTGTGGGAATTGCGGCCGCAGGTAATTGTGCAGCGTCCTGAACTCAGCATAGCGCCGGTACACATTCCACTCATTGTCCAGAATTCGAATGTACACCTGAAAAGATAAAATGCATAAAATGTCACTGGATAAAGTGATGAATATCTGATGTGATATTTCGCTCTTGTTAGCCTCATTATTATTTGCATCTGTGATAAACCAGGTCTCCCATGGCGCCGTAGTCAGACAGACACAAGTGCCTGTGTAAAAGTGCATTGCAGGGACAACAACACAAGGAAGAGGAGGAAGGAAATATGAGGAGAGGGATGCTATTTTCACGCCTCGCTTTCTCCTTCAGAGCAGGACAGAGGAGCCTCGCTCGATTTACCCAAGCAAGACCTCTGATCACAGAGAAGCGGCACAGTTAAGTCTCTTGAACAGACAGCAGCGAGTCCACCGGGGATGCAGAGAAGAGACTCTGTATGTCTGGCTTTAGTAACAGAATCTCATGAGAGGTTAGATCCTGACAGCACGTTAGCACCTGCGAGGCCACACTGACAGTGTCAAACTCAGGCTGTTCTGAGAATACTGCTGTCACAGTGTCAGTGCAATCACCACCTGAAAAATATCATGCATGCAAACTAGATGTCAAAACAACACAAATGGCCTTCCGATTTTTCCTGTCTTAGTAGCTGTGTTCTACAGCCTATTGCGAATTTCGACAATGTAACTTTCGAACTGTCCTGTTCGTGCAACAGCTTAAAGCCTCTAACAATAGTAACAGTGACAAAGTACATTATCAATGTCTTTACTGTAATGTAAACATTTCCATATGAACTACAAACGAGAGTTCATTCGTTACGTGTTAATTAACAACGGTTTTGTTTTTTGGGTCATGCTAAGACCACACATAGCCAAACAAGTTAATGAAAAACAATCCATGCGATCCATGATCCAGAACAATAACTAAAGGGTCGCTGCTCCGTCCCATAGTGCACTGGGAGAACAGACATGTGAAAAGCGGAATGACTGTAAAAATCACATTAGCAGGTCTTGGGTGCTAAAGATGAGAGTGAGCAGAATAACAAATAAGGCTTAGTCACAAGCAGCAGGCCATTACAGTTTCACTCATAGCCATTATCTTTAATAGCTTGTGCTTTGTTTGAGTTCAGTCTGGTTTGGCGCGTTCATAAATATAGGATGTCGATGCTTTATAAAGTTTAATATAATTCTCTTTACAAATTAGCTTGATAGCAACTGCTTAATGCAAATCTTATTTATGATTAAACCTTGAAATTCTCTAAACATATTAATCAGGAAGATATTTCAAAGAAGCTGCCACAGTCATATTAAGACACACGGAATGATGAACACATTGAGCCGCACATACACACGCACACAAGAGAGGTTTTATGGCCTTAACTAAAGGAAATCAAAATGACAAACTGACGGTGTATTAAAGCTATCATAATCCCATAGAGGCGGTCTCATTAGCATACATATTTATGGCAACAAATCATCCTCTAAAGAGCAATCACTTCCCCCTCAATAATCGCAAATTAATTCTACGAAAAAGTGTTTGAGGAAATCCAGCTCTCACTGAAAACTCTTTCTTGACAAAAATAAAACCAACCATAATTAAAATTAAAGCTCATGGCAACACGTCAAGAAATTCTGGAATTAGCCCAATCAAGCAAAACAACATCCTCAAAAATAAATGTGGCAAGAAATTTTTTAATTGAATTTCACCTGCAGTTCACTCTCAATTGTTAATATTCATTCATTAATTGCAATCTAGATTTTAATAGATGTTAAGAAAAAGTGAGAGGCAAAATTCTGACGTGATACTTAAGTGGGCCATTTCCAGGCTTTTGTTATACAGTTCCTGTGATGTTCTGAGTGGTTGTTAAGATGTTCTGAGCTGTTAAATGTCACCATGAAATCAAAATTGACAATTCTTATTTTTTATGGAATATTGCAGTGCTTATTTTAAACAATTTATCCGTGCACATCATTATTTATTTCTTTTTTAATTAATTGTCCTTGTAATCTTCAATCAAAATAACTTCCTCTCCATCCCTTCTCTTCTCTGATGATGTGGGCGGGACAACCTGTCAATCACATGAGATCACAGCAATAACAAACTATAACAATCCAATCAATTCCAGATGGACAAAATCAAGTCCTACCCTACATTTTTTCATGTTCAAGAAGCTGTTTCACAAGGATATATACGTCAAAACAGGGAAGAAAAGATTATCGCATCTTCCATGCTGACATTTGTTCTGGCTAGTGTTATTACACTGCTATGCAGTTGCTAGGGTGTTGATATGTGGTTGTGTTTGCCACATAGAAACTCACAGTCAAAAAAAATTATATAAAGTAAATAGGAAATATGGGAAAATTAAAAATGACTACATTAATCTGCTAAAATTAAAGGGATAGTTCACCCAAAAATGAAAATTATCCCATGATTTACTCACCCTAATGCCATCCTAGGTGTATATGACTATCTTCTTTTAGACGAACACAATCGGAGATATATGGTTGTGAATTGGGGGGGCCATGTTTTGAAGGCAAAAATAATGCATCCATCCATAAAAAAAAAAAATTAACCCATACGACTCTGGGGGTTAATAAAGGCCTTCTGAAGCAAAGCGATGTATTTTTGTAAGAAAAATATCCATATTTAAAACTTTATAAATTCAAATAACTAGGTGCCGGCGGACGACCGTACGCAGAATGTGCAAGTCGACTTGCGGCAAATGAGTAATCCTCTGATGCGACGTAGGACCCAGGATGTAGTAGTATTGTAAGCTTAAGGCCAGAACACACCAAGCCGACGCCAACGAACTAGTGGCGACGAAAGCAGACTGCGGGGTTGGCTCACATCGGCAGCATCTGTGTCCAAAGTTGCCCTGACACACCAAACTGACGCTCGACAGCTGACGGCCAAGTAGCACGTCAGTTCTGCGCCTGCGTGAGATGAAATGCCTTTCCATACCAGCAGGTGGCAGTATCTGAACAGCCAATCAGAATGATCAGATGGCCCGACGGACTGACGAGCTCTGACACCGATTTGACATTTCGAATCGGCCGTAAAAAAAAACGCGGCCGAGGACCAACTTCAGCCTACGGTGCGGAACACACTGAGAAAACTTAGTCGGCCGATGAAGAAAAACTGCCCGACGGCCGACCGTCAGCTTGGTGTGTTTCTGCCTTTAGACGCCCTTCAGGCAACAAATTTAAGCTCCTCTGCTCTTATATCGAAATCTTCTGACATTTCTCTTTTAAAATTATCATTTTAGACTTATAATCTGTGACCGGTGATTTGTTTTGCTCTATCCTCTGCGCCTCCGCGTTCATCATTACGTTGTGCGTCAGGTCAAAGGATACTCTTCCGCTGCAAATCGACCTGCACATTCTGCGTACGGTCATCCATCGGAAGCTAGTTATTTGAATTTATAAAGTTTTAAATATGGATATTTTTCTTACATAAACGCATCGCTTCACTTCAGAAGGCCTTTATTAACTCCCTGGAGTGGTATGGATTACTTTTTTTTTTTTTTTTTTTCATAGATGGATGCATTATTTTTGGCTTCAAAATGCGGCCCTTCATTCACAACCATTATAAACCTTGGAGGACTAAGGATAATTTTAAATTTATCTCTGATTGTGTTAATCTAAAAGAAGATAGTCATATACACCTAGGATGGCTTGAGGGTGAGTAAATCATGGGATAATTTTCATTTTTGGGGCGAATTATCCCTTTAATCTAGTACTGTAATAGCAGTATGGATGATTTATAACAATTTGCGAGTGTCACAGTAAGTCATTGGTCTGTTCATTTGGGCGCTGCCGTGTAATATGGAGGATATGTCTATTAGACTTGTGTATATTTGCAGATTTGTATCACCTATGGACAGTATAATGGAAAAGTCCCTTTATCTTTTTTGAGAAACAATGAAAGGAGAAATAAAAGAGCAGCCAGTGTATGATTCATACAAAAAGCAAATGTCAGCCTGGGGGAGGATGCTAATATTTAGCCCAGCTATAAAAGCATTTACAATATCTCATTATATCCATATTGAGAGAAGAAGTGTTCCTTACGGATATGTGACGAGATGCTGAGAAAAGGCATTTTGTGGCGATTTACCACTGACACACACACATAAAAACAACTTCTTTTTTTCAGCTCAGACATATTTGTCAGTGCTGTAGCAGTGGGCAAGCATGCAATCTGAAGATGAATTGCAGGGAATTAATGTTGGTTTGGAAGCATGTCTAATTTGAGGTGCCCAGCTGTGGTAAAAGCTGTGGTTTGACCCCTTTGATTTCAAGTGGAATCATATACAGTGGCCTCCCCCTCATCTCACGGAGAGTGCGGCACCCTCTTTCTACCTTTAGAGACTCCACACACTCTCTACTGAGCCATTCAGCTTAACTACAGTTGTCAGCGCACAAATCACTGACTGCCGGAGTGCAGAGGTCTGTTCCCGCTGAGGGCTCCCCGGAGAGATTTGTCTTTTAGTCAATCCTAGAATTATGTGCATTATTCTAATTTGCTCAATAAGGGAAATTTTGTGCAAAAATGGAAATGCACAAACCACCCGCAGGGTTCATTTAATTTCCAATCACTACCTTCAAACTTGCCATCCATGATGCTCCTCTAACTGGCCTCTCTACACATATCTAACGGATAGTTAGGCAATATCACAGGAGCGAATGTGCTGTTGTATGTAATATTGGTGCAGCTGTGAATCGGCCACAGGCATAAGTCACCTTAAGGGTGGGACAACAAGGAATGTTGCGAGGCCAATTAAAGTTTTCTACAAAAGCAACCGATATTCAGTACAACAGCAAGGCTGTGTGTGTGATCTAGTGGGATCTGTGATGCTACTGACCTATAAGGCGCTAAATGGTTCAGCTCCTGTGTATTTAACCGATCTTCTACTGCTCTACAATCCATCATGCTCTTTAAGGTCACAAAACTCTGGACTTTTGGTATAAAGGGGGGAGCGTTTACACATTTGACTCCTAAACTCTGGAATAACCTTAATGATCATGTTTGGGGCTCAGACACACTCTCCCAGTTTAAATCTAGATTAAAATCTTTAGCCAAACATTCACATAATGCATCTCATAACCTTGCAATCCAGTTTTATCAGATCAAAAGCATATGACTATATATTGCTTGAAACGTTACGAACAGCAGCTACGCTAATTATTTTCCATTTGCTCTTCTGTTTCTACCTCAAGATGATAATATCCAGTGCTTCCCACAGGTTTGAAATATACTTGCGGTGGTAGCCGGGGAAAAAAATCCTCCTATTACCCATGGCACAAAAATGGTCTACTACATGTGACAAACAAATAATGTGTGATTTTTAACAGTATTTTTATTTATTGAAATTAATTTTAATTACATAGCATACTATTACATTTAATTACATACTAATATTATGCATTATTATGCATTGTGAATTATGCAAAATTACAGCATTTAAATGTTTATCCTTTTCCTATGTTCTCCTTGCTGTCATATAGTTTCTCTCTCAGTGAATGGGACACAGATTTTACTAGTAAAATTTATAAAATGAATAATATATGTGTCAAATAATGTTCTTAGTCTTTTCTTCCTGTGGGGGAGACTACAATAATTTACTATGAATTAAATGGAAATCAAATTAAATACAATTTATTGTGTAACCAAAATACCAATAATGCCCAAAAGAAAAAGAAAAAAACTTTTAATTACTTTGACTTTTGACTACTTGACTTTTAATTATAAACAAGCCCGAAATACACAGGTACTCTTATTTTGAAATGTGTGTACTATTGCAGGCTGATCCTTCAGATTCTTACAACCGTATAAAACATTTTATATAAAGGCCATGAAGTAGACATTGTAATAATTCATCAACTTGAGTTCATTAGCAATCACTTGGCATAAATCTGCGCTTTTCACTGATTGAGAATCACTTTGAAGCAGTCTAAACATAGAGTCTGAAGCGCTGTTGCGCGAGCTTGTAGAACACGCAACAGTGCAGCCTTGTGACTTTGCAAAATGCAGCGCCTGTGGGAATGTCAGCGGGAGTAAACAGTTCTGACGCACACATAACGAGCAGGTACGAAACGACTAGCTATTCGATCGCGGATGGTTTCATTATCTTGCGCTGATATAAAAGTATAAGAGGATAAAAATAATAAAAGCAAAAATGTGTCTCCAAATATGCTTGGGCGGCCTTTATTATACGTGGGCGGCCCGCCCAAGTAAAGTCTATGTGTGGGAAGCACAGATATCATACATTTTAGACTAAATACATGCAATTATTTAGTTACTTTTTACGGTCAAAAAAAAAAAAAAAAAGTCAAACGATGATCATTAATTCACACAATAAAAATTGGTGTTATTTATTTCACTCTTTGTATAGATTATCATCATTTTTAAGTAATAATATTTTTTTGTTTTCATTTAAAGTTGGTGTATCTATGTGATATCCTTCCAATAGATACACTAGATTCAAAAGACGATAATCTGGAGAGAAATAAACCACATCAATATTCATTGTGTGGATAATGCTCATTTATATTAATAAATTAAATTAACTGATAAGTGATAATTTATATTAATTTTTCAATTGCCATTCAAGATTTTTAAAGCGTCATTTCCACCGCAACAAACTGTGCCCCTAATAAAGTTTTGAAGATTAATCAAGATAAGTCTGACTTGAGCTTACTGTGCATCATTTCTAATCAAGCTATAATTCTGCAAACTTATGTATTTAGTAGAAGTGGGAGAAAAAAGAAGAAGAAAAAAAAAAAAAATCGATCCATCGCGATTCTCTCTCCAACGATGCTGGATCGATTCTGAGAATTTCAGAATCAATTCTGAGCTTATAGTTTTTAACCGGATGCACGATGACGCGGAGTGTGCTTTAGAAAGACCCGGATTCTGCTTGCTTCCAATTCCTCACACACATACACCACTCGAACCTTCCGTAAAATAATCTTTCATAAAGTTCGGAAAGGTTGAAGCGAATTAAAACGACATGAAATTAAACGACATTAAAGCTGTGAGAGATACGCGCTTTGTTTGATGTTGTTGTGCGCGGCCGGTATTTTCCTTACAAATGCTCTACGAAGTCATCATTTATGTCATTTGGAATGCAGTGGACTTATATTAGGGATGCACCGAATATTCGGCCACCGAAAATTTTTATCACCGAAACAATATGGCCGAAATGTTGTGATGACGCAAACAGAAACCGCGAAATCAGCTCCTCTGATGCATCTCGGACGTTATTCCTTTAATCGCAGCACTAAAGCGTCTCCTAAGTGAAGTGGTTGAGATGGACCACGGAGTGAAAACAATGAAAAGTACACTCTTAGAGTCGGTCAGCACACGTTTCACTGAGATCTATTCGGATCCTCTGCACTTCATCGCGACTGTACTTGATCCGCGTTATAAAGACCATTACTTTGATGCGGAAATAAAGCAGCGCGCACGAGAAATGACCCAGGCCGCGATGGATTTGGAGAACCCGTGTGGAGACAGAGACGGAGCAAAATGTTTAACTTGACCCCACTCACGTGTACATTAAATAATAATGTACAGGACATTATTGTTTAATGTACACATGAGTGGGGTCAAGTTAAACATTTTAGTTTGAATTTTATTTTATACTGTGCATTGTTGCAATGTGCTAAATAAATATTTGCATAATTTGTAATTGATTTATTCTTTGAAACTTTAATATTAATTTATGCAATTGCAATGCCTTGATTTTAGTAAAGTTAGTACACAGTCATAACCATAAATGCAGTGGTATTAATAATTGGCATAATTTATTTCGGTGTTTCGGTTTTCGGCCTTGGTTTCCTCTTTTTCGGTTTTCGGTTTCGGCCAAGAATTTTCATTTCGGTGCATCCCTAACTTATATATTTAAAATATGAAAATCACTTACAGATGGCTGCTTTCAATTTCAAATGCTGACGCTTTGTTTGTGAAGAGTGCTCTCGTATGCAGCTGTGCGCGTAATGTTAAGTGGTTTAATGTACTTGCGTCTCAAAATGGTGTTATGACGCAAAATTACTGTAGCCTAAACACAGCCAGTTATGTCTTAAGTAGAGATCGACCGATATATCGATATGCTGATATTTCCCCGATATTTACGCATTTTACCATAATCGGATATCGGTTTTGTAATATCGGATTTACCGATAAACGCCGCCATTTTGTGGGTGTTTTAAGAAATGTGTGCAGGATCACCATTACAGCACATCTGAGGGGAGACGAGACAATGGCGTGCACAGGTAAAGTATACTTGCCTGCTTTGCTGTAATTAGTAAACTTTATTTAACATAACAGCCATTAATGCACAAATTAGATGTGTTACATAAATGCCTGAAATGTAGCTAGTTTTTGCAGCTTGTCTGTAAGAAATAGAGACAAGCTCACAGGGTCACATACGATAATCAGTCAAGTCCTGTCCCAATAAAGATGTAACTTTGCATGAATTAAATAATACAGCCATGAATGAGCACATGTTGGAAATAAAAGCGCTGAATTTAATTCTCTCTCTGTTGTCTATGCTCATCATTAGTCTCGTGAAGTCGTCTGCATTTTGATGTTCACTCAGCGGGTTGATGCTCAAGAAATGCTCCAGCACGGCCACCACATGTTACTTTTAACAAGATTCACTTGTTTAAAACATGTAATTATATAAACATTTACTATATAACCATTAATTCGCTAACAAACATCCAAGTAAACACAACTCTATGGAAATCAATTATTTATTATCTCTGTGAGCGATCACAGTTTGAGTATAGTACTGTGTAAATGCATAGATAAACAGTGCTTGGTCAGCAGATATTTCATAATCTAGAACGACAAAAACATTATTAATAATTCTGATATAACATACCAGTTGAGAAATGCAATAAAATACAATGTTTTGTTTGTTATATTACAATATTCCAGAGAATATTATTCAGTTATTTAACATTATCCATTCAATTATTCTTCACTCTTTAGCCTATTAAACAGCTTATGAATCTACTAAAACTGAAGAAGTATTAAAAGAAGTATTACATTTCTGCAAAGTTGATATGACTCCTGTTTTTAATTTATTTTCTCCATTTGAAAACATTAGACATCCTACATTTATTTTGCTTATTGTTAACATTAGTGTTGCTGCTGATGTTTTTTAAATAAGATTTGTTTTGTTTTCTATTTGTTCTAACTGTTTGTTCAGTTCAGTGGTGTTGTAAATGTGTCAAAAACAGAAGCATAATAGTAAATAAATATTGGTTCTGCATATCGGTTATTGGGCACATAAACACAAATTATCGGTATTGGTATTGGTTCTAAAAAATCAATATCAGTCGATCACTAGTCATAAGGGATTAAATGCACATGACAAACCGCATTACTTATTATATAATTATTATAAAAGAGATCCGTGCATGAATGCAACTTATTAGATCTCCCGCTGTCTATAATGTAACAATCAAATGACAGTAAACATGAGAAAGAAAACGTTCAGATAATCTTAAATACTGAGAGCACTCTTTGTTTATTGCTTTTCATGTTTTGTTGCTCCTCTTTATTATTTGCTACTTGCTTGTATGTTTTGAAGTTAAATTAGTTTAAAATTCTTAAGATACAATTGTTTTAAAGGTGCCATCGAATTGAAAATTGAATTTACCTCGGCATAGCTGAATAACAAGAGTTCAGTACATGGAAATGACATACAGTGAGTCTCAAACTCCATTGTTTCCTCCTTATTATATAAATCTCATTTGTTTAAAAGACCTCCGAAGAACAGGCGAATCTCAACATAACACCGACTGTTACGTAACAGTCGGGGTGTACGCCCCAATATTTGCATATGCCAACCCATGTTCAAGGCATTTGACAAGGGCGGCCAGTATTAACGTCTGGATGTGCACAGCTGAATCATCATCAGACTAGGTAAGCAAGCAAGGACAACAGCGAAAAATGGCAGATGGAGCAATAATAACCGACATGATATTTTTAGTGATATTTGTAAATTGTCTTTCTAAATGTTTCGTTAGCATGTTGCTAATGTACTGTTAAATGTGGTTAAAGTTATCATCGTTTCTTACTGTATTCACGGAGACGAGAGCCGTTGCTATCTTCATTTTTAAACACTTGTAGTCTGTATAATTCATAAACACATCTTCATTCTTTATAAATCTCTCCAACAGTGTAGCATTAGCCGTTAACCATGGAGCACTATCAAACTCATTCAGAATCAAATGTAAACATCCAAATAAATACTATACTTACACGATTAGACATGCTGCATGACGAACACTTTGTAAAGATCCATTTTGAGGGTTATATTAGCTGTGTGAACTTTGTTTATGCAGTGATAGAGTCGAGAGCTCGGGAGGGGGCGGAGAGAGCGCGCGATTTAAAGGGGACGCAGCCTGAATCGGCGCCTTTCTAATTATGCCTCAAAATAGGCAGTTAAAAAAATTTATTAAAAAAAATCTATGGGGTATTTTGAGCTGCAACTTCACAGACACATTCAGGGGACACCTTAGACTTATATTACATCTTGTAAAAAAAACGTTCGATGGCACCTTTAATTACATTTTTTCAAATTTTTAATTATTTTAAAAATTAGACCTACTTATAATTACTTATGTAAGGATATGCAAAAAAGGATTTTACTGTTTTTAAGTCAGTAAACTAATTAATTTATAAGAAAAAAAGTAAATTTATAAGAAAAAAGTAGATCAAGAATCATTTTAGAATCGGATCGTGACTCCCAGAATCGGAATCAGATAGGATTCGTGAGGTGACTAAAGATTCCCACCCCTAGAATTTAGGGTACATAAAATGCATAAAATCAGTCAGCAATTACAAAAATAAAAAAAGTAATTTCCATCCCAGAATGCTATTAAACAATAAATAACCTGAAATGTAGTAGCAATTGTTGAAATTTTCATTATTTAAAAAAATCTGAAAAAAATGGTGATGCATGTAACTCCACCGTTATTCCACTATTAGTGGACAAATTAAATATAATACTGAGAGTGTAAATTATAGAGCATTTTGAGAGTTAATGTTCTAAAAGTCCAACAGGGCCAAATGTGCCAAAAGAGGACCGGAACCAACTGTTACACTATACTGAACAGAATCCTGATGCTGTGTCCAAAACCAGGTTACACTAAGTAGCATATCTTAAATAACTCCATTCACCAGTAAAATCTATTTATACAGTTTTGAGCACTGATTCTGGAAAGCACACTCATCATGGTACACGGCCCTACAGTTTGACACCCACCCCCAAGTTCACTCTACACTCCAGTTCTACTGAGACAAAACATTTGCCAAATTAGGCAGAAAATAGAATCCATTTGGAAGATTGCTGTGCTAGAATCATGGTGTAAAAGGAATGACAGAGCCAGAGAGAGAAATGAGGAAAGGAAGGAAAGGAGGAGAGGGAGCAATAAGGAGTGAGTGAGAAGAGAGTTTTTCATTAGGAACATTCAGCCGCAACATCTGTCACCTGTGTGCAAAGTGCAAGCAGGTGTGTGTGCGCAAGACATGTTCAAAGCGTAACCATCATCCGTAACCACCTCAAAATAAGAGCTAAACCCCTGTTCTCACTCGTGGTAAAAAATGGTTACATTACATGTAGGGATGTTAATTTAGGGTTTTTTCGTGACCGACAACCAATGCTCGTTAACCGATCATTAACTGCTAGCAAATTAGAAAATAAATGTTAAATTAGAAATAAATTTAAGTATCTGTAAGCCATTAAAAATACCAAAATTAGTTTTCTAGGGGGTTAGTTTTGATTGCGCAAATAGCAGCATAAACAACAGAACATGAGGATTCACACATCGTCACATCATTCACCTGCAGTGCTTCTGAAAGGAGGAAAAACTGAATATAATTATATATAGGTCTATACGTGAAATACATTTCGCTTAAATGATTAACAGATTAATGAAATGAAAGAAAATCCCTTTACAGTTTTGAATAATGTCTTACTCTTATCTGTATGACCATAAATGACGGAGTATTTAAGTTGTTTCCGCTGTTATAAGGAAAAAACCCAAGTAATCATGCAGGCGCCTCACATGTACAGAGGCGCACACACACACACAAACACACACAAACACACACAAACACACACACACACACACACACACACACACACACACACACATCAGTTCTAGCATTGCTAACTTGACATCACAGCCTATTCCTTATCAAAATAACATAGTCAACCAACATATAAAAAGTTACACTTCTCAATTTAAACAGTCCATAGTACAATCTGTGGCATTCAGCGTGACCACCGGCCCACTGTGTGGTGTTAAAGGTGCCCTTGAGTGATTTGAAAAAACATTTTAAATTGTTCCCTGATATCTACATAGAGGGTATGTGGCTTTTTTATGGTCGAAAATTGTCCAGATATGGTTTTACAGCTCCATTTATAACCCCACAAATAGCCCCTAGAATGAAAAGGTGCTCCGCTCTGATTGGCTGTTTCACTGTTCGGCTCCTTCCAGTAGCTCACACTGATAGCGAACAAATCTGTACTGTACGGCGTGAACGATGGAGAGTTTTGGTATTCAACCTTATATGTTTGAGCCTGTTTCTGACGAAGATGCAGATGTAGAGGAACAACCAATTTTGTTGCGATTGGCCATGGACGTTTCTGAGTGGTAAGTTAGTCTTTATTTTCAGTATGAACCTGCAAAACGTAACTGTTACGTCAATGGAACTAGCATATAGCGTTAACTTTACACTATAACTCATAACGTCAGTATTTGCAACTTTGTTTTTAGCATTGTAAAAAAAATTAATTGTAATAATGTGTCGCTGTATGGTTTTACAATGATAGCTTCTTCACTTTGCAATAACAACTCTAAACAACGAACTGTGTAGCGCGAAAATTTGTTTCTAATATATTGACATTACCGATATGATTTTAAATTTGATTTATTTAGCCAACCAAAGTAAAGCATAGAAGACATTCCAAAAAAGCAGTGTCATGTTTACTACTCAGCTGCTGTAGTGTGATTACGATTTAGCTATTAGTAACAAAAACTTACATCGTCTATAAATATCTTTTTCCACAGGTGTACGCATACAAGTCATACAAGTTCTCAAAAATAAAAATATTTGAAAAAAGTGACTAAATGTCTTGTCAAATGACTATCGTTTCAGCTTGAACGGTGTAGAAAGTTAGCTAGAAGGATCGAGTATCTGTAGCTATCTGTAAGCAAATAAACTAACATAGTTAGCTTCGGTGTAATGTGTTGTTGGTTAAATATAGGTCAAATTATAATTATATCCGACAAAAGAGAATTGGCATATGTATCTACGGTTATGTTATAGATTTATATAACAAAGACAGTAATAAATTTTAACCTCACCGTTAATAGTAGTTACGTAAACTTGCTATTTGTTACTGTACTAGCATCTTGCATTGGATCTAGACAACACTGGGTACATGGTCGTTAATGTTGTTAGCTCACTAAGAAACTTTACATTTAATCAGAAATAGCTTCTACAGCCAAGATGTGGATAAAAGCACTACTTACTGCTTGCCGGAATATAGTTGGAATTGCCCCTTTCTTCAGTGTCAAACCTATGTGTCAAACGCTGAGCGAAGCCTGCTTGATATTGTCCCAGGTTAGAAAAGCTGTCCGCGGTGAAATGGGCAGAGCAAACTAACAACTTTGAGTTAAATTGTTCCGGTATCCGGTTATAGATAAACATCAGCCATGCCTTTTGACAGTTTTTTTCTGGAGGAAGACTATGAAAAGTTTTCACATCCCCTGCACAGCCTGGAACATAACATTTATTTCCATGATCTGCCATTTTCGCTGTTATCCTCGCTTGGCTTGTTTCTTCACTCTGCCTGCAGAACTTCCGATGATTCCGCTGGGCGGTTCCGCCTGGCCTGGATCATGAGCATATGCAAATATTGGGGGCGGAGTCCCCGACTGTTACGTATAACAGCCGGTGTTATGTTGAGATTCGCCTGTTCTCCGGATGTATTTTAAACAAATGAGATTTATATAAGAAGGAGGAAACAATGGAGTTTGAAACTCAGTGCATGTCTTTTCCATGTACTGAACTCTTGTTATTTAACTATGCTAAGGAAAATTCAATTTTTGATTCGAGGGCACCTTTAAGGTTAGCACATTTTTACCATGCAAAAATTTTTGCAAAAAAAAATTGCCAAGCACATTTTTGCACATGTGAATTACGTGGATAATGGAATGCAAGTGAAGTACAAAGCTTAGTTTACATAAATAATAGTTTAGCATCCAAATACATTGGGCCCTATTTTAACGATCTAAACGCAAAGTGTAAAGCGCACGGCGCAGGTGCACTCAGGGCGTGTCCAAATCCACTTTTGCTATTTTAACGACGGAAAAACGGTCCGTGCGCCGGGGCGCATTTTTGAAATGGGTTGTCCCTATTCTCTTAATGAGTAATGGGCGTAACGTTCAATAAACCAATCAGAGTGTCATCTCCCATTCCCTTTAAGAGCGAGATGCGCTCACGCCATGGCGGATTGCTATTTACATGGCGTACACGCGATGAGTCAGTTAATATATATGTGTGTGTATTGGCACGATTGTTCAATTAATTAGCCAATTTCGTTCATCATTATAAGTAGTAATAGGCTGAATTGAAAATATGTAGCCTAATTCTAATACACGCAATGACTATTCATCATTACATTTTTATATTTATGTAGCCTACACAATAATATTCTTTTACACTGTAATCCTTTTGTTTTTAATATTTGGCATGTTTGTGTGATGCGCATCCCTGTGTGTAATAAGCAAAGTCAACACGCACTGTGGACGCGCCCAGAGGCGCAGTTTCTACCAACGCGCTCTAACAAAAAAATATTGCGCCATTGACTTTAGACTTTAGACCAGGTTTGAGTTGGTCTATGGCGCAGTCTATTTTCAGCTCCTTAAAATAGCAATGCGCCTGAACACACCTCTTTTTTAGACCAGCACGCCCATGGGCGCACTAACTGGCGCAAATGCATTTACTAATTTAAGGACGTGGCGCTGAACGGGAAAACGCGAAAGGCGGCGGACGCAAACTAGCAAACACACTTGCGCTGCGCCTTGCGTCGCATTGTGCCGGGTGTATTATAGGGCCCATTGTGAATACGGATTCAACTTTTAAACTTTTAAAAAGTTTAAATAACTGGATTAATTAGTCAGTTCTTGCTGTCGGTTAACGGTTAACCAGTTAATTATGAGCATCCCTTGTTACGTGCATGAATGGTTAGATTCGCTATTAGCTTTAGTAAGCTCTCTGCAATTGAACAGAAAGTTAGTCCTAAAGAAACAAAGTACAACTGTGGCAGCTAAATGAAAGACAGCGTTGAATCAGTGTTAGGCTAATGTTATATTATACCTAATAATACACTACCGTTTAAAACTTTGGGGTCAGTTTGTTTGGTTGTTTTTTTTTTTTAAGAAATTTATATGCATTAAATTGATCAAAAGTGACAGTAAAGACTTCTATAATATTGCAAAGGATTTCCATTTCAAAGTTCATTCAACTTAGTATCCTTAAAAAAAAAAAAAAAAAAAAATCCAAAATGCGCGAACATTTCAAGAGGGTAAAGAATGACTGCTGACATGCCACCTCAAACATGACATTTAAAATAATTTACATGGCCGTTTAAGCTAACGTTTACATAGATAAATGTGCGCAAATATTATGCGCATATCCAAGTGTTTGTGCGGAGAAGCTAAATTAGTACAGTGCCTACTGCACGACATATTTAACTTAATTCTCCCATCTATGCCATCGGAGCATATTTTCCAAACGCTGGTGTTACGGCTCAATTATGAGTAAGACACGGAGCTCACTTCTCTCCGACAACGTGGACAAACGTGTTCCTATCTCATTATATGCAAAATCTGAGATCAGAGGGGGGAAAAAAGTGATGGCGAGTCAGGTATAGCCTAATTGCCCATATTGTAGTGTTTCAATTTGCTACTACACATTTTATTTATTCATTTTTATAATGTATATTTATTTTGTTTGTGTTCTGACCTCACAAAAAGTTTTTATTCAATGTCAAGGCTATTGTCCGTCAGACTGATTGTTTGCACTAATTTTACTTTTTTAACAGTTTCATTTTGCTATGTATTTATTTTTTCATTTGTTTATAATTTTATATTTATGTCCTAAATTTTGAAAAAAAATTCCTCAATTTTTTTTTTAAGATAAGGCAGTTATTTATATTATAGGTTATTTATTTTGTTTGTGTTCTGATCTCAAAAAAATATTGCTGTGTTTGCCAGTGTTGCTGCATCAAGCTTTATGTATGTGCTTGAGCACTTTATATTTTAAATGCTCATTATTATGGTATAGAATTTTTTTGCCAACACAGATATAAATTACATTTTTAAATATAGTGAAATGAAAAACATTTTTTTAAATTGTAATAATATTTCACAGTATTTGGGTCAAAGACAAGATGTCTAAATTTGGTGTCCGAAGGCCATTAATTTAACATAAAAAGATAAATATGTGTAAATATAATATTAAATCACGTAACTCTAACCCTTCTTTTGACCCAGAATTATTTGTGTTGCAAACTATTAAATTAAGGGAGTAATTGAGCTCTAAATTGTCAAAATGTCATTCAGTGTCACCATCCGGATTAAAATTCTAATGACAAAAGTATTTTTAAAATGTAGAAATTCACCCTAAAAATATAAATGAACACCCATGGCATAATTGTGCTAGTGTCTGTAGCAATATATAGAACAATGCGCAACATACTGCAAAATATTTTAAAACTTGAATAATATTTGTCTGGACTTTTGTGCTTCATGAATGTCATTGAGTATAACAACGATAAAAAAAACAAACATTTTAAAGCATATCACATGATGGTAATCATGTGACATTGTGTGCATCACAAAGAATACCAATTGAAGACCCTCTATCTATTGGATAAGGTGAGTAAATATTTGATTATTTCAGTTTTCAGCCACTAGTAACCTTTGTAACAAAAGCACATGACCTTCAGTACAACACAGAAAAGATACTTTTAATGTTATTATTTTATAAAAAAGCTATATTAAATATGAAAATTAAGGATAATCTTTATAAGTAAAGGCCATCCCTTTATGCAGGTGGCCAAGGAACAGCCTGTTATATGTTCATGTATGAAATCTGTCCTTCAGTATGACACTTTTGTCCTTCAGCACAACAAAAGTTTCATTTTATACCACAATGTCACCCGTTATGCTGAATGACAGTTAAGGTATAACTGATGTATTATATTAGTTAATATAATAATACACACACATTGATTATGAATTATATCAGCTAATAGCTGCTTCACATTTGAGGCACTTTGAAAAATTGAGACTGTACAAGTTTGGGAGAGCTGGTTTAACTTTTAAACTTTGATTAAGTATTAAGTCCTTGCTGAAGGACTCACATTTAATCAATATTTTTAGGCCGTAGTGATACGTGTCATTCAGGGTAACAAAATATTGTCGTTCAGTATAACACCAGTATTTTATATTAAAATACAATCATTTTGTTTCATTGACTCAGAGAGATGAAAACAAATCTCCAAGGATGAATTGAAAGATGCTTTTAATAGATTTTAGCTTTTTCTTCAGTGTAAGACAGGAAATATCATAAAAAAGCCTTTTAGGGAATTGTAATTGCCGTTTTATTTTTTGCTACTTTGAAAACCTTATACATCTTTGACCCATTACTGTTATTATTTTATTGTATTTTTGATCAAGTATATGCAATATGATTTTATTATTGTGATAACAGTAATACCATGAATTATCTGTATCTGACCTTATCCGTCACCTTGAAAAATAATCAAAACAACAGCCACTAACGGCTGAAGGCTGCTTAAAAAAAACAGAATAAAATTATCAAAAGGCAAAAAAAATCTAGACATGGAGCTGGTGTGCCATCCTTAGCCTGACCTTTCTGTCCAGCATACATCGATCTCATTTGGTATAAGATTTGAGGCGTGAAGCCCTCTAAAATTCTGGCCACCGTGGGTCAAGTCAAACAATGCCGAGAGCCAGCGTAGGCGTGAGGGAGCGATGCAGGCAGGACTGAGGAGACAGCGGCAGATGGGCCCATAAATACTGTTAGTCTGGGTTAGTGCGATCACGCGGCAGCATGTGAGGAGGGCAATTAATGCTCAAGCTCCAGTAAAGATGTTGACTACAGGTGTGATTGAAACTGACTGCAGCTCGATCTACAAGGAAATGTAAAATCACACAATAAGAAAAATGGGGAATAGTGGAAATAAGGCAGTGGTTCACAATCAGTGGGTCACGGGTCTGTTCTGACTTGACAGCAAAAGCGAAAACAAAACCAACCCTAAATGCAAACAAACTGCAATTTACCATATGATCATCCATGGTTACCCCAGCAAAGTACCCACCCAAGGAGATGAAAAATCATCCAAAAAACCTGTGATGTTGATGTCAAAGGTCATAGTACGAATCAAACTCTAAGCTACCCAAATTTAGTCCATTATTGGCTTCAGAAAGCATGAAACTACTTAAAGCATAAAAAAAACACCAAATACCAGAAACCACAATCTTTCATTTTTCCATTAGTTTCCTGGTAATATTAATAAATGTCAATGATTGATTGTTTACTTGTATAATAACAACTTGTCAGTCCAATATACAATCTTGGTCATGAAACAAAACTAGCTGACAACCACTAAAGAAACAAGGTTATATTACAAAAACAAGCAAGTGCTCAGTTAGGGAAGAACTTTCTACCACAATCAAAACTTCTGGACCAACACTGAGCATGCAGCCCATTCTTGCAGATTCTTTCAGCAAGAAATGCAGACAGGCTATTTCACCTGTTGATATTGCCTGTTTTATTTTCCTAAATAATTTGGCTCCCGATATGCTACTATGAATCTCCTATGGATCTCTCACTCTATTTCCTAAGCCCCATCCCAGTTTATAGGCAATCTGCTCTGGGTGCATTGCCTTAAAGGTTAAGAGAGTGTGATAACCATAAAGATGCAATCTGGACCAGTATGAGCTCAAGCCAACACACAAAACGCTCAAGTCCAGCACAGCCAAAAATCATTTAGATTCTTGTCCATTTAACTTTGGCTGAATTGCCCAATTCTACAGGGGACAAATGTTCTATAAATACTACAAGGATATTTGTATATTAAAAATGTATATACACTACCATTCAAAAGTTTGGGGTCAGTAAGTTGTTTTTTTTTTTTTTTTTTTTTTTTTAAAGAAATTAATGCTTTTATTAAGCACGGATGCATTAAATTGATTAACAGTGAAGACATGTATAATGTTACAGAAAATTTGCACAATATATAAAAGCTTTCATATAAATCCTTAAAAAAAGTACCACAGTTTCCACAAAAATTTTAAGCAACACAACTGTTTTCAACATTGATGATAATAAGAAATCTTTCTTGAGCACCAAATCAGCATTTCAGAATGATTTCTGTAAGATCGTGTGACACTGAAGAGTTCTGAAGTATTTCTGGTTCTGGAGTAATGGCTGATGAAAATTCAGCTTTGCCATCACAGAAAAAGATTACATTTTAAAATATATTAAAATAGAAAAGAGTTAAGTTAAATTGTTATAAAATTTTACAATATTATTGTTACTTTTCCTGCTGTGGCGGTTAGCAAACAGCGTTGCATTACCGCGCTCTGCTTTCTGGATTGGAGTGTGGATCCGAATGAAAATCCGAACTGTGACATCTGTACCATTACACCCCTTATATACACACATACATGTATACATTCCATATTCATTCATCCATTCAAGATATGTCACATCTTGAAAATAATTGAGACGTTTAACTCCCTGAGGTCCGAAAACGCGCTGGTGCGTTTTGCAGGATTTTTTTCACATTGCAGCAAAACAGACTTAAAATACTCCGTCATTTCTTGTCATAAAGACATAATATATCAATTGAAACTATAGAATGTCTTCTTTTATTTGTGTACACTCAGAGTAAAAACAAAATGTTGTGCTTTTTGTAAAATAAAGAAAGCTAACATGATGCGTGATCTCTCCTCTCCCTCTGAACGAAGTCCAATCTGATAGTTCTCAGAAAATGAACTGTAACTTATGAATACTAATGACAAAAAAAAATTACACTTATGTCTAAAGAAACGTTGAAATGTCAGGTTTTAAATCATGCAAGTCAAATCGAAAACAAACATTCTGTGTTTATGTAATCTGTATGAAAATAGAGCCATGTCAGAAGTCCGAGATTCAGCTCATTATCCGCTAATGCGGCCACGCCCACGGAGCCAGCGCTATTCAGACAATATAGACAATTCATAGGCAATACATGCATACATCGTCTCAATCGTGTATTTATTGTCTTGAAAAGTGTTTATTTGGATGTTAAAGCCATGGTTAACGATCTCTAGAAGACATGCTGTTAGTTCCTAGTTCCTTTTCTTCTTTATATGAATTTGTGGCCTAAAGGTGTACAGAGCGCCCTCTGGCTGCAAGTATGAATTGAAAACACAGTATCCAGCACTCATAGTGATGACAATAAATATTACTTCTCAGTATAGAAAATTGACATAAATATATAAGAATCCATCAATATTTCTCCAAATGTGCATGCTTTTAAGCTAAAAGCCTATATGAAATGCCATAGAGGTAACATAATTGTTCAGACACTTTGCATCACAGAAATACATTATATTTTAAAGAATATAATAGAATACCATTATTTTAAATTGTAATAATATTTCACAGTATTGCTGTTTATGATGAGCTGAGACATTATTACAGAGGGTTTTTTTCACAGCCTACCTGACTGAAAGGCCTCATTAATATGCAAGTAATTTCAGGTCATTGTTATGTGATTATTTTGTCTTCTCAGGTGTAAATGGCCCATTATTCATGATGATTCACGCCTCCACGCATACTGTGTTTCTTGACAAAAACTGTCTTACAAAAATTAAATAAATCTATTGTTTTATATGAAGGAGTAGGCAGCATAATTTTTACATAATTCTGAAGCAAAAACTCTAGTCTACAACCTCCAATACCCAGAAGTCTTGTGAACACAGATTTAATATACTTTTTTGGCCTTATTTCAGTGACTTAAGTTTTTTGTTTTTTCAATAACCATGCATAAACATTATTCCTTCAAAAATACAAACATGTACATACATGTTCCTCACATATTATTGTAGCCTAGTTTGTGCTGAATACAGTGTAATGACACTTTTGTCATTTATATGTTTATGAACAACTGAAAAAAGCACAAATGTCAGGGCATGTCAAAACTTCTCCAAGCCCCAAATCAGCCTTAGACTCCAGAGGGTTAAAAACAATAAAATTATTTGATAGTGGTTTGTGTGTTTCAGCCAACAGAAGCACAGAGACGAGATGTAGTTTACTGTAAATATGACAAATGCAGATTCTATATCTCAAACACAGAAAGAATGCAAACATTAATCTCAATGCAATAATGCAATATCACAACTTTCCCCACATTCCCGAATTGGTGCAACAAAAATGTTTCTGTCACTGATATCCAATGCTCTTCCTAAATAATGCCATGTTTCACTTGTAGGTTACATGTCATTGCTTGTTGGGCTTCAATGGCACTCAAATTGTGATTCATTTTTGTGAAATGTCCCATCTGGACTTCATGTATAAATAATTAGCTGTCAGGTCTTTCTGCATGCAAAACTGTCAAAACTTGTAATAGACAAACAAGCAATAATAAGGTAGAGGAAGCTACATATTGGCGAGTCTGTTTTTCATCCACAGTATTGATTGCTTTTAGTGAATCGCTGCAATACTTGACCAATTTAAATCAAGCTAAATGATCTACAGTGATATTTCTTACTTTTTCTTTCATATAAAAGGAACCCCATCTGGTTTAGTGTCGATGAAAAGGTACTTTAACCTTATTGATTGGGATATGGGGTTACATAAGACAAAAAAAAAATGGCCTGGGAAACGTTGGTTTAGGAGAACATTTAAATATATAGTCTATAAAAAGGTCCATCCAGACAAGTCTCACTATTTTGAAATGAAATACTTGCCAATGTGAAATATTGCTCGGGGCCCAAATCAAGCATCCATGAAAAACTGATAGCCACAATATTGCTCTCAAATTTATTATATTTGTGAAAGGATTTGAAACTCCACTTGAGCAGCCAAGAGAGAAAAGCAGAGGAAAGAAAGGCAGGGGAAACTGAGAAAGGGAGTTTCAGGGAACTGACATCATGTCTCCTCAGTCAACTATGAAGTAGTCATTGAGCCTACCCAGCATTCAGTGAGGTTCTGGCCCCAGTGAGCTTCAGCCATCCGCTCCGTATGAATTAGTCATGAGTGCTGCTCCATAGCCACCATAATGAGGATGAGTAGGAGATCAGTTCTGCTTTGTAACGAGCACCGTTCTAAAGGTTAAACATACACTCTCACACCTTCTCCCTTCCTCGGGTGTTAACCTAATAATCAACTATTCAGACATGAGGAAACACCACGGCAAAAAGCGACCTGCCATAGCCCATGACAAACTACCGGAAACCTCTTTGTATGATTGATGATATGGAAATAAAACTGATATTTTAATGCCTAACAGGATGAATACAATGGCTAGACACTTTTCTGTACTAAAAAAAGATGTCTCGTATGATACGACCAAGAAAAACGAGTAATGATCCATTCACCATGAGTGCCCTCCCTGCCAGATTTCAATCAAATAGAGTGGCACAATAGCCAGCGGGCAATTTTTAATGTCGACGTGCGAAGTACTTTGCAATTAATAACGGCCCGGCGATGATCTGACTGCAATGAGAATCATTATCTTACTAACCGTCATCGTGATTCTCATTATAATCATAATCACCGGCTTCACCATCCTGATCATCATTACACTATAATCAGCGTAATATCCTTCAAAATACATATGCAGGGTTCAGCTTTGCGCACTGCGCCGTGCTCATGCATGCAGCATCTGTCATTTTTCTTTTTAAGTCAGGCAAGTTTCAGTTTAAATGAGACTCTTTTAATAGGCAAGTGACTGGAGGCTGTGATATTGATATTAGAGTCTTTGCTACATCCTCTCTGGGGAGAGGCCATGACATGAATTACGGAGATGTCCACTTTTCTACAGATTTATACTAATTCAATAGTCACTTATGTGTGCATATTCAATGATATCACTGGAGAAGTCATTTAAGATGGACTTACATAATATCAACGCTCAGTTACCGTGGAGCTTTCACGTTAAAAGACACGAGTACAGACACATCATTTGGTTGTGTTCTCACCAAAATCATTAGCTATAGGAAATATTCAGAATGGAAATAGGGAGAGAAAAAAAAAAAAAAACACAAGAGTTATCAAATCTCATTAGTTCATAAAAACAAGAACTTTGCAGAGTTGGGAGGCAGTGGGCTGAGCTGGTTTTGCTGATCAAAGGGAATAACTCATTTTAAAAAACTGAATTCTGACTGAGGAGTTCAGTGCTTGTATGTGTGCACTTCAGAAAGCTAAGAGCAAACCCAGAGCACTGGAACAGGAAAAAGTACAGCAAAACCAGGGAAAGCCTTGCAAAGGAAGCTATTCTAGCTCCTTTTTAAGTATTTAGGGCAAAAACACTGCTACTTTGTTGAGGGCATGAGAGCGTCAGGGCAGCCTACACTTAAAATCGGTGCCAGGATGAACCTTAACAAACTGCAACACTGATAATGTGGAATGAACATGCAATTAACAGCTTTGTTATACATGTATTGATCAAATTGACCCTTCGCCGGGAGTTTGATTGACAGGCGATCTAACCAATCAGAATGCCGACTTAAAAAACTTAACTTAAAAAAAATTGTGTATATTGACGTATTTCCGCGTTTGAAACAACATTCCTTCTCAAGTTCATTCATGTTTATTTGATGATATAAATGAACTACTAGGTAGAGATGATCGGTTTTACGAGCCTCTTGAGCTGAGGCGCTACAGCAATCTGCCACGACCACGACACATTAAAGAGCCACAAAACGGTTTTTATTGATTGAATTTCTTAAAAAAACTACACAGTTTGAAAGCTGGGACTTTGTTTAATATCTTAAGTAACCTGCTTTGTCTTGTCTGTCGACGTGTTGTCGTGTCCTCTTTGCTCCGCGATGTATTTTTTACTGCGTGTGGCATGGTAGCGCCACGGCTTGTCGGACAAAGCAACAGTAACTAAGGGGGGCGGGTCTTTGCGAAGGGTCAATTACATATTTTTTTATGTGTGGGTGTGGTCCAGGTATTCCCTATATTGTGGGGACCAAATATTCCCTCAAGGATAGTAAAAGCAGAAATTTTTTACATTGTGGGGACAAAATTTTAGTAAATCATACTAAATGATGTTTTGTTTTTTTGAAAATGTTTTCTGTAAGGGGTAAGTTTATGGGTAGGTTTAGGGGATAGAATGAGTCCTCATAAAACACAAAAACCCAACATAGTTAAAAAGGAATGAGGTAAACATTTTAATGACTGTAGTCACATGAACTGTTTTAAATATGTTTTTAGTACCTTTCTGGGCATTTATTTTTTTTTATTTTTTTTTTTTTTATTTTTTTTTTTAAAGAGGACAATGCACATTAATTAACACAAGAAACAAGTCTCTTATGTAAATGTGCCAGATTTAGCCATTCTGGCTAATTTTCATCTGCAGTCCCTGGCAGGTTGATGGTAAACACACACACAAAAGCAAAAAAATACATACAAGACCAAAAAACAAACAAAGAACCACTATTTATGAATACATATTTGATTATCCAATAACCACCCTTTTATCATTTTAGAGAAAGAAGAAAGATATGTAATATTTCTTAGTTCTATGGGTATAGTATTCCAAGTATGTACTGCTCTATAAGAAAATACTGACTGCCCAAAAGCACTTCTTCTATGAGGTATTATACAGTCCCCTCTAGTAGTGGCTCTAGTAGATAAGTTAAAATTTTGTTTAATAAATTCATTAAGTGGAGGTGGGGCCATACCATGCAAAATTTTATACACAAGTAGGATATCTGCAAATTTAATCATATTTTCCCAACTTAAAAACCCATATTTAGTTAAAATTTTACAATGGTGATATGAATTAGACCTTTTGTCCAATATTTTCAAAGCCTGCTTATAGAGTCTTTCTAATGATTGCAGAGTAGTCCCACTTGTTTGTGTCCAACTGGTCAAACAGTAATTCATGTGTGATAAAATCATAACATTAATATATAACTTTGAAGCCTCAGTGGTTAAATTATTCCTAATATGTCTAAAATTTACCAAATTGAATTTAATTCTATTTCCAACTTTTTTAACTTGTTTTTTAAATGTGAGTTGTGAATCAAGTACTATACCTAAATATTTATACTCATGAACCACTGATAACCTTCTACCTGCTACTGTAACATCAGGGTCCGGATCTCTATTTGCAGACTTCGAAAAAAACATACATACAGTTTTACTAACATTTAGATGTAAACAAGAGTTATTTAACCATTTAGTAATTTTATCCATTTCTGCTGATAATTCTTCTGCAGCTTGCTTCTTACTTTTAGCATGCAAATATATGATTTGTAAGTGTTAATTATCTTGCTGGCAATGCAGGCCTCACTGAGCTATCTGATTTCATAAAAAATATCTTAATTAGTGTTCTGAAGATGAATGAAGGTCTTAAAGGTGTGGAACGACATGAGGGTAAATACAAAAAAATAAATGACAATTTTCATTTTTGGGTGAACTAACCCTTTAAAGGTGCCATCGAACGTTTTTTTACAAGATGTAATATAAGTCTAAGGTGTCCCCTGAATGTGTCTGTGAAGTTTCAGCTCAAAATACCACATAGATTTTTTTAAATTCATTTTTTTAACTGCCTATTTTGGGGCATAATTAGAAATGCGCCGATTCAGGCTGCGGCCCCTTTAATTGCTCGCGCTCTCCACCCTCTCCCAAGCTCTCGTTAAGCTATCATTGCATAAACAAAGTTCACACAGCTAATATAACCCTCAAAATGGATCTTTACAAAGTGTTCGTCATGCATGCTGCATGCATACGTCGGATTATGTGAGTATTGTATTTATTTGTATGTTTACATTTGATTCTGAATGAGTTTGAGGCTATGCTCCGTGGCTAACGGTTAATGCTACAATGTTGGAGAGATTTATAAAGAATGAAGTTGTGTTTATGAATTATACAGAATGCAAGTGTTTAATAATGAAAATAGTGACGGCTCTTGTCTCCGTGAATACAGTAAGAAACGATGGTAACTTTAACCACATTTAACAGTAAATTAGCAACATGCTAACAAAACATTTAGAAAGACAGTTTACAAATATCACTAAAAATATCATGTTATCATGGATCATGTCAGTTATTATTGCTCCATCTGCCTTTTTTTCGCTATTGTCCTTGCTTGCTTACCTAGTCTGATGATTCAGCTGTGCACAGATCCAGACGTTAATACTGGCTGCCCTTGTCTGAATGCCTTGAACATGAGCTGGCATATGCAAATATTGGGGGCGTACATACTAATGAGCCTGACTGTTACGTAACAGTCGGTGTTATGTTGAGATTCGCCTGTTCTTCGGAGGTCTTTTAAACAAATGAGATTTATATAAGGAAGGAGGAAACAATGGAGTTTGAGACTCAATGCATGTCTTTTCCATGTACTGAACTCTTGTTATTCAACTATGCCAAAGGTAAATTCAATTTTTAATTCTAGGGCACCTTTAATGTCTACATAATGTCTCTATGATCCTATGGAACGCCAATGGTTAATTTTAATAAGAGTAGAATTCTAACTCATTAATAATATTTAAATTTTACCCTTTAAAATGAGGTTGTTAAAATGTGTATTTCTAAGAGAAATTTTTTTTAATATTATTAATAATACATGTACAGTGCTACGATATATAATGCCCCCAGGTGTGTCCACAACATCCAATGTGGCCCCCTTAAAAAAAGTTTGGGCACCCCTGCTTTTTTATGAACAGACTACTTATTCTGTTGCTATGCAGACAGGTAGCAGCCATAGAGAGAGGGGGCAGCACAGGGAAGTGCATGAAAAAAAGTTACCTACTAGGTCACGAATTCATTTTCAACAAGAGGGATGAGCAGAACAGGAAGGTGAATCTACCCCTAATATAAGTGCAGTATCTGCACAACACCGCCCCACAACCTCATATATCACGTATGCGAAGATCCACCACTGCTCAGGGTAAATAGTTCCTATGTATGAATTTCATAATCTATTAATTTACTGATGTATTCATTTCATAATGTTGCATATAAAAACACATGGGAAAATGTTATAATAGTTTGCTCAAAATATTTTGGCTGGAAGACATTTTGGCTGACAGTAGCTATGTTTCCATCCACTATTTTTATGCGCATTTTGGGATATTGCATAAAAAAATGATGGATGAAAACGTCAAAATGTGCATAAATTCTAAAAATGCACATAAAAAATGTATGCGCTCAATTGAGTTGGATAATATTTTTATATATGCGCATAAAATATGATGGAACACATTCATTGAAAAAAATTAATCGATGCACATCAAAAAAAGATGTGACTTTGCGATGGGATAGCATAACTGTACCTACCAGGGGACAAATCTCATTGCACAGCATCTGAAATGTTGTTTTGGTCATTCTGAAAAGCCTGAGCAAAGTGTGTCATTAAAGCGGTTCGGTTATAATTACCTCTCAGAACTGTCTTACACGACTGCATTCCCAAACAGCAGGCATCTACCTCCGAACGCAAGATAACATGACTGGGTTTATTGCGTTTTGTCAGCGTACTCTGAGGCGCAAGTAATTTATCATATATGAAAATTATTATATACAGTGCCTTCTCCTTCTGCAATAACTTCCATTTTTCTTATATTCTTCTCATATTTAGCGGCCAGTTTATGAGGAAGTGACGATTTTGTTCTCTTCAGCCCACTGGATGGAAATGCTGCTTTATTCGTAAATGTTTTATGAAATATTCCAATTTTGCGCATAAGTAAATTCACAACTTTGGAAGGAAACATAGCTAGTAATTTGTCAGTCTGGAAACACACCCCCAACCACCACCGCCACAACCGTAACGCCAACCGTGTATGTATGAAGTAATGCGAGGTTGCAGTCTCCACCTCTGATGTAGTTGAAAAAAAAGGAGATATGAGGGAAGGGTAAGGAGAAAAGAACAGGTTGATGAAAAGAGAGAAAGGCATTTTCTGTTAGCAGCGTGACCACTGATGAGAGCTGCGATTGCTGCCACCATATAAAATCTCTTAATAAGACACCATCACCACAGCAACTCTGATTTACAGCGGACATTTACAAAGCAGAGCAGCACCATTAACACTTGAGAATGATACCACAGATCACACATAGATCCACGAGCACAACCGTACACAGAATACAGGCCATTTCTGCAAGATATCACATTTGCACTGAAATAGAGGAAAATACCAGAACGACACAGCCCTTGTAAATCCACATCATAACAGTCATTAAATCCGTTTTTTTAATAACCCTTTCCAGCGAAATTGCATAAGCGTGAATGAGTTGTTTTAGGCAGCCGTTATATTTTTTCATTATGTGACATGAAACGGAGAAGGTAGAATTATTCACAACAAAACAAAGCTTTGGTAATATTACTGAAGATCAATTACATTCTTTCTATGAAATTCAACGGCACTCTGATTTATTTTATAGAGTGTAATTTCAAAACACAGACGAGAGGCAGAAACGCAAACGTGGGAAATGGAGTAGCTGCAATTTTGGACGGTGGTGGTAATGTGCCATAATCTGCTGCCAGGAGATGGCTGATGCTGGACTCCAGACTAAAAAAAATTGACTTTGGAGCCACTGACTCATAAAATGAAACATTCAGGAGCCAGATTACTTTTTGATTTGTTTTTTTTGTTTTGTTTTTTTGCCAAATTATACAGTCACTCAATATAGATCAGAATGCACCGTCATCTATGCTGATGTTCAATGAATTTTGAGGATCTATTGCAATGGATTCACATGGAGATGCAAATCAGCATATCAGAATGATTTCTGAAGGATCTGGTAACACTGAAGACTGGAGTAATAATGTTTTACTATGTTTGAAGAGCTCTTTTCCAAAACGCTATAAATCCATTTTAATAGTTTTCAAGAAAATGACATTTTTTTACCTAGACCTATACATTTTGTTAATATTCAATTTGTCCTGTTAAAATGGTCTATTGGCTCAGTCTGAACATGTTAAACAATGATTGTTAAATGAAACAATTTTGTTGATTATAAATTCAAAGTTTATTTTTTTTGTTTCAAAACGCTATAAATCCATCCTTTTTTTTAGCCTTTTTATATAAAAACATCTAGAATCTCAGTATTGAAAGGGTGACTATATGTTTTAAACAATTTACTGAACTGTTTGATCGCCTGACACGATGTCACACACTTGCTCGCACACACACACACACACACACACGAGGCGAGGCGAGACACCCTTATATTCAAACAAACCTATCTCGGGAACCGAGCCGAGTTGGCGCTCCGAACTCCAGTCCCCAGGTGTAGGTCTCACTGGCTCATCCAGGCCATAAAAAGTGTTGATAGAGTTTAAAGCACTCATGTTGAAGACTGAGCACAAACAAACTCCCTCGCTTCAAAGAACCGCATGTTAGATTGCATCGAACGCTCGCCGAATTCTGATTGGCGAGAGGAGGATATATCGCATTTAGGCTAAAAACAGGTTTGGCGCTTATAGCGTTTTGGAAAGAAACTGCATCTTGCGGTACATTTTAAACAAGGAAATATAACGATTTTGCATGAAACATTGATGGAGCAGAGAAAAGGTTCAGTACAGAGCAAAATGGCATGACAAACAAATTTTGGAAAAGAGCTCTTCATTTTTTTATCAAATAAATGTCTCCTTGGTGAGCATAAAACTTCTTTCAAAAATATTTAAAAAAAAATCTTAAATGGTTAGTTCACCCAAAAATGAAAAGTCTGTCATTAATTACTCACCCTCATGTCATTCCAAACCCGTAAGTTTTTGTACGCAAAAACAAAACAAAATAACGACTTTATTCGACAATTTCTTCTCTTCCATGTCAGTCTCTTACGCAGTTGACATAGAACACACAATCCAGCTCTTCCGTGTTCTACGTCCGAACACCGGCTCAGTATTGGCCGACGCTATACACGTGACCAGCACGATGCATGCGTGTGATGCTAACGCAGGAGCCGCCCAATAATGAGTCGCCGTTCTGACGTAGAACACGGAAGAGCTGGACTCTGTGTTCTACGTCAACTGCGTAGGAGACTGACATGGAAAAGAGATAGTTATTTTTGTTTTGTTTTTGTGCACAAAAAGTATTCTTATCAATTCATAAAATTAAGGTTGAACCACTGTAGTCACGTGGACTATTTTAACAATGCCTTTAGTACCCTTCTGGGCCTTGACAGTGGTAATTAAATTGCTGTCTATGGGGGAGCTCTCAGATTTCATCAAAAATATCTTAATTTGTGTTCTGAAGGTCTGAAGGTCTTATGGGTTTGGAATGACATGAGGGTGAGTAATTAATGACAGAATTTTCATTTTTGGGTGAACTAACCCTTTAATGACCCCAAATTTTTGAATGACAATGCATATTCATTCAGTAAAATATAAATAATTACAAATGATTTAATTTACAACAATTACTAATAATATAATATAATTTTTACATTTAGTTATTTTTTAATACACAATATACCAGTATTGACGATAATCGTGATATTCAAAGCATGAAATATCGATATCGTGTTATTTTAGGGTGTGACAATATACCAGTATTGGCGATAACCATTTCATATTAACCTGTTAACAGTGATTTTCTGTGTTCATATATTTAAATAAAGGGTGATTTCTTTTAATAAGTACTGCATTTTCTTTACTCGTCTTACTCAGCGTGATGTAGCCATGCATGCAGTTATATGCCCTCAAAATTCAAAATACACGGGCATTTTTGACCCGACGAGTTTGTCATTATATTATATGATAAGATGTAGTTGTATTACAATATCACACGAGCAAGAGTGCCGTTTTCCCCAAATCAGCACAAATGCAATGTTCATTTAACTTATAAATGAATAAAATGAACAATGCGAGTTACATTTTAGACACAGTATTGTTAATATTGTTTGTTTTTTTCTTTATTTTTCCAACGAAAATTTCAAATTATGAACAGAGACAGAACAGAACAGAGCCCACGTTTAGAACAAATCAGTTAAATTAATGATTAAATGACCCATTCAATAAAGACGGTCACTTGCTTGCTTCCTGAATGAATCAGTCATTTGAACAAATCGGTTGAATAAATGACTCACTCACTCATTAAGACAGTGACTTGCTATTTTTTAGTTTAGTTTCATATTTAAAGTACATTTTAATTAAAAAGTTAAAATTAGAAAAAATTCCGTATTTAAAAATTGAATTAAATTTATGTAGACAAATTGTAAATGCTGTGTAAATATATTAATGCCACTTCTCACTCTGTGTCACCTCTGTATTGCAAAGATGGATTTTGTTGATAATGATTTCATTTGATTGGTAACAGCCATAATGTATAGGCTACTAGGCTAGTATTCATTTTTATTTATTCAGGTCTTATATAGCCTTAAATTTTACATTACAAAAAGTGCAGCAACCCTGAAAGAGAAAAAACTAAATAAATAAAGTAAATATTATTTAGACTGATACATTTTTACCCCCCAAAGATTCTATAGATACCGCGATATATCGATATCGTGAATTATTTTGGCCACAATAACCGTGGTGTGAAAAATCTAATATCGTGACAGCCCTAACACACACATATATAATGTAGAAAATATGCTTTTAGCTCACAGAGTGTGTAGTTATGGCAGCTATTAGCGGGGGTTAAAACGTTAACCTTGGCCCCTTGGTGCACTTGCTCACACTCTCTCTCTCCCCCATCTTATTTTTTCCCTGCACTCTCTCTTTCTGTGTGCCAAAAACTTGGGTAATGAACAGACCCCTGACAACAGCGCTAAGGGTTGTCTTGACCCCTTTAACTGCACATTTTCATTACTTTTGAAGAAAACGTTGTAAACTAGAAACAGCACATTTAGTTAATGCCTAGTTTCCCTGTGCTCTTCCATAGTGCTGGGCAGTGTGACCAAAAATCTGTATCACATTTCACGGTATATCACTGTACATATTATATATATATATTACTAATTAAATTAATAATATTAATCAGTAGGCTACATTTTTACTGTGCAATTTCTGTAATTTCAATGAAGACCTTTGAGTTTGTGTTTTAATAAACGGTGATATTATTATTATGATTATTATTATCTCTATTAATCGAAGTACACTCGATTGTACAATAGTATATTTCTGTTAATTCAAGTTATACTGAACTTTCATTTTGACAGGGTTGTGAAGATGTTTGGCATCCTGTGTATGTCGACAGTGTCGATAGTTTTCTCAAATTAAACAGTGAAATGTTCATAAAATGACTCCAAGAGCAGCTCTGCAGATGATATATATAGTCTATAGTGAGTGAGACAGCAGACACTTAAAATCATCGCAAGCGTCACGCGTGCTTCAGTATGTGTAGTAGTAGAAGACAAAAATGCGGCACTCATTCATGCAGACTTCAGATTTCAATAGCAGTCTTTTTTTTTAGCTTTAATATTCACAGACACTAATCCATATCGATACCTGATTCAGTGTACAACCATACTTTTGATTTATTCATCTAAAAATTGCCAAATTCTGTGACGAATGACTGTATTCCGCTTTATACAGCAGGTTCTTGTGACTGGATTCCGTGATTTCATACCGTGTTTTCTGCATCACGGAAATGATATGGCTCTACATGGTGTTTGCATTATTAAAGAGAGTTATTATTGTTGTGTAATAAAGTTGTTTCCATTAGTGTAAGAAGGGTATGCAATTAATAGAAGTCTGCTCTCTATATGCTCTACATTGTGCTTCATGGCCATTGAATAGATACAGCAGCTGTTTCAGCTACGGTTTTTGAAAAATACATATCGGTCTCGAAATTGAAACCAGTATATCATATGAACCGGAATACCGCCCAGAACTACTCTTCCAATCATAAAACCCTAACTGGAAGTTTTCTGAACACTGGCTCACTGGCCACTAAGAACAATCATGACGGGCTCTTGAAAGTGTAGTGTAATCTTCTCTGCATGAAAGATGAAATTAATGCAGGTATTTTCTAAAACATATTAACACGTCAATGACATTTGTGCTCACGCGAGAGGCCCGCCGCCTGGAGTCATCAATCATATCAGAAAATGAGAAGCCCTGATATACTGGGTTAAATCTAAAAATAATGGAAAGCATTATCCATCAGTCATGCCTTGAAAAAACAATGGATCCATTTCCATAGGGATCCATTTCAAGGCCAGACTCAAGGGAACACTCGGAGAAAATCGAAAAACGCTGTCAAAACCAATTCACTCAGCAAAATCAACTAATATGTGGGGCACTATTGCTACTTACGAGGGTCTCCTGGTAATCTGTACTGTTATAGAAAGTGCATGGGTCACTATTGTATGAAAACAGCAACATTACAAAGTCTCATATCATCATATCATCACCTGTATACTCTCCGTCAACATTCCTGTTGTGCAGGATACAATGTGCTTCGGATTGGGGTCATTTTCACATGCTTCTGTCTTTTCTCTTTCCTGTGGTCTTTCCAATGGCAACTCACCTTAGCACATGTACAATTTTTACTTTTTACTTAGTTAATATCTAAATCGGGAAGAAATATTTGTTTTAACAGTCCTGCATCCAATTAAAAAGTGTAATACTCATTCAGGCAGAAAAGCATAGAACTCTTCTGTTTCAGATGCACTCTTCTATTTAAGTACCTCACTACAAACTATATCATTTTAAAATAACTAAATATATTATTAACTAACATTATTACATTATATAATGCTTAACAGATCATTACAACACTGTCAACAGGAAAAACTGCTTGTCTGAACAACCCAAAAACACAGTTTCTGCTTTTGTGACATCAGTAAATCTATATATTTGAACATGATATTGTAAACA
Source organism: Megalobrama amblycephala (assembly GCF_018812025.1). Classification (NCBI taxonomy): domain Eukaryota; kingdom Metazoa; phylum Chordata; class Actinopteri; order Cypriniformes; family Xenocyprididae; genus Megalobrama; species Megalobrama amblycephala. The sequence continues at coordinate 12,244,711 of NC_063063.1, read as the reverse complement.
TTGGAAGAGTCGATTGTAATTAGAGGTGCACCGATTACTAAATTTCTCTGCTGATACCGATTATTCAGAATGATATTGGCCGATGCCGATGCCGATACCGATAGTTTATTTATTCTTAAGGAAAAAAAATCTCTCCCAAATAATGTTGCAAACAAAGTAAATAGGTCCAACAGTAAATAAGGTCCTCTCTAGTGTTTTTTGTTAGAGATAGATAGATAGATGATAGATGACATTGTTCACAAGCTGTTTTATTGGCGTCTTTCTGCAGTTGAAGCACAAATAAAGTGGTTACATGAGACGTGATGCATTCTGGTAAGTTGTACTAGGTTATATCTTTCAACATACCTTTGATATTCATGCATGTTTTTCAAGATATAACTTGTATTGAAGAGGAAGAAAAGACTCGCGATTCGCACTGCTGCCTGAACTGCGGCATTACAGCGATCTGACACGTCACATTTAAGAGCGTCAAAATGTCATTTATTGTTTGAATTTCATGATAAAATGGACAGAATTTGAAAACTGAAACTTTTATTCTTATCAGAAGTAACCCAGCACAAAGCCTTTTGCGATTTTTGGACGGGAGGTGCTACAAATAATATTTGAAGCAGCAAAAAATAAAATAAAGACGCAGACCTGGCAACCCTGGCTTGAAATACAAGGATTCATAGGGTCAAAAAGAGTCTGCTTTAGCATCACTATTTTTAAACTGTTAATGTGTTAAAATTCAACACAAAATCTGGTTTGCCAACCGCCAAGAAGAAGAAGAAGAAATTCAACACAAGAGTGATTTTCTTCACACACAGTATGTATGAGTTGCAGTCTGAACGCGTTTTTACGCACCCTTTTGATTGACAGGATATAATCGGCCCTGATCATCGGCCGTTTTTAAACAATAACCGATGGCCGATGGCCAATAGTGATAATAACAGCTTTTAGTAAGTTTTTGTTTGCAGTCAGGTTGGTGCACACTTCACATAACCAAATGCAGAATATGTTCACAAATTGCAAGATAATCATTTCCGACTTCAGTTACGATTTCAAAACTCATTCTTACACAAATAACTAACTGTTATCTTAAAATGTCAAACCCAGTGGTTCTCAATCACAGAGCATTTCCATTACATACTGCAATGAAAAAGGGTGGATAGAAGATGATTATAAATTTTCCAGTAGTACATGGTGGATTAAATTCTGATTAAATGCACTACCTGATATACATGATAGGCGTTGGCAGCCCGACCTTGAAGGAACACAGAGGGGATCCACACGTTGACAAGGGCACGTTGAGTTCTTAGAGACAGGGAAGGAGAGAACACATGGGGAAAGTCTAATTAGAGAAAATCTCAACAAAAGAGAAGTTTAGTGTAGCTACAATCACATTATCTGACCAGGAGTCTTTTACCAAACAGAAGGGAAAAAATTACAAATGTTGACACCATGAACCCTCTGAAGTCGGTCGAGGCGCCAGCGCAAACGAGAACTTAAAATACTCTATCATTTTTGGTCATATAAAGTTTATCTACACTCACAATAACAACAAAACATTGTGCTTTGTAAAATTATGAAAAAGAAACTCGGCGTATACTTCCCTCACAGAAAGAATGTCTACTTTTAAATGAACCAATTCAAATTGAAAACAAATATTCTCAAATATTCCATATGAAACCAATGAGAGGTACAGTCTTTCCCATCTGAGCTCATTATCTATAATGTGCTCACAACCACGTGCAGCGCAGGCTATTCATTCGATAATCATTTATGTGAGACGCGAACAAACAATCTCCATATTGCCTCAAAACAAAACCTCAAGCTTCTTCGAATGCATCTACTTTTCACTGTGAGGAATAAGCCAGTATTTACCTCAGAAGAAGAATGTGATCTTAAGCGGCTTAATTCAGCAGAGAATTTAATTTCTGATGAGCAAGTCATTTATACTTTAATAACTTATATACAATTTATAACTTGGGCTTTTCCCAAACTACAGATTGAAATTTGTGAAATCGAGTGAAATATGTAGGCAACTTTCCATTACTAAATGTCGTACAAAACAAGGATGTAAATTTTTAAGCTCTACAATGTAATATAAATATGATATAAAAGCAGCCTTTTACATGACCCACAAGTTTAACATTAAATACATATTTCCATCAGGCGTTTTTAATGACTGACATCTTCTCATGCACAAAGGTTGTAGCTGTATGGAAGAGGTGCGTGAAGGCTCCGTATGTAAAAACAGAAGCAGCATTCAATCTCCCTATTTTTAGCACAGTCTTTTCTGTTAGATCGGAGGCATCGCTTTATGGAATTCCATACCATCGATTTGATTCTCAAAAGAGGCTCGCTGTACACCACCTCCAACACACATACATACAAATATAAAAAGAACAGCGAGTAGGAGGCCACTTACGTCTCAAAGTCAGATAGGCTGGGATCGTCAGAGGTCTGGCTCAGGTCCCCTGGCACCTGTCCAAAAGCAAAGCGCATGAGGTCATGGTGAGCGTTTCGTTTTGCGTCCAACTGAGTTTGCTGATTAACACTGTAATGTTGCATAAACTTCCAAACCGGCTACATTCTGTAGTTTACTTATCTGATGAAAGCATGACAGTCCAGTAATATTTACTGAAAATAATTTAGTTGGTCCCAAGTAAAATTTAAATAAGAATAAAAAGTTCCTCCATATTAGGGGGAAGCTCTCAATGACTGCACATTTACCTCTCATTCCTGAAAACACATGAGCCTAACCAGGAACATGCTCTAATCCTATTTGAATGTGCATCTTATCTTGTGGTGAAAGTGTGGTAATGTCAGCATTTACAGGGGTCACGACTCACAGGCTGCTGCATCTTGGCAGGCAGTGGCACCAGAGAGGAACAGACACATGAGCCATAAAAGCTAGATAAACCATCCACCGTATACAGTTCAGCACAGTTACAGAAGGCCATGGTTCAAAGCCACTGCCGTCAGATGTATCAAAAAGTAATCAGTGGCCAACAGATAAGCACTGAACAGGAAAGAGAGAGGATGGATGGGAGCCACGAGGTGAAACACACTGTGGCTGAGAATGCCACTACAGACAGACTGGTCAAATTAAATGCATACTTCATCCAAAAATAGAAAATAGCTTTGTGGGAAGAACAGACAAAAAATTAAACCGTTATTCACAGAACATTTTCTAGCAACACTTTATTTTCCAGTGTCTATGTTACACATTATATAGTAATAACTGTAAATTATGCATAACTGCATGCAACTAACCCTAAACCAAACCCTAATCCTAACACTATAGTAAGTACGTTAATTTCACTCGGTACCTGTGACGATTCATTGTGACATTTGGGTTTTTGTTAGAAAAGAATCCATATTTAAAACTTTAAAAACTAAAATAACTTCCGGCAGAGGGCCTATCCAAATCGAATCACATCGAATCAGAGATTACTCTTTTGTTGATTTGTGTAGACCGTCTGCCAGAAGTTAGCTATTTTAGCTTATAAACTTTTAAATATGGATATTTTTCTTACAAAAACCCATCGCTTCGCTTCAGAAGGCCTTTATTAACCCCCAAAACCATATGGATTATTTTTATGATGGATAGATGCACTTTTTTGGACTTCAAAATCAGGAGCGTCATTCACTACCTTTTATAAAGCTTGAAAGAGCAAGGATATTTTATAATATAACTCCAATTGTGATCGTCTGAAAGAAGACAGTCATATACACCTAGGATGGCTTGAGAGTGAGTAAATCATGGGATAATTTTCATTTTTGAGTGAACTATCCCTTTAACAGCCTGGAACAAACTTTTTTTTTATTATTACAGCAAATGACTCTATGCATTATCTGTTTATTTCCTGTTTTAACTAATGTTTTTTTTTACATTTGTTCTATGACTATGACTTTTGACTGTATAAACATGACGCTCTCTAAAGACGCACTCTCACCTGAGAGCACACACAGCAAGATCCTTGAGCAATGCCAAGTGTGCCTTCCTCACACAATAAATATTTTTAATACCAACCCAGATTACAGACCTCTAATTAGCAAGCTGTACATGCGCATATCTGCGTCTTTATGCAGAGGAAACTCGCAGCTCGAGGTTTTCTTTTTACTGTATATATACAATAAATGTATGTGTGCTTATGTATGTATATATATATAGGGCTTGACATTAACTTTTTTGCTCACCAGCCACTGTGGCTAGTGGTTTTCCAAAGTTACTAGCCACAATTTAGACATGGATATCATGGGGGAAAACTGCCATATAGATGTTTTTAATATAATCTCATAATTTGGCAGCAGTTAAATTAGGCTGCTGTCACTTTAAGACATGATGCACGGATCCATTATACTGTTACATATGCGTGTTTACGTTCACGTGCACAATATACAGGCAGTAAAAAATAACTAAAATTAGTACGAGCCCATACTACGAGGTTTAGAATGAAAGTTATTTATGAATCATGATTTACTCATGAAAACATGGTCAGTGAATGAGACCCAGTGTTTGTTTTTTTTTCCTTTTTCTTTTTTTTCTGTTAATCACTGAGTTGTAAATAACAACCCTTGCCCAGTTAAGCTATGCCAGTACATATATCTATAATTACACTGTAACAAGGACACCTTAAAGGTGCCCTAGAATGCTTTTTCACAAGATGTAATATAAGTCTAAGGTGTCCACTGAATGTGTCTGAAGTTTCAGCTCAAAATACCCCATAGATTTTTTTAAATACATTTTTGTAACTGCCTATTTTGGGGCATCATTAAATATGTGCCGATTCAGGCTGCTTCCCCTTTAAATCCTCGCACTCCCCGCCCCAAGCTCACGACTCTATAATACATTGCATAAACAAAGTTCACACAGCTAATATAACCCTCAAAATGGATCTTTACAAAATGTTCGTCATGCATCATGTGAGTATAGTATTTATTTGGATGTTAACATTTGATTCTGAATGAGTTTTAGGCTATGCTCTTTGGCTAACGGGCTAAAGCTAACATTACACACTGTTGGAGAGATTTATAAAGAATTAATTTGTGTTTATGAATTATACAGACTGCACGTGTTTAAAAATGAAAATAGCGAAGAAACGATGGTAACTTTAACCACATTTAACAGTACATTAGCAACATGCTAACAAAACATTTAGAAAGACAATTTACAAATATCACTAAAAATATCATGTAATCATGGATCATGTCAGTTATTATTGCTCCATCTGCCATTTTTCGCTATTGTTCTTGCTTACTTACCTAGTCTGATGATTCAGCTGTGCACAGATCCAGACGTTAATACTGGCTGCCCTTGTCTAATGCCTTGAACATGAGCTGGCATATGCAAATATTGGGGGCGTACATATTAATGATCCCGACTGTTACGTAACAGTTGAGATTCGCCTGTTCTTTGGAGGTCTTTTAAACAAATGAGATTTACATAAGAAGGAGGAAACAATGGTGTATAATATAATATAATATAATATAATATAATATATCAATGTGTTTTATTTCATTGTATGGCAAAAGCAGTGTAGTGATTCTTCAACAATTTTGTGTCCCATGAAAATAATAACAGCATTTGGTTGAGTAGTAGGTCTGGGGTTGACAATATTGAATATTATTCATGTTGAGTTCATGTTAACAACATTGGCCGACATGAATATAATGCAATGTACTGACGGTCGAAAACATAGAAGACATTTGCAAGTAGATTAAAACAGTGGCCAGTAAAACACCTACTGTATATGCGAGTTCATCATTTATGCTGTGCATTGGGGTATGTGAATAATGGTGGTAAAAATAACCACAATTCTTAGCAAATAATCTGAATAATTAAAATTGCATGTAAACGGGTTGCTCATGTCATGTAAACATAGTCGTTCACTCAAACTAAGAAGACTTTTTTTTAATTGAAAACATTCGTAGCTCCATTAAAAAAGAAAAAAAAGATATAATATGCCCTCATTTAGCTGGCTAGGTAAATGCATTTGAGACAAGAAGGTAATTGGCACAGACAGACAGTTAATGATGGAAGAGGGGGCAGACCCATGGAAGCAGACAGCGATCTGCCCAGAGTGTCTGGACTGCAGAGATAGAGAAGAAAGAACAACCACTCAATGAAGGTTCGGTTTCACACACCCACAGAGAGGCATGTGTGTGTGCTTGCATGTGCTTACTGGGCCACGCAGGTCGATGAGTTCCTGCCTCATCTGTCCGATCAGGTTGTCTTTGGCCATGAGGGAGCGGTACAGCCTCTCGTTAAACTCAATCAGCTCTCCGTGCATCTCAGCAACCTAAAAAACACACACATTGACAAACTCGCATCAAACTCCCACCAAAACAGGCTGCTTAGTGCAGCTTCACTAGTGCTTGGCAGCTGTCTTGAAGCAGGTTGTAGTATGTGACATTTCTTAAAGGTACACTGAATATGAGTTAGCTGGGTTTTGACTCTCAGGTGTGGAAGTGTTCAGCCGGTGAGCGTTAACTGCTCGTTACAGCGAGTCTCGCACCTGCCCGGTGACTCGTCAGCTGTCATCAAAGTAAGTGACACAGACATGGAGGCAGGCTCCAGTCTGCTATTCAGAACTTGCATTCATTTGTTTATGGAAATCATATGTCAGGGTATATTTGGGTTAGCGGCGTTTTGCCTGACAGAAGCATCATGTCACTTTTTGACATGTTTGTCCTGGTTGCTGGGCCGCACCTGGCCAGACAAACAGGCATGAATGAGTCAAAAAAAAATGAGTAATGCAATATTCTGATCTTAAAAGTGAACACAAATGCCATAAAACTGCATTTTTGGAAAAGGATGAACACAAAAGAAAACAAAAAGAAAAATAAAGTGAATTTTGTGTTTTAGGCTACTCTACATATGCAACCAGAATGCTAAATTAGCAAAATCTTGAAATAAACGTGTACAGTGCATCCAAACCAGATGCAACATCTCATCCATGAATTTTTGTGTCATTTTGTCAGTTGCTTGGTTTATTATGAATCTTATTGGTCCAAGATCCTGCTCAACATTTGTTTTTGATAAAGATAAATCGTCCCCTTGGAATTATAAGGTTCTATCTGACATTTTTGTCAAAATTGAGTTATTCAAATATTCATATTCTGTGACAACTTATTTACATAGGTGACGTTTATTTTTTTTTAAGTTCTGTACATTTTAGGACTTTTTTTTAGAAAACAAAAAGGTTCTATCTACAAAGTCGAACTCTAACTTGGTTCTAAGGTTCTATTTGCGTGAGCCAATCGGCACTTCGAATCAGCACTTCGAAACATTTATTTTGCTATTTTTACATTTTTATATTTATATTTTACATTTATTTTTCACAATTTTCATATAATTTTCATTTCAATCTTTAATTTATGCATGGTACGTAATAAAACACTTATTTTGCATATTTTATGTTTTACATTTAGGGTACACGACAACGATGTACTAAAAACTGAAAATGTTTTGCATTCAGACGACAACAATGTCCCCATTCACACGGATCAGTGAAAACGACTAAAAATGCTGTATTATTCATGCCAGGCCAGTAGTTGGCGATGTCACTTTGTAAAGAAATACTACGCGCCTACAAGACTGAACACGTATGATGTCACATTTGTCACAAATTTGTGTTTTTGTAGTTTACACGAAGAAGATAGCGGTATCATTTTTAAAAACTTGAACTTTGGATCCCATTTTCAAAAGTTTCAAGATCTTGACCAAAAATTGATGCACCTCTTGATGGAAATAACATCACAACATTTATTTCCATCGAGAGGTGCATCATTCTTTGGTCAAGATCTTGTAATGACAATGCAAGAGGTGAGCACTCTGTAAAGTCTCCTCCAGCACATCCCAAAAACTTACACTGAGGTTAAGGTCAGTGCCAATTCATGTGTGAAAATGATTCTTCATGCTCCCTCCCAACAATTTTTTCACAATTTGAGCCTGATGAATCTTGACATTGTCATTCTGGAATATGGCCATTATACATCTTAATACATGGTTGTTTAAGCAATGAAAATCTACGCACTCCATCTTTTAGGGTTAAAAGAACCGTTGCCAAACATATACTGTAACATGCTAGAAAAATAATAATCACTGTAATAATGATCCATCCATAGACTCTTAAGTATTTGCCTATTAAAATCCAAACAGCGACTTTGTTTTTGGCCGGGCAATGTATGAAAGTGAGTAATTAGCTTTACATTTGTTTACTATAAGTTCATCTGTCTATATTTCCATAGTACAAAGTTCCAAGCAGGATTACTTAACATTAAAAATCTATCACATTGCACCTGATATAGACACGGTGTATTAGGTATTACAAAAAACTGACAAAAAAAAAATTGAACAAAAAAACTTCACAAAATGTATTTCAAAAAGCACTGAATGAGAAGTTGGCAGTCTCAAAGAATCTCACAAAGCAGTTTGAACTACAGAAATAGCGTCAAAACTTTTGTAATTGATTGTCAGACACGGCCCTCTATCTGGCTACTTCACTGCCTATTGCAGTGCTTTATATAGCACCTAGTTGTTTCACAGTATTAAATCCATTTCTCAAAGTCTTTTTTTAGTAGCTTGTGTGACAACTTCAAAAATAGTTACCCTTTCAACATGTTAAAAGGAGCGTTAAGCTTCAAAATACATATTTTACAACAGAGCTATAAACATCTTGTCATGAAAGCAATTGTGAGTACTGGAACACAAGCACGTACAAGAATCGCTCAGCATTAACAAACATTCACTACACCATGCCAAAAGCGTGATTAACCATCAAGCTGGATACAAACGGGAAATAACGCCAATTCTGCCTTATTTACACACCCAGAATCGATACACACCCTTCATTCATCTCCTGCAGTCGCCGTGGCTCCACATGACAGACTACTCGTAGTATTCTCATTCATCACATTTATTTATCTGCGGCAAGGCCTTCGAACAACACATTAAAAAATGGAAATTAATTTTAAGCGTCAAGGAACCCAATTAATTCTCTGCGAGGAAGCGAGCTAATCAGTTTGTTGTTCAGTAAGCAATAAGCTGGCTGCGTCCTTCCAGCTCGCTGGGTGAATTTCCGACCTGCGCTGCCGCGTGTTAGCACTTTGGGTTTATCTAAACAGGCGACAGGTTCACACACTTCAGACAACGTATCAAACCTCATTACTGGGCCTTAGCAGGAATCCGAGTGTGTGACTGTATCTGGATTCGCCCATTGTAATTACAGGCCGCCCCAGTGCTCCAGCGCAGATATCAAGAACACTGTATTCCACAATTATCCCTAGTCATTATTTCCATGAAGGAAAGAAAAACAATTGAGCAGAACACAAAACCACACAAGCATAGCATCTCTGAAATAAGTCAAAGCCGAGGTGAAACCGAATAAATGTCAAGATGGATGAAAAGTATGTGTGCGTTTTCATAAGCAATAAGCACAAGTAGATGGGAGCATATTAATGAGAGGAAAGTTAGAGGAGATGGTTTTTCATTTTTATACCTGATCTATATGTCAGAAGGTTTTGTAAAAGCAAAACAAAAGGAGGAGACATGTTTTGTGAAAGTGTTTGCCGAAACTATTTAAAGTTCAGAACTATTTAATACTGCTTTTATAATGGATTTAAACCATCAACCAAACAAATACCATATATAAAAGAATTTATTGATTGTAGTTCGGATTCTTTTTAACAAATCTGATCTTAAATGGTTCAGTTAATAATTCTTTTAGTACTTTTGAGAAATAAATGTATGGAAAATCAAATGCTTTTCTTATTACATTTTTTACCCTAGAAGTTTGCTGTCATATGATGAGGCCATTTTAAATTTCAACACAGCAGATATAACAAACATATAAGAAATCAAGTGTGTAAACACTTTTAATGACTTCTCACAGACCTATTAAAGGACCATAAATTCCATACAATATTAAGTAAGGGATAATCCACGGCTACCGGTGCATTAAAGGGATAGTCGAATTGCGCATTTTGCATACGGTCGTCCGCCGGAAGCTAGTTATTTGAATTTATAAAGTTTTAAATATGGATATTTTTCTTACAAAAATGCATCGCTTCGCTTCAGAAGACCTTTATTAACCCCCTGGAGTCATATGGATTACTTTTTTTTTTTTTATGGATGGATGCATTATTTTTGTTTTAAAGGTCCCGTTCTTCGTGATCCCATGTTTCAAACTTTAGTTAGTGTGTAATGTTGTTGTTAGAGTATAAATAAAATCTGTAAAATTTTAAAGCTCAAAGTTCAATGCCAAGCGAGATATTTTATTTAACAGAAGTCGCCTACATCGAACGGCCAGTTTGGACTACATCCCTCTACTTCCTTCTTTAATGACGTCACTAAAACAGTTTTTGACTAACCTCCGCCCACAGGAATACACAAGAGTTGCGTTTGTAGAGTGTGTTTGTCGCCATGTCGTCGAAACGCTGTTATTTTCATCCCGCAGTCCAATCACCGGGTCTGATTCCGGCTCAGATTGATAGGGCAAAATTAAAGACATGTTTACAATAACACTGAGCGCGTGCATCTCCACGCTATGGTAAGAGGCGTGACCTTTCCGGGCAAGGTTCGCTAAGCTGCTGTCGAATCACAACACAGGAACCGCTGGCACAATCAGAACTCGTTACGTATTTCTGAAGGAGGGACTTCATAGAACAAGGAAGTCATCAGCCCGTTTTTATGACAGTGGAAACAGTGGTATACAGATAAGTAAATTATGTGAAAAATACAGTGTTTTTTAACACGCGAAACATGAACACATGTTATATTGCACACTATAAACACAATCAAAGCTTCAAAAAACCACGAAAAACGGGACCTTTAAAATTTGGGGCCCCATTCACAACATTATAAACCTTGGAGGACTAAGGATATCTTTTTTAATATATCTCTGATTGTGTTTGTCTGAAAGAAGATTGTCATATACACCTAGGATTGCTTAAGGGTGAGTAAATCATGGAATCATTTTCGTTTTTGGGTGAATTATTCCTTTAAACGATTTTAATGCATGACGTAGAGCCACCCGACGAAGTTCAAATCATTAAATGTACAGCTAACCATGGATTATCCCGCTTGTACCATTTACAGTGCAATATTTGACCGTAAGGGTACAAATGACGGTTATTTTCATCAGCTATGGCCAGTTAGATCTAGCATTCTGCCCGCTTTGAATAAGACAGAGAGATATAGTAATGCAGTAAGGATTACATTTATTTATTTGAATGAATGAATTAAGTCTATGGAATTTATTTGAATTAATTATCGAGAGAGAGAGAGAGAGATGCATCTGTGAATTACCTGCGTCTGTGCAGCATCTCTCTCCACTAACAATAAATTTGTGAGTTTAATTACTTCAAAAACAGCAATGTTACAACCTCTCTGCTGAGAAATATAATGTAGCGATTCAGTAGATCATGGCATATATATTTATATATAAATATATATATATATATATTTATATACATTGGATATAAAAGGTGCCTTTAAAAGTTTTTTTTGTTTGTTTGTTTCTGAAAGAAGTCACTTATGCTCACTAAGACACGAAACTAAAAATACAGTAAAAACAGACACATTGTGAAATATTACTACAATTTAAGATAACTGTTTTTTATTTTAATACATTTTAAAATATAATTTATTCCTGTAATGGCAAAGCTGAATTTTCAGCAGCCATTACTCCAGTCTTCATTGTCACATGATCATTTAGAAATCATTCTAATATTCTGATTTGCTGTTCAAGAAACACTTATTATTATCAATGTTGAAAACAGTTGTGAAAACAGTTGTGCTACTTTTTGTAGAAACTGTAATTTTTTTTTTTTTTTTTTTTTTAAACTTCAAAATAAATAAATGTATTTAAAATATAAATCTATTCCTGTCTCTCCCTATGATGTCCCCCAAATACACAGGGTATTAGGCTTGTTGAAAGAATAAAAAGTGGCATTTGAAGGAATGGATGAAAGGAGCAAATTTATTTATAAAGTTACATTTTTTATAATTTTTTTTTTAACTTATGACTCCATTTCTACTGAAAAAAACATTAAATATTCACTTGGCTATCTCCAAAGCTCACACTTGAATTGCCCTTAGATCATTAGACATGAAGGTGCCCTGGAAGCCTGTCTGAAACCAGGGGGAACCTTCATACATAGTCATTGACAGCAAGGCTTCTTTCTGTTTCAAACACAGCCAATAATTCACTACTTGGTGTGTTTGAGGGGGCTTTGAGTCATCCACGGAGTCTTGAGGTTAACTGAGACTTACTGAGACCCCTACCCAAAAAAATCCAACAACAGCAGGTTATATTACAGGTCTCTGGTCTTCTGGGGTAAAGCTGTTGCTTGCATTTTAGAGCAGTGCTTTTTTTTTTTTTCAGACGCAGGTGTTGCTGACAGTTTGTCTGCATGGCTGTCAGCGAGCGGGAACGAGTGCTGAGCCAGGTGTCCTGAAAGAAAAAGACTTGGTCAAAGCAGAAGGAGGGGATGGGGGAGCGTGGCCCGCAGCAGCTCTAATGCCCGTAATTGGATGTGAAACAAGTTTGAGAAGTGAGCTTAGAAGACAGGCTTAGCAAACACAAACAGACTTGAAGTGTCAGAGGAAGAGCGAGGGACTGGGGCGGTGGAGAGATGGAGGAGGGGGATAAGTGTGACAGTGAATGTGCTGCTATCACTTTCTTCCCCAGGCAAACACTCACTGACAGAAGGAGAGTTCGGCCTGGCAAAGAAGATTCTAACTGATGGGTAGAAATGCAGTAGAGATAAAACAAGAATGGAATAGGGACACAGGCCCAATAAGGACACAACCAGAATAAAAGAGCAGCGTAAGAGAATCTGAGCTTTGAAATCAGTTAAGTAAGAGAATGATCATTATCATCATTTGATACTGGAGTTCATTACACAAAGTACATCAAACCAAGAAAATGAACATATCCTCTAAATGATTCGACCCCCACTGGATAGGCGATATTGATTTTCACTAAGTTAGTGCTTATACTTCATTTATATGACTTAAATGCTATAGTTACATATAAAATGTACATATACATGCATACACTACCAGTCAAAAGTTTGAAATAAATTACATAGATAAATAGATAGATAGATAGACGATCGATCGATAGATAGATAGATAGATAGATAGATAGATAGATAGATAGATAGATAGATAGATAGATAAAAATGTAATTAATTCTGGTGATGGCAAAGTTGAATTTTCAGCAGCCATTACTACAGTCTTCAGTGTCACATGATCATTCAGAAATCATTATAATAAGCTGTTTTTGTTTGTTTGTTTCAAAGAAATACTTTTATCTGGCAAGGATGCATTAAAATGATCAAAAGTGACAGTTAAGCAATCATCCATTTATAATGCAACAAAAGATTTCTTTTTCAAATAAATGTTGCTCCTTTGAACTTTCTATTCACTGAAGAATGATGAGGGCATTTTGATTATTATTGTTTGTTTGTTTTTAGTTTATAGGCCTACTTATTTTAAGCAAAATATAAAAATGGTCCAGACTTCAAGAGCAAAACCCTGAACCCACATACAGTATCTTTTCTGTCACAAGGCCTTCTGCCATACATATGTAAAAATAAAAATAGCTTAATACAACATCTAATCTTACATTTTAATATTCAACTTTAATTGGACTGATGAAATGATGACATAAATATATTTTAAAAATTCTTTTTAAAAGAATAAAAGATATTGGCTCTGAGGGCCCAATATCCTCATCTTTGATGACTATTTTTGACTGTTTAGGATTTTTTCTTTAACAAAGCCACTACTGGTACCAAGATGGAAGTTTATTCACATCAGAACCAAAGTAAAAAAAGGTCCCCCTGCCTACATTGAGGAAAGTATGACTAGTTGCAGAATCACATACTATACTAAAATATAATATAAACATTATAAACATTTGCTGGAAATGCTGAGTATGTTTTTAAAAAAGTAATGCAGAGATTATATCTTCTTAGGAGGTTACAACATTTTGGTGTGAGTCAACATATTTTAGAGATGGTTTAGAAGAATCTTGTCAAGAGTGTTATATGTTTTAATATGACTATGTGGTATGGACTATTGCCAGTTGTGTCGAGTAGTTAAAATTGCTAGTGCAATTGTATGACAACCACAAAGACAACTGAATGAAATTTATCAAACAAGAGTCAAACAAAAAGCACAGGTTATTACTGAAGATTGTTCTCATCTCTTGAATATTAAATTTCAGCTTTTACCATCAAAAAGACATTGTAGGCAACCTCAAGCAAGGAAAAATGTACATCAAATGTCATTTATGCCAACTGCCATTAGAATTTTAAATACTGGGATCTGAGTGTGAGGGGTGATTGTGTTACTTGTTGTCTTTTATGTGATGTCTGTGATGATATTGAATGTGTTAAAGGTGCCATCGAACATTTTTTTACAAGATGTAATATAAGTCTAAGGTGTCCCCTGAATGTGTCTGTGAAGTTTCAGCTCAAAATACCCCATAGATTTTTTTTAATTCATTTTTTTAACTGCCTATTTTGAGGCATAATTAGAAATGCGCAGATTCAGGCTGCGGCCCCTTTAAATCGCGTGCTCTCCGCCCCCTCCCGAGCTCTCAACTCTATCACTGCATAAACAAAGTTCACACAGCTAATATAACCCTCAAAATGGATCTTTACAAAGTGTTCATCATGCAGCATGTCTAATTGCCTAAGTACAGTATTTATTTGGATGTTTACATTTGATTCTGAATGAGTTTGAGGCTGTGCTCCGTGGCTAACGGGTAATGCTACACTGTTGGAGAGATTTATAAAGAATGAAGTTGTGTTTATGAATTATACAGACTGCAAGTGTTTAATAATGAAAATAACGACGGCTCGTCTCCGTGAATATAGTAATAAACGATGGTAACTTTAACCACATTTAACAGTACATTAGCAACATGCTAACAAAACATTTAGAAAGACAATTTACAAATATCACTAAAAATATCATGTAATCATGGATCATGTCAGTTATTATTGCTCCATCTGCCATTTTTCGCTGTTGTCCTTGCTTGCTTACCTAGTCTGATGATTCAGCTGTGCACAGATCCAGACGTTAATACTGGCTGCCCTTGTGTAATGCCTCGATCATGGGCTGGCATATGCAAATATTGGGGGCGTACATATTAAAGGTGCTAAAGAGGATGTTTTGTTTTATACATTTTTGCAATATTACTTGAAACTGTCTTTACTAATGGATAAAAGACTATTTATTAGGTGCACTGAACATAATAATATTAATATACATCATCTGTGCACAAGGTAGGGCCTTAAAAACATCAGCCAATCGTTTACGCGATCATCGCGTAAACGATTGGCCCTCTGGCTTGTCAATCACTGCCGTGACGTTTCCTTGTGAGAGACGAGCGCGGCTGCGCGCTCCAGTAACTTTCCACACTCCACAGGCGCTGCATGCAATGTTTTTGTCAGGAGACAGGAGTAACAACTGCAGATTATGAGTTACCTGCGGTGAGTCCGACATAATGAATCCAAAAAACACGACACAGCGAATGCCGGTGTTAAACACTCGTGTTCCAATACTCGTGCACGAGTTTTGGGAGGCGTTCCTTTGAAGTGAGCTGTGAAGGAGGGGGCTGTTCTTACGCATGCGCTCATTTGAAAAACTCAGTAACAGTCTTTGGATTCTCAGTCGACGAAAAAATCCTCTCTATCACCTTTAACACTCTGAGGTCTAAAAACGCGCCGGCGCGTTTTGCAGGTTTTTTTTCACATTGCAGCAAAACAGACTTAAAATACTCTGTCATTTTTTGTCATAGAGACATAAGTAATACATCAATTGAAACTATAGAATATCTCCTTTTATTTGTATACACTCAGAGTAAAAACAAAATGTTGTGCTTTTTGTAAAATAAAGAAAACTAACATGATGCGTGATCTCTCATCTCCCTCTGAACGAAGTCCAATCTGATAGTTCTCAGAAAATGAAGTGTAACTTAGTGAATACTAATCACAAAAAATTCATACTTATGTCTAACAAAACGTTGAAATGTCAGGTTTTAAATCGTGCAAGTCGAATCAAAAACAAACATTCTGTGTTTATGTAATCTGTATGAAAAGAGAGCCATGTCAGAAGTCCGTGATTCAGCTCATTACCCACTAATGCGGCCACACCCACGGAGCCAGCGCTATTCACAGGCAAATTCAGAGACAACACATGCATTCATCATCTCAATCGTGTATTTATTGCCTTGAAAATTGTTTATCTGGATGAAAAAGCCATGGTTAGCGATCTCTGGAAGACATTCAGTAAATTCCTGTTTGTTTTCTTCTATTGATAAGTTTTAAGTGAGTTTTTGTTTCTTTAGCGCCCTCCGGCTGTAGTATGAATTGGTAAACACCATTCATGGAATATCGTCTTCTTCTTAGGTGAATTTGTGGACTAAAATGCACAGAGCGCCCTCCGGCTGCAGTATGAATTGCAAACACCAGCGCTCATAGAGATAACAATGAATATTAAATAAAAAATAACTCCTCTGTATAGAAAATTGACATAAACATATGAGAATCCTATATTTCTCCAAATGTGCATGCTTTTAAACTAAAAGCCTATATTCAGACTCTTTGCATCACAGAAATACATTATATTTTAAAGTATAATATAAAACCATTATTTTATATTGTAATAAAATTTTTCTGTATGTTTCATATACCATGATGAGCTTGAGACATCACAGAAGTTTTTTTTCACAGCCTACCTGACTGAAATGCCTCATTAATATGCAAGTCTTTTCAGGTCATTACTATTCAATTCTTTTGTCTTCACAGGTGAGAATGAGCCATTATTCATGGAGATTCACGCCTCCTCGCATACCGTGTTTCTTGGCAAAAAGTGTCTTACAAAAACTAAATCAGTATATTGTTATAAATGAAAGAGTAGTCAGCATAATTTTTACATAATTTTGAAGCAAAAACTCTAGTCTACAACCTTCAATACCCAAAAGTCTTGTGAACACAGATTTAATATACTTTTATTGGCCTTATATCAGTGACTTAAGTTTTTTGTTTTTTCAGTAACCACGCATAAACGTTATTCCTTCAAAACACAAACATGTACACACATTCCTCACATATTATGGTAGCCTAGTTTGTGCTGAATACAGTGTAATGACACTTGTGTCATTAATATGTTTATGAACAACTGAAAAAAGCACAAATGTCAGGGCATGTCAAAACTTCTCCAGGCCCCAAATCAGCCTCAGACTCCAGAGGGTTAATGATCCCGATTGTTACATAACAGTCGGTGTTATGTTGAGATTCGCCTGTTCTTCAGAGGTCTTTTAAACAAATGAGATTTATATAAGGAGGAGGAAACAATGGAGTTTGAGACTCACTGTATGTCATTTCCATGTACTGAACTCTTGTTATTCAACTATGCCGAGGTAAATTAAATTTTCAATTCGATGGCACCTTTTACTGTGGTGAAGCCAAAGACAAATTTCCACTTGTGGACAATAAAGTGACTAACTAAACTATACTATACTCAACATACTATAATATTCCTAAAGTGTTTCTCACTATATGGTCACTGTCATGACTCACATTTTTTCCCACATCCAGATGGTATAATGTGAGCAGGTGGTGCTATGAGGTGGGTCACAGCTACGAAGTACTTGAGACCAGTCTCTCCTGTGCACAAGGTGTCCTGATGGTCACAGGTGGCCGCTACACAGACATAACACCTCCATGGCAAAGATCTCCCAGCCCAGTGTCCTATTGCACTCAGCATGACACAACCTTTAATTCCACCATCACAACAAGGACTCCACACACCATGAACACACTTAATCTCTTTTAATTTGTATTTCAAATAAAAGACCCTCAGAGGCACGTCCACCCCTGTCTCACTCTGTCCATCCACGTGTCATATTTTCATTTTTAAAAAATTAAAAATGAAATGTGCATTCAACACTATACTTTGTGTTTTCTTACCCTGACATTAAATTACAGCAATTGTTTAATGCTGCTGTATGAGTGTTTCTAATACAGCAGCTGAGGGAGTGATGGCTAATTTGACATCCTTCTGTCTTCTGACCAATGTAATCAATCTCTCTATACTTTTTTCCTCTTTTGGAAAGTCACGGAAATACTATTGTGGATTTTTTTTCTTTTGATATTAGGACAAATGGGAATGCAAAAACTAAATTTGCTTTAGTTTCTGTTGACCATTATCCATGGGTTTCAAAGATGTCACTTCCGCTATGCCCGTCGCCATATTTGTGTCCGGTCACAGCTGCGCGCTCTGTTTAAGTCTATGGTGACAGCAGCTACAACTACCAGAGGAAGGCCAACAAAACACTCTCAGAAGGTTCACAACAAATTTACAATATGTTTGGGATATGTGGTGCTGTTAGCCGTTTCAACAGTCGTCAGAACTACAAATTTATTTGATCCCAAAGGAGTTAGATCGGCGGAATTATTGGCTTCATTCAGAAAGAACCACACCACTGGCAGCCAAACAGCAACGCACAACATTAATAACTGCTGGGACTGTAATTTACATTTATAACGAGAACACTATTGTAATAAAATGTTGTGAATTCTCTATGTTGTTGTTTCAGCGTGTTGTTGTGGGAAGAGGGCGTCTACTGGAGTTAAACATTGATTACATAACTTGTTCAAACTTCACTTGTGCATTCACGTAATTTTGTGCAGATAAAACTTGTAATATTAATTTTATTAAGTATAAATATCTGACTATTCTCATAAAGGATGTGTTTCGTTGAGGAAATAACCCACAGAGCTGATGATCATATAGCTTCAGCGCGAGCGCTCAAAAAGTAAGGCTTGTAACACAACGTTGTATACTTGTAACACAACGTTGTGAATTATTTGGGCTTATCTGCTGTGTTTCGGAGTTCCATGACGTTACTTCAAGTTCATATATGCGCGATTTTGTGCAAATACTAGTTGTAGTATTATTTTCATTTTGTATAAATATCTGAATTATTTTATATAGGATGTGTTCCGTTGAGTTAATTAACTTTCAGTTTATGAGTTTTTATTCTCTTCAACTTCAGCGTGCGCAGCTCAAACAGCAATGATTAAGTCATTAAATTTTTACAGTAATATTAAAACTTTAATTTTTTTTTTTAAATGAATGCATTATTTTTAATAACTAGCTCTTATATTGTTCTCGTATTATATTCAGCAACACATGGTTTGATTAATAAGGATCACGAACAATAACAGATTTTTTTCTCAAATCATCTCATTTTGATAACAGTATTATTTGAGCTGCACGCGCTGAATGAACACCCGTAAAATTAAGCACTTTGCTAGAAGGTTAATTAACTCAAAGGAACACATCCTATATAGGGTAATTCATATATATTTATACAAGCTAGACATAAAATTACAACTTATATTTGCACAAAATCATGCACGCATGTACTTGAACTAAGTAATGTAGTCAGCTCGTGTCGTGAATTTGTTCATCCTGTAATAACACGCCGAAACACACCAACTAGAATTCACAATATTTTAATACAATATTGTATACAATTATAATGTTATGTAAATTACAGTCCAAGCAGTTATTAATGTTGTGCATTGCTGTTTGGCTGCCAGTGGTGTGGTCCTTTCTGAATGAAGCCAATAATTCCGCCGATCTAACTCCTTTGGGATCAAATAAATTTGTAGTTCTGACGACTGTTGAAACGGCTAACAGCACCACATATCCCAGACATATTGTAAATTTGTTGTGAACCTTCTGAGAGTGTTTTGTTGGCCTTCCTCTGGTAGTTATAGCTGCTGTCACCATAGACTTAAACAGAGCGCGCAGCTGTGACCGGACACAAATATGGCAGCGATAACATACAGTGACGTCACATGAAACCCATGGATAGAAGTTTACCCAACTACACTCTTAAAAATAAAGGTTCCAAAAGGGGCAGCGTTGCCAAGTCCATGGTTTTCCTGCGGAATTTGGTTTCTTTTAAATTGTTGCCACGGGTTGAATTTTTTGTCCGCGGGATAAAGGTGCTCTCCCCCCAACCTGTGCTTCGACCCAACTCCCAAAGGATATTTTTGATTGGCCATTGGGCTAGTTATGTTGAGCAGACCTGGCAACCCTGAAAAGGGAATTTTCACAGCAATGCCTTAGAACAGTATTTCCCAAACTTTTTAGCGTGGAGTACCCCCTGAAGGGTTTACCATACTTCCGTGTACCTCCTTCTCTTCCACTTAGACTGCAGTCACACCTTTACCATTAAGGGACAATATTTGCCCCCTAAATTGATTTTCCAGTTCATATTTTTACCTTTATGAATAACTTTATAAAATAAATAATGTTTTAAATAAAAATGTTCAATAGAGAAATATGCAATGATGGTAAAACCAAGAAAAATATGAAACTAAAACTGCCAGTAGGTGGCAGCAAATCATTGTTTTTATGCGTGAGTCATTGAGTCATTCATTCAGTAACGAAGCAACTGGCTGTGAATGAATCATTGAATCATCACGATTCGTTCAAAGCCGCAGAATTGTTCGCGAAAGACAGACGCGTATTGTAGTTCTGCTGTGGTTTTTGTTAGAACTATTATTTCATTGCAAAATAAAGTAAATACTGACAGTACTGTGTTTAAAATGTATGTTTTGTTTTTTGACCTGTTGTATAGTAATGTAACGTTTGCAGTCATGTGGATATTTGGGAACAATTGCATATTTGTTTGTTATCATCATTAAATACAAGAACTCACACAAGGTATGTTTTTGTATCGGAGAAAGTTTGAGTCTTAAATCGAAATGAATCCACTATCTGTGTCTATATTTGTTCTTCATGCGAGTAAGTGCTAAATCCCCACTTTTACAAAGGTACATTGTCGAGAACGACAGTAATTTAGTGCGATTTAAGGCAGCAGACTGCACGCAATGAATCATATGCATGCTGCTCATTTTTGACTGCAAATGAGGTAATTTGATTAAATGTACTGGATTTAAGGCATTTTGGCAGTTAGAAATACATGCTCAGTTTTAATATTACTTTAAGGTAGAATTAAATGAACTACTCAGCATTTTGTTTGCGTACCCCCTCGTCACCTTGCGTACCCCAGTTTGGGAACCACTGCCTTAGAAACTTTCAATAAGCAGTTCTTAAAATAATATATATATTTTTTTTTTTTATATATTAAAAAAAAAATCTCAAAAACATTTTTCCACTATATAGAACATTTACATAATGGAAGGGCTCCATGGAAGTTAAAGGTTCTTTATGTAACAGTGTATGATGACTTCTGCTTCTGGGAAATGTGAAAAGGGTCCATACAAAGAAAAGGCCGACCAATAAGACAGCCATTTCTTGATCATTTCAACACTTCAGAATGGTACAATTGCTGTTTGGGTTTAATATTCTCTGACTGAAAAAAAAAAACCTTAATATTATCATTTTTTAACTAATCACCTACAGCCCTAATGACAACCTACTTAATGTGCCACACATGCTGTTCTAAAGCCATTAGTGAATGCTTCCAAAATAAAACCACCAACAAAACATGAGTTAGACGAGAATGAGATACTTAAAGAATGAGAAAGTAAGCGAGCGAGCAAATGAAAACCAAGCGTATCTGCTTGAACTATGTGAGCCCGTGGAACAGTAAAGTGGATGAAGACTCCGTCTGAATGTAACGCCTCAGACAGTCTGACATGACACTGGTTCAAATTCACACAGTCCTTTAAATAACACTAACTACCTGACTGGAGTCATTAGCCTGCCTGGAGTGGTGAAGCAGTAGTTGTAAAGATATTCCTCTACCACCACACTGACTACCAGCTGTCAGAGCCTTCTTTAAGACACCCTCAGGAGTAAAGACTGTAGGCTGGAAGTTCAGTAAACATGCTAACCCTGTGGTCATCACACATCACACCGCTAATAAAGACTCAGATCAAAGAGGGATTTTCAGCAGTTCTTGTCATTACTAGGACCTCTCCTGCTCGAAACAGAACAGTTTTTCAGACTTCAAATTTTTTTATAAAGTTATATAGTTTGGCTTCGCTAACCAGTTAGCTAAATTCTATTTCATACTTCTCCAACAAATGCCTACAAACACCAACAAACTTCTATGTAATCACACCAGCGAACTTTTGTTGGTGTTTGTTGGCGTTTCTGTTATCAGTGTCAATTACATTGTTTCATTACGGCTTTTATGTTGTGTACCCACATGCTCGTTCATGTTATAAATTAAACATAATACCTTTACAAAAATGCTACTACTCCGTCATGTATTCAGCTAAAGCTTTAATCAGAACACTATGGGGCAGCAGTAACATTTGTGACCAGTCACGGAAAGTAGGGACACAAGTCGGTTCTGGGGCATATTATTCACAGATTCTGAAAGTGTAGTCTCCACTTTCCAACGATGTGTAACACATGGAAATCTGATAATATTTGGAGAAGTTGTGGCCATTTGAAGGTAGGCACTCAAAAAAGCTCAAAGGGCAAAAAAACAACTTAGTTTTGCAGTTCTCGCCTGTTCTCATTGGGAGTGACAAAAGGGCTATTTAACTCATTTAGTCCATACCCCCTAAAGCTGCAGGTTGCAAAGCAACGACAGACGCAACGGGAAAATGGACCGCATACTATTAATAGTAAAGGATAATGTGCATTGAAATGTCAGTAATTTATCTTTTTTGCTTGACTTTTGAACAGGATTCTGTGATAACCGTTAGTCCTGGTTTAGACCTCATTAGTGGTTAGACTGGTTTGAGTCAAAGGATAAAAAAATCTGTACATTAAACTCTTCAATAAATACTTTACTTTTGACTTATAACGCACATTTTACGGCTACGATACTTTATACTTTTACTTACGTAGGAATTTAATCTGATACATTTACTATTACATTAGAAATCCTTGTTAAGAAGTAGTAACGGCAAAATATTGCGTCACATTCAATTCAAGAAAACTAAGGTTTACATGAGCTAAGTCATTACACCAGTCAATTCAAGCAGTTGAAGCGTGATTCAAATTAATAGCAATGATAACATTACCATCTAAAAGCCCATTATAGTAATGGGTTTTTTTGGCAAGTGATACGATGCAACGATTACAAATAAAACAACAGTCCTGACTAGCTAATAACAAAAGAACATGAGATAACGTGTACCTACGTGTTCTTAAATGAACACAAAACGACAAACTTTGATGTTTATGGAAACCCCCCATAAGAAACAGAAAAGATCTCGTTGCCTCCAATGAAATAAGTTGTTCGGGCAACTTTCTCTTTGGGGCTTCTTTGTGGATGTAACCATCTCCGAAGTTTGCACTACTATGTTTTTGCCTCTAAATGTCCAATAATTCGATGTCCTGCCACTCTTTTACGCAGCTAAAGAATCCATCTGTATGTTGTACTTCAAAACATTTTCGGTGTACGGCCACGGTTCAGCTCGTCTGCAATATTCTTTGGGCGTCCACTTCATTAAATTTTGTATCAGAGAGCCGGCCAGAGCGCTGCATAAATAAGTAGCACGCTTCCCTTGGAGGGCGGCGGCATACAAAAGAAACAAAAGCCGGCCATCCGATTCCAGTATGGAAGTACAAACAACAATGACACGCCCCTCTGCGAGTATAATCCAGAAAAACAAGCCGATTTCAACCTCAAAATGTACGCTTTAAAATATACCAATACTGCTACCTAAAACACGGAGATGCTTCTTCGTGATCTCAACTAACAGATTCTGCAAAAAAACTAAAATCACCAATTTTGAAAAAAAAACGCTTCTTTCTCATTTGCTCAATAGAGTGCTGCCGACTTGTGTCCCTGGTTTCCGTGACGGGTCACATTTACAAGTGACAGCATATCTAAACACTTTGACACAAATACAAACAAAAACACTTAACATTCATAAACGTCCATTAAAAGCCATGCTTGCAGAGGTTCTGCTTGACCCTCTTCATCATTACTGCTATCTGGGTCTGATTCGGGCTCAAAATGATACGGCAATATTGACGCCATTATTTACATTTCCACCAAAGCAAAGACTGGACATTGACCGAAGCACATGCGACGTTTGCCCGTAATGGTAAGGGGCATGGTGTTTCCGGACAAAGTGAATTGTGACAACGTATTTCGGACAGTGAATCCAAGCTAACCAATCTCAGTTTACGGCTTTTTTTTTTTAAACGAAGCATTAAGACATGATAAACTGCGCCCCATAAACACAATGGAGCCTAGAGAAAAAAAAAAGTGAACCACCCCTTTAAGAAGATTTCTTTGAATCCAGTACAGAACTGTGCCATCATAGTACTAAAGAATTCAACTACTTGTCACTTGTGTTGTTTATCTGTTTAACCAGATGGTAATTTTTCTCTAATTAAAGGGATAGTCCACCCAAAAACAATAATTCTGTCATCATTTACGCACGCTCATGTCTTTCCAAATCTGTTTGACTTTCTTTCTTCTGTGGAACATTAAAGAAGATATTTTAAAGAATGTTAGTAACTAAACAGTTTCAGTTCTCATTGACTTTCACTGTACAGTATGGACAAAAAATACAAATGGAAGTCAACCGGAACCCATACTGTTTGGTTACCAACATTCTTCAAAATATCTTCTTTTGTGTTCAGAAATGCATTGTTTGGAAAGACATAAGGGTGCAAATTAATCCTTTTAATTTGTCAGAGTTCACATCTTTTGGTACATTTTCGACTAAAGAATAGTGTCTTTCTTCACTTAGGTTTAGATCTACAAATTCCACTCAATGTTTGTGCCATTGTCACAGCTGAGAAATATCCCCTTGATACTGAAGCTTAAATATCAATTTGATGTAATCACTCTCATTTTAGCAGGCTTATATAGGGCATAATTTAAAACTTACAGCAGAAGTCATCAAATAGCATCTAAAGAGCAAAAAGATTACTATTAAATGGATTTTTTTATATTATGTATGTACTTTAATTTGTAAATATTTTAGAAACACCCTTGCATGTGAATTTCAAACTACTCTTGCAGTATGTTTCATTCTTTTCCACAGTCCATCTGAGGTCACAGCACAGGAGCTCACAGCAAAACATGCAGTCTGAACACTTTCTGTGCCTGAAGTCCCACAGGGCCATTAACTGGTGTGTGATAGTATTACGACAGCTTCCAAGACAGAGGAAGAGTATTCCACAGTGATAATTTGAAAGAAGACTGGGAGAGGAAGTGTGTGGGTTACACACACACAGAGAGAGAGAGAGAGAGAGAGAGAGAGAGAGAGAGCAGACGAGAGGCTCCTTTGGTGTTACTTCAGAAGAATGATGACATCTTCAAATCATCTGATGCATGATGTAAGTACACACTTACTGCGCTTCTGTCACAAGTGAAACATACCAGAACGGACTCAAATGAAAGCATGTGGTGGAACACCATAGAGAAATCAATAATTTAAACAGATTTATAGATGTACACACAGTAACTCACAACTGTGTTGAGATGCCATTGCTCTTAGTTTGTGTAGCAGAAGAACTTTAAAAATATTCAATTAGCCACATAAATATGCCACAAACGTAATAAAACTTCCATATGGTCCATATTCATTGCTGTTCTTGTGGAAAATGAAATAAATATGCTAAGTTTGTCACCAGAGAAAAATTGCAAGTTTTTTACATATTCGGGCAGGAGCAAAAAGGAATGCCTGCTTGCCAACCAAAATTAAATAAAGCCTTCAGAGCTCTGTATGTAAATGTTAAAAAATACAAGGCAGCAGCTCTCACACCCATGTTTGAAAAACCCAATTGAGAAGGACAGCTTTGCAAAAGGGCCCATAAATAAATGACATGCACAAAAGTACACACTACTGTAAATGCATACATAAATAAGTTAAAAGATACTCCCGCCAAAATATAAGCAGAATATGAAATTATTACAGAATAGACAGGGTTTTTCCTGCATTGAAAATATTCTGGCAGCTACTAAAATGGATTTTTCTCCCAACAAAGATATATTTTTGATCATTTATTGTGACAGTAACTGCCTTTCTGCAGTATCGTTCTGCACTCTGAAGAGCGTCAAAGGTTTCTATTTACAATGTTTTTGCAACGTTGAGCTTTGTAGCCAATCACACATATCTACTGAGTGCATTAATGCAACAGCCAATCAGATGTGTTTAAGTTAATCAGAATCCGCACAAAACAACTGACTTTTTTTGTTCAGCACGAGTTCTGCAAGCTAGCGAATCCTTGCATTATAACCAACAAAGTATGAATACAATGTCAATAAGAGATTCATTGCATAGCGTAGACAGCTTAATTGATTATAACAGGAGTTTTTGCAAGAGTGACACTTTGTGTACTAAGTGATGTAATTGACAGCTTCAATGATTATAATGGCAGCAATATTTACCCGCTCTCTGTATATAGCTAATATATATTTTCATGCTGTTAATTACATTTTGCAAAGTTTCTGAATTGACAACTGTATTTGATCTGATTGACAATGATAACCATAGCAATGGACGGAACAAAACAATCGTGATACTAGTATGTCAAATGATCTGTGCATTTAAGTCTTGGAGTGTAAATGCAAAACAACAGACCTGCCACCTTCCAAATCAGTCACTTAGTGACATTTTGCATATAAAATTACAGATTTTTCATACAGTTCTGTATGTTTAACAAGTCAATATGGCTCACTGCACATGTATACCAATACAAAATGTTTTTCAAATTAGTCACTTAAGTTTCAAAATGAACCTAGACTGCATCTACACACACAATTCTACCAGAAATTGAAACCATTTTTAAAAGTCATCACTGACATTATCAGGACTCAATGCTAATTTCTCAATTCAATTTTTTAAACAGGCCAGTGGTTGAAATTTTTACCAAATGTCAGACAGCAGTGAAATTTCACAATTCTCGATTCCAATTTTGATACCACAGCAAAAACTTCTAGCCTAACTAATATAAATTTCATATATTATTAAAGACAAGTCAGTAATAACATAAGAACAAATAATCAAATGATGAGCAACAGCACAAATAAATATAATAGAACAAATATAAAAATGAAATGCCAGTGCTTTTCAGGATTTTCATATCGGTTTAAAAGTAGTTTTCAGGAACAGAATTTGAATAAACTATAAATTAAATATAGATTAATCCTTATTAAAGTTACAAAAGATATTCAGTCAAGAGCAGTGAGTGATCTTTTTCCTTGTCCTTTGTTGCTTGACAGCAGCAGTTACATAGGCTACTGCTATAGACCTTATGTAGCCCCGCCCTTTTTCAGCGCTGCACTCCTTGTCTTTTGACTTCCGGTTTGTATTCCCACAGCAATCTTACATATTTATGAATGAACTGTTCATTTTAAAATCTTCCCGTTCTACTGACATTTGTTAAGACATCTGCTTTAAACATTGCAATGCTCATGATTACTTTTGTTAACTTTACAATAAGTTATTCTTTGACAGAGATGCCACAGAAATATACAGGGCTACCGCAAAAACGAAAGTTCAAAGACAAAATTCTAAAGATGGCTGCATGCACGTTTCTCTGGTGCATAAGGTCTATAGGCTGCTGTCATACCCTTAACAGTATGTACTAGATCTGAAACCTGAAAAGCACTGTTTATTTTATTTGAATATTTGCTTTATTGTACTTATTTGCTTGTAGTTTGATCGTTTGTTCTTATTTTCTTTTTTTTTTTATTTGACAGTAGTCTTATTTTTATGGTCACGGTTTCGGTACGGTAAAGGTGAAACCCATAAAGGTGCCCTAGAACTTTTTTTAAAAAGATGTAATATAAGTCTAAGGTGTCCCCTGAATGTGTCTGTGAAGTTTCAGCTCAAAATACCCCATAGATTTTTTTTAATTAATTTTTTTAACTGCCTATTTTGGGGCATCATTATAAATGAGCCGATACAGGGCTACTGGCCCTTTAATTCTCGTGCTCCACGCCCACGGAGCTCACGCTTGCCTTGAACAGTGCATAAACAAAGTTTACACAGCTAATATAATCCTCAAATGGATCTTTACAAAGTGTTCGTCATGCATGCGGCATGTATGCGTCAGATTATGTGAGTATTGTATACTGTTATATTGTTTACATTTGATTCTGAATGAATTTGAGGCTGTGCTCCGTGGCTAATGGCTAATGCTACACTGTTGGAGAGATTTATAAAGAATGAAGTTGTGTTTTATGCATTATACAGACTGCAAGTGTTTAAAAATGAAAATAGCGACGGCTCTTGTCTCCGTGAATACATTAAGAAACGATGGTAACTTTAACCACATTTAACAGTACATTAACAACATGCTAACGAAACATTTAGAAAGACAATTTACAAAGATCACTAAAAATATCATGATATCATGGATCATGTCAGTTATTATTGCTCCATCTGCCATTTTTGCTATTGTTCTTGCTTGCTTACCTAGTCTGTTGATTCACCTGTGCACATCCAGATGTTACTGCCTGCCCTTGTCTAATGCCTTTCATAATGTTGGGAACATGGGCTGGCATATGCAAATATTGGGGCGTACACCCCGACTGTTATGTAACAGTCGGTGTTATGTTGAGATTCGTCTGTTCTTCTGAGGTCTTTTAAACAAATGAGATTTATATAAAGGAGGAAACAATGGAGTTTGAGACTCACTGTATGTCATTTCCATGTACTGAACTCTTGTTATTTGACTATGCCAAGATAAATTAAATTTTTCATTCGAGGGCACCTTTAAAACCTGCCCAGATCGAATATAGTGTTACATATGCGTCTTATTCCTCAACTGTTTACGTTCACTTAAGACATAACCGACTGTTTACGAGGATACTCTCCAAGACGGGCATTTTGACATAATTTTCTGGGAATTTGTCCGTTCGAGTGGCAGAAGATGTGAAAAAGAACTAAATTCAATATTTGTGTGCTGTCTGAGAAGAGGCTTTCAGGGCATGCGCACACACAAAACTTCTCACACACAAAACTTCTCACACAGCGACGAGATGAATTGAGTTCGTGTCTTCTTAAGTGTGAATTTTTACACTGGCAAGGCTTAAAAACGTGCAAATAATAAACTTTCCTGACGATAACATATCGTGACAAGTCAATGAACTGTCCTGAGCATCGTTCATGTTAGCCCCGGGCCATTGTGCAGTCCTTTTTGTCGAGCCCTGATTAGTAAACCCATTTGCTGAAATTTGAAGTGGTAAGAGTGGGTTTACATTACCTGACATTGAGGTTACAGCAGAAAAAGGGCAAGTGTTGCATGCTAATGAAGCACCAGTACTCACCTCGATGAGTTTACGCTCATAGTTGGCAGCCAGTTCCTCTATATCAGCCACGGACCGGTTCTGGGGGGCTGGAGGGGGACCATCACAATTCCTTTGAATGGTCAATGCTGGGAATAAAATGTAACACACATTAGGAAGTGCAATCAAATGAAACAGTAAATTACAAAACAGTAATTAATAAATACATAAATACAGCCCAAACAATTAAAAGATGTAATTTTTCCCAGCCCCAGTCAAAGTCATTTAAATGATGACTTCCCAAAGAGTGTAAATGCTGTGACAATTTCAAAACAGCGTTTCAGTAATCGACTACCAGCACAACCAATAGCATGCGTTTGGGGAAGGACTAACTGTTTATTGAACAATGGAAAGACGAGGGGCAGAAGTTGCAGTATAAGATGTCTGGAAACAATTATTTTTGCAATCAGCAGTTTGGCGGCACTAGAGGTGGAGAAATTTCACACTTCAGCTCTATGGCAAGATAGAAAGATTCAGTAATTTCCTTTATATGATTACGTCTTGTAAAAGTTTGGGGAAAACAATAAAATCGGAGATGCTGGTTGTTCACACCAACAAACTTGGGTTCCTTCCAGTGCTGCGGAGCGGTAGCCTTTAAATCCAGTGTAATCTAGTTTCAGTGGAGTCGCCTGTGAAGGCTGAGATCCGTTGAGTTCATAAGCAGCAGAACAGAATCTTTCAACCAATTGAAAACTCAATTAAAATCTGCAACTTTTCACAACACAAATGTTGCTTGAGGCACCACAGGACAGCAGAGACGAGGAAAGCAATAAGAACAAAAACGCAACCCCGGACCTGGCCGAGTTTCAACAGAACAGCTGTTAGACTCTCTCATTTCTTAATTCTCAAAGGAGAAAGAAAATCCGGATATTTCCAGAGCAGAAACCAAATTAGATGCAAAAAGTTTTCTTTTGTGAAAAGCAAAAAGATGTTTGACCAATAGAAGATGTAAAAGTCACAAATTGACTGTCGCCGATGTTCTTAGTCGGGTCAAAAGCAATTTTGCATGCTAAAAGCCTAGTGTGACCGTATCTTAACACCAAACAGGCTGATAAAGGGTGGCTGGATCATCAGAATGGTGGAGATTCATTCTGACAAAGGCTCCAGAGGGTACGAATCTGCTGGGGGGTAAAAATTATAGAGATGAGGAGGTGGTGCTCAGCTGAAAAGTTTGTCATAAAGCTGTGAATAAGTCTATGGAGTACAAGTCAACAATCCTGAATATTATCAGCTCACTCGCACACAGCCGCCCGCCACTTCAGCACTGAGTCTTATCAGTGCTCTGCCAATAGTGTACGCATCCTACTAACTCACACACCACTATTGTCAGCAAGAGTGGACTGCACTGAAATTGCTGCCAATGTGCAGCTAAATCTTGATTTCAGTCCACCACAGTCATGTCTGAAACTATTAATAATAAATGCATTTATGTAGAATTGTTGTGTGTGAAGTTTATTACACCGTGGGAAACAGGCCTTTTATACACAAGAGTTAAAGCTGTGTCAGAGAATTAAAAATAAGAGATCAGCATCAATCTAAAAAGCTCTATGACCAAAGGCATATTAAAACGCGGATAAATCAACTCATCAATGTAGTGTAAGGCTCGTCACTTTCCATTGTCAATTGTGCTCATTCCTGTTGCTCGTCCTCAATCTGGCAACCCACATAAGGAAGAGGGGGGGGAAACCCACGCAGACAGAGGGAGAACATGAAAATTTCCCACAGAAAGGCCTCCTGGGTGAGCCAGGACTCAAACCAGGGACCTCCTTGCTGTGAGGCGACAGTGCTACCCACTGAGCCACTGTGCCACCCAAATATTTATTCTTTTTAAAAAGAAAATAATAGCTTTAATTTGAGATCACAATGGGATATTTTATTTGTTACCGCTATTTTGATTATCTTATTCTCAATTAACAATCTGACCACAAGGCAGCAAGCAATCTACTGTCAATTACAGTTGACATTAGATGATGCTTGTTAGTGAGACTATTTCATGTGTACGAATTCATTTAAAGGGGTGCTTTTTTGCCTTTTTCACTTTTTCAACTTTAGTTAGTGTGTAAAATATTGCTGTTTGAACATAAAAAAGATCTGCAAAGTTACCCAGCTCAAAATAACATAAAACTACAACAAACGGCTTGTTGTGACTACAACGCACTTCTTCTGGATCTTGTTTGAAGTCACAATGTCACTCATTCAAATAATCCCCACCCACAGAATAAGCACAAAAAAAAAGGGACGAGATCTGGTTGAGCTGCTCAATAACCTGCTTTAGTAGAATGTTGTTGCCATGTCTAAGAGAGGCTGTTAAACCCCTTTGTTTGGCCTTCCTACGGCAGACAAACTTAGAAAACAGTGCTTAAAATGTATTTTTAACACCGTTCCTGTGTGCTGCACATTTTACGGAGGACAGCTTTCAGAAACTAATGGCTCGTTTCTACGGAGCGGTACGGTTCAGTACAGTACGGTATGCATTTTTTGCCGTTTCCATTGTCAGAAGTTGTGAATGGTACCCTAATTCCGAACCGTACCACTTTTTTGGGACCCTTCCGTTGGGGTACCTATCACAATAGTACCAATACTACTGGTACCAAAAGGGTGGAGCTCACTACAAAATGTTGATTGGTTGACAGGGAATCGTCATTTGCGCGTGCTACAAGGGGAATGACAACACAATACCGTTGCAACATAATGTGTATTTTTCGGCTGTTTTTCCTTGTAGCCTTCGCTCAAACAAAGCTGCTGTATGTCCTTTATTGTTGTTTACTCTCATTTTCCTCTTCATGCGAGATTGACTTCGATCGCTACTTTCTGGCATAAACCTGAAAGACAGAGCAGTTCTCACTCTGTCGGGACAAATAGGTTGTTGATGAATGTGTCAGTGTGTTTTATTATTTGTTGTTGTGTTTTCTATTAATGGTTCCAATTATAAGTTTTATGTTGTTGTTACAATGTAATCAAAGGGAAAAAGCCATTTGCCTCCACTAGCCTGCTAGCTAACATTACCGTGTTGATGTAGTGTTTAGCTACAGGGCTCTCACTTTTGTAAGACTGTTCACCGATCCTTTGAAAATTACCACTCTGAAATGTCCTGTAAAATCCGTGCTTGCAAAGGTTCTCTTCTTGTTCGTAAACATTCTCAGGGTCTGAATCGGGCTCGAATTGGTATGTACAGCATTGTTAATATTTACACCTCAGCAGATGAAACACAGGGTTATGGTAAGGGGTATGACATTTCCTGAACACGCTCTAAGCGGTTTGCCAATAACAACAAACTGGGCCAGCTAACCAATCAGAGTACATTTCGTATTTCAGAAGGAGGGGCTTCATCGAAACTCAACAGACTGGGAAGAGAGGTGCAGCAATGTAATACATGTGAAAAATACTTTTTTGAACTTCATAAAAGGGCATAATAGAACATAACCCTTAAAAACGTAAAAACGTAACATTTCTAAAATGTAATAACTGCTGATGAGATCGCTGTATGTATGCAAGAGTATTCTATGTGAAAGCAAAATTGATATTTAATTATTATGCCAAACAGGAGGACATCTAATAGCGGTGGACCTCGTTTCTGTTGCCTTCTTATTGATTAGGGCATGTTGTGAAAATTGATTTATTTTGTGTATTAGAGAAGTTGTAATGCCCATAAAGGTATCAGATATGTCTTTTTTAATCCCAATTCTGTCCAAAAGTAACTTGTATCTCGAGAAGCAAAGAGAAAAAAAAATAAATCGGAGCATCTAAGCTACTACGTATGTGAGTGAATGAACGTGGCTTTGACAGACATATGCAAAATTAGTCTGTTTACGTGCTGAAGGAAAAAAGAAAGAAAAAAAACGAAGAGTTAATGAGAGTGTTGATCAAAGTAATCTCCATCCATTTTCCCATCATGCAGCAGTTGCTTCCTGCGAGACAGCTTGAGATAACAACAGCGTATCATTCCATCAGCAAGCGATCTCTACTTAGTACAGGACGCAGTCAATTTGACGCCCAGACGTGAAATTGCATACCAAACACTCATTGCACCTTGGAGAGGGCAAACGCAGAGGTTTTCAAGAGCATGTTTGCTTACAATCTTCTGAACCCCTCATTCTTCCATCATCATCTGACCTCAATCAGACTTGAGAAATTAGCCAACAACAGAATGTCTCAGAAGACAGAAAAAAAAAAAATGTCTCAAAATGTCTCAGAAGACAGAAAAATCACAGACGTTCTGCTTCTCTCTTTGATGTAGGGACCTCAATAATGGGCAAATTCATCCAGTGCACTTCATGTTTCAGTTAAAGGATTAGTTCAATTTCAAATAAAATTTTCCTGATAATTTACTCACCCCCATGTCATCCAAGATGTTCATGTCTTTCTTTCTTCAGTCAAAAAGAAATTAAGGTTTTTGATGAAAACATTCCAGGATTTTTCTCCTTATAGTGGACTTCAATGGCCTCCAAAACGGTTAAAGGTTAAAATTACAGTTTCAATGCAGCTTCAAAGAGCTTTAAACGATACCAGACAAGGAATAAGGGTCTTATCTAGCGAAACGATTGGACATTTTCAGAAAAAAATGTAAATGTATATACTTTATATAAACAAATGATTGCCTTGCACGTGCTTCCGCCAAAACCGCACGCCAGTTCATTTTTTTCCGTAAGTAGAATAAGGAAGGCGTAGGACATACAGCGTAAGCTTTTTGAAGAATACGAAAGTGCGGTTTTGGTGGAAAGTGAACTAATCCTTTAAGGTTCTGGGTTAATCTTTTTGTGCAATTTTGAAGTCATCATGGCTGTTACCATTTTTGAACCTTACTTCACTATTTTTATATCACAAAATACAAACATTGAGGCAATTTCTAAATATTAAATATAAAGGAAATTATCACTGGCTGCTTTTGTCCAGGATAAAAGAAAAAGCATGCATCTGCTGTTTGTTCATGAGTCCCTTGTTTGTCCTTCTGAACAAGAATATTTTGTGAAAGTTTTTCCTATTTTGTTTAAAGGTCATATTTTTTCATATAGTACTGCCCTTCGGAAGCTACAAAAGATACTTACATGTTTCCCAGAAGACAAATTTCCATTCCCGGATCTTAATGCATCATTTTTTCCTTCTGGAGCATCAGTGAATGTTTGAACCTTTTTTAATAGTTGTGTTTCAATTGTCCTCAGTGTGAAAAGATGGATCTCAAAATCATACAGTCACTGCTGGAAAGGGTTCAAAAATGCAAAAGATGCTGGAAAATCAAAGAATTTGCAGGACATGGAGGATTTTTTTGAAGAAGAGAGCTCAGTTTAACTGTTCAGGACAAACAAGGGACTCATGAACAACCATCACAAAACAAACAAACAGTCATGGATCATCCAGGTAACCACACACAGAATTAAGAATCAAGGGTATGTAAACTTTTGAACGGGGTCATTTTTATAAATTCAGCTTTTTTTTGTCTTGTGGACTTTATGTAAACATATGGTATGTGAAGTAGTTTATTCAGGACAGTACTAAATAAAAAATAACATGCAATTTTCATGATCCTTCTTATTTTGTTAAAATGATAAACACTTTTGCAGATTCTGCAAGGGGTATGTAAACTTTTGAGCTCAACTGTATTTTAAAATGTAATTTATTCATGTGATGGCAAAGCTGAATTTTCAGCAGCCATTACTTCCATCTTCAGTGATCCTTCAGAAATCATTCTAATATGCTGATTTGCTCCTGGAGAAAGATTTCTTATTTTTACTAATGTTCGTTTATGGAAACCATGATACAGCACATTTTTTCAGGAATCTTTGATAAATATAAAGTTCAAAAGAACAGCATTTATTTGAAACAGAAATCTTTTGTAACACTATAAATGTCTCTACTGTCACTTTTGATCCATTTAATGCTTTTTTGCTGAATAATAGTATGAATTTAAAAAAAAAAAAAAAAAATCTCACTGAATCTATACATTTATAATCTTTTGTGCATGTATTCATGGATATAAATCATTTATATCCAACATCAACAACTTGTAGAATTACATTTTAATTTAAGAATCTGAAAGATTACTGAGCAACATAGTAACGTTATGCCTTGCATTGGATCATAAGGAGATGGAAAGCAGCCAGTGTTTGATCAAGGAATCTCTTTTTTTAGCACTACGGTTAAAATAACCAGGCCTGATTTAGCTTATAATCTGCCAATGGCTTCCTTGTAAGAATCCACATGGTTTCTGGATCAGTAATAGAAAATATGCAAACAACCTTATTTCTGATTAAAAAAAAACAACAACAACCTGATGTATTTACAAATTGAGAAAGATTGATCATTTGCATAAACATGACCATTTATATATCTCTGAATAAGCATGTGTAATGGAGTAGATCAACAGAACAAATTTCAGTTTTGTTATTCTGAAGCATAGAGCCCTAGTAAAACTCTTCCAAAACATTAGGAAAAAGACTTGATAATATCACCCTTGATTTCCTACTTCACTTTAGATAAACTTGAACAGTTCTTTAGAATAAATTTAAGAGTATACTCATCTTGTGTGTTAGAAATAAAATTCCTCAATACTCACATTAAGATCAAAGCTATTAGCTTAAGAAACTTGACCTGATAACGTCATCTGCACTGAAAACATGGAACCAGCCTTGTGAAATTCTGAAAACATTATCGGCTAGAAGCCATAATGAGGATTCAAATCATCCTCCCCTACACTTCAACAGCCCTAATAATAACCTTGAACGACATTTTCATTGATGGCCAGTTATTAGAGTTGGCACAAACGCTGTATAGCCTTTAAAGAAGTCTCGAGGTAGACAGTGTGTCCCTAAACAGGTGCTTTTGGGTTATTTAGCTCATCCTATGTTGCTTAAATGAGAGGGGTGGTGGGGATGCTTGTTTTTATTAGCGGAAA
This sequence comes from Megalobrama amblycephala, assembly GCF_018812025.1. Taxonomy (NCBI): domain Eukaryota; kingdom Metazoa; phylum Chordata; class Actinopteri; order Cypriniformes; family Xenocyprididae; genus Megalobrama; species Megalobrama amblycephala. Next base: position 12,208,552 of record NC_063063.1, on the reverse strand, counting down.
GCTACTTTATCGGACACTCGACAATCTAGTTCCAGTCAGTATAATTGACTGCCATTTCTAAAAGTCAATCTAATTGCTTTTTTGTTATTATGTTAATAGTCCTGACAGCGGTAAAGGGAAATCCCCCTCCCCATGAGAGAGACCAGAGCCTACAGACGATTAATTTGCCTCTTCGCCATAATTAAATGCACTGCGGCTGATAAACTTGCAGATGACTAATGACAAATGTTAAAGTAGGTCAAATCAATTATTTCAACATCCAGCCACTAAAAAACAATGGAAAAAAAGCATCATTCACGCAGTCTCATGAGGCAACATAGGCAAGCTCTTCAATGTGGTGGGGGAGTCCTACATTGCGTCTGAATACTAATCATGGCATCGTGTCTGGACAGTTTTTTTTTTGTTCAAGTCTGTCAGCCCTGGAGGGACTGATGACAAAACGAGAAAGTAAGACGATGCTTGGAGTCATTCCCTTCATGGTTCAGTAGTAATACAGCAGGGATTTCCAAACTTTTTTGTCAGTCTTACCAATAAAGAATCAGATGTAAAATGATTACTTGGAAAATATTTACAGGACTCTTCCTGGTCGAACTGAGCAATCGATGGAGAAGGGACTTGGTTAGAGTGGTGACCAAGAAGCTGATGGTCACTGTGGTTGAGCTCCATGATCATACAATATATGGAGATGGGAGAAACTTACAGAAGGACAAACATCACTGCAACACTCCACTTATCTGAGTTTTTTATTTTTAATAAATCTGCAAAGTTGTCACAAATCTGTCGTTTGCTTTGTCATTATGGTGTATGGAGTGTAGATTGATGTGAAAAAAAAAATACATACAAATATGAATACTTTCGTAAGTCACTGGCTGCATCCGAAAACTGAAAAATGCTGTCTTCAGAGGATGCATTCCAAGGTAGGAACGCATCAAGGCACGTCCAAATACAAAGTTAGCTTCACTTCCTGTCTCATGAGATGCCTTCATCGGATTGATTTTTGAAGGCAGCATAGATGTATCCTTCACTGCCTTTGATATCCCGCAATCCTGTGCTTTCCACTCTTTGACAGTTGAGCTAAAAATTAAAGATGGCGTCTAAAACCTCTAAAAGTTGCGGTTGGTGGTCAGTTTGTGTGTTAATGTACATTTTTGACCACTGTTTTCCACTTTTGATGTCATTTCTAGTGAGAAATTACGACTGTAGTACTTAAATATTTGCTTAGTTATCACCAAAACTTATCTTTAAACTTTTATGCTGCCTCAAAAGTCTATCTAAAATCTTTCGTGAGGTGCCTTTGTGCACAAATGCTGAGTCATTGCCTGATAAGGCAGCGAGGCAACAAGTCAGCTGCCTACGTTTTCGGATGCAGCCACTATATACACTGTAAAAAATGAATGTGATTTTAACAGTAAAATATTGTAAAACACTACGGAAAAAAAAAAAAAAAAAATAGGTTAACAGTAAGTTCCCGTATTATATACAGGGAAAAACTGTAAAAGCTCTAACCAGACATTTATGCAATTTTCACAGTAAAATGCTGTAAATTTTACAATTATTATAAGTAAAAAAGACAAAATCAATGTATAATTTACAGTCAAAATCTGTAAACTGATGTTCCCACAATTCCCTGTGTGACACTCCACATTTGAAAGTATTTTGTTTAAATAATCATGTTTCTTAATAGTTTTTGTTATCAGTCATGTACATTAGGGTTTTATGTTACATCTTCTGTTGTTTAATGAATGTTTATTGCATTATTTAAGTGTTGTGGGTAACCATGATGGTGTTTTGCGTTTGCGTGAATGACTCTTTGCACCTTCTTTATATTAGTATATATACTTCAGCTTGTGGAAAAGCTGTTTGTGATGAACTCTGATTCTTCATGTGGCTTTCTCTTTTACCATCTGCATTATTATGAGGCTTGTCAGTATATGTTAAAGGTACAAAACATATTTTAGTAGTAATGTGCATTGTTAACTTTATTGGTTTACATTAAAATTTTCTTAAATTACAGATTTATACTGTAAAATTTACAGTTTGTTCTGTAAATGTTTACACAGTTTTTCTGTATTTTTTACAAAATTATTCTGGCAACCACAGCTGCCAAAATTATTTTGTAAAAACTACGGAATTTTTTTTTTACAGTGTACATTATATATGGACAAGTATTGGGGCACACCTCTTAATTATTGAATTTCAGGTGTTTCATTCAGACCCAATGCCACAGATGTGTAAAATCACTTGACCTAGTGATGCAGTCTGCATTTACAAACATTTGTGGGAAAAATGTGTTGTTCTGGTGAATTCATGAGTGGTACCGTAATAGGATGTCACCTTTGCAATAAGTCAGAAATTTCATCCCTGCAAGATAGTCCACGGTCAACTGTAAGTGGTTTTATTGGAAAGTGGAAGCATTTAGGAGCAACAGCAGCAACTTAGCCACAAAGCGGAAGACCACATAAAAAAAAAAAAATCAAGATATAAACTCCAACCATATTTCTTTTTTCCTCTCAATAACTACTTATTTATTGAAGAACATACAGAGAATATTGAATATTCTAAATCTAGAATCTTGAATATTCTCGAATCACAAAATGAATCATGATTAAGTTAAAATATATTAATATAATATTATACATATATTATTAACTTAAAACATATTGGCATTCCCAGTTTCTTTTAATAAAAAAGATGGAAAACGAGCAACGCTGTCAAAATTACAGCAGAAATACCAACTTTGCCAATATGGGGGAATGATGTATATTGTGTTGGAAAATGGGGGGCCTTCAAGTCACAAAGTTTGAGAACTGCTGCATTACACAAATAATTGAAGCTCTAAAAAAATAAAATGAAGAGAACTCATTTGATGAGTATATTAATGACTTCCTTTAATCATTCAGTGATGGCAAGTTAAAGGCGAGGGGGTGTACAATAAGTGCTGATATCCCCATCTGTTTATAAAAAGACAGGAGGTTGGGTGTTTGCAGCGTGGCCGCCTGCAAAAGTCCTCTCCTGCCCCCTGCTACTATTCTTTTCAAATAGCTGATAAGAGAGAGCCTTTCATTTCATATCAAATAAGATGTGCTCTGTTCCTGATAGAGAGAGAATTAAAAACCAAGCGGCGGGAGGGCAAAAAAGAAGACTCGCCGTCTCTGCATGCTATTAGCAAGTGTAATTTAGACATTTCCTATTTTGAGGTTTGGGATAGAGTGCAGAGGGGCCCAGTGCTAGTCTGATGCTATCACGCTCTATTATGAGAGCTAGCTGTCTGACACCGGGTACGATAGTCTCCTCACACTCCCAGCATTCATCAGCAGGGACAGAAAGTACGTTCCTCTGAAGGGAACCGAAATGAATCCTGCTGGAGAGGCCATCAGTGCACCACCTCTGACCAACAGTAATATCCGATGAACAGAGGACAGCTACACCTCAGCCCCCAGAGGACTCAGAGGCGGCTAGCTACTGGTTATGAGATACAAACTAATCATAACTCGCATATATCCAGTTCAGCTGTGCACATTAGACACAGCGCCATCTAGAGGAATTTACAACGTGAGCTAATCCATCACTGCTCAGATTAAACAAATCAGGGCAGTTTATCAAAGAGAGTGGGGTAAGCTGTGTCAGCCCATTAAACTAAAATAATAAAAATAATAAAAAATTAAATAAATACATACATACATACATACACTGGTGTTCAAAAGTTTGTGGACTCTTATGCTCACCAAGCCTGCATTTATTTGATCAAAAATACAGTAAAAACAGTTATATTGTGAAATAGTATTACAATTTATAATAATTATTTAATATTTGAATACATTTTATGTAATGCATTCCTTAAAGGGTTAGCTCACCCAAAAATTAAATTTCTGTCATTAATTACTCAGTCTCATGTCGTTCCAAACCCGTAAGACCTTCACTCATCTTCGGAACACAAATTAAGATATTTTTGATGAAATCCGAGAGCTTTTTTTATCCCCCATAGAAAGCAACGTAATTACTACATTTAAGGTCCAGAAAAGTAGCATAGGAGACTGACAGGGGAGATTGTTTGAATAAAGTCGTTATTTTTGTTTTGTTTTTTCACACAAGGAGTATTCTCGTCAATTCATGACATTAAGGTTGAACCACTGTAGTCACGTTGACTATTTTAACCATGTTTTCAACTAACTTTCTGGATGTCAAAAGGTGCAATGACGTTGCTGCCTATGTGTGGATCAGATACCCTCGGATTTCATCAAAAACATCTTAATTAGTGTTCTTACAGGTGTGGAATGACATGAGGGTGAGTACTTTATGACAGAAATTTCATTTTTGGGTGAAATGACCCTTTAAGCTGAAATTTTCAGCACCCTTTACTTCATCTGTGTCACATGACTTCAGTTTCAGTATCATTCTAATATGCTGATTTGGTGCTCAAGAAACATTTTTTCATGTTTATCATGTTTTATCTGCTTACCCCCAGCGCATCCAAGATGTAGGTGACTTTGTTTCTTCAGTAGATCGGACAGCGGCAGTGATGTCTCGCGCATATACTTCAATGAGAGCGAGACATCACTGCCGCTGTCAGAGCGCGATCAGACCTCACTAAGCGAATACTGAAAGCGGTTGGACATAGTGGTGTATTAGAGTTAAAAAATGATATAAATACTGTTCGGTTTATCACACAAACCGATCGTTTCGTGTCTTAGGACATCAATGTGTCATCACGAGCCGCAGGGTTTAATTTGGACTTGTCTATGCAAGTTTTATTTACTCTTATAGTAGAAGTTCCCATCCACTCGCATTATTTGACTGACAGACGGCAACGGTTGGAGTTAAAAATCATCATTTGTGTTCTACTGAAGAAACAAAGTCACCTACATCTTGGATGCGCTGGGGGTAAGCAGATAAACATCAAATTTTCATTTTTGGGTGAACTATCCCTGTAATACTATAGATGTATTGATGTTGTCGTTGTTGTGTCGCTTTTTGGGGAAACAGTTTTTTCCAGGATTCTTTGATAAATAGAGAGTTCAAAAGAACAGCATTTATTTGAAATATAAATATCTTTACTTTGCTTTTTGATCTATTCAATGCATCCTAACATTGCTAAATAAAAAAAAATGAAAACAAACAAACATAAATAACTTACTGACCCTGAATGTGGTAGTATAAAGTATTTCAAATGGATAACAAAATATATAATACATGAATTCTGGCAAGAACAACAACAAACAAACAATACCCCTGAATTATTAAATAAAACATTGTTCTCCAGAATGGTACCTTGTTGGGCAAAATGTGCCAAAAGCTGTGCCAGTGGCTCAACTAACAGTGAGAGTGAGCTTTGCCTCCAAATGCAAGTACCACCATTACATTTTGAAGTGGGGGAAACATTTCTTCAAAGAATCAGAGGGAGCTCTGACAAAAATAAGCCCATTGTTCCAAGAAAATAAATCAAGGAATTTTTTTCCCCCTTCCAAAAAAGTTATATACTGAAGAAGCTCCTTCAACCTCAAAGTTTGGGGAACTACGAGGAGGAAGCAGCAACATTTGATATTTCCCTGCAGCATTGACGGTTGGTAGTATATGTGGAATAATAATGTGCTTGTTCATCCAGTCCACTTTTTTACTTTTTTTTTTAACACAAATGTAAAATTATGTGTCTATGAAAAAAAAAAAGAAAGAAAAACCAAAATGTTAAAAATTTCTTAACAGATATTTTAAGAAAATGCAAATATGCAGCAAAGTAAAAGACTCTATAATGGCATTATTAATGCATTATTGAAAAGATTATTGCATAAATAACTCATTATGTTTTTAATTTTTATATGAAATATAAATCATTCACATATTCCATAATGGCTCAATATGACACAGCTTAGACAGGGCAAGTTGTGTCACTGGACCACTATTTTAAAGTCATATTTCTATGGTCTTGCATTATAGATGCTAATAAATTTCATCAGACAGTTTTATCTCTATCCCCCGTTTCCCTTAATGATAGTACTAGAGTACTTTTTAAATAAATACCGCACTCTCCCCTGTTTAGTGAGCAATCTCATAAACATAGTAATAAAATACCATTAAAAGAAGTGCTGTAATTACTGAATGGCTGGTGTCTCCCCTGGAGCAAATGACAGTCAGCGTGTAAATTACAGTGACCAACCAATCAAGGACAGAATTTACAAGAAGTATTTCTCCTTTCCAACAGCCATCATATACAATGCTGTGGGCATTCTCATCTTGAGCAACCTGAACTACCTGAACCTGAACATACCAGCATATTAAAAACGACACCTTCACTAACCGAATCTGGTCTCAAATACTCGCTGCAAAATCATCCACCTCACGTCTAATTTCCAAGCAACTTGCAATTTAAATTTCACAATCATGTTCAATCAAAGGTGTCATGTAGTTATTATTTTCCCCAGCCTTAGTTAGAATATTAATGTAACTAATAAAAACAAAACATGTCAAATTAAAATTCCCTTGTCTTGTCAGCGAATTATTTTCCTATTGTTGAAAAATAATGAAGGAATGAGTCAGAGAACACTATCCACTATCCATTAAAAACATTTCCTGACAGCAGATGGCAGAGTGAGTTTCCATCTTTAAATCATTACCAATATAGGACCGCAAGGTTACCGCAAAGAAACCCCTGTGAAAGATGCTATTCTGTGCAATTTCACTGAGAATCACTCTCTCCCTGTGGGCAGATTAGAGTCCATCCACACTAGGATGAGCAGGAAATGCATAGCTGCTCATTTCTCAGAGCATCTTTATGTAATAAATATCCATATGCTGAGGCCCTCAGCACTGAACTGGCTAAGAGAAAATGTATGGCTGTAAATGTATAGATGTTATGACTTCATATATCATGTGCACATTTTTGATGTCACTGCAGATTAATGTCTACAACACAAAACAATTAAAGGGATAGTTCACCTGAAAATTAAAATTCTGTCATTATTTATTTCATTACTACAATTTTGTATGCCGTATTAAAAAAAGTCACGATTGTAACTGATTCTGAAAGCCGATTATTTAGAACGATATCTGCCGATACCAAAACCGATATTTGATTTTCTTAAGGAAATAAATCTCTCCCAACTAATGCTGTAAACTATACAGGGAACCCTCGCATTTTATACATTACTATAACATTAGATGTTGAAATTAACAACAGAGCCCAAACTGTTATATTCAGCTGCTATTTATTTTTAGATATAATAAGTGTAAACTCAGTTGCACATAAACACATGTCTTTGTGACAAATTTATTCAAACATACATATATAATTAACAGTAAATAAGTTCCTCTCTAAGTGTTTTTATAGCTAACTAACAAACTGTGAACATTGGATAAGTTCCCTGAACGTTAAAGGATTAGTTCACTTTCAAATAAACTTTTCCTGATAATTTACTCCATGTCATCCAAGATATTCATGTTTTTCTTTCTTCAGTCGAAAAGAAATTAAGGTTTTTGATGAAAACATTCCAGGATTATTCTCCTTATAGTGGACTTCAATGGCCTCCAGACGGTTGAAGGTCAAAATTACAGTTTCAGTGCAGCTTCAAACGATGACGAGGTATCGCCTTCCCTATTGTACTTACGGAAAAAAACGGAACTGGCGCCGCGTTCGTTCCGTAAGTTGAACAGGGAAGGCGTAGGACATACAGCGTAAGCTTTTTGAAGAATACGGAAAGCGGAAGCATGTGCAAGGCGATCATTTGTGTTTATAAAGCATATAAAGTAGGGGTGGCACGAGATGCCACCGCTTTGTTTACATTACGCTTCCACTGTCGTTTTGCTTTGTATTTAAATAAAAAAACATTTAATTCAGTTGGATAACGGTCGCCGCTCCATATTTACAGAGTTACGCGCAATCGTGAAAGTGAAAGTAAACGCGAGGGCGCATTCAAACGCGATTTCAATACCCCGCATTTTGAAAGCGGCTCCCTGATGAATACAGATATCTCTCAATATGAAAGCTATTTTAGGCTGGGCAGTGTAGTTGTAACCATCTCTTAGCTCTGTATCAAAGAAAAATTTGGTCTCTCGTCTCGTGAGATACCCGTCTCGTCACACCCTAATATACAGTTGTATGTTTTTTTAAAATGACCGATCGTTTCGCTAGATAAGACCCTTATTCCTCGTCTGGTATCGTTTAAAGCCCTTTGAAGCTGCACTGAAACTGTAATTTTGACCTTCAACCGTCTGGAGGCCATTGAAGTCCATTATAAGGAAAAAATCCTGGAATGTTTTCATCAAAAACCTTAATTTCTTTTCGACTGAAGAAAGAAAGACGTGAACATCTTGGATGACATGGGGGTGAGTAAATTATCAGGAAAAGTTTATTTGAAAGTGAACTAATCCTTTAAGTGACATTGTTCACAAGCCATTTTTTCCACATTTTTCCATGGCTGAGACACTGATTGAGCGATTACATGAGACATGATCAATTTCAGTAAGTTGTACTGTATCTTTCCAAATATCTTTTGATGTACATGCATGTTTTTCGTGTTATCACTTGTATTAAAAAGGACTCTCACTCCACACTGCTGCTCACATCACATTTATTGTTTGAATTATGTGATAAAATGGATAGAATTTGAAAGCTGATTTAAATATAAATATACATCAATAATAGGGGTGTGACTATTATTTTAAAATGTGATGAGATTTCTCGTCAAGGTGAAAAGCAGTCTCGTGATATTGCCATGACGGTGAAATTAGGATAGAATATGCCACCGCTACATTTACATTATGCCTTCACTGTCGTTTTGCTTTTCATAAAAATAAAACCCATCTAATTCAGTTGGATAACAGGCACTTCAATTCCATCCAGCTCATCCAACACAGGCAACAGAGCCGTACGTAGTGCAGCAGGAATCAGAGTTCACCCATCACGTGCTGAGAGATGACTGACAAGACCATGGCAGAGGATTCATTGCACAACAGAGCCTAAGCGTCTGATAAATGTCTTATCTTATAGAATTCATGCTCAGCACTGCCGCTCCCTATTCATAAGTACATGCAAAAGTAAAACACGAGCGCGCATTCAAAAGTGATTTCAATACCCCACATTTTGAAAACGGCTCCCTGATGCATGCAGATATCTCCCAATATGAAAGCTATCTTAGGATGGGCAGTGTAGTTGTAACCATCTCTTAGCTCTGTATCATGCTTGAAGAAAAAAATGGTCTCTGTTTGCACTTTGAATATTGAGTACTTTGATTATGGTTGCACTTATTGTTTGCACTTAATACAACTAAGACAAAACTGTAATTTTTATTTTTACTCTTTTTATTTCTATGATCAATTTGTGGAATGGAGTTTAGTTTGGAGGTCTAAAGTTGTAGAAGCTCATACATAATTCATGTACAGTTCTAATGTCTGAAGAGACTCATATGAGATCATGCAGGAGAGAAGCCAGTCAGCTGACTAATTCATACTCAGAAAGTAGAACTGAAATGAAATTCATTACAAAATGATTAGTTAAAACATTTCAACTTTTTCTAGTCATGCATTGAGGATTTCTTAAAAATACTGTGTAAAAATCTTGTCTCATCTCGTTCTCGTGAGCTAACCATCTAGTCACACACCTAATAAATAATAAATAAATAAGTATTGAGTTTCCACGAACATAAGGCCTCATCATGAAGCAAGTTGAAAAATCAAACAAATATAAAAATCCTCACAAAACAAAAATGAAGAATCATCAGACTTTGCTGATGAAGGACATCAGACTTTGCTAAGAAGCTGTTCAAGGCTAAGGAAGGACATTCTCTTGCAGGAAATTGAGGCAATCTCCTCCCCTGGCATTCATGCAAATACACAAATAAGCTTTAACATGCATATCCGATTTAATCAGCCAGGCACCTAATTACTGTTCAGATTAAACTGCCATTAGATATTAAGTCACCAGTGGCAAAGTGTTAATAAGATTGAGCATTGTGATGCAAACTTTAGATCGCTGTTCCCTTGCAGTCATATGGCACGTATTTCTGATAAACCTGTCTAACATGAGCCCGGTGTGATTAGTCATCTAAAATTCTCCTCAGCACAACGTGATGAGTCTGAACCAAACTGACCTCAAGCATTTCAATACACAAGCTGTCCTACATGTTCATCTGATTTGGCAGCCCATGAATATTTTCCCTTGAAAACTCATTATAGTTCAAAAATTAGCACACGGAGAAGAGTACAAACCAGAAATAATACAGTCATATTTGAAAAGCCTGTAGGTCTAATGATGCTGGAACAATTCCTTTTCTCTATAATAGTGATGGCAGCTGCTGTTTGAGACGTTTATGAGACGAGCTCAGCTGGAGCAAACAGATGGTCCAATAGTTCCTGGTTTTGGCTAAATTTATATCAGATGTCACATTGATGAACTCAGAGATGCAAGGAATAATGTAAATCAGCTCAAACAGTTTGCTGGATGAAAGAAGGGAGAAAAACACTTTACCTTCTCGCATCTATTGTGGTACTCTGCATAAAAGATTAACACTTCTCAGCAGAAAGCAAGCACTAAAATCCTGAAATGCTTAGAGATCATGGGGTCAGCTGCATCAAAATGTGCATGAAAAAACCATGTCAAAATGTCTGTTTGCATAATTAATGCACAGACACCATTATGCAACCTAAAATATGAGGGTAAGGGTAATACTTCGCGTTATGGACAAGGCCAAAGGGAAATCATTCTTAAAAGGGGTACTACTTCACCGCTGGCAAAATGGACTTACAATAAAACTTTGCAGTCGAAAGGAGGGGAAAAAAAATGAAATCAGTGCTGCCTGACTAGAGAAAACAAAGAAAAGGCTGTCATCTTCCCTTTTGCCAAAACTTCAACACCCATAATGCACTGAGCATGTTGCCATGCAAGGCCGCTCCCATCAGTCTGCTATGGACATGCTTTACCAGAGTCAAATATCACTTGCTTTAGTAGAAAATACTTCTTAGCAAACTTTTAGTTATAATGGTGTCAACTTGTATTCTTCCCAGGTGCAAGATTTCAAAAAGTAAACGTTTAGCACGAGTGAGTTACTTTCGGTTTCCAGTGAAGGATCCAGCGCATTTGGCTGCAAAGAATTGTAAAAAGAACACTGCAACGGACAATCTGAAAAACCTCTATGTTTGTAGTCAACATTGCAAACAGGATGACTATGAACACAGTGTTTTATGCCTTTTTACCATTATTATGTTTAAAGAGTATACAAAGTAGGATACAATTTTCAGTGATAAACCGAATAACTGTTCTGTTAATAACCCTCTGTTGATCGGACTGTCTGTGGGGATACAAAAATGTGGAAGTATAATCTGTAGTTACACGAAAGCCCTGGAGCTGTCAAAAGTCCAGAATTTTGCTGACAATTAAAGTGAATTTGTAAATGAGTAAATGTTGTTCATTAGCATACCATCACTGTAACAATACAAAGCGGGTTGAAAATCAGTGAAGTCACTTTAAATGAGAGTTTTCACTGAAACACTGCAAATTATCTTAAAAAAAGCACACAGGACCAAATAAAATCTTGAAAGGTTAACCTAAGCATTGTCATAACTAAACCCTAGACAAAATGGTCTCATTATAGATCACAAGAACACAAAAATGTTACAAAATTTTAGCCTAATCAGTCATTACAAATCACTAAATTTGGATTTCTCTTACCCCAGAAGGACATTAAAGATAACATTAAGTTGAACAAAAGTGTAAAAACAGTTTTTTAGTTTCAAACATTATTAATTTGCATAATTGACCCTTCGCAAAGACCCGCCCCCCTTAGTTTCTGTTGCTTTGTCTGACAAGCCATGGCGCTGTCATGCTACACAAAGTAAAAAATACACTGCGGAGCAAAGAGGACACTGACGACATGTTGACAGACAAGACAGAGCAGGTTTTTTATGATATTAAACAAAGTCCCATCTTTCAAGCTGTGTAATTTTTTAAGAACTTCGAACAATAAAAACGGTTTTGTAGCTCTTTAATGTGTCGTGACAATACCGCTGTAGTGCCTCAGCTCAAGCGGCTCGTGAACCGATCATCTCTTCCTACTAGTTAATTTATAGCATCAAATAAACATGAATGAACATGAGAAGGAATGTTTTTTCAAACGCGGAAAGACATCAGTACACACCATTTTTCAAGTTCAACTCCACCAAGGTTAATCTTCTAACTCCTGACTGCTTTGTCGGACAAAATGGCAGATTCGGCGTTATGACTGGTTAGATCGCTTGTCAATCAAACTCCCGGCAAAGGGTTAATTTATAAGTGTGGCAAACAAGTAGTTACAAAATATTACAACAAATAAAAGTGCACCAATTCTAAAAGTGCACCAAAGGCATAGACCTGCAAAAGAAGGCCTGCATATAATCAGAATTGAGCACATGTACTTTCTGTCTGTGGCTTTACTGTGCACAATTCATCAGTGCATGGTATTCCAAAGAATTTCTAAATAAAGTCCTCATAATCTTTATTCAAAATGTAATTCTTTTTTTGAAACTCTTTCTCCGTTATTACAATTCCTGATGGATAAAAATCACCCTACTTTTTCTTTTATTGAATATCTTGTTTTTCTCTGAAAAACAGATTGCAAACAATTCACATTGACTTTAACATTAATTTAAAATTAAAGCTATGGTGACCCACAAATTGTTTAATTCTGTCTGCAGTTTGACACAGCTATAATGCAACACAACAGTCATGCTTATTAGTTTACAATTAGTTACGCAAAAGAAGACAACAAACACAAAAGTTCTGGCTCCCAAACGCTTATCAAGTGCAAAAACTTGCCGGCAGCCATCACCTCTTCAGTCTGGCTGCTAGGTTAACAAGAAACGGTTCAATTAACCACGATAACCATCATGCATGTTGAAGAGCTTAAGTCGCCACGCTGAGAAACGCATTAGCATGGGCCAGGTACAAGCAGCGCCTGCTTTTACTCTTCATCTCCTCGTGCTTTTTTGAAGCATGGCCTGGGGACAGGCAGAACGGCCAGCCCTGCTTTGATAAGAGCAGAAGCGCCAAGCTGCTTCTCTGATGAGCGCAGGTCTGTTTGAGCGCAGAGCTTTCCTGGAGGGCCTCAGCATGGTATAGGCCTCTGAAGTCCAGCTTCATCTGAATAATGTCAGATAAGCAGCTGCTACTCACCAGAACGCAACTGTTGCATTGGTTCCTTGTGCTGCCTACAATCTGTTGCCCTCTACTTCACCCTGACTGTATAGATGTCATTGTGCAAGACGAACACAAAGTCAGTGATGCTACAGGGAGAAAACAGCCAAGGCATAAACACAACAAGTTTAAGGGCTTGTTCGTGCTGGTATAGAGAGGATAAGAACATGCCGGGGGCAAGACTCCAACCCACACAAACAATGCAAAGAAACATTTGAAACAGTATATTACCAATATTTTGTACATTTCACCTTACCTACAGTTTACTTTGTGTGTGATGTGCAGCATAAAATCAAAGTAATAATGATTGTTGCATGACATGAGTTCAGCTCTGTCTCATTATTCAAAATTGTGTGTGACCATTTCAGAAAAGCAAGTTAATTGCTGTTATATTCTTGAACAATTATGATACATAATGATTATGTCTTGAAATAGATGGATGTATATCTAGGTATTTATGTCTTGAAATATATGCGCTGATATTAAAATTGTGGCAAATACTAATAAAAAAAATACCAGTAAGCAAATACCAATAATTTTTTCCTGTTTTGTGAATAACCGATGGCCGATATTTAAACGCATATAAAACGCATAGCAATAAGATATTTTAAAATGTATTTGAAAGAAGTCTTTTATGCTCACCAAGGCTGCATATTTGTTCTGTAAAAACAGTAATATTATGAAATATTATTACAACTTAAAATAACTGTTTTCATATATTTTAAAATGTATTTTATCTGATGGCAAAGCTGAATTTTCAGCAGCCATTAACTCAAGTGTTCTGTGTCATATGATCCTTCAGAAATCATTTTAATATGCTGATCTGATGCTGAAAACATATTTATTATTATAATCAATGTTGAAGACAGTTATGCTGGGAACTGTGATACATTCTTTTTCAGAATTCTCTGATGAATATAAAGTTCACATGAGCTCTATTTATTTGAAATAAATAAATGTTTCGTAACATAATACAGTAAATACGTTGAGTGTCACTTTTGATCAATTTAATGCATTCTTGATACCTTACCTTACCTATTAAGGATACCTTAATTTCTTTAACAAAAAAAAAAAAAAAAAAAAAATCATACAGACCCAAGCAGTACAGGGCTCCCGACTAAGATTTGAGAGCAGTTGCTCCTGTGTCACTAAGTTTTACAGATGGTAGCTCCAGCACCTGATTTGGTAGTGGTATTTTTAATCATAAAAGGTAATTTAATCAAAAAAATTACTATTATTTTGCATTAATAAGTGTAGTTACTAATAATATTTCATATTTATTTCTCAGAGTTGAGATGCAGATGAAATGAACTTTTATTAACAACAGTAACATGCAAAAACCTCATATTTATAGGGAAAATGTAAATATTCTACTCTTATTAAGTGTACCTTTGTTCTTCTATAGTATCATACTGAACAGACCGACAGCTTCAGTGATTATACAAGGAGTGCTCTTTACTTGCTTTTTGTGCAATTTAGTTACAATTTAAAGAAAAGTTTTTGTTTTTCAGAAAAGTTTTTGTCTTTTCATACTTCAGTACAAAAAGTGCCACACTCTGAAAAAAAATAGTTTTCTTGATGATTTGATACTTCACAATAGTGATTTCATAATGTTTAAATATAAATTCAACAGCAAAACATGAAAAAAATATATATATATATATTAGGCATTTGAAATGGCTAATAAGCAAATAAGTGCTCCTCTGCTGCCACCTACTGGTTATAGTGGTAATTTCAAGTCTTTTTTTTTTTAAACAAAAGTGTTTGTTTGCCACCAAGTGTTATGCTGTGTTCACACCAGACGCGACTTGCGCAAATAAATTGCGCTAGTCACGCGTAGTTGGACGCTTGAACATTTTGAGTTTACTCGCTTCATTCGCACGTGACATTCGCTACATTCGCTTCATTCGCGCGTGAAAATCCCTTCACAACAGACGCGAATTCGCGTCATGAGAGGGGCTCTCCCGCTCCTTTATGTGTCCCAGACTCTCCCACTGCTTTCTGCACACTTCCTCTGAATAAACACAACTTGTCAGCGGGGAAATAATTGTAAATTACAGCGAATAAGCTCAATTGGTCGTCTTTAGTTGGCTTGTAGTCTTTATATATATATATATATATATATAGCTCAAATTGAGTAAAGACAGTTTTTTACAACTTGTCAGATTGTCCGACCTCCTCACTCACTTTCTTTCTTTCAAACACGATCCTTTTTATTTCTGTTTCTATAAATGTATGAAGATGTACAGCGACGATGATTTTGTCCTCCATTGTTGTTTCGAATTTCTGCCTCAGCACGCTACGTCACGTCACTACTAGAGCAAGCTCCTGATTGGTTAACGCGGAGCGGAAATTCGCCAAAGTTCAGATTTTTCAACTTGCCCGAATCGCTCAATTCGCGCTGCGTCATTCGCGCCGCTTCATTCGCACCGCTTCATTCGCGCGAATCGCGCCGCAGGATGTCAATTCGCGTCTTTGCATTGACTTAACATGTAAATCACTCGCGCTTACCGCTTCATTCGCGTCCGGTGTGAACGCACCATTAGTTTTACTACATTTGAAACTTTTAGTTTTACAAAAGGGGACAATCTTTGAAGGATGAACCAATAATGTTTTTGGACATCAAATTAAATATAACATTTAAATTTGATCAGCTTTGAAGTGCTGGATAAAACAGTGTGAAGCACTTGTTGAAAGTCCTTGAAAAGTGCTTGAATTTCACTTTAACAAATGGTTATTCAAACCCTGAAAAGAATAATAAAAACATTTGACTATTTCTGTCACAATACCATGGTTAGATTTAGCATTACTACATTAAACGCATGGTGAATGTTGGTGATTTGTGGACTGAAAAGCCTTCTATTATTTGTATGGCACAATGTTTCTCCATGTCAGCACTGTTTGATCTGACATTTGGAAGCCCGTTACAAAAAAAAAAAAAAAAACTCCACAAAAAAAAAAAAAAGTTTATAACAGAGAATTCTGTGCTGAATTTAAATTGTAACAATGTAATTAATTCTACGGTCCTTGCTGCGCAGCTCAAATGAGTAGCACAGTTTTGTTCTGCTTTTGTTTAGTTTGCCGTTTGATATTTCTAATATGCAACAGAAATGGCCGCTCTTGGTGGAGCTGCTGAACGTGGTGGTGACACCAGTACCTCTAACAAAATTTTTTTACACCGGCAGGAAATAAGGTCACAAAATGCGCCCATTTGGTCACAGTCCGAAGCCCTGTAGTATGCCCTTGTAATAGATACGTGTATCAATTTGGTATAAATCCACAGTTACCAAAGCAGGCAACACAGAAATTTTAGTGTCAAACAAAACCTGCTGCACAACCACTGTACCATAGCTCAGAGCCTCAGACAAAAGAGTTTCCGATGTCTTTATTTACCTAACTAGCTTTGTGCTTTTTATTCAAGATTGAGTCTCATTGAGATAACGGCTTGAGTAATGATGGGCAAATGTAGTCCACCCTCTGCCCTTTTTACTCGCCTGTCTGTTTCTCTCTCTCGGGTAGCACGGCAGGACCTGAATCACAAATTAATGTCGGCGTCACACTCTGACTGTCAGAGGAGATCTTGAGGTCCACCATAGCCAAGAACCAGAGCGCCCGCTCTGTCGCCGGAGGGGAGCAACTGTGGAGTGTCGGAGGATGGCTTGACAGTAAATGAAAAATAACCACAGGCAATAGAAGCCATCGCTGTCCAGGTGCTCCCACCGAGGTATCTGGTGTACACCTGCTCAGCCTCTCTATCTTTAGGCACGACGGCAGTGCAATAATGGACACGGCTTGAGCCGAGAGTTATGAGGTCCCTGTTTAACCTGCGGGCGATGATTAAAATGTTCATTAACACCGTTCATTAACAGGTGATCAGGTACGTCATCCCCCTTGCCGAAGACCACCTGGCCCCACCCACGCGGCCGCTCGTCTCCGCTCTGCTGCGAACGCACCCCCTCTGATTAATAAAGACCAAGCTCTCTCAAACACAACGGGGATCCGCATTAGTCAAAGTAAACACAATAACCCACATTACCCACACAAGGCTGCACACTCATCTACACCTCTCCACCAAAGCGGAGGCGTGAACAACAAAACGGCTTCACTTCCAGAGCCCAACAGGGATGAGTAAATACAATCCGCCGTGTAATGAATTCGAAACATGAAATTATTAACGCTTTTCTGGCTGCACTAGTGAAGAATGGCCTTCATTGACTCATTAACTGTGGCTGTCATCGGAGAGAGGCGAAAGCCCGCCACGTTTATTCATTTTTAAACAGCACCCTGATCCATTTCCTGAACTAAGATTCATTTAGCTTGTCAGAGGCTCAAACAAATTAATGCATTATAAGTCAAGGAGGGCTGATGAAGCAATGAATCCATCACATCCAATTTGAATGCCAAAATCTTGTACCATGGGATACATCCAAAGAGTTTGAGAGTGTACAATAAATGCAATGAAAAAAAAAAATTGATACATTTTTTAAATTAAATCATTAAACACTAAAATCAATTGTTTTAAATGGCACCAATTAATTTAGGCATCACAACATTAAAATGTACAGTATAAAAAAATGGATATTCATTTTAAGACGTGCCCAAGAATGCTTTTTCACAAGATGTAATATAAGTCTAAAGTGTCCCCTGAATGTGTCTGTGAAGTTTCAGCTCAAAATACCCCATAGATTTTTTTTAAATAATTTTTTTTAACTGCCTATTTTGGGGCATCATTAACTATACACTGATTTTGGCAGCGCGCCGCCCCTTTAATTCGCCTGCTCCCTGCCACATGAGCTCTCAACTATATTACAGTGCATTTACAAGTTCACACAGCTAATATAACCCTCAAATGGATCTTTACAATATGTTCGTCATGCATGCTATATGCATGCTTCGAATTATGTGAGTATAGTATTTATTTTGATGTTTACGTTTGATTCTGAATGAGTTTGAGGCTATATGCTCTGTGGCTAACGGCTAATGCTACAGTGTTGGAGAGATTTATAAAGAATGAAGTTGTGTTTATGAATTATACAGACTGCACGTTTAAAAATGAAAATAGCGACGGCTCTTGTCTCCGTGAATACAGTAAGAAACGATGGTAACTTTAACCACATTTAACAGTACATTAGCAACATGCTAATGAAACATTTAGAAAGACAATTCACAAATATCACTAAAAATATCATGCTATCATGGATCATGTCAGTTATTATTGCTCCATCTGTCATTTTTCGCTGTTGTTCTTGCTGGCTTACCTTGTCTGTGCACAGATCCAGACGTTAACACTGCCTTTCCTTGTCTAATGCCTTGAACATGGGCTGGCATATATGCAAATATTGGGGTCATACATATTAATGACCCCGACTGTTACGTAACAGTCGGTGTTATGTTGAGATCCGCGTGTTTTCCGGAAGTCTTTTAAACAAATGAGATTTACATAAGGAGGAGGAAGCAATGGGGTTTGAAACTCAATGTATGTCTTTTCCATGTACTGAACACTTGTTATTTAACTATGCCGAGGTAAATTCACATTTTGATTCTAGGGCACCTTTAAGATTAACTTTAATTGAGCATTATAACATGGCAAAGGTACTCTAGGGTCGGTAAGATTTTTTTTATTGTTTATAAAAGAAGTCTCTTATGCTCATTACTCCAGTGTTCAGTGTCACATGATCCCTCAGAAATCATTCTAATATACTGATTTGATTCTCAAAACATTTCACATTATTATCGATGCTGAAAACAACTGGGCTGCTCAACATTTTTGTGGAAACCGTGATCATATTTAATCATCATCCTTGCTAAAATAAAAACACTTTTTTTTTTTTATTTAACACAAGGCTGAGCAAACAACACTACTAACCAAGATCATAAGTCTTTCATATGGGAGGTGTTCTTATTTTCAAAAAAGGTAGACTTGAAAAGTATGTAGCAGTTTTTAAACTTTTCTGAGATTGTGTTAGAATGCTAATTAAAGCAACACTGCTTTAAAAAAATATATATAAAAAAGGAAAAGAATCTAGATAAACTAGTTGACCTTGCAAATTGACTAGTTGGTAACTGGACGATTGGTCAACCACTGTGAGCCATTCCTGTAAGTTTTCAGTTCACGCTACACAGATACAGATTTATCTATTATAATAAGCTACAGAACTACCATTCATCGTCTGAGACAAATGTAGTGTTCTCTCAGCTCGGGTTATCCCAAAACTGATGACTCTCCCTTTGACCCATATTTCTAGAGAAAAGGAGAGAGAAAAAAAAACAGAAAACCCCAGCTGCTTTTGCTCTCTTTGCAGCCTCTGAAAGTGACAAGACATTTAACCTCCCTCATTTGCATGATTTCCTGTTCACTTCCAATGCCTAATAAAAGAATATTTGATATGGGAATGAAAAAGATTCTTCAATTTCACATTTTGGTGGAGCGAGGCGTTTATCTAATTGCATGCTCTAATCCAACACTTGCAAATCCGTGATAGCAGTTCAACTTTGGGGAGACACAAGAAATTCTTTTTAAACATATCATGATCTCAGAAGCGTGGGTTCACGAAAGATCACATCGGGAGCACACTATCATTAAAGCAAAACTTTCAAAAGAGCTCATATCGTGTGCGCACAGTCTGACAGGACATGAAAAAGGCTTGTATTGTGCGCTTGTATATCAATTTGATGTATCCCAACCATCCTTTTCAGTTGATGTTCAACATCAAAGTCATAGTACAGTACGGACACATCATTAGCCAAGAAGACATGGAGGGAAGAACCATTTAAGCCCTGTTCTACAACCTAGTGAGCTACCTTGCTGTCTACAGCCTACATAGGCAGCATCCTAATCCCTCACAATGCTTTGGTCCACTGCCTGATTTCCTTTACCTCACCTACACACCAGTCTGGTGGGAGAGAACCAGTGTTGCCAGGGTCACGGTTTTCCCGAACAATTGGGCTATTTTGAAAACGCAGTCACAGGAAAATTTAAAGAGCCGCGGGCTGCGGGGTTTTTTTTTTTTTGGGATTACTTTTATAATGTACCGCGGCCGACAAAAAGTTTATCTGTAGACAAGGAAAATGAAAAAGATTTTACTACTGTGTATTAACCCTGATGATGAATAACTGGCAACCTAAGGAAAGACCTGAGGAAAGACGGAACATTTGACATCACAAACTATTACACAAGTTTCACCCACAGCAGAGATTTTAAAGGGTTAGTTCACCCAAAAATGAAAATTATGTCATTAATTACTCACCCTCATGTCGTTCCAAACCCGTAAGACCTCCGTTCATCTTCGGAACACAGTTTAAGATATTTTAGATTTAGTCCGAGAGCTTTCTGTCCCTCCATTGAAAGTGTATGTACGGTAAACTGTCCATGTCCAGAAAGGTTAATAAAAACATCATCAAAGTAGTCCATGTGACATCAGAGGGTCAGTTAGAAGTTTTTGAAGTATCGAAAATACATTTTGGTCCAAAAATAACAAAAACTATGACTTTATTCAGCATTGTCTTCTCTTCCAGAGTCCTTTCCATTGAATTGATTCCATTGAATTGATTGCATTGAATTGATTCCATTGAATCCTTTCATCTGTCGGCATTGGTAATGCACTTTTACGTGGTTGTTTTTGGCGATTAGGACATCCGCGACATGCACATTTACGCACCATTTTAAAAAATATAACAATACCAAAATACAAACAATGTAGAATAGCTTGAATACAGCGTGCGTCTCCCTCAGACTGTAAACGAAGCTCGGCCGCACCGGATAACACGTCAGCAGAGTCGTGAACCCGGATTGACATAGTCATAGTTTGTGTTATTTCTGGACCAAAATGTATTTTTGATTCTTCAAAAACTTCTAACTAACCCACTGATGTCACATGGACTACTGTGATGATGTTTTTATTACCTTTCTGGACATGGACCGTACAAACACTTTCAATGGAAGGACAGAAAGCTCTCGGACTAAATCTAAAATATCTTAAACTGTGTTCCGAAGATGAACGGAGCTCTTACAGGTTTGGAACAACAATGAGTCATTAATGACAGAATTTTCATTTTTGGGTGAACTAACCCTTTAAGGCTTTCATATGGTAGAAATGAATGAGACAACAGCCAAAGCATGTCGCTTATAAGTCTGCATGTTCTGCTTGTCTCTGTGTGAATGAATGTCATTGTTTCGTCTACGACACCAACACACGTCACGCTTACTGTGTTACATGAACTTCAGTCACTTCAGAGCTTTCTTCACCATTTCATTTGGAAAAACACAACAAATCGCCTAAATAACACGGCGATAAGCCTATGTGTGAACTGATAACTCGTATTTAAACAACTATCGCTTCATGTTGTTGGCCAGATAAAATGACAGAGAAAAGAAAAACAAATTTTGGCTATATTATTTGTGTTCCCTTCATAAATTGGTAAAATGTGGCTAGAACAATGTAGAATTTGATTAAAGGAGGCAATACAATTATTATGCCTAACTTTCAAATTGGGAGCGTATCTTTGATGCTTTAAAATGCTGCCTCCATAGGCAGCTCACTAGGTTTTCAAATGGAGTATTAGACTCACATGTGGTGGCCTCTATTTTTCTAGTTTTTTTTTCTTGCAACAATGGAGAAAGAGAGAGAGAAAGCCGGAGAGAAAGCAAAAGGGGAAATTTGCATCAATAGTGCTGCCTGGTGCATCCAACAAGGAGCCATAATAGACCTGGCATACACAGCATGATCCGGCCGTAAAAAACTCTTCATTAGGCATCCGTTTGGGGTTTCTCAGAGGCTCAATCTCCTGTAAGACTGCTCTTCCACACACAGATCTGACTGATACTGTAATAGCGCGCCGCAATGACGAGCTGGGAGAGCTGTGACTGCTGATCTGTGAAGATGAGCATGTATTGTCAAATCCATTAAAGAGATGCAAAGCGCAATCATAAAGGTTCACAACCAATTGTTGCTGGGTGTACATCCCCCCAGTTAGCTGGATTTATTGGAGGGCTGAGACACAAACAACACACGCAGGAATTTTGATAAACTCTTCTCATTTCAGCTCCCGTAAGGCACACTTTTACTTTGCATATAAGAGCCGTGCTACCATTACTAAACTTACTGCATGGAAATATCTTACAATCTTCATCTGATGCAATCTGTTGATGAAATGATGTAGAGATAATTGAAATTCCCACCATATCGCAGAAAAACTGTGAAATTATAGACACAGGCTGTTCAAACATATGACAGCATCCCACTGAGGGATGTCATGTCATTCATCACACACATGCTAATAGTCTGCAGCAACGAAGGAACAACTGCAATGCAATATTTCAATAAAAGTTTTTTTTTTTTTTTTTTTTTTTTTTAATTAGAAATATTTTTGGGCTCCTTACAAACCCTCCAGGGGCTTGAAATGTCTGCAGATTCAATGCATCACTGCACAGATAACGACGTTTTTTATTTAAAATATAATTAACAGTCTTTTTCTCAACAAAATATTTCATGTTAATGTGTTTGACTTTGATAAAGTGGTTTTATCTGGCAATAAGTTTTAAAAAAGTTTTTACAAGCTTTTAAAAAATTACTAACCACCAATTAAATGAAAATGGCTGCATGTCACAGAATCTCAAAATAATTCACCAGATGACTTGAATAGCTCTATATGGAAAGAATTTATCATTCTATGATGATTGAGGTGATTTTTTAGGTGAGTGACTACCCAGAGAAAATAATGAACAAATTGCAAGCATAGATAAATTTAATAGAACAAAGATGCACATGAAATAAATAGTATTTTATATGTTTCAGGTAAGTCTAACAGTATTCAGGTACAGAAATTGAATAATCAGATGTATAATAACTTCCCTGTATAAATTATAGGGATGCACAGATACCGATACCAGTATCGGTTTCGGGCCCGATACCAAGCTCATGTTCTTGTACCGTACTCGTAAAAATACCCCTGATACCAAAGACCGATACTTCACGTGATGTAACGGACAGAATTTTCCGTGCACAGTGTGGAAATACTTCAAAATTAATGATGACAACCCACACATTGCAAACTGCATGCAAATCGCACTGAATGACACAGACTAGAAGCGCGCTCTCTCTCTCTTTCTTGCGCACGATCCCAGTTCTCTCAGACAGCGTGCGATCCCAGTTCTCTCAGACAGCGCGCGATCAGTTCTCCTTGCGCCTGAATGGTCAAATTCACAAATGTCTATAGTTGTCAAAATGTCCATCGTGTGGAGTATTTCACGTAAATACAGTCGGTTATGGATTAAGTTGACGTAAACATTAGGTGAAAACAGGATACGTGTCAGTATTACATCCATGGATTCGGTCTTAAAATGACAGTAGCCTAATTAAATATTTGTCTGTCATTAAAGTTAATAAAACAACAAAAGATGTTAAATGAATATAAATATAGGCAGGTTAAAAAAGACAATGTTTTTTTTATTATGACTTTGGTAATTATGCCCTTTTAAGGTTATTGGACACTGTGAAATTTGTGCTTTAAGTTTGTGACAAGCACATAAAAATTATTACTTTTTTCACTGGAGTAATAATATAGAAGCTGTCCTATATTCATTAGTTTCACTGTGTTGTGCTTGGAAAACTGCCACATCAACAAAAAAAAATTAATAAATGTATAGGCATCGGTATTGGCGAGTACCAGAAAAAAAAAAATATCAGTACTCATACTCGGTCTTTAAAAAAATGGTATCGGTGCATCCCTGATAAATTAAATAAATAATCTGTGTTAAACTACAAAAGTGATTATTCTCTTTGTGTTTTGTTGTTTGATTAACATTCATGACACAGAAAGCAGCAGGAATATTAGGCTGCTGTCACTTTAAAACTGAATGCATGGATCCAAAATACTGTTACATATCCGGTTTTCTTTCTCAATTATTTAGTTCATCTAAGCCATAAGCAACTGTGTTTACCAGGATACTCGATATTTTACATGCATTTTGACAATTTTTTTTTCATGTATGTGTCTGTTCAGACACAAATAGACAGAAGAATACGGCATTCGGTGCTCACGTGTATCTGCACGGCTGATCTGTGTGAGTGCACAAAACAGCTGCACATTCAGAATTGAGATCTCTTTCGCGTCTTCGTGCGCTTAAACGGTTTTAAGTCACTTGAATATTTAAACTGACAGGACCTAAAACACATTCAAATGAAAAACTTTCATTGAATTATGGTCAAACTTTGCAATTAATCTGAGAATCACATGCGTTTTGAACCATGGTGTCTGGTCCGTACAGATTAACGATCCCTATACTTGACATGCGCACATCGCGATTTCGATGCTTAAAGGATATATCATGAAACCCTTCTATAGTATGAAAACACTGCCTTACCGTCATTGCCTTGGCTGCCTTCCCTTTTCAGCATTTGGACAGCTCCAACATACTTCTTCAGCTGAACCTTC
This sequence comes from Megalobrama amblycephala, assembly GCF_018812025.1. Classification (NCBI taxonomy): domain Eukaryota; kingdom Metazoa; phylum Chordata; class Actinopteri; order Cypriniformes; family Xenocyprididae; genus Megalobrama; species Megalobrama amblycephala. The sequence continues at coordinate 12,183,963 of NC_063063.1, read as the reverse complement.
AGAACCTCATTCTCTCTGCAAAAATAAAAATATAAATATAAAAAGAGAGAAACAATATGCACAAGAAGCTAATTTGTTTGACAAAAAACAAACCATTTTAAATTAAAAAGTTAATTTAACATGAAGTGAAAAAAAATGAGCAGACTCTCAGAGAGAAACTAAAGAAAAGCAAAGCTAAACGTGATATTAATTAAAATAGGTTTAATTCTTAAATATTTTTAAATGAAAAGTTCTTATAAGATTGATCAAGTTCTGTATGATCATGTTAATAAATGATAAACAAAAACAGTAGCCTGACCATTTGCAGTTTAGGCCTCAAATATAATGCTGAATGTTAATAATTACTCATTTTATTCACAAAAATTGAAAACAACATCCATTTAAGAGGATACTGGACTTGATAGTACATACTGGGTGAAAAGATCCTGTTCAATAAACAATATTTAAAACATACTTCCTTTTTGTTGATTCTACATAAATTAGGGGATTCGATGTGTAAATATTTCTAATTGCTAGTTGTGATTAATTACCTAACATGATTAATGGCTATTACATCTTTTTAATTGATTCACAGCCCGAATTAAAATATAACTTCAACACTATTTGTAATAACAGCTTGCATCTTCCAGAACATAAAACAGAATTGCACCACTGAAACAAATCTTTATTATAGTTAGATCCTTTTGCGCATTATTTTTCTGTATTTTCTATTAAAATCATCCAACACAATCCTGGCATTCAGGATATATGTGCAGCATGCATGAGGAGCCCATTGAGAGACTCCCACGGTAAGCCCTCCACTGAATTCAATTCCAGGAACTGCTTTACACAAAGTTTAATAAGGCCGTTCCAGGCAATGAGATGTGTGTGCGTGCGCATGAGCACTTGCTTACAATGCTTGTTACTGGTGGTTTGGGAAAATCAATCAGAATCAATCCAGGTTGTGTTACTGTGAAAAACATTCCTTCCTATTCTCCCAGGACGCCTTTTGTAACTCGCTTATCACTGCCCATTTTATACCCCAATAGACGGAGAGAATGAAGGAGATCCAAAGGCGTCTGGCAGGCTCTCAAAGGAGGGGACTCGGTCGTTTTTCGCACCGGCGAGCTGTGCACGATTCCGCAGCGATTTAATTAAAGTTAATAAGTGACAGCTTCTCTGTGGGGAGGACTCGGCAAGTCAGGTGTGCCACATTGATCTTTTCCATTGCCCCTGCAGAGAGAGCCACAGTATGCACACATGCTATTGTATTCATATTGGAAGACTAACATCGAGCACAAGAGGGGGACTGCTTGTGTCCCTCTGAAGGGCTTATGGGTCACATAGTGGTCTACTTAACGAGTTCCACTTTGGACAGACACATAATGTCATTCTCTTCAAAGTAATATTTGCACAAGTCTAAAAAGATGTGCATGTATAAATCATTTATCCATATCATAAAAAGGTCACTGTTCATAACAGTCAGTGGTTTCTGTTGGTTTAAAATAAACCTTTTAACTTCAATCAGGATTTAAAATTGGCCATTCAACCGAGACTGCCTTGCTGTCAGTCACTGAAGCTCTATGGATTGCGAAAGCTGATTCCAAATCATCACTTCTCATTCTGCTAGATCTATCTGCAGCTTTCGACACTGTTAATCATCATATCCTTCTGTCCACCTTCATCATCGCTTCATCAAACCGCTTTAAATGATCCAGAACACAGCACCGCGATTGGTCTTCAATGAGCCTAAGAGAGCCCATCACACCTCTGTTTATCTCTCTGCACTGGATACCAGTAACAGCTCGCATCCAGTTCAAGACATTGATGTTTGCATAGAACAGCCACGGGCTTTGCATCCTCCTACCTCCACTTGACGAGTCTACATCCCTCTAGAATCCTACGGTCTGTAAAAAATGTTGACAAGACTAAGTTTCATATAACATCTGTTTAACTTATAACATGAAAGTAAGGTTAATAATATAACTTAGAGAACAAAATTTTCAGTTTTACTCAAATTAGGGTGATGCAAAAATGAGTACACCCCACTGAAAGTCTCTGGAGCAAAGCTAAATTTTAGACTACAAATGTCTAATTTAACAAGAATTCAACCACAGGTGAGTCTAATTATTCATTATAGTCAACTGTCTGCTGGACCCCTGTGTAAAAGGGTGTTAAAACTCCTTCCCATTTTATGCTGTCAGCAATGGCACCACATGGAAGAGAAATGTCACAAGACCTGAGAAAGAAAATAATTTCTTTACACCAGAAAGGTGAAGGCTACAAGACGATCAGCAAAGCTTTACTTATCAGTCAGAATACTGTAGAATCAGTCAGAATACACAAAAATTTAAAAAAGATGGAACTGTACCCATCTCACAGAGACGTCCAGGTCGTCCACAGAAGTTAACGCCTCGACAGGAGTGTCTTCTGATGAGAAGGGTTAAAGAAAATTGGCATTCAAGTTCACTGCAGTTATCTAGAGAAGTAGAAAGCCAAACTGGGGGGACTATTTCCCGTGACACAATATGGCGTACACTGCAGAGGAATGGCATGCATGGGTGCCGTCCACGAAAGAAGCCTTTCCTAAAGCCCAGGCACAAAAAAGCCCGCCTAGAGTTTGCCAGAGCCCATGCTGACAAAGATGAAGACAACTGGGACTCTATACTCTGGAGTGATGAGACCAAGATAAATGTTTTTGGAACTGATGGCTTCAAAACTGTATGGCATCGCAAAGGTGAGGAATACAAAGAAAAATGCATGGTGCCTACAGTGAAACATGGTGGTGGCAGTGGGATCCCGATCCGATATTCAGTGGTATCGATGCCGATACTGCATTTTTGCCGGATCGGGTATCGCCGGACGGGACCGATCCAAAATCCGATACTGGTGTCATTCTGGTTATTGAGCTCTACAAAAGCACAAAACATTTAAAGTTTCTGTGCATTATTCCAAGTGTTCTAAAGCCATTCCATAGTTTAATTTGAGGTACAGATAAATATTTTAGTTAAATTAAAGTTCAAGTAAATGCCTCCCTCCGCTGCGGCTGTCAATTCACAGATGTATGAAACACAATGCTCTATACTGTTTCTAAATACTTCATCAAGATATCGAATACAATACGATGCTACTTTTCATCACTCCGTGCCCTTGGTCGTCACTTTTCCAACATGACAATGATCCTAAACACACATCTAAGGCAAATAGGCATTGTTATTTATATTATGAAAAGAAAGTATTATGAAAAGTTAAAGTCTGCGTCACTTTTCAGTATTCATCTTGACTTATATCTCATCTCAACACTTTTTGAGGATGAAAGTGAAGGAAATAAACATGAATGAAAATCAAAAAAATGTGGCTCCCGAAATGATCTGAACAGTGTTGTAAACCAAGGAAAAGCCATCGAACACCTAAAACAAACTATTTAAAACAAAACGGGGAATTCTGAATCAAACGTTTTCATTTTGACAAGTTGAGCATAACTCTCCATCCAGCATCCAGTCTTTAAAAGAGGTCATTTTGAGATTATATTAATATACACGAACTACCGCCGGTGAATCCACGAATGGAAAAAGTGAGGCATAGATGTTGCAAAATGTCGCCAACTTGTTCATTCGGAAGTGAAAAGGCATGCCTAGAAGTGGGGCTGCACTTGGTGCTGTCATTAAAAATCATGGAGGCCATACACTTGCCCTTGGTCGTCACTTTTCCAACATGTACTAAACACACATCTAAGATGTAGAAGAAGAACAGGGTAGTTTTTGTTGTGAACACCTATGGGCGTACTCATTTTTGCTCAAGACTCAAGATGTCAGTGCACTCGTGGCTTCAATTACTACAAGGGAAGAGAGTGAAGGTGCATCGTCCATCTCTTTTTACAGTCTATGGTTGTGCCTCACCAACTTCAATAAACCATGTTAAATGCATAAAATACATTTTTTCAGAATTCTATAGATTTTCTTTCAGCACTGCAAATGTAAACAAGGCCTGGACATGACTATGCATGACACCAGTCTAGATGCCCTTCCCAAAACCCATTTCCATCTCCCTAAGGCTACAGGTAAATAAAATGTCAAACACCGAACCGGCATTATGCAGCAGCTGCTACTATATTAAGTGTTACAGAATTTGGCGATTACAGCCAGAATGGAGGTCAAATACATTTCAATGTAAAACAGAAGAGCACTGTCTCGAAGCGACACGTAAACTAAACAATCTTGCAACGGTAAATACGAAAGGGTCGGCTGGCGGCGGTGCTTTCGGATACATTACTGAATTGACTTGTAAACGAGGCCAACTCTGTGTCAGTCTGCCTAAACAGGCTGATGAAAAGCAAGTGGAGGGATGCACCATCCAGGCACAGTGCAGATGTCACCAGCATGATACCAAGTGTGGTTTTCTCCCCCATAATCCTCTCTTTGACACAGCGTCATACTGACAAGCCTGCCTCCTGCTCTCGGCCGCTGTCCTCCTACTGAGCTAAATTAATTTGTTCATTCACTCCCCACATTATCCCCCTGAGGAACCACTACATTAGAGCTGATGAAATGCTCACAAAAGCAAGATGTCTCTCCTAATAATCCAGCAGCACTTCAGGGAGACAAAAACCCTGGCAGCTCGGCAGCGTTCGGTGAAGTATTATTCTGACTGTCAGACGCTGCCACGACCATCCCTTCGTCTGTTTCTGCTCGTCTGGTTAAACCTGGATGTGATGGCGTGGGAGAGGTTTGTGTTGACAGGAGTGTGAGTGTGAGAGCGTTTTGGCCTCTTGCTGTATGGATCCCGCTTCTTAAATACTGCCCACTGAGCCAGGCTGAATCAATGGAGCTAAGCCCAAGAGCACGGCTCACAGGTGCTTCCTCTGAGCGCACAGCCGCATCGAGCAATTCCACACCTTATTTTTAGTCTCTATCGACTGGGACAGATTAGGTTTTAGTCAGAAAAACTGACTGGACTCTCAACTTTTCAGTTTGCAAGATTCTGAGAAAGGAAGAAACTGGAAAGACTTTAGTTAGAAAAGCATGCTTTACTTAATCAGTGGTAATCAGTTTGATGTTGCTCATATTTGAAGTGAACTAATGTATGAAACACTTGAAGGTTTCTGATGACTTTGAGGATAACTGCAACAATGTGAACGTACACCATTCTTTGGTTAGTCTCAGCAGCAAACCTTTTATGTATTTTTCTGATTTTCTCCATAGGCACTTAAGAAAATTTTTCAATAAAGAGTCATAAGCCTTAAGTCTATAAAAGCAAATCAATCGACAAGATTAATCACCACATTTGATTTGGCAATGAAGAAAGTATTTGAAAAATTTATAAAAGGTAAAGACTTTATAATTATAAAAGACTGAGTGAACTAATCAAGGACTATGAATTATGTATATTACTGTTCAAAAGTTTGAGGTCATTTATATATTTTTTAAAGGAAATTAATTTTATTTAATAAGGGTGCATTAAATCAAAAGTGACAGTAGACAAAAGATTTCAGATATTTCAACCAAATTTTTAACTTTCTATTCATCAAAGAATCCTGAAAAAATAATCATGGTTTCAAATATTAATAGTAATAGTAATTAACTGCTTTCAACTTGAGCAGCAAATCAGCATATCAGAATGATTTCTGCAGGATTGTGTGACACTGAAGACTGGAGAAGAGGAAAAGAGCTTTGCAATTGACTGTACAAACAGATTTGACAAGAAATCAATCAATCAAAGCATATTCTTACAGACTGCCGAAAGCTACAGAAAAACATAAGCAAACGGATCGCTGCAATTCACATAAACAACTGGACTCCAGGGAGAGAAACATGGATTTTCAGTCATCATTTTATTTCAAAATGTTGGATTTTGGGGTAAAATCATACACTATATATTGTATTGACAACTAATTAATTAAATATTTACCGTCTTATATTCTGCATAATTGCAGAACCACAAGTTTTAGGGCTGGACTATATGACGATTATTATATATATATATATATATATATATATATATATATATATATATATATATATACTGTATATATATATATATATATATATATATATATATATATATATAAAAAAAAAAACATTGATATAAGTGAAAACTACCTATATTGTATTTATATAAAGCATCTACAGGCAGATTTGCTTTATGTATTTCGCCGGGGCTGAAATCAGGCACATCTAAATGTCAGGAACTGGCTATCAATATCCATGGATTTGGTTTCTTTGACAAGTTGTAAGAAACACTTTTGAGCCCAACCTTTAGTGTTATTGTTTGTTTTCCTCACGTTTTCGCAGTTTCCCCTATTAAATTCAGTCATGCAGCAGGTTCTTTTGCCACTCAGTCCAGCTGAGGGAGCGTGTTCCGGCGGGAAAGTGACGTAAGTGCATTCCCTATATTCAGCTTTACCATCACAGGAATAAATAAAACTTTCAAATGTATTAAAATAGAAAACGGTTAGTTTAAATTGTATTAACATTTCATAATATTACTGTTTTTACTGTATTTTTGATTAAATAAATGCAACCTCTGTGAGCTTAAGAAACCTCTTTCAAAAAACCCAAACTTTTAAATGGTAGTCTATTAGAATCAGCTAGGGATTTTTAATCATTTTAATGTATTTTCTGAAAACACAGCCAACCTTTATGCTCTAACACTACAACATTTCATGTTAATTAATGCTAACATTAGCCAGCTAATGTTAACCTCTAGCTAGTCTCCACAACACACAAAAACTCGGCATGTCGCGGTTCCAGGTTCCGTGGTTCGAGTTTTCACTCGAAACTTCTCTAATTGGTGGACCTATCTTCAGGATCATAGTACATCTCTGGGAATTCAGCAATTGAACATGTAGAAATCTAGATAACGTTACTTATGTCCACAAATACTGTTGTTTGGCAACCTCAAAGCTCAAGTCTGTAAAGAACTTAAAAACCTAAACTAAAGGGGGAAAAAAGAAACTACAGTGTTTCACGTGTAGGTCATACATCAGCTTTCTGTCTAAGTAGGTGGTGTTTGGCAAGATTAAAAGGTGGATTAGACTTTAGGCTGATAGTCTGCCTTTGTGAGACTTAGTCTCAAGTGAAATTACCTCATGAGAGCTTGGACTTTGGCCGCATGTCTCTCCTCTAGCTCAGCCAGTCTCTTCTTCAAGCTGTCCACCTCCTGCCTGAGCCCAGCAGAGTGCTCCATCTCTCCATCCAGGAGACTGCGCAGAGACCTGTGCCAAAGAGTTTAACATCATTAAGACACACACACATCTGACCCACTTTTTCTTAGCAGTCTTTAATGACTACCAGTGCACAGGATAATTACCCAGCTGCACATTATTGACTGTGCACATCATGGCACAAATAGGGTACAAAATAAGGCCTGATACTCAGTGAAACTCAAGTACATTTTTTAACAAAGGGTCAGTGAGAGGAGACACTTAAATCTCAATAATATATATAGTTCATAATGGGAGTTATTTTTTTATTTTTATGCAGTTAGCAATTTTTGCAATACTAGAACCAATAATGGATGATTCGAGTTAAAAAAACACCTATATACACAACCATTCAAATATTTTAGGTCAATAAAGTTTTTGAGAGAAATATTATCACAAATGTAAAAAATACTCCAGTCTTCATACTCCAGTCACACGATCTTTCAGAAATTATTCTAATATGCTTTTATGGTGCTCAAGAAACATTTCTTCTTATTATCAATGCTGAAAATCAGCAATTTTTTTTTTTCAGGATTCTTTAATGAACAGCATTTTCTTAAATAGTAAAGAAATGTATAATGTTACAAAAGATTTCAGTCATTTTTTGATCAATTCAATCCATCCTCGCTTAAAAAATATAAATTTATTTCTAAAAAAAATGTATTGACCCCATTTGAACAGTATTGTATTTGAATACTTTACAATACACATTACATAAAAATAATAATATATAATACTAATATTAATATATAGTTACCTAAGATTAATAAACAAGCAGAACAAATTTCTGAAAATTGTTAAAACCATTCCCACCCAAATGAATAGTTCCATATAAATCCATGAATGAGCAAAAAGCACAATCAGTGAAGACGGTAAAGAAATTCTTACGTGTTCTGCTCAGTGAGTTCATCTTTCCTGTTCATCATGGCCACAATGGCTTGCCGCAGTTCAGCTGTGGGGAAAAAAAAAAAAAATTTTATAAAGGTATCAAAACCTACTCAAAATGAACAATGGCTTTTGTCCTCAGCCAACTGAGAAAAAAAACACGACTTCTGAACAATAAGACTCAATATCTCAGTGGGATTTAATGTCCCACACCTGTCTTCATTCTTTCAATAAGAGTTACTGTTTTATACCACTGACATTTTCATTTGTATAGCACCACAGAACTAATAAAGAGAACTATGTGAGGCTTAAAATACCAGGCCGACATTAATTTCTTTAAAATGAAGGTGACGTGAAAGGGTAAGGCATTTATAACACAGCCATAAGGGGAGCCTCTGCAGATTTTGTCTCAAAACACATTAGTCTGTGAATAATCCAAGTGAAACATAAAGCTCTGACTGGGAAGCATTATTACAGCACTTCAAAACACTTTCGAAGCACTCGGTATAGTCTAAATCCAGACTTTCATGGTGAGTGAAGGGGACAGAGAGAGAGAGAGAGAGAGAGCCTTTGTTGTCGTTGCACTCTCAAAGCTGGATAACCTGACACTGGGTAACCTAGATAACCCCTACAAGACGGCTCCAAAAGACAAAGTCTGAACACTCCTATCAGTCCATTATCATTTAATGAATCTCAGAGGAACCGCAGGCTTGGACAGAGTCATCTATATAAACCTGGCTAGCCTGATCCACATTTAACAAGCTTAAAGTACTCTCAGCAAAAGAAAGTCAAAGATGTCTTTGTTATTTTTATTTTTTTGTTTTTTTTTTAGAAGCAACAACATTGGTATCTTTGAACAGCAATATAGCTAAATTACTGTCTCTCTAAGAGAAAAAGCTTATCAGACCACCAGAGATCCATTTGGCAGCCACAGGCGTAATCAGAAACCGCTTCAGTAAACTTGTGTGCAATGTCCCTTTCAAAAACTATTTCCAGAAAATGGTTACAAGAAAAGGACTATTTGTTTTAAGGAGTCATTTTTCTGTGTGTTTTCTGTAATAAAGCTGGCCAAGTGATACACTCAAGACACCAGTAGTTGGTATGGGAATTAGATTTTTACACATAAAAAAAAAAAAAAACCACACACACACACACAGAGGTAGGCATGCAAAATATTGTCCCAAATGAAATAGTAAATGGAAAAAAGCAATCCTGAGGCAAAAAGCAACTCTTAAAATTTAGAAATTGCACCTCTCAACAAAATATAACGACCCTTAAGGAACAAACAAATCCAAAAACAAATCATTTCAGTAATAAAACCTGAACCAACTCCAAAATAATAGTATCATACAGAAGTACTCAAAATTAAAGTAGTTATGTAAATTAATAATCAAAACTGTTACAAAATATCTCAAGAGGTGAATAAGGGACCCCGCCTCATAATGAAATTATACAGTTTAATTTCCCACTGGAGCCACAAACGTAATTAAATGAGGAGATGGCATCCTCAGCTTCTTTATCATTGAACATTAGCATTAAGCTCAACTTGGATCACGTGTAGTGTTGTCAAAATACCAAAATATCAGTAGTCGGTACCAATGAAAGTAAAAATTCACGGTTCTTGGTACTAATTTCAGTACCATAGCAAAAACTTTTGGAAAAATGTAACAATTTGAAAATAAAAAAATCTAAAAATTAATTGGTTAATTATTAATGCTAATAAGAAGCAGATAAACATTTAACAAAAACAGCATGTAATCATATAATCAAATAATTGTCAGGTCAAGTGAAAAGTTAGTAATAAAATGAAGAACAAAGAAACAAAGAACATTTTTTTTTGTCTTTTCCATTGCTATGGTTTTCACTATGTCATTCACTGCACTTTCAGTTTCAGTACTGCATTTAAATACATTTGTCACTCACAAAACATTTCAGCATGTAGTTAGCAGCCTTAAAAATAAAACTTCCTTCAAATTGTTATACCAAAAGTGAGCAAAGAGCGCTCCCTTTTTAATCACTGAAGCGGCCAATCACTTCAGTTCAGCTCAATCTCAGTGAGTTCTGTACTGTTTCTCCCCTTATAAACAAAACACCTGTCTACACTGAATAATCAATCTCATATTTACATCATCTTTACACTTTGTTGGTTGAAATGAAAGGATTCGTGAACACTCATTCTATGAACTCACGTTAAACAAAAACTCAGGCATTTTGAGCAGCATTAAGGGGATTCTGAATAACAAATAATTCTGATTCATCATTACATTAATGCGTAAGGGTGCTCCGATCAGGATTTTTGGGGCAGATCACCGATTACTGATCACTGAAAGCAGCATTGGCCGATAGGATCACCGATACCAATCACCAATACCAAATCAACGATACCAATCACCAAAATAAATAATACTACATGATAAAAGGCTTCAAATAGATCCACTGGGGTAAAATCCATAGATTTCACTGTAATAATTAATCCTACTAAATCTACTAAAGAGCAGTGAGTGATTTTCTCTTTGTCTTTTGTCATTTGATAAACATTAATGACAGACGGCAGCAGGAATGACAGACGGCAGCAGGAAAATTAGGCTGCTGTCACTTTAAGACATAATGCATGGGTCCAATATACTGTTACACATGCAACTTATTTCCCAAATGTTTATTTTCACTTAAGACATAACCGACTATGTTTAAGAAAATACAAGCCAGGCATTTTGATATATTTCTTCTGTGTATTTGACCCAAAGCACAAAGTTCACTTTGCTTCTCCATGTTGGAGCACGCACACAGAAAGCCGCTTGGGGAACAGTATCTCTTTCGCGGCTTAATGCAGTTTTAATAACTCTTTATTATTAAGCATGTCCTGCAATTTAGCAGCAGTAGACTGCATTTCACGACAATAACTGATCTAACTGATTTGAACGTTAAGTTTAGACTTTTAGGGAGGAACGAAAAGTGCACCCCTGTGAAGCAGCAATCCTATCAGCTGCTTTTCAAGGGGAGTGAAATTGGGTTACTGTCTATATAAGCTAAACTTTTAACATTATCACAAAGTTCACAATACTCAATAACGTCAGCATAATGTTCAAGGTAATATTTAATGTATCACCTAGCCCTTCAACTCAATAATAAGGACTGTTTGAATTGGCTGCCTTGTCCTATGTGCTTATTGGACTGTTTCACATAAATTACAGTACAAGAATTCTATACATAGCAGAACTATATTTAACATAACAAATCAAACAAACTGTTTGTAAGGCTGTTTTCATCCACACAAAGGATTTTAAATGTGCAGTGCACTACGTGCTTGTAACAGTTATGCTACACTGGACCGCAGAAGAGTGTATGTGTGTTGGAGAGGGATCTGGAGGAGAATTCTTGCGGATGAGCCCGCTCCCTCTCCCATAGTCCCTCATCTGGAGGAGAAGAAACACACCAGGGTGAGGCGGTCCAAGTATGTTTGTAATCCTGAGAGGAAGCAGGCAGAAGCAAGTACAGGAGGCAAAGCTTTGACTTGCTTCCAGAAAGCAAGGTTCACAGACAAGAAGTCTGAGACACCTGGCATTAGTTCACATTTAGCACATAGGCTTTTCATCAAAGGCTATTTACGGTGTATTATCTGCATGGAGATTCCCTCTGGAGTAACCTGCAGTGATGGGAATAACGGCGTTACTAACGCCGTTACTTCTTTCAGTAACGAGTAATCAAAAAATTACTTTTTCTCCGTTACACGCCGTTACCGTTATGACAAAAAAATGGGTCATAATTGTGCCCTGAAGTGGTTTTCTAGTAGGCTTCTCTCAGCCATAGGATGCAAAGTTTTTTTTCTCTGGTGTGTGCTGCGGTTAGTCACCTGAAGATAATAATGTATGATGCTTTGAGAGCATGCGCGCGACACTCAAACCAGAATATGTAAAAATATGTGAAATTAGTTTTTTCAGTCGAATTGTTCATTTAAGTTTAGTTGACTAATCACATTTATATTGATACACTATACCGATCTCAAAACACAATACTCTCATGATACTTTAAACAAAGCCAAAAAAAAGTTAAAAGGTACACTATGCAACTTTTGGCCCGAGGCAAGCAGCCTCTAATGGTTAAATCGCGCCCGCGCCTCCAAAATAATTTGAACTGCATGATTAAAATTAAGATACATTTTTAAAGCGAAATGGTCAAATCATATCTGTATGATATATTTGCGCATCATGCATTGTGTTCACTTTTCATAATCGAATAAATGGATTTAAAACATAACATAGGACTATTTAAACATAGGCTAAATATGAAACTACGTGTACCAACACAGTACAGAGAAATTTCATGTCGTGAGCAAGAACGGATCATGAGTCAGGAGTCTCAAGAATAATTTATTCTTAGTTATTTGTAATATTGGGGGCATTCAATTTATTTGGCATATTTTTATTTTTATTTTTTATTTTTTTAAAGTAACGCAATAGTTACTTTCCCTGGTAATTAGTTACTTTTATAATGATGTAACTCAGTTACTAACTCCGTTACTATTTGTGAGAAGTAACTAGTAACTATAACTAATTACTTTTTTAAAGTAACGTGCCCAACACTGGTAACCTGAGATTAAGAGTCTGCTCAAAAAGCACAATGGGGTCACCCCTACTTGGGATTGAACCTGAAGCTTTGATACACTTATGTAACAAATTGTTTTGATACACTATACCGATCTCAAAACACAATACTCTCATGATAATTTAAACAAAGCCAAAAAAGTTAAAAGGTACACTATGCAACTTTTGGCCCTCTAATGGTTAAAAAAATAAAACTGCATGCATTTTGCGGTAGAACATTGTTTTGGTTGTGCTTAGTCTCTGGGTGACTGTGCAGATGAATATGACCCTTCACAACAGATTATGCTTTATAATGAACTCCGTTAGAGAGCTACATATGATAATTTATCTGTTCAATAAAATACCTTACTCCCCTGTTGAGTAATAAAAACGCCATCTCTGCTTCACTTTGACAACATTTCAAATCCGACATTTCAAGTCCTTGTTGTCTCCGAAAAGTCAAGCCAATGTTGATTTTCATTTGATTACAAGCTCTGTCGCACTTCCTTTTTACCAGCAGACTCTCCTCTGTTTGGTGTTTTTTTTTTTTAAACGAGTGATTCTCTGGAGTTTCAAGATTTAGCTGCTCCATGTCATTAGCAATGGACTAGCACATAGTAATGGTGACACCAGAATAGAAATATTCATGATTCTGATTGGCTGAAAATACAGAATTATGTTAGACTGTCACTGATTACATGCATATTTAAAAAGTTTAAAATATTCTTTTCAAATATTTTATTTTAATTTACTAGTATATTATTTTAATTTACTCACAAGCGGTTAGAGGAGAAACAGCATCAAAAACTTGATAATTTCCGAGACATGTGAGAAAGTGTACCAAAACAAGCAATTAAAACTTTACTGTCTTATATCAAAATGCACAGATTACAGTCGAGCTGCACTTCTTACCCTTTTCATTCACTTCCTTTCCCGCTCACTCGTAAGCGACGTAACATGGGTTTGTTCATTCAATAGCATTCATCGCAACTATTCATATAAGACACGTCTGAAATGCATGTTAGCACCAGGTGGAAACAGTAATGAGTCTTGGCTGACCACCTGTGATTAGATCAAAGAATGTATATCACAATTCATTTTTCACATTCACAATGTATGTCACTTTTTTTTTTTCTAATTTCTGCGCCATTAACATTGGCGAATGCAAAATACAAAAAGGTTTTCGCAATCAGCACCCTCGTCATCAATCAATTAAGATAATGTTGCCAATGTTGTCAAACATGTTTTAGGAAATCAACTTAAAGTTACAATTTACCCTAAAAAATGTAATGCTGTCATCATTTACTGACCCTCATGTCATTCCAAACCAAACCTGCATGACTTTCTTTCTTCTGTAGAACATGAAAAATGATATTTTGAAGAATGGTGGTAACCAAACAGTTTTGGTAACCATTGACTTCCATTGAATGGACAAAAAAACAGATTTCTCAAAAGATTGTCTTTTGTTCTTCACATAAGAAAACCATACAGGTTTGTAATGACATGGACGCGAGTAAATGACAACCGAATTTTCATTTTTAAGTGGAGTATCCCTTTAAGAATGTCTTATATTTGTTACTGCATATAAGCAAACTAAGATGTTAACCAAAACCCCCTTCTTTAGCACTAAATAAGTAAAATGGCACATAACTATGATGATCAAGGTCAAAAAGCTATCTATCATATAGCTCATAAAAAACAAAACTAAGAAGAAAACAGCATTTTCAAGCCTTGAAGGTAATGTTCGTTGTATCCATAATCAAATAGCAGTTAATAGGTTATTAAGGCATACTGAGAAAGCCATGTTTGATCTGAAATTGAATTTTACTCATGTCTGAAAGCACAAGCAGATTCTGGCACTCTTGCATGGAATATTTTCTTGCTTTCATCTTTTCTCCTTTTTATTTTTGAAAGCTGAAGTATAACTGGATCAGTCACCTCCAGCCCCATCTCAAAGTTGTGTTTTGTCCAGACAAAAGACAGAGAGAGAGAGAAAAGCGGAACAACATGAGAGTGTTTCACACTGAACCAACAGTGCCCTCATCTGGAAAGAGGAAGTATGCAGGGGATGAATCAAAAGAATAGAAATCCCATAAAAGTCCAGAATGGTGTCTGTGCCTACAAGTGTAGCACGTCTAAACAGCACAAAGACGATAAAGTGTTAGGTTACCATAATAATTTACAGTTTCAAAGTCGTGTTTTCAAAGGCAAAGTCATATGGCCAGTATTTAAACAATGATTAAAACGGTCTCACATCTGCGCCAAACCACTAGACAACAGAGCTATAGTCAAGGCAAATTACCTCAATGATGCCATCTGTCCACAGCACAAATCCTCAAAGGCCTACATGCTTTAGATGAAGCTCAAATATGCAAAAACTATAGTTAAAGGAACGGTTCATTTAAAAAAAATCAAAGTTGTAACCTTCAAAAATAAAATAAAACAAACGAAAAACCAAAGAAAGAGATCTCCGGACAATGATAGGGTTTATCTTGAGTCGACTCACCAATGGTCATGGACTCAGGAAGGCCAGAGGTCGGCAGAACACCGGTCACGGGAGCAATCTGTGCCGGTGAGTCGGGCTCCATGCTGAGACAGCAAAGGTTAACACAGACAATAAGCATCAGTCTTCAAAGAAAAAATTTTACTAATTGAAATCTTATCCCCCCCCCAAAAAAAAGAGTTCTTTTGTATCAGATACCTGAATTGGAGTTGGCTTCGTTTTTCACTGTCAGTTGGTGGGCTTGAGCTCTCCTTCTGTCCATGAAATTCAACATTCTCAACTGAACTACCAGCTGAAAGCACAAAAAATAGCACATTTTCTCCATGCCAGGACCATAGTCATACATTACACACTCAATTAAATAGTGCTACATTTAAGTTAAACTCATACGTTTGAACAATCAGAAGACGTAAAAATACCTGCCACATCTATGTGGACAAGAACGTGAAAATATAGCAAGATGTCCCTGAGTAAGCACAGTGTCTGACAGGCTGTGGGTCTGACCTTGGTGTGTGTAGGGCTCGCTGGAGGCCAGAGGTATGAGAATGTGCGAGTTGTCATTGTCTGTGATGACTTGCCTTGGACTCCATGTAGAAACACTGGATAAACTCCCCACAACCATCCTATGCAGAGTAGAATGTGATGGTCACACCTTATTTTATCGTGTCTTTGTTACAATGTAATTCCACAAGTAAGTACTAAATATTAATTAACAACATATACTTACTATAGTGTTAGTTGCTTGCATAACTTACTACTATAGTAAATAAACTACCTTTTGTAGTCAGTAAGTATAAAAAAAAAATATATATATTTTTGAGGTCTCTTAAGCTCACCCAAGGCTGCATTTATTTGATAAAAATGTAGCAAAACAGTAATATTGTGAAATTTTAACATTTCTTATTATCAATATTGACAGTTGTGTCAAAACAGTTGTGCAGCTTAAAGGGTTAGTTGACTCAAAAATGAAAATTATGTCATTAATTACTCGCCCTCATGTCGTTCTACACCCGTAAGACCTTCGTTCACCTTCAGAACACAAATTAAGATATTTCTGATAAAATCCGATGGCTCAGTGAGGCATCTATTGCCAGAAAGATAATTAACACTTTTAGATGCCCAGAAAGGTACTAAAAACATATTTAAAACAGTTCATGTGACTACAGTGGTTCAACCTTAATAATATGAAGCGACAAGAATATTTTTTGTGCGGCAAAAAAAACAAAACAACGACTTTTCAACAATACTTAGTAATGGCCGATTTCAAAACACTGCTTCGAAGCTTTACGAATCTTTTGTTTCAAATCAGTGGTTCGGAGTGCCTAAGTCACGTGATTTCAGTAAACGAGGCTTCGTTATGTCATAAGTGTTTCAAAATTTCAATAGTTCAACGTGGCTTTGCCAGTTTGATATGCGATCTGAACCACTGATTCGAAACAAAAGATTCATAAAGCTGCGAAGTGGTGTTTTGAAATTGTCCATCACTAGATATTGTTAAAGGTGCCCTAGATTATGTTTTTAAAAGATGTAATATAAGTCTAAGGTGTCCCCTGAATGTGTCTGTGAAGTTTCAGATCAAAATACCCCATAGATTTTTTTTTATTAATTTTTTTAACTGCCTATTTTGGGGAATCATTATAAACGCGCCGATTTTATGCTGCGGCCCCTTTAAATCCCGTGGTCCACGCCCACAGAGCTCGCGCTTGCCTTGAACAGTGCCTTAAAGTTTACACAGCTAATATAACCCTCAAAATGGATCTTTACAAAGTGTTCGTCATGCATGCGGCGGATTATGTGAGTATTGTATACTGTTATATTGTTTACTTCTGATTTTGAATGAGTTTGAGGCTGTGCTCCGTGGCTAACGGCTAATACTACTCTGTTGGAGAGATTTATAAAGAATGAAGTTGTGTTTATGCATTATACAGACTGCAAGTGTTTAAAAATTAAAATAGCGACCGCTCTCTTGTCTCCGTGAATACAGTAATAACCGATGGTAACTTTAACCACATTTAACAGTACATTAGCAACATGCTAACGAAACATTTAGAAAGACAGTTTACAAATATCACTAAAAATATCATGTTATCATGGATCATGTCAGTTATTATTGCTCCATCTGCCATTTTTCACTATTGTTCTTGCTTGCTTACCTAGTCTGATGATTTGGTTGTGCACAGATCCAGACGTTAAAACTGGCTGCCCTTGTCTAATGCCTTTTATAAAGTTGGAAACGTGGCCTGGCATATGCAAATATTGGGGGCGTATTTTGACTGTTACGTAACAGTCGGTGTTATGTTGAGATTCACCTGTTCTTCGGATGTCTTTTAAACGAATGAGATTTATATAAAAAGGAGGAAACAATGGAGTTTGAGACTCACTGTATGTCATTTCCATGTACTGAACTCTTGTTATTTAACAATGCCAAGATTAATTCAATTTTTCATTCGAGGGCACCTTTAAAAAAGTCATTATTTTGTTTTTTTGGCACACAAAGAGTATTCTCGTTGCTTTATAATATTAAGGCTGAACCACTGTAGTCACATGAACTGTTTTAAATATGTTTTTAGTAGCTTTCTGGTTACATCTGAAAGTGTTAATTATCTTGCTGGCAATGGAGGTCTCACTGAGTCATCGGATTTCATCAAAAATATCTTAATTTGTGTTCCGAAGATGAACGAAGGTCTTACGGGTGTAGAACAACATGAGGGTGAGTAATAAATTACATAATTTTCATTTTTGGGTGAACTAACCCTTTAATATTTTTGTGAAAACCATGATACATTTTTATTCAGGATTCTTCAATGAATAGAAAGTTCAAAAGAACAGAATTTTAAATAGAATTTCTTTGTAACATATAAATGTCTTTACTATTACTAACTAAACTACTATTACTAACATTATACATGTCTGTCACTTTTGATCAATATTAATTTCTTTAAAAAAAAATATTTAAAAAAAACCTACTGACCCCAAACTTTTGAATGGTAGAGTACATGTGACATGTGTAACAAGGACACATTAAAATAAAGTGTTATTATAACAGTTAATATCTAGTTAATAAAGCTATTTTTAATTCAAGTCAATTCAGTTCAAGTCCCACTACATACTGATGTTGATTAATGTAACAATTAAAGCAAGACTTTAGCGGTGTTCGAAATCGCCCCCCCCCATACCCCCATTCACTATTCCCTACATTACTCCACTAATATAGTCCACTTGAAGGTGTGAACGAAAACGAGTGCGTGAATTCGGACAATGAGTGTACTGCCGCTTTTCTATATTTTGTGCTTGCCGTTTAATAATCATTTGAAATTTAGCAAACTGCCAGGTCCAGTAGTAATGAAAAGATTTATTCTTGAATTTTGTCATTTATTAAACAATTTAATAATCAATTAAAAAGGAATTTTTACCTGTATGATATTACGCTGTACCCACATTGGACCAGCAGTTTGGAAAATGGATGGGTGAAAATTCAACTGCGGGCGCCATGTTCTGGCAAGAGACAGGAATTTATTTGGCACGACCCTCACAGTGCATTATGGGTATTCTCTGGCCGTTAAGTGTACTTCAGTTGTACACTCGTTATTGCGGTGTATTATGGGATTGAATGAGTGCACTCAAAAATGTCCACTATGGTTTCAGACACCACTACAAATGTCTGTCCCCTCAAATAGTGCGCTATTTAAGGGTATAGGGTGCGATTTCGGGAACAGCCTTTAAGTAAACTCACCGCTCCCCATTCCCATGATCCTCTTCTGGGGGCTCCTGCCTACTCTTTCTATAACTGTCATCCTCTTCCTCCTCCTCATTGTCAATGCTCTTGGTATCAGGCAGCACTCCATTCTGTGGAGGTGTTTCAGCCCAGCTCACAATCCCAGGCTCAGTCAGGCCGTTGTGAATGGGTGAGGTAGAGTCCGGAGGATCCAGAGCCTCCTCAGAACTCACGTGACCCACTGTACTCTTCCTGAGACTTCTCACAACGTCCTCGCCAGCCTCGTCCTCATCTTCCGCACCCATGTCATCATCAAAAGAGATGATGTTTGTGATCTTCTTTTTACGTCTACGCTCTTTTCTTAAACCGGAATCTAAAATGCAATTAATTCAATGACATGAGGGTGACTCAACAATGGAAACTGAATCTCAATCATCAACTGAATATAACAATTATACTTATTAGTAGAAGAATAGGAAATAAAGAACAGGAAATAAAACACTCATGAAAAAAGTGCACAAACTGTATCTTTAAGGATACAACAGCATGTCAGTGGGGTAGTACCCATAAAGGGACATCTTTACTGTACCTTATTTACACTGAAAAGCTACAACATAGTTGTACCTTAAAGGGACAGTTCACCCAAAAATGACACAAAAATTCACCCTCAAGTAGTTCCAAACCTGTATGCATTTCTTTGTTCTGCTGAACAACAAGATATTTGGAAGAATGTCAGTAACATTCTTCCAAATATCTTCCTTTGTGTTCAGCAGAACAAAGAAATACATACAGGTTTGGAACAACTTGAGGGTGAGTAAATGATGACAGAATTTTCATTTTTGGGTGAACTATCCCTTTAAAAGGTACACCCAATTTCGAATTCAAAGAACTGGTTTGATGTAATTCTGAAGAAAATCAGGCCAAAACAAAGTTCATTTGGAGTTTGTATTGGGAGATTGAAACAACTTTCTGCAAAAGTTTGCTCCGGCTGGTTTCATTGGTTCATAGTGATTACATGATAGGTAGGTGTGTTTTGGGGCTACGTTTTCATTCCTTTCGCCTTCAGTCTGTCGAGGTCAGACGCAAGTAAAAATATGAACACAGTGGAAAGCTTGCTTTATAGAAGAAATTAAAGATGTAATTCTGATCGAAAGTGACTCTGAAACTTTTTCATGTTTAATACTGTAAAGCTGTTTGCTTCAAAGCAATCTATTGTTAAAATTGCTATAAAAATAAATGTGTAATGATGTGGAGTGCTAAACTGCAGCTGGTGCAAACATATCCACATCAATATGATTGAATACTTTCTTAAATTGTGTGTTTGTTTTGTTTTTGATAGAAAAGCTTGCAGCACATATTTACATATTCATCTAAACTCCGCTCTCAGTAGTGTGGGCGGCATTGGGATATTCGCCAAAAGTGCACCACTGAAAAAGTATTTCAAACTTCATTTTACCCCTAAGAGAAAAACAGAAAAGAACTTCACAGTGAATATATAGTGGCCTTAAGGGTACATATTACTACTCTCTGGTACAAATACACCTTGAGGGTAGATAAGGTACAAAGCTGTATTTTTAAGGTTACAACCCCAGTGGCGAGCTATCGAACCCCTAAAAGTACAATTCTTGCACTTTTTATTTTGACAGTGCATGTGTGACTTAAGCACCTGCAGAAGTGCTGCGGGGCAAGACAGGCAGTGGGTCTGATGGAGCATCTGAGCGAGGGATGAAACCAGGAACCACTGCAGTGGCAGTACCGATTTCCCGCAGAAGCGTGCTGACACCTTGAGTAGACTCTTTCCACAAACTGCTCATCCCCTGCGTGGACTCTTTAAGCAGGTGGGAGACAGACGACCCCCCACGGGCCTGGCCATTTAGGTCCGTGTTGTCAATGTTGATGGCAAACAGGATGGAATTGAGCCCTGTTGACACATAAACTGAATTGACACAAGGAAGGATGCCCAGCTATACTTTATAACTTTATGCTATCGACCAGAAGCAAATGACAAATATCTAATTTTAATATCACCTGCAGCCATAGTGGGCAGCATACTGGCTCTCTCCTCATCTAGGACAAAAGCCCAGTCTTCATAGAAGGCACTATATATGAGGGAGAAATATCACCATTATTAAAGGGTTAGTTCACCAAAAAATGAAATTTCTGTCATTAATTACTCACCCTCATGTCGTTCCAAACCCGTAAGACTTCGAAACACAAATGAAGATCGTTTTGATGAAATCTGAGAGCTTTCTGTCCCTCTGTTGACAGCTACGCAACTACCACTTTGACAATTCAAAAAGCTGTCTGAATTTAGGCTTTTATTAACATATAAACACTGATCAGTGAACATAAACAGAAGCTCAACCGAACCCGTTTGACGTGCGAAGACAAACGTCTTTGGTTCTTGCACGTCAACCGAACATGCTTGAGTTTCCGTTTACCGCAACTGATGTGTGAGTTGATGAATGCTTATTTGTAAATAAAAGCCTAAATTCAATATGTTCATCATATAAAGTGATTGAGTCTCTACAGAAAATTTGGACTAAACTGCTCAATTCAAGTTTTATGATATATTTATGAACCTTTTGAACTGGCAAAGTGGTAGTTGCGGTCTATGCAGGGACAAAAATCTCTCAGATTTAATTAAAAATATCTTCATTTGTGTTCCTAAGATGAATGAAGGTCTTACGGGTTTGGAATGACATGAGGGTGAGTAATTAATGACAGAATTTTCATTTTTGGGTGAACTAACCCTTTAAGTAATTTTACACAAGTTGGAAGCCTTAAAGGAACACTCCACTTTTTTTGAAAATAGGCTCATTTTTCAATTCCCCTAGAGTTAAACAGTTGAATTCTACCGTTTTCGAATCCATTCAGCCGATCTCCGGGTCTGGCGGTACCACTTTTAGCATAGCTTAGCATAGTTCATTGAATCTGATTAGACCGTTAGCATCTCACTCAAAAATAACCAGAGTTTCGATATTTTTCCTATTTAAAACTTGACTCTTCTGTAGTTACATTGTGTACTAAGACCACGGAAAATGAAACGTTTTTCTAGGCCGATATGGCTAGGAACTATACTCTCATTCCGGCGTAACAATCAAGGAACTTTGCTGCCGTACCATGGGTGCAGCAGGTGCAATATTACGCAGCAGCTGTGACCCCCTGCTTGCACAGGGAGCATGCCTTGCAACCATGGAGACATTTGCGAGAGACGCTGCGTAATATCATTGCGCCTGCTGCACCCATGGTACGGCAGCAAAGTTCCTCAGAGAAAGTCTCAGAGAATGATTTGTTCATTTTGTGTTGACTGCGCATGTGCAACATGCTATAGGTTCTGTACAGGAAACAGAAATGATTAGTTCACCTCCTGAGTCTTCAGGTCCAAGTCGTTCATTCATCCCGTGACAGCCCCATAGGCTAGGGCTATGCAGTCTGTACCGGAAGCAGAAATGATTAGTTCACCTCCCGAAACTTCAAGTCTGAGTCGTTTGTTCTTTTGTCATGCGACAGCCATATTGGATACAGAAATTACATAATAAATTTACAACTTTACTTACAAACAAGCGCATAGTTTTTTACTCTTACAGTTACAATGTATAAATTTCTTACAATTTATACATTTGTGAATTTCTGTCATGATGGTTCTTTTCCATAACATTGAATGTGGAAATAAAGAGTTGGCTGTCACATGATGATGAACGACTTGGACCCAAAAGACTCGGGAAGTGAACTAATCATTTTTGTTTCCGGAATAGCTTCAGCCTTATAGGGAAGTGACGAGAAAAGCATGAATGATTCGGATCAGGAGGTGAGGTAAACTAACAGACTGCATAGCCTGAAGCCCCAGCTAAGCAATGAATTAATCATTTCTGTTTCCCATAATCTGGCCTTGGCTGCATTATAGTTTTTTCTTATTCGAAATGTGATCAACATTTGCTAAGTAGATGTGTTGGAGAATTTGCCTATTAACATGTAACATTTTAATTATATTCTGCAGAAATTAAAGAAATTAACAAAATGATTTGAAAAAAAGATTTGTTCATTTTGCTGAACGAGATTTGAAAGATCTAAGTCAGTAAAATGATCCAAACTTCCCATCACTAGTCAGTTTTCCATTTAAATAAGTTGGATCATGTCGCTGCGTCACTGGTGACGTAAACGGGGCTTTACTGATATGCGGTGAAAAACAATGAAGACAGGAAGGAAAACATTCACAACCGAGAATCATGGGTGGGTCTGTACCTAAGGCGGGCATTATCTGCAAGCAGCATGTGCAGATAACGCTCTAGCGAGTGTTCGTTCAGGGCACAACGAAGCCATGCCCGACCCCGGCCCATCTCAGATGTGATATTCCGCAGAGAGTAGAAGCGCTGCAACTCATGACGGTTGAGGTGCTCCTTCACAAAAGACCAGAACGTCAGCTCTGCAACACACAAGAGAGTCTGTTTGAACTGCCACAGCCATGTTCTCAGTTCCACATAATAGAGAAGAGAGATAGATAATTTCACAGAAGTTACATAATGAGGTCATTTTGTAAACCAGAATTTAGGAGGTAGAGAAAAGGTCAGCGATGCTTATTCTTAAACTCATATTCTTAAAATCATCATGGTTGAGAGAAAAGAAAATTAAAAATTAGAAGCTTTTTTTTTTCTGTATTCATATTTCTTTGGAAATTGTGGATTTTTCTTTCCGTTGCTGGTTTCAGCCCATAAATGCCTCAGTTTAGACCAAAAGAACATTTTGCTAGTGAAACAGAACTCGTTCAGCTGTCTGTATGTAATAACTTTTCAAATGGGGTCACTCAGGGCTCAGGTGGTCATACTCGTTTGACATTTACGTAGGGCAGGATAGAGGGTGGTGCAGCCTAGTGGTTAAAGAAACCAAAAGGTTGTGGGTTCTGATGTGATCATTTCACTTGCAAAATAATGATGTAAATAGCTTGCAAACACTTTATTAATAATAGCTAAATAAGCGTTCCCACAGGATTTTGTGAGACTATGGGGGTGGGCCTTGATTCCTCTAGGGGGTTATCTCGGGGTTTGCATGGCAACAGACTATGTTCATGCTTTTGTTTTGCCATAGTCATATTATTTATATATGTTTGGGCTCTGTGAGATTTCTTTTCTATTTTATATTTTTAAAAGAAGTTTTTTTTTTTTTTATAAATCACCAAGGCTGCAATTAGTTAATCAAAAATACAGTAAAACAGCAATATTGTGAAATATGATTACAATTTAAAATATATTTTTATACATATTTTAAAATGTAATTTATTTCTAAGATGAAAACGTTACTACTCCAGTTTTCAATGTCACGTGATCTTTCAGAAATCATTCTTATATGCTGATTTGGGGCTCAAGAAACATGTATTATTATTAACAACTTTGAAAACAGAAAATAAACAGCATTTATTTGAAACTAAAATGTTTTGTAACATTATAAATGTTTTACTGACACTTTTGATCAATTGAATGCATCCTTCCTGAATAAAAGTATTATTTTAATTATTTTATCTTATTAAATTTTATTTTTAATTTGGCAACACATTATTTTAGGGTCTTTTAACTAGTTGCTTATTACTAGAATATTGGCTGTTTATTAGTACTTATTAAGCACATATTAATACCTTATTCTGCATGACCTTATTCTACATTCTTAATCCTACCCAAAACCTGAACTTACTAAGTATTAATAAGCAGTAAATTAGGAGTTTATTGAGGGAAAAGTTGTAGTTAATAGTTTATATGTGTTCCCTATACTAAAGTGTTACCTTTAATTGTATAGTATTAACTATAAAATAAAATATTGTGCAACAATAGAGGGGAGGAAAAAACATCCTCAAGATAAAACTTGACACAATAGGTTATGCAAGAACTCATTCAAGGGTGAATTTTTTCAAGCGTGTTCAGTTTCGAGTACAGTTCATTAAGTACATTATTTATAATATTATCTCAGAATCTTATAACATCATTCAAAATCCCCACTACTTTCTGGATGACAATTAACTTTCTACTCTACAAAAACTAAAAGTACTCACTCAGCATTGATTCATAGTATCACTCTTAGTTTTGCTGTTAATTTTAAACCGCTCAAAACCACAGCAGGTGCAGAGACTAACCTCAGAAAAACCTTGTTTCTCTTTTTTGCCATTTTTATAGGGCTTGTTGCATAACCATCTGGTTTCATAAACAGTATCAGCACCTGGTTTTCCTGTATGCGCACTCATAAGCATCTGTTTCCTCTATGGACAACCCAAAGCACCACATGTGTTCTTTGTTACTAGGGAAATCTCTCAGGCAATGTCTCTCGAGGGTACCAACTAAGACAAACTCATTAAGTAAGGCAAAGAGTTCACTGAGTAAATGCTTAGAAAAACACTTATTTTCAGCATGTTCTTTCTGAGAATCACACATTGAATAATATTGCTGGTCAAAAGCTGAATGACAGAAAATAAGGTCTGTAATTTGATGGAATCAGTACCTGCTTCAGTTTTACTGCTAAATCCAGCAGCATGTTTAATGGCAGCTGCTGTGAGGGCTAAACCACGACTCTTCCTCAAGCCGTGTTGAAGTACTGCTTCAAACTGGGCACACAGGCATATGACTCTATGAAAACAAACAGCAAAGGAGGACAAAAAAAATAGTGAAATAAATAGAACTTTGCATAATGTTATATATATCATAAATAGATCATAATTAGATGGAATATTCTTCTCACCTGCTATCAGAATCTGAGGCAATCTCCTTCCTGCCACCAAAGCGAATTTGGCACTGAGAAGATAATAATGTTTAAAGCAAGTGAGGTTCAGTCTTTAACATTAATTGACATTATTATATTACAAAATACTTCACATCATTCAAACAGTTGGAAATGCAAAACTTTTATATGCATTATATATCTTCTTCAAAGGCCCATGCATCAGCACCTGGACAAATATTAATATTTAAGCATCTGATCATTGTTGCTAAACTCACTAAATACAACAGCTGGTGAATGGGAGAAAGACAACCCATTTTCTGCATTCAAAATAAAATGATGGCTCAATAGGGCATGATGTAGCAGTGCAGTCTTTGTTCATGAAAGGCATACTGACAATAAAAAAAACAAAGATTTTATACTTTTTTCTAGCCCAGTATATTAAAGGGGTCATGAACTGCATTGTTCTATTGTTTTAGAATGTTTCCTGTGGTGCACTTATAATGATAGTATGATTTTCACATCAAAAATTCTCATAATTTAGAGATCAAAGACAATTTTCCTACTCTGTCTGCTGTGAGACTTCAGTGTAAACGCCCACTGCTGTGATTGGCTAACATCTTTGCATATGAAACAGTTAAGTATTACATGTTTAACTCTCTCGAAAACTTTTAGCACATTTTTACTCTTACATCTCTCAAGGTTAACTAATCGTGTAAAGTGTTGGTAAAGATGAATGCAGCGATCTCGTCATTGCAACTCGATTTCTGCACACTAACGGATGCTTTCATAACTAACCATGCAAACACACTGTAAATAAGAGATCCGTTGATTATTATGGGAGTTTTGGCGCGAGTCCATAACTCAGTCACTGATAAACTCAAGCTGTTTGATTGACAGCTCCAGCACACACTGTTTGATTGACAGCTACCAGCGATTGCAAAGGGAGCGTTCTTTGATCGTTTTCTATTTATAATTTAATCATAGTTTAAATAACAAATTATTTTCATCCTATTAAACAGAAACAATGTAAAGTTGACCATTAAGTCATCACTGGTTTGATTTACTGGCACATAGACAAAGAATATTTGACTGTACTGTACTTGAATCCTTACAAATCAGAAGTCACTGGTCATAGATTAGGCATTACAATTAACACAGTTACTTACATGTTGTCGCATTACTGTCGATTCCATATCATAAAAGTCTGTTTGCAAAGCCTGCTCGATCGCGAATGATTTATTAAAGCATCCACAGTGAAATGGACTGCATAAAAATAAGTAAAGCTAAACTGAGACATTCACATTGTTAAAAATAAATAAAGTAACCACATTCCTAGCATTAGGATCCTTTGGAAGGTGTTATTTTTAGTCCAGTGCTCTTCTCTCTTCCTCATCTCACTAACACCAGTGGGCGGGGCCAAAGTTGCAATGGTGAAGCAGGCATTGATTTTCTTCTGCAGAGGCGGTCTTTCACCTATCTATTACATAGGCACATTCTAGGACGAGTTGTTTGCTGGGCTTTATAACATTAAAAGCTGTTCTTGGACTAACAAGGATGTTTTCAGATCTGAAACTTACAGGATATTCTTATTGTATGATGACATCTTATATATCAAAAGCTCAAAGAAAATTAGATTTCTCAGTTCATGACCCCTTTAATACAGTTTTATATTTGTATGATATTGCCAACACTGAGCAAACATCGTGCAAAATAAGGGATCAATTCTCCCCTGTCCTGTATTATAACAACTTCTTTCCCCATTGTTCTAAGCCAGCATTGTCAAAGAGGAAGTGTTTTTGTTCTCAAAATAAACAAGTTATCATACTGTCAATGTCACCTTACCTGCTTAACTGCATCAAGAAGTCTCTCTAACAGGTTTTGTCTTTTCAGGTCATTTTGCTGTGCGCCTGTAAGGTACAGTGTCCTGAAATATTACTAGTTGAATTAACCTCACTTAACAACATAAACACACTTAAAATAAACACATCAAAATCACAGTGCATGAAATGAATATCAATGATTAACATGTTATGTGACTGCACATAAATAGATCATGCACTTCATAATGGTGTAGGCAGTCAATTTGAATATATCTTATGTATGTGTTTATTATATATAATATATATAAACAGCAGATAAAGAGTAGTTGCAGCTACTGTAGACATATCTATCACCTGTGATCACAATGTTTACTTTTTGGTCCATTTACTTGTTTAAAGTATGACATATTCTAGCATTTACATATTCCCACCGCAGTGAAACAGACTGAATGTTTTGAAACCTCTGGCTACCTAACAAACAATATTTTTAGATAACAGTTACATATGTTGCATACAAATAAATAATGTAACAGCATGAATCCATCACCTCATATTTGCAACTCACCGTTCATTCTGAAATTCCCAATCAAACGATTTAGCAAGCGACATGAATCACAGTTGAGTCGGTCCCTAAAATGTTCAGATTAATCCCAAGAGATGTTTAACAACATTGTTTACATTTTGTGTCGTTCTCCATAGTTTCATTTGCAGAGCAGTTAAGCGTCAAAGTACAACCGAGGCCTAGCTCAGACAACACTAGCACTTTAAAGCCGTTTAATGCATCACAACTATGAAGACGTTGTTTTATGGAGTATCGTAAGTGTTTACTGTTCAACATGAGTGAACTGATTCTACCTAGCTAAACTCTTGTATCGTTATGCTAACGGGAGCTCGCTAATACCACTGTACAGCGCTCGTGTCAGTCACATGACATTGGGTTAGTGTCACGTGACAGCAACATTGTCACATGGGTCAAAACTACTAATAAATAATACAAATATATAAGTATTTTGAAGTCGTTCAAAGGTGTTTTTGACTGAAAGTCTGATTTAAAGGGACGGTTCACCCAAAAATGAAAATTGTCATCATTTAGCCTACTCACCCTCGTGTTGTTCTCTATGATTTTCTTTCCTCTGTGAAATACAAAATGAAATGGAAGGATTAGGAAGAATGTTTGGAACTTACAACCTTCGTCGCCTTCACATAATTGCATCTTTTTTTTTTTTTCCATAGTGAAAGTGAATGGTGACTGAGACTATCATTGGGCAGATAGAAAAAAGTCATGCAATGTTTGGGGGGAAAACATAAGGGTGAGTAAACAATGGTAGAATTTCATTTTCATGGGTGAACTGTCCTTTTAAACATTTATTGCATTGTATTTCTGTCTATAAGTATATTTACATATAGGCTACTTATATAATAAGTCTTTATAATTGAAGTAACACTTTTTAATTTAACAAAGAACATAAATCTGTACTGGCTTTGCATTGATACAAATGTGTAGGAAACTCTGACCTTTTGGACAAAGCATGTTGAAAATAGTTTACATTCACAGATGATTCTTACAACTAAATAACACAGAGATGTTCACTTTTAACAGTCAAAAACCATCCTGTGTTCAAGTCCTGTATTCATTATTAGTGTATCCAGCAGTCCATTTCAAATTACAATGAGAATTTGATCCAGTTTGCACAGAGTAATGGTGAGATGATGTGCCACCAGTGTTTTCAGAGTCTGCTGCTGTTATACAAGTTCCATGTGATCTCCTCCATATATGACAGATGTACACTGGTAAGCTTGTACTGTCTTTGTGGTAACCAGCAATGTGGTGCCTTCCTCAGTGGAAGGAAGAGGCAGGTTGGAGTTGTAGTGATGCTGATTCAGTCCATCTGGCAAATCGGTCGTAGGTTCATCCGTATCTTCAGATTGCTCTGTGACATCCGAGCCTCTCTCGCTGTCAGATGTCTTTTGTTCTTGACCTATCGCTGTGTGATATTTCATTGACTTCATAAGGATTTGTTTGCCACATTATAAGACACTGTATATGTATACTAGTATAAGAATAGTTATAGGCTATATATAATTTACAGTGCATTAAAAATGAAAATAATCTGTATTACATATTATTATATTACGTATTCTTTTTTTCATTTGTAATAGTGTCATAAACATGAAAACAAATACAAGCATGCCCAGTGTGCTAAAATTTGGACAAAATTGTCTGCAGTGACACAATAGGTCTTTCAGCAATATACCTTTGTTCATGATGATGGGCTTACAGGTTTTTCTGCGTATAACTCGCAGAATAATGGTCAGTGCAGTGAAAGCTCCCAGGAACACAAAAAACACGATCAAAATGAAACGTATATTTTGATTCTTTTCAACTTCATTTTCTGGTACTGAAAAGGACACAATGAGGCACTGAATAAGAGACTGAATCATAAGACATACATTGTGGACTTTGACACAGTTCTGTTCATAAGTTTTCATACCTTTTGCAGAATATTCAGAGTTTGATATTTAAATGATAACTGGAGATTATTGCATTTGGTATTTTATTTTGTACTGCCCTGATGACGCTATTCAACGGATACTTTTTATGCATTTATATTTACATACATATATTTCACAGGCAAAATGGTTCATTTGTTAATATTAGTTAATGAATTAACTAACATGAACTAACCATGAGCAATACATTTTTACTGTATTTGTTAATCTTTAACATTAGTTAAAAAATACAGAAGTTCATTGTTTGTTCATGTTAGTTCACAGTGCATTAACTAATGTTAACAAATACAACTCTTGATTTTAATGATGTGTTAATAAATGCTGTAGAAGTACTTTTCATTATTTGTTCATGTTAACTAATGTAGTTAACTAATGTTAACTAATGAACCTTATTGTAAAGTGTCACCTGCAAAATAATATATACCCTTGATTTTTAATACACAAAATGATAATTTGTGTATTTGAAGTTAATGAGTCTTGTAGAAAATATTTATATATTGAATATATACATATTGAACATTAAATAATGTTATGTAGCCTCGTCAGGGCAGTAAAAATTTTAACAATTTGAAAAAACTTACTGATTCTGCAAGGAGTATGTAAACTTATAGCTGTTACTGTTATGTTTTACTGTAAATCAGAAATAAAACAATACTTACTTGAGGTACAAAATGTATTGCAAATATTTGGTGGGGAGTTGCATCTAATGGAACAATGTTGACAGTCCTCAAGAAGTCCATCGTAATAATAATTCTTTGCACATTTTCCCTCAGCATAAATAATCATGTAAAGCAGCCATATAAAGAGAAGCATCTTCCACTGAGGTGTTGGAAGTCACTGAACCTACACAACAGCCAACATTTTATCAAGCCCTGTATGTAAATATGCCTTAAGAAGGGGATGTCCCTGAGCTATCTACACTTTTGTCTTTTACATTTGGGATCAGTTTAAATTTTAGTCACATTTTCTCATGACAAAAACTGAAATATCCTCATCAACCAAATTAATAATGTAAACTACACCAATAAGGCCAAGCGTTACATGTCGTTTACATACTACTTTTGTTTAGTTGAATAGCTTTTTATACAGCTACCATTTGTTTTATCTTAATACAATCTTAAAGATTCAACCTCTGGAACCTTTTCAATGCACAAAAGGGAAAAAAAACTGCTTTTAACTGCTCACTGAAAAGTTCTTGTTTTTTCCATGGCATCGCTGGGAAAACCCCCTTTTAAAGCCTTTATTTTTTAAGATTGCTGTGACCTTGTTCTTCTTTTTCAAATAAAACAATAATAGACTAATAAATGTTCTAAAATGATTTTAATTGCAGAGGTCTGTGTACATAACAAAATAATGTTTTCCTGATATTATAAACACAGATACAGTCAAACCAAAATTTATTCAAACACCTTGAACATTTCATTCATTATTACAGTTTATTCACTATAGTTTTTAAAAAATGGTACTAAAATATGACAAGATCTCAGAGTTAAACTGTGTCAGAAAAATTAATCTAATTATGTCAGATAACACTTAAGCAAAACATGGTCAGGTAAAATTTTTGGTTCCAATTTTTTTTCAATTTTACTGGTAGTCCACTGTATGAAGAATTTTTGGGTATATTGTGTCACAGTTTACTTTATTTTGCTATCCTCACTTACATAAATTAACTATAGTGTCCTGCACAGACTAGTAAAAATATATCAAAAATGTCTGAATAATTTTTGGTTTGACTATATATAGATATATAGATAGATGGATAGATCGTCAACGTATTAGTAAGAATAACACAAATACACAACCAGCAAATAATAACAATAAAGCATATTTGATTAGTATATTATACAATAATATTATCAAAGGTCTCGTCAGTTCATAGGTCACGCATTAGCAAACTAAAAATAAGCAATATTTTTAAAGCGTTTATTCATTTTTGTTGATGTTAGTTGGTAAAAATTGAATTGTTTGTTAGTTCACAGTGCATATACAACATTTGGATTTTAAAAATGTATTAGCTAATGTTGAAATTACCATTGACCGAAAAACAAAAAAGTATTGTTCATTCTTAGTTCATATTAACTAATATAGTCAACTATGTGAACAAAAGAAATCATATTGTATAATGTTATCATATAATTATATTAAATAATAGAAAAATATTTTAGTTTAGTTGGATTAAAAGAACAATATTTAAAAATATTTATATATGAACAATTATACAAAAATATAGCCAAAGAGCACTGATGATCTTAAAGATCTATAAAGCATTTCCAAAGTCATTTCTAAGCAGCATGGATGCAGTTGTGTAGAGGAGGGTCTTCCCGCAGAGCACTCTGGGAATAGAGATGCAAATCAGAACCTGACATTGAATGTTGAGCAAAGTTTGCTGTGTGTGTGGTACAAAAGATAAGTCTTATTTGATTCTCTGTCCTGGCCAATAGGAGTCCTCCTAAAGACCAGAATGCTATAAATGATTAACAAAGCCACACGTTGCACGATCATTAAAATAAAAAAGATCTTGCTTATAGATGATAACATGGAAGATAGCTGGTTTCCATTTCATGATACAAGTTTGTATTCATTAAAACAATTTTTATTGGGTATTACCTGTATGTTATATCACTAAAGGATTTCTGTTTAGGTTGTTGGTGGTCTCAGTTGGATAGCAGCTCATGGCAATGGTAACAGGTTGATCTGCTCTGGCCGTGCGGTTTGCATGAGAGCCTTCAGCCTGAGTGTTGATTCTTCCATTTCTCCTGAGGGAATTCCTTAGTCCATTGGAGAGTCTGCTGGAGACTTTACGCATAACACCTGAAATTCCTTTGGTGTGTTTGTACTGAGCAATGTCATCCTCCAGCTCTTCAGGAGGCACTTCAATATTACCAGTGTACCAAAACACCCACCAGATAAGGCTCAGGAAAATTATCACAGCTCCGGCGTAAATTAAAAAGTCATGGAAAAAGATGTCCCAAAACACCCCAACCAGGAGGACAAAAAGTCCAAAAATGTCATGAAAAACAGCAAACCAAAACGCACATTTACAACGTCCAACTCCTGGATGCCGTTTCTCCATATCCGCAATTATATATTGGTGTCCTTCTTATTGAAGTATATCACTAGACTGCCGCTCATCTATTCAGATGCATCTACAGAAAACTACAGTGCTAAAAGCACACACTGCGTGAAACATGACGCACACCTGTACAGATGATGTTCAAAGTACACTGAAGTGAATAAACCTTGATGTTCAGCAGTAAACCAATGCTTTTATCAGAATACTTTATCAGAATCACAAACCTGAAGATAAATGATTATCAAAACACCACATGAGCGAT
The DNA here is from genome assembly GCF_018812025.1 of Megalobrama amblycephala. Classification (NCBI taxonomy): domain Eukaryota; kingdom Metazoa; phylum Chordata; class Actinopteri; order Cypriniformes; family Xenocyprididae; genus Megalobrama; species Megalobrama amblycephala. The sequence goes on along the minus strand of NC_063063.1, from coordinate 12,150,732 downwards.
ATGTAAGATATACATGTTTGCATGAAGGTTTTCCATGTGATCTCTTTGACTATTTATCTAATTCTAGATCATCTGCCTTTTGTGTTTCACATTTTCTTTTATGATCAATGTCCAGACCACACCGAGCACAGCAAACATCAGCCCAATTGAAAGACACAATGGGCCCACTTCATCATTCACAGAGACTGTCTCTCTAAACTTACTACCAAATAATCCACTAGAACTGAGGATTACCACCAAACCAGAACTCAATGCAAGCCCACCAATGATCAAGATGACGATGGGTTTGTGGTAGTAAGTCCAACAACTGGGGTCTCTAGGTCCAGGGTCCTGAACTGGAATTGAAACAGTCTGCGGAGTCGCATCTTCACTTAAATCACACTGAGCCACAGAGCGCATCCTGACTGCCAACAAGTACACTTACAAATCTATACGTGCACAAAAAAAAGAGAAAAATACACATAAGTTAAAGGATTAGTTCACTTTTAAATTAAAATTTACTGCTAATTTACTCACCCCCATGTCATCCAAGATGTTCATGTCTTTCTTTCTTCAGTTGAAAAGAAATTAAGGTTTTTGATGAAAACATTCCAGGATTTTTCTCTATATAGTGGACTTCAATGGAGCCCAAATGGTTGAAGGTCAAAATTACAGTTTCAGTTGCAGCATTCAAAGCATTCTACATGATCCCAGATGAGGAATAAGGGTCTTATCTAGAGAAACCATCGCTCATTTTCTTAAAAATAAATTTTATACGTTTTAACAATAAATGCCCATCTTGAACTAGCTCTCTTCTTCTTCTTCTCTATTTGAATTCCAGCAGTGTAGATGCTGCTAAGTGTATTACTGCCCTCCACAGGTCAAATTTTGAACTAAATTGTCATATACAATATTCTAGTGCAAGTGTATATAACAATTAGTTCAAACTTTGACCTGTGGAGGGCAGTAATACACTTAGCAGCATTTACACTGCTGGAATTCAAATAGAGAAGAAAAGAGCTAGTTCAAGATGGGCATTTATGGTTAAAATGTATAAAATTGTAATTTTTTTTTTAGAAAATGAGCGATGGTTTCTCTATTTCTCGTCTGGAGTCGCTGTAAACTGTTATTTTGACCTTCAACCTTTTAGGCTCCATTGAAGTCCACTATATGGAGAAAATCCTGGAATGTTTTCATCAAAAACCTTAATTTCTTTTCGACTGAAGAAAGAAAGACATGAACATCTTGGATGACATGGGGGTGAGTAAATTATCAGTAAATTTTAATTAGAAAGTGAACTAATCCTTTAATGTCACTCACTTTGTGCAGTTCACAGAGTTTATAATGTCTTTCTGAAAGTGATAGTTCAGCAAAAAAATGAAAATTCTGTCATTTACTTACCCTCATGTCATTCCAAAACTGTCTTTTACTGGGGAACACAAAATATAAATGCTTGGTTAATCTCCACTGGATGGACATAATGAACACGGAGACATTTCTTTAAATATACATGTTGTTCCACAGCAGACATTGTAGTTTTGAAACAATATGAGGGTAAGTACACAATTTTAATTTGTGGCTGAACTATCCCTTTAACAATATAATCTAAACATTGCTAATAGCATCAAAAACAGCTTTTTACTTGCCTTCTGAGACCAATTGGTTCCTCTCGTTGTAATCAGCTTCAAAGACATACACAATACTCTCAAAAGACGGTTCAAAACATCTGTCTTGACCAAAACAGGTAATTTAAAAAATAAGGGACTTATATTCAGTGACTAGATGACCATTGCCAAACCAAGAGGAAGAACTCACAACAAACCCATGTGAAAACAACAGTGGGAGCAAGAACAGCAGTACAAACAGAGGAGCAGCTGGTCCAACACTTTGTCTAGCTCATCAAATGCATGTAATATAATACATCCATTACACAAACCTACTGTAAACAGAAGGTTGTAAAATCAAAGCTGACAAACCAGATACTGACTTCATTTAAGGGGGACCTATAAGGCCCCTTATACAAGATGTAATATAAGTCTCTGGTGTCCCCAGAATGTGTCTGTGAAGTTTCAGATCAAAATACCCCACAGATCATTTATTATAGCTTGTCGAATTTGCCTGTTTGTGAGCAAAAACACGTTTTTGTGCGTCCCTTTAAATGCAAATGAGCTGCTGTTCCTGGCTGCTTTCCAGAAGAGGGCAGTGTTTTAATAGCTCACTTCAGTTGGTCAACAACAAAACTGGAGAATCTCATGCAGCCAAAATAACAATTGTCAGTAACGGTGTTCAGCCTTACATTGTTCAAACCAAAATCGGACACTAATGGAGAGACTCAGGAAGAAGTCACATTTAGAATGCATCTGGACATTTCTGAATGGTTAGTGAATAAATTTCTATAGTTGCTGTGGAGTTGGTTTAACTCATCGACTATCATGTTAATCTTTTGTACAAATCCAGCGTTGAATTGACCCTCGTTTATGAAGCAGTCCAGCATAAAATGGCGGCATGGTAACAACTCTACTACAAACTTTTCTCTAAAGCAGCCCAACATGGCCTCACCCCCTCTGTTGCGTGTTCTCAGGGACGGTCACCGTGATTTTGCCAAGTAAGACATGTTCCTAGATCAACTTATTTTATTGATCCTGGAACAACATTCCTGTCTGAAAATTTAGTCTTAACCCTATTTCTACCCCTAAACCTAATCCTACCCATAACTTATCTCTAAAATCACAGGGGAAAAATAGGTGAATAACATTATTGTAGAAGCACCTAACCCTGGTTGCATGCCTAAACTTAGTCCTTAAACAGCAAATTCTTTAAAAGAAAATATCTCCTTTTGCATTGAACTTTGATTGTCATAACTTTGCAGATGGTGTTTATGCTCTAACAGAAACATTACAAACTAACTAAAGTTAAAAAAAAAAAAAAAAAAGTGAAATCATAATCAATCACCCCTTTAAGTGAATTCACAAAAACCATCAGATTTAGAATTCTTTTAATTCATCTGTCAGAACAAATGTTCACAAAAACCTCATAAACAACCATGTATAATACAAATTCTTGTTATATATATCCACGTAATTTGTTGACAGGACGAGAAAGCTGCACATTAATTGCATTTCAGATTTTATTTGTTTTAGCTTTTCTTTTCAGGACAGGTTCTGTGACCTTGGGTGTTATCTTGGCCAGTTTTTTGTCTTTTACAGTTTTCTTAAGTCCTTTGCCAGCAGGCTTAGGTGCCTTTTTCAATCCTTTTATGGATATGCCCTGTAAAAAAATAAAAAATAAAATATTACACACAACACTATTATGGCATTAACATCCATGCAGTGTAAATACTGTTTTTACTAACTGTGCAGACACTGACCTCCTGTTTTGGCTTTTTGGCTGGCGTCTCGATTGGCACCAGCTGTGGCATTTCCTCCTCTTCACTGTCTTTATCTTTCTCAGTCTCTTTAGTGATCAGCTCTGATACTTCTGTTTTCTCATTTTCTTTCTTCCTCTTTTGTGCTCCCTAAAAAGGGTAAAAGGTAAAACTAATGACTGCTCATTTTACAAAACTATTTTTGGCCACATATCTGTTTTGCCTATGTTAAGTAACTTCACCTTTGTTAAACGAGCTTTCTTCTGGGCCTCCTCCAACAATTGAACATGACTCAAATCAGAGGTGTAGATGGGCAGCGCAACTGAGGTCTCACTCTTCAAATGGATGATTTTTATGTTTGTTCCTGTCTGTGAGGGAAACAGAGATTTAAGGTTGTAGGTCAAAAAAACTTGAATAGAAACAAACATCCCAATAAATGAGTAGCGAATGGTACAGCGAAAAGAAAGTGGGCTGGTTACATACACAAAACTCTTTACTCGCTCTACTCACTGTTGCTAACTTTGATGAAATAGTGGAAACTGCCGTGATCACATTCTCAACTATCTCATCTGCCGTCATGCCAGAATGTGCTACACGTGCCATGCTGCAAAGGTAAAACACACAATCAGGGCAACTGAAAACATTTTTGGAAATTTGGAAGAGAAATGTTTCATAGTTTGTAGGGACAAGTTCCAACAGACGAAGGAGACCTGTCTGGATACACTATGAGTTACTATTGCACATTTTTTAACCCATATCCAGCTGTTATGGAGCAGGAAATGGTTTGCTGCAGTGCTTCTACCTACTGTAACTGTATCAGAGAAAATAAACAATATTCATACCAACAAGAGCCTTTGTTCGAGACACTGACGGTGGTGCCATGAATGAGGCGTTCCATATATCTGGCCAGATGTTTACTCTCTAGATTCACCGACAGAGGAGACCTGACACAGAGACAGAATTTCAATGAATGTCATTCAGAATGAACATTGGGGAAAAAAAGACCATTGTTTATTGTCAGTAGTGTGGCAATATAATTCATACAGCTCACAAAGACATCACGTTCATGAAATCAAATCCACATAATCAAACTTGAACCTGTTGCAAAATGTGTGTGGGGAAATCTTTCACCTTAACATGAAGTTACAGATATTGTAAAATCTTTTTTTTTTATAAATTGCAGAACAATGATACACATTTAGAAGCAGACTTTTATCACTTGTTTTTCGTTGATAAGAACAAACTAAAAAATTATAGGCTTAATGATAGGCATGACTACTTTTCAAAGCTCCAGAAGTGCAATAATTATCTTGATGTTCTTGTATTGATGCATATTGTTCATTTAATCAATCTTAATCAAACTGCCTATATCTTTTTAGTAATCCTGAAGACATCGATTAGCTTCAGTTTAGTTTGATTAGGGTTGGAGAAAAACTCTGCAGAAAAACAGACCTCGAGGGCCAGAGTTGAGAAACTATAAAGCGTACTGTATAATATTGGAAATAAATTTTCAATCATCAACATGATCAAAACTTTGCTGAAAAACCTGTTGTACACAATCTAGCACATGCCTTCAGTTCGACTGATAGTCTACACTTTTTAGCAAGTAAAATGCCTTTTAGTAATTCTAAGTACATCCCCCTTCAAAATGTGGTACAAGTGTCTTTTTGCTGTAAAATCTTAATTCAAGATGAACACTAGGGGTGTAACAATACATCGATATAGATTGATACAACGATCTAATGTCTAACGAATCCGATGCATCGATGCAATGCATAAAAAAAAAACAATTCCTGTGGGCTAATTATAGAGGCACCTTTGTTTTAACACTCTCTACATTTTCACACAATATCAGTCTATGCATTATCGCCAACGCATGTATTCTCATTTAAACTACCTTTCAGAACTTGTGAAAGACACTCGGGACAGTTGATGGAACTGTCACTGAAAGAATAAACTGCCGCATAGGAGCGCCACGCGCTGTGACTCTGTGTTGCTTCAAGCGCATCATTCTGCACACGGGATGCGCGCAAATGCTTTGTGCCGCTCTGTATTAGAGCCTTTATAATACATTTGCCCAATGAAAGAATATTAATAGCCCGTCTTGTTTTGTCCTACCTATAATATGTTGTTGCTTCATTAAAAACCTGCGCTATACATTTAAAATAAATGTCTTTTAATTATGTGTGTGTGTGTGTGTGTGTGTGTGTATATATGTATTCCTTGTTTATCAGTTTTTTGACATTACACATTTTAACACAGAACTAAAATACTTTCTTGACTGCTGTCATGTCATAAGCTGTCATTAGATTACTGTGTGAATTTTTTATTTGTGGATGTCCCAATCAGGGTTCAGGATGTGAAATTTTGAAATAAATGTTTGTTATATATTTTGGTTGCAGTTGTGAGTTAATAAAAATGTAACCGGTTGTGTAAAATAGGCTCAAAATATCGAAATATTGATCGAATCGTATCATAATCGTATCACAGAACTTTTTGAGGTATCGGAAAATATCGAATAGCTGGCTATGAGAATCGATATTGTATCGAATCGTGATGAACTGTCCGATTTACACCCCTAATGAACACTTTCTGAAATGAAGCAACTTAGGTTTACTTGGTTATCCATACATCATTTGTTAAATCATACAAAAAAATGTGAGTATTAAATATGATATAACAGGCTTTTGTGGAATGTTTTTGTATATCTTTCAATCAACATTGTACTGCATTCCATTATGTTTTTTCCCCCACAATAAAAACGACAGAGCTATAATCATAAAACTAAGCATTTAAATATCTAATGGATGCAATACATGTCAATTCTGACCTATTTTTGTGAACTAGTTTTGTTGTGCATTTAAATGCAAACTTACTTCTTCCTTAAATAGAAATGTTTCCCGATTTGAGAGGGTAACCTGCGTCGAATGCGTGCGTCTGCCAGAAACAAATCAAAGTTGCCTAGCAGTCTTTTCTTGGCTTCAAATGGCTTATACTCAGTTTTCAACATCTTGAAGGGAATCACCTAACAAGAGAAAAATTGATGTAAACGTATTTTAGATGTTCCAATACATACTGTCATATAAAATGTACATGCTTGGTTGTTTCAAAGTTTGTAGAGACAAGCTCTAATGGAGGAGGAGACTCGTCTGGATACACTTTGAGGTATTTTAGCACTTTTTAACCCACACCCAGCACTGAGACAGAAGGACAGGGTTTGCTGAAGTGCATTTACATCTGGTAAACTTATAATAATAGCTAAAAGCATTGCAGGATCAGACCAATCGTACCTCTATGACATGTTTGACCCCTCTTTCCGTGAGTAACTTCTTGTAGAATCTGCGCGTCTGTTCTGTGGTCATGTTGGGTTCATCTTTAGTAAAGAGACAGACGTCTCCTGATTCTGTTCTCAGCGCGTGGGGTAAAGGACTGTAGGGCAAAGCATACTTATTAAGAGCAGTAACATACTGAAGTCCATTAAGTATCTCAGAAATAAATGACTGGATTCAATGAATCAATAACTTCAAATTTTCCTTTAAGAAAACTTACATGCGAATGATTTGCTCCTTCTTAGGGATTTTCCATTGAGTAAACAGTAGAGAGACGACCTGGCCCTCATTCTGGAAAAGTTTCTGGGACGAGGAGCTGCTCTTTATATATGCCTGTAAAGCCTGTACAGCCTTCTTCACCTGTAATACATGTTTTAACTAAATTAAACGTGTTTTACACAGTAGTAAACCTAATATTCAACATCAGAAACAGCCATAGAATCAGTCATTGTCATAGTCATGAACAATGTTAACTTCATTGAGCACAAGCACATATATAAAACGTCAAAGCAAACATAATAAATGTCGTATATATATATATATATATATATATATATATATATATATATATATATATATATATATATATATATATATATATATATATATATATATATATATATAACTAAACTTCGAGAATTTGGTTGCTTCGCTTGTAAAGCGGTTAGCCAACTTGCATCCTTGTTTGACAATAGATTTTAACAAGGTACCCACCAAACCGTAAATATACACACCAAAAAAAATTATAAAACACAACAAATATTTGAGGAAAAGAAACTATCAAATACTGCTCGTTTACCTGAGACCGGTCGAGAACCAATTCTTCTCGTGGCGACTCCATGCTGCACGTGTGTAAAGTAAGTACGAGGCGCATGCTCATTTTCCGTAAACGTCACATAGACTTTTATTTTGAAAATGTATTAGAGTAGTGGGGTGCTTCACAAATTAGATTTCACTTTTCTGCAGCACAACAAAACTTTTTTTTTTTTTTTAAATCCAGGCCTATTTTTAAAATAAAATAAGTTTTGCAGACCTCGAAAACGGATGGTTTAATATATTATTCTATTTTTTTATTTTATATAATATTTATAATAATAATATAAACTGATCATATATCATTTAAAATGATTAGTAAACAGTTCCCTAGATTCTCCATTTCTGGTGGACGTTTATAAATTTACAAATATATCAATTTTAAAATAGTCTAAACGTAAGTGTAAGCAATAAAATACCACTTAATTTATCAGTGGCGAATTATTTTCTGCATTATCATGCCCATTTGGTCCCATCTTCCTTTGCTGCTTTAATTAAACTATTGACCATAGTGCATTAGCAGAATAATCCAGAATATGCAAACTGCAATGTGAGTTCCAGGATACTGAACACAATATAAACAAATATATAAACAAACCAAAGCTAAAAGCAAAGATCCATTTTCATTTAAAGTCATTTTAGTGTTTTATTTTTTTTGGAAGTTTGATGTTTACATCCCCATCAGGAGTGTACAGAATTTACCCCAGCTGATGTGACAAGTTCTTTTTTTTTAATCGCATGGGTGTATTTGTCATTTGTTATGTAATGACATCACAGTAAACACATTCATCTGCTCATCTTGTGCATGATTACATCTTTACATAAGTGTAATTTTATTTGAAGGACCAAGGCCTCTTGCAGGGCTTTCCAGGTAAAGAGCAAGGGTACTGGCAAGCTCTGACCCTGTATGGACCCCTTTCATGCCATAATAAAACAGTCAGCAGTCTCTAACTGTCCAGATGATGTTGTTATAAAGTGATATGCAACCAGAGACCCTGCATTCGTGTGTGTGTGTGGGGGGGGGGGGGGGGGGGGTGATCTGAATGTTATGTTTGAATGGCATTAACCTCACCAAGACTCCCTCTGTCATCTGTATTTCAACATAAAAAGAAAAAGCCAATGCCTTAAAAGAAAATTGCATCCATTTTAAGATTGAATATGTACCAGTAGAGAGAAACTGGCTTTAAAAATTGGGCTACATGAGTGGCATAGCTGAGCTCTCAATATGAGAAAGCTGTCACACTGAGCTTGTCTTTCTATGTTAATGTTCTTCCTAAAATTGATACTGTCACTTTGATAATGTCCTTTTTCCAAAGTAATTTTCTTAGACTGATCCACAGTGGGAAGATGGAGCAGTTTGGAGGACATCTGGCAGGCACACATCACTGCATCCTCCTCAATCCCAGAGTGCACCACGGAAGTCCTTCCACCCGCATTTAGTCCTTCTCAGGTACCAACTTCAGCACCTTGCCAATTGCGATTGTCTTACCTAAAAAAAATCATGAATACATCTTCATTTTAGTATTCAAGGAATACTATATCTGTCATTGCATTTATGTATGATATGAAAATATATTTTTGAATTGTCATGTTATATCTTACCCTCATCTCTCAAGGTGAAGCGTCCCATCTGAGGGAAGTCTTTAAAAGTCTCTAAGCAGATAGTTCCTGCAGCCCTAAGACGGGCGATGCATACTTGGTCTTGTTTGACAAAGCGTGGGCGAGTCTTGCTCTTTTCTCCTGTCTTCTTGTCCACCAGACAGATTAATGCCTATATGAGGAGGTTTTTGGGGAATATGACAGTTAAAAATCTTAGGCTACCAACCCATAATGCTCTGCTCTCTATAGTGGAGATTTGAATGAACGTCTGAATGTTTTATAAGTGCGCACAAAATGACTTACTGTAATCTGCACTTCTTCTATGCAGGTATGGATGTGTAGTACTGCATTGTAACCTGGGCATATAATGATTTGTGTTCAATAATGACAATCTGTGAACAAAAACAAAGAAAAAAGCCATTAAGATCTTTCAAACAAAAATGAGATAATATTCATAATCTTTAGCATCAGTGCTGGAATCATTACCTGGGCATCGAAAGTGCGCCCTGAGTGGCAGAGGTTCTCAGCATTGCATAGGATAAAACCTGGGAGAATCTCTTCCTCCTCAATGCCTTTGAGCCGGAGCTTCAGGTTTTCACCAGGCCCGGCGTAATCCGTCTCCACATCATCGGAGAGAAGACTCAACACCTCCACCGTGTGCTGGGAAATAAGAACAAACAGTGTTTCAGACGCTGACTGTGATCATTCAACATAATGGGTAAGATAACAACATAATGTATTTGTACCTAACAAAACAAGAAGGACATTCTCTCATGCATACTGTTGTTTTGTACAGTCTTACCCTATTTGGCATCATAATAAGCTGTTGTGCTTTTCCGATGCATCCAGACTCGAGTTTTCCAAGCACCACGGTGCCCATGTCCTGCACAAGAGATTATAAAGCAGAATTATGTACTCTATCGGCAGATATTAGAGATTTTTATAAATTTATTATTGCATATTTATTCGTGCCTAATCATTTCTTCCATTTTTACATTTAGATTACCTCTGCCATCATTTAATCTTTTATTTAATAACACTATATTATAACATTATAACAATAACATTATAATGTTGTGAGGCCTAAATTCACATGTAGCATTTAAAAGTATTGTTCATTTTGACAGAATAGTCTAGAATTTTAGTACCACGCATAACATGTAGACAAATATCTCATGAGAGAACATAACTATTTTACATTTTTCATTTATTATTGAATATGTAATTGTGCCTAAACATTTCCATCTTTTTACATTTAGATTACCTCTGTCATCATTTACTGCTCACTTAAAGGTGCTCTAAGCGATGTCACACGTTTTTAGGCCAAAACATTTTTTGTCACGTACAGCAAACATCTCCTCACTATCTGCTAGCTGCCTGAACCCTGAACACACTGTAAAAAAACGCGGTCTCTGTAGTCGCCACAAGCTCCAAAAACGGCAACAAAAACTACCTGGTGCAGCCTGGACCACTAAACATAATAAACATGCTCCAGCCAATAACCGACAAGAATGATTTCAAATGCGCGTTCATGACTGTTTCAGGAAGCACGGAGGGGAGGGGAGGAGGAGGAGGAGGGAGGGTATAGCTACCCGGTTTTGTTTGACAACACTTCGAACGCCAGGAAGTTTCTCCACCCAGGTCGCTTAGAGCACCTTAAAGGGTGTCATTAATGACTCACCCTCATGTCATTCCAAACCCGTAAGACATCCGTTCATCTTCGGAACACTGTTTAAGATATTTTAGATTTAGTCCGAGAGCTTTCTGTCCCTCCATTGAAAGTGTATGTACGGTAGACCGTCCATGTCCAGAAAGGTAATAAAAACATCATCAAAGTAGTCCATGTGACATCAGTGGGTTAGTTAGAATTTGTTGAAGCATCGAAAATACATTTTGGTTCAAAAATAACAAAAACTACGACTTTATTCAGCATTGTCTTCTCTTCTGGAATCCTTTCCATTGAGTTGATTCCATTGAATCCTTTTATCTGTCGGCGTTGGTAATGCACTTTTACGTCACCGTGGTTGTTTTTGGTGATTAGGACATCCGCGACATGCACACTTACGCACCATTTTAAAAAATATAGCAATACCAAAATACAAACAATGTAGAATAGCTTGAATACAGCGTGCGTCTCCCTCAGACTGTAAACGAAGCTCGGGCGCACCGGATAACACGTCAGCAGCATCACTGTGGAGTCGTGAACCACACTCCGAAGCAGAAGGGGGCGGTAATGCACCAATAAGCTGGATGCCAACCGCCATAAAACAGGAAAGAAGAAGAAGAGGAGTCGTGAATGCGAATTGACAACAGACCCGGAAGAGAATACAATGCTGAATAAAGTCGTAGTTTTTGTTATTTTTGGACCAAAATGTATTTTCGATGCTTCAAAATGTCGCGGATGTCCTAATCGCCAAAAACAACCACGGTGATGTAAAAGTGCATTACCAACGCCGACAGATGAAAGGATTCAATGGAATCAATTCAATGGAAAGGATTCCGGAAGAGAATACAATGCTGAATGAAGTCATAGTTTTTGTTATTTTTGGACCAAAATGTATTTTCGATGCTTCAACAAATTCTAACTAACCCACTGATGTCACATGGACTACTTTGATGGTGTTTTTATTACCTTTCTGGACATGGACAGTATACCATACATACATTTTCAATGGAGGGACAGAAAGCTCTTGGACTAAATCTAAAATATCTTAAACTGTGTTCTGAAGATGTATGAAGGTCTTACGGGTTTGGAACGACATGAGGGTGAGTCATTAATGACATAATTTTCATTTTTGGGTGAACTAACCCTTTAAGTTGCTGTCTATGGACAAATCACATACCTCTCAAATTTCATCAAAAATATCTTAATTTGTGTTCTGAAGATGAAAGAAGGTCTTATGGGTGTGGAGCAACATGAGGGTGAGTAATTAATGACAGAATTTTCATTTTTGGGTGAACTAACCTTTTAAAGTTAATCTAAAAAAACACTAATAATTCAGTATCACTATTTTGTAACATTACATTATAATGTTGTGATGCCTAAATTCACATGTAGCACTTGGGTGTCAAGCATATTTGAAGATGTTTTCTATCCAATTACTGACGCTTCAATCTGGTGGTAATTGCCAGCTCTAGCAAGGAAACTAAGCAAGGCTTTAATTAACTTGGAACTTAATCTCATTACATGTGCTGAACACAGGGCTTAGTTTAGATTATTGGTTTCATAATACCACACACATTTTGTCTGGGTAGAGAACCACTATTATACTAGATGCTTTCCTGCCAAAAAGCAATCATCAGCAGAAACTGAGACAATAGCAGTATTTGGAACAGTAAGACACTCTTGATAGACACTCAGAATATTATATTTTGGAACAACAGATGCGGTTTTGAGGAGCATGCTGCATATGCAAATGTCATTAAACTTGACATCAAATGTTAAGATATTTATACCATCTTTCACTTACCTTGTATTTATCCACAATAGCCAATCTGATGGGACCATCAATTGATCTGGTGAAGTTTGGCAGGCTGTCCAGATGTGAAATAAACGGCAATCCCCTATAAAATTTCAGAGTTTAAGTCAGGGGTCATCAACTATATTTGTCCAAGGGCCAGAATTTTTCACTGCAGACACTGTAAGGGCCAGATACTCGTAATATAAAATAAAATTCGAATTGTATCCTAATACTGTATGTTATTATTTGATATACTAATTCTAATTCCAAATTTATGTTATTTTTTACATATTACCTGTACTGCAGCAAGCCACCAGGGGGCGATAGCGATATTTTAGGCTTCATATTTGTGAGGCTTTCAAGCTGTCCATCACTGTCACGCAATTGTGCGCAAATCCCAGGCAAGGAAAATTTTGACATTTGTGAAAAAATGAGCACGTGAAACAATAAAAGATGTTCAATGAGAGAACGCGTTTATCGTCATTCTTGACTGAAGGCAGGCTATGGCACAAGCTACTTTTCAGAAGGCTTTTTGTTTCGTTAGATTAAAAATAAAAAACGGTTCTCATTCCCCCTTGAATAAGGCCGGCGACACACTGGCTGCGTGAGCGACTCAGCTGCGTGGCGTGTCCGTTTTTATTTCGGCTCCCATATTTAACAGGTTGGAGTTTGCACACTGAGACACGCGTCTCAGGCGCGCTCGAGCCACGCAGAAAACGCGTGCATGCTAGAAATAGAACCGACGCGTGTTCCAGCAACGGGAGTGTTCTCTGGCTAGAGCGCAGAACAGCGGAGTTTGTGCATGTCTGAGCTTGTGTTTTGTTGCTTTGACATTGTGGAAAATAGAATAATAGACAAAATGTATTAGCATTTTTACCCGTTATTATAAATCTAAATTAATCTCGTTTTTAATTTAACTTAATTTCGTTTTTCTTTGTTTAAATTTCTGTGTCAATTTGTTAGTCAGAAATTATTAGACTACCTTAAAAGTATTGCTTAGTTTAACAGACCTGTGTGTGTGCGTTTTATATCACTAGTGCAGTGTCCGTTCTCGGAGCATAAGCCCTGCCCGCGTGAGGTGCGCCGCTTCACGCTCGCGCTGCTCTAACTGTAGTTTACTAAAAGTTTATTAATTCTGAATGTGTCGCGTCTCGCGTGTCCATCTATATTGCACCAAATGCGACACTGCACTCCCTGTGAAGTCGATTGGATGAACGGTTCTCGAAATAATAAAAATGCAAACGGATATACAGACACAGATTCCTGCCTTTATTAGAGAAAAAAATATGTTCAGCCCCTCTCTCCGAAGCTTCGAATAGTCGATGTTCATCAAAAAATGGTATTCGGACCAGCCCTAAACTTTTTCCTCTTACAAGGCTATTCCTGAATTCAGTATTATTCTGGGGGCCGGATGGAAATCTCTGGCGGGCCGGATTTGGCCCGCGGGCCGCCAGTTGACGTTGCATGGTTTAAGTAAACTGCCAATTGTCGCTCGGATTTCATCTTCATATGTTCATGGTAACCTGAAAAATGACATGTTACACTTACGTGTACCAGGGGCACAACTCAGAAGATTCTTTCAGGTTGGCTCCTGTCAGTCCGGAGCACGGCATGAAGTGAATGTCTTTCTTTGGATTAAAGCCCACTTTCTTCAGAAATGGCACTAACTTCTCTTTACATTCCTCATATCTGTGGGGTAAATGTGTAGTAATTGGTAAAAGAAGGACCAGATACAAGGATTAGAATGATAGAAGTCAAACTCTATTTAACATACCTATCCAAACTCCAGTTCACAGTGGGATCGTCCATTTTGTTGATGAGGACTATCAGATGTTTGACTCCAGCTGTTTTGGCCAGCATGGTATGCTCCCTTGTTTGACCTCCTTTTTCAAAACCAGTCTCAAACTCACCCTTTCTGGCAGAGATGACCTGAAGAAAAGGAAAACAAGTGTTTGTCAATAAATCTAGATAAAATAAAGTCAAAACCTATTATTTCATTTATCTATTTTAATTTATATGTACACTATCGTTCAAAAGTTTGCGGTCGGTAATGTTTTTGAAATTAGTCTCTTATTCTCACCAAGGCTGTATTTATTTGATCAAAAATACAGTAAAAACATAAAAATATTGTGAAATATGGTTACAATTTAAAATAATTAATTTTAATATCTTTTAAAATGTAATTTATTCCTGTGATGGCAAAGCTAAATTTTCAGCATCATTACTCTAGTCTTCAGTGTCACATGATCCTTCAGAAATCATGCTAATATGCTGATTTGGTGCTCGAGAAAAAGTTCTTATTATTATCAATGTTGAAAACAATTGCTGCTTAATATTATTTATGGAAACATTTTGTGATACATTTTTATGAAGGATTCTTAGAAAGTGCCAAAAACAGCATTTAAAAAAAGAAAAAAGAAATCTTTTGAGAGATTGTATATAAATTTATTGTCACTTTTGATTCATTTAACTTAATTTTTATATTAAAGGTGCCCTAGATTCAAAATTTGAATTTACCTCGGCATAGTTAAATAACAAGAGTTCAGTACATGGAAAAGACATACATTGAGTTTCAAACTCCATTGCTTTCTCTTTCTTATGTAAATATCATTTGTTTAAAAGACTTCCGGAAAACCCGGATCTCAACATATTCGGGGTGTACGCCCATATTTGCATATGCCAGCCCATGTTCCCAACATTATGAAAGGCATTAGACAAGGGCAGCCAGTAACGTCTGGATCTGCACAGGTGAATCAACAGACTAGGTAAGCAAGAACAACAGCGAAAATGGCAGATGGAGCAATAATAACTGACATGATCCATGATAGCATGATATTTTTAGTGATATTTGTAAATTGTCTATCTAAATGTTTTGTTAGCATGTTGCTAATGTACTGTTAAATGTGGTTAAAGTTACCATCGTTTATTACTGAATTCACGGAGACAAGAGTCGTCGCTATTTTCATTTTTAAACACTTGCAGTCTGTATAATTCATAAACACAACTTCATTCTTTATAAATCTATCCAACAGTGTAGCATTAGCCGTTAGCCACGGAGCACAGCCTCAAACTCATAGAGAATCAAATATAAACATCAAAATAAATACTTTACTCACATAATTCGAAGCATGCATACAGCATGCATGACAAACATCTTGTAAAGAACCATTTTGAGGGTTATATTAGCTGTGTGAACTTTGTAAATGTGCTGTAATATAATCGAGAGCTCGTGTGGCAGGGAGTACGCAAATTAAAGGGGGGGCGCGCTGAAAAAATCAGTGCATAGTTAATGATGCCCCAAAATAGGCAGTTAAAAAATTTTATTTAAAAAAATCTATGGGGTATTTTGAGCTGAAACTTCACAGACACATTCAGGGGACACTTTAGACTTATATTACATCTTGTGAAAAAGCATTCTTGGGCACCTTTAATTTCTTATTATATACTATATATTAGTATGTGAAAAAAAGAAATGTAAATTAAAAATGTTCAGAATTATTACCAAACCTTTTATCTGATTTTGTACTCTCAATTCAACATGACTTGCACAGCTTAGCTACAGAGCTATCAGCAACAATCAGCTCTGCTGCAAGGCAAATAAATGAGGCAATTCAAGAGGAACTCACCAGCACTGCCAAGTCAGCTTGGGATGCCCCCCCAATCATGTTGGGTACAAAGCTTTTATGGCCCGGGGCATCAAGAATAGTAAAGTGCTTTTTCTCAGTTTCAAAGTAGGCTCTTCCAACTTCTACTGTTTTCCCCTTGTCTCTTTCCTCTTGGTTTGTATCTAGAGCCCAGGAGAGATACCTGCAAGGATAACAGATGAATGACATGTCATTTCAACCCAGATTGCATCATGATAACAAATATTTCACTCAAAAAGGAATGAACATTTGAAAAGCTCACACAGACATCTAAAAGTGACTATGCCATTAGGTTTTCTTATTTTATAAAAAGCTTTTTAACTAAACTCCATGTTTGTCACATGATGTACACTGCCATTTAAAAGTTTGGGGTCAGTAAGATTTAAAAAAAGAAGAAGAAGAAATTAACCCTTGTGTATTGTTCAAATTTACTACCCTTTTGTTATGTTCGTGAATGAAAACATCCACTAAATTAAACTGCTGTAAAAATGTATCAGATAAATATTTTTTTCAATTTTTTTTTGCATAAATCTGTTAATCAACCTCAGTCCTGAACAAAACTACTAAATATTTTTTTTAAAAAAATCCAGGATTTGTACTCTTTTATTGCAAAGTTTATAAATTATGTCACTGATTTGGGGGAAAAAACACACAAAATGACTTATTTTCAATATAAAAAGTGATTGTAGATTTTTTTTTACCTTTTATCACAGTCTTGGACATATGAAAGATTAGTAACAACATTAGTTTTGATGCATTGTTAGTTGTTGTGCAGCATCAGATTTTAATTTTTTCTCCCTCATTTACTGTTCGTGGCTGTTTTTGCCCCACTGACTTCCATTATAACGACATTTTTTGATTGCAAGCCATGACACCATATAATCATGCATTCTTGATTAATAGTGGTGTTCCCTGTTGGGAAGAGGTAAAATCTGTCATTTTTACAGTTGAGGCCTATCTAAAGGGTTAATGGTGCCACCTGGTGATCAACTGTAAAAATTACAAATTTTACCTCTTCCCAACAGGGAAAACCACCATCAATTAAGAATGCATGATTATATGGTGTCATGGCTTTGCAATCAAAAAATGTCGTTATAATGGAAGTCAGTGGGGCAAAAACAGCCACGAACAGTAAATGAGGGAGAAAAAATTAAAATCTGATGCTGCACAACAACTAACAATGCATCAAAACTAATGTTGTTACTAATCTTTCATATGTCCAAGACTGTGATAAAAGGTAAAAAAAAATCTACAATCACTTTTTATATTGAAAATAAGTCATTTTGTGTGTTTTTTCCCCCAAATCAGTGACATAATTTATAAACTTTGCAATAAAAGAGTACAAATCCTGGATTTTTTTAAAAAACATTTAGTAGTTTTGTTCAGGACTGAGGTTGATTAACAGATTTATGCAAAAAAAAATTGAAAAAAATATTTATCTGATACATTTTTACAGCAGTTTAATTTGGTGGATGTTTTCATCCACGAACATAACGAAAGGGTAGTAAACAGTGTATTTTTGAGGTTTTGAAAATTTTCAAAGCATTTTCCCAAAATATGTATCAAAATAAGATTTGTCACCAAAAATCATTCAATTTGCTGAAACACAGAGAAAGTTGTGGCCAAATTAAGACTCAAAAACACCCTATAGTGGATGAAAACAACATCCCCAACAACACATAAGGGTTAATAGTTGAACTTTCTGAAGATCACAATTTCTACAAAAATATTTAACCAGAACACTGTTTTCAACACTAATAATAATAATAAGAAATGTTTCTTGAGCAGCAAATCAGCATATCAGAATGATTTCTGAAGGATCATGTGAAGACTGGAGTAATGACTGCTGAAACTTCAGCTTTCCATCACAGGAATAAATTTTATTTTAAAAATGTATTAAAATAAAAACAATTATTTAAAATTGTAATAATATTTCACAATATTACTGCTTTTACAGTATTTTGATCAAATAAATGCAGCATAAGAGACTTAATGACCCCCAAAAATGTATGCTCTTATGCAGTTTTCCATGAAAAGGCATGGAAAGAAAGGCATTCACGAGTTCACATAAACATATAATTAGATAGAGAAAAGTAATGCGTATTTGGCGTGCTGTCCAGGGGGAGGGCTCCGAGCTCGGAATTTTGGCCCGAACCCGGAGTACTCCCCCCGGATGTGGTTATGAGAGACAGAATTTAGAAGTGAGGAGATGGGGTGGTGGAGGGATGCTGATAAACTGTCAATCGAACAGAGGTAAGTCTGCAGTATATATACCTCCGTTGGTTGATTAGCTGAATGCTTCCACCTGTGATAATTAGTCTAATTATCTGCACCTGCTCCTCCCGAATTTTGTTAATAAAACATCATTAAATAAAACTGTTTACCAGGTCTCTCTGTTCTTCTCTTTTGCCTCCCGTTCATATTTCTCCAGCGTTCTTTTGTCCACCATACCAGTTAGATACCTTAATAGAAAACAATTAAATATGCATTTTGTCACATCATATATCATAATGTATAACAGAAGGTTACAGCAGTCAAGACTTTGTAATAAAGAATCATGGTTCACTCACATAATCTGTCCACCAATTGTAGACTTGCCTGCATCTGTACAAAAGAAAAATAAATCAGGCAAACAAACAGATAAATAAATAATAAATATTATATTAAAGTTTTTGCTCACCAGCCACTGTGGCTAGTGGTTTTCCAAAATTTCACTGAGACTAAAAACATGTTAACATACCCACATGTCCAATGAACACAACATTCACATGTTCTTTCTTAGGGGCATCTGGTAGAGGAGGAGGCAGCTTGGGGGTCGGCATCTCTTCATCCTCCTCCATCATTTCATCCTGTTCCTCATCTCCACAGCATCCAGTGTCAGCCGGGGATCCACCTCCTGGTTCCTCTTCATCCAGCTCTCCCTTCTGCTCCCACGTCTCCACTGCGCTGGCATCTGTCTCTCCGTTCTCCACTGCAACTGTGGGGACAGTCAAAGGAACATATTTGAATTTAGTGGATGCAGAATTCAATGTTAAATCTTACTAAAATACAATGACCTGTTCCTGGAAAATACTTTAAAAATACTATTCCTTTAGGCCAGTGTTTCTCAACCAGGTGACAGGGGGCCACTAGGGGGCCTTGACAAACTTCCAAGAGGGCCCCAATAAGTCTTAAAATTATTTAAATGTAGGTATCTTAACAAAATCCTAAATAAAATGCTAAAAAACTGATTCTCTTAATTCTGATTAAGAGAATTAAACAGAACATGAAATGAATTTCAATTAAAGAGATAGTTCACCCAAAAATGAAAATTTGATGTTTATCTGCTTACCCCCAGGACATCCAAGATGTAGGTGACTTTGTTTCTTCAGTAGAACACAAATGATGATTTTTAACTACAACCGTTGCCGTCTGTCAGCCGTATAATGTGGGTCAATGGGAACTTCTTTTATAAGAGTAAATAAAACTTGCTTAGACAAATCCAAATTAAACCCTGCGGCTCGTGACGACACAATGATGTCCTAAGACATGAAACGATCGGTTTGTGTGAGAAACCGAACAGTATTTATATAATTTTTTTACCTCTAATGCACCACTATGTCCAACTGCATTCAGCATTCGCTTAGTGAGGTCTGATCGCGCTCTGACAACGGAAGTAATGTCTAGCACTCACTGAAGTATAAGCGCGAGACATCACTGCCGTTGTCAGAGCGTCATCAGACCTCACTAAGCGAATGCTGAACGCAGTTGGACATAGTGGTGTTTTAGAGGTAAAAAATTATATAAATACTGTTAGGTTTCTCGCACAAACCAATCGTTTCATGTCTTAGGACATCATTGTGTCGTCACGAGCCACAGGGTTTAATTTGGATTTGTCTGTGCATGTTTTTTTTTAACTCTTATAGACAAAGTTGCCATTGACGTGCATTATACGGCTGACAGACGGCAACGGTTGGAGTTAAAAATCATCATTTGTGTTCTACTTAAGAAACAAAGTCACCTATATCTTGGATGTCCTGGGGGTAAGCAGATAAACATCAAATTTTCATTTTTGGGTGAACTATCCCTTTAACATATATTGTATTGCATAACAATACACAAACCACAATACACAAAATCAAAATCAAGATAAGCAACAAGTTACACTGACAGAAAATTAAGAAATGCATTCGTTGTTTTGACAGTTCTATTGACCTAATGACCTAACAGGTCATTGAACATATACAATCCAAGAAATATTGGAAACATTGTCATCTGCTTCTCTGGGTCAGTAGCTGCGGCTGGAGGTGTAAGTAAAGGGATAAATAAGGCCTGTAATATGAGCACATGAGTGCTGATGTAACAAGCCCAAGTTGCCCTCTGTATGGCTGATGAAGCAGCATTAGTGGAAGTGCAACACTATATCCAGAACACAAAACCCAAGTAGAAAATCAGAGTCTAGCTTAATAGACAGCTATCCAAAAAACATGAACATACCCACTGGTTCTGAGATCTCCATGCTTGCCACTGCATCAGTGCCTGTTTAAAGAGATAGGGGTTATGACTGGATAACATTAAATTAAACTCAGTTGTAAATCTGGCAGTTTTAGGATCACCATGAAATTAAAAACCTGACTATTCTTATTTTTATGGACTATTGCAGTATTTATTTATCTGTGCACATCTTTTTTATTTTTTTTTTTATTATGTGCCCTCATATTCTTTAATCAAAATAACTTTCCTTCCCTCTTGCAATGACATATTTTCTCTGATGACGTGTTTACTGGTGCGAGGGCAGGACAAGCTGTCACTCACATGAGATTGCAGCAATATTAAATTAATGGACAAAATCAAGTCCCTCTACATTTATTTTTCAATACCGTTTTACTTGAATCAGTGGCATGCAGTTGAAAGTCCTCACAGTTTTTTTTTTTTTTTTTTTAATAAATCAAATGTAAATAAATTCATGTCTTGTATTTAAATTCATATATTTATTAAAAACAAGTATAAATCTTGTTAATAAATAAGTTAGTGTTTAAAGCATTTTTTTCATTTATTCCAAAATAACAACTAAAGGCAGTAACAATTTAAACTTTTTTTTTTTTTTTTGGTGAACTGATGTTCAGCTGTTCCTTTTTAAGTCAACTTATTTTCGGTAAGCTCGGTAAACATTGGTCGAAGATACTCCACGAATAAGATGTATCTTTAATTTCACTGATTGCTGATTGCTCACTAAAAATCCCCCACAGTCATCATGTCTTCAGCCTATTTCAGGTTTGATTTTGATGTGACAAAGCAGCGATATCTAAGTGGGTGAGTTGTTTACTTTTTAATTAGTCTTCCCATTAAAGTCATCATTTTGTTCATTCAGAATGATTCGTGAAACGCGGAACACACACAAAAACATCCAATCATAACCAATCATAGCGCCATAGAAGCATCGACTCACATGACCCTATTCATTCTCAATTACCCCCCACCAAACCCACTGCACTTTTTTCTGTTAAAACTCAATGGGCTCAGGGGAGGCAAGAGAGACGCAGCCAGTTGCTGCAACTTTACCTGCTGCTGTCGCTGTTGGACAGTGTTACTTTAGAAAAACATGTGATTTAATGTCACATTTTGTAATACTTGCGTTGTTTTATCTCTGTAATATGGATTATTTTCTTGAGGAGGCACTGTCTCCCTTGCCTCCTCGGAGGAAATGCCCCCAATAGAGAAGAAAAGACTATTGCAACTTCCATTTCATGCCTTTTTAAGAACAGTTTGTTATCTATAGACAGTTTAATTAGGTTGTTTAGCTCACTGTTGTGACAGAAGTTGAATACTTATACTTTCAGTGTACAGGTAACAACAAACTGGAAATTTCGTCTATAATACTGACAGTTTTATCAGAGTTGGTGTGGACATGCCCCCTTGTAATTTACACAATAAATTAACCTGAAACAGACGAGTGTCAAATATTATCAGGTCATTTGTCTACTATTAATAGTAATTTAATTGTACGACACAGCTGGTCACGTGTCAAACACGGCAGCACCCATGAGGGGGCGACCCGCTGCTGTGTTGAATAAAATAGCTAGAATTGCGATTATTTCAGTATTCGTCTCATATATAATTTTAATCATATTTCTCATTAGTGTTGTTCAAGTAATGTGCACACAAATCTGATTAAACTTTTAAAATAAGTGCTAGTTCATTTAGTGTTATGTACGTCATACTATCATGTATTAACAAGTGGAATGAATGAAGGTGGAGAAACAGTAAATATCCTGATGTCGGCTGCTAAACTTGCCACTCATAGCTAGCCGGGCATTAGTTCATGACAGTTCACAAATATGTATTAAAACGCCCTAAATCAACATATTATAAAGTAGTAACGTACACCTGACTAGGTAAAATGAAAATATCTTCACTCGGCTATGGTAAAGATAGCGCTCAAATAATCGCTGGCATCTGTGCTGCTAGCCCGATGAAAACATTTCCAGCTAAAAGCCCTTTTATGGTCAGACTGCATTAATGCTGTCAGTCGGTTTATAAACGCTGTTAGTTTACCATCAGACGTATCGTTTTCCGGTGGACCCCGAGAAAGAAAGGATGGTACGAATTCCGGAGCGTTAACGTTGAGCCCGGTGAAGGCGGACTGAAGTTCGGTATCAGCCGTGGCCTCAACATCGTCCTCCTGTTCCCACGAATCAGGGGCTATGTCTCTCGAGTCCATAGTGGCTTTAACTAGAATAGCTGACACAAGGCGGTTTTGACCAAAACCAAGTCTGCTGTGTTTTCAGTATCTATTCCAGGTAAATTGATGGATTGGGGAACTCGTAAATGTGCTGAAATGGTTCATGGGGCGCCTAGTCTTCTTGCGACACCATGGACGTGTAGCTAGTAGTTAGCTGATCCTGAATGTTGCATGCGCGCAGTGCAGAAATGTGGACTGTGAAAGCAGAGACTATGTGTGATAATAGCCGCATCAACAGCTTTTCAAATTAAGACTATCATGGTAAATCTACAAGTACAACACTCAAAAATAGAAATATATTAACAGTAAATATGTGACTGCAGTAGATTTTTATTAAACCGTTTTTTGATTTACAATTAAAATGGCATTGTATAAATAAACAATTAAAAATATACAATATATAAACAGATGTGTGAAGTATAAATAAAGAATAAATACAATGTATAAACAGACAATAAATATACATGTAAATAAATAGGTACAACTGGTTTATGTGTTAACTTGAACAGATTCCATCTTGAACCAAATGGAGTCATTTTGTAACATGCTTTCTGTGTAGATTTTTAGTCTTTGGCATCTGTTATTCCTCCAGCCATGATGGCAAAAGTAGCCTCGTTTTCTGGCATGTCTGGGCTGTAGAAAAGCAGCAGTTTTGTTGCATTTAAATCAAATGATAATCATATAACTGTCTAAATATATAAATAAATATGCATAACAATATCAATGTATGTCTATCTTTGCAAAACAAAAATAGTAACACTTTACAATAAGAAGGCATTTGTTAACATTAATACTTTTAAATACTTTTTAAATACTCTTGGTTATGATATGTTAATTTTATTATTTACTAACAATGCATTATTAAAATCAAATGATAATATTTTTAATGGACTTCCGCTAACACAAATGAACAATGAACAGTTGTATTTTTTTTAATTAACAAAGATTAATAAATATTGTAACTATTTACATAATGTAATGCTCATTGTTAGTTAACTAATATTAACAAATTGAACCTTATTGTAAAGTGTTACCAAGAAAATCTTTAAATTACCTATCAAATATTTTGGCAATTCTCAACTCAGCACGTCCTTTCCTCAAGCTGATGCGTGTGGTGGAGGCATGTGCTAGTATGTGTCCTCCAATGGGCTTTTTGGGATCTGCTTGAAACCTAAGATCATAATAATCAGTTTAAAATTCCACCAACATTCCCTTTCCTATTTGTTTAGTGTTCCTACTTACGTCATTCCAGCTCCTGGATCTGCAGTCATCTGGTTGGTAACAAACACTGCCACGTTGTACTCTATAAATTACAGATTTTATTGATGAAGTGAAGGTCGGAAAAATGAAGTTCACATGTGAAGCTTACTTCACTGAAGATAAGACTTGACTACTATCAAGTTTAATGTCGGGTCCATTATACTAGTAGTGTCTTTATTCCCATTATTTATATAACAGAAGGTGATTTTTACAGACCTTCAGAGATCTTCTGCAGTCTGGAAAGCATTTGTGCAAGCTTTTGCTGTCTCTCAGCCAGCTCGCCTCTTCCAGAGAAGTCCACCCGGAACAGAGCCATGATTGAGTCTATTATCTGTGAAAAATTATTTGTTGAAGGCCACAAGACCAAGTAAAATCACTTCCTAAAAATGTAAAGCTCAGAACATTTACAATGATAGAATTACCAGAAGCTTGAAGACACCTCCTTCCTCATGAAACTTGGCTGCAACAAAGTCTAATAATTCCATCTGATGCTCACCTATGAATGAAAAAGATGACATTTCAAAACTCTAAGTAAAAAAAAGTTCAGCATAAAAACAGAGGGAAGTTCTTACTCGTATAAGCACGTGCATACAGCACATTATCCAGTACAGCTTCATGATCCACATTGAATCTGTCAGCTATGTCCTTCAGTCTCTCAGGCCGACTGGTGTTCACAATTATTAAGGAGAAAAGGGATTCTCCATAGTGAATAGTTTTAGAAAAATCAACTTGACACAAAGAAAGCAAATTCAGAAATGATACAAGGTGTTTTCGGAATCAATGAAGATGACCTTTCCTCCTGAATACCCATATTCACCAGGAAGCTGAGCAGTTACTTAGGAAAAACAGAAAAAGAGTAACATTAATGGTCTAAAATAAAAAATTAAATTGCAAATATATCATTTATATAAAATACATTGTTGTTCTTACCACACAGTGTGTGAGCGAGTTGGGTCTTTCCTGTTCTAAATTCTGTAAGTATGGGAAAGGATTCACAAAGACAAAAACATGTCATTTTGGCAGAACTGACGTATGGGAAAATAAATTAAAAAAAATAATAATTTTGATTGATAATCATAACACCACCCTACCACCAAAAGCCTCAGTAATGGCCATACTCTCCACACCTCCTCCAAGGAGTTTGCTAAACAAAACATGAATAAAATATTTCTCCTTTCATGTGTAAATAATGTAAGACTTCTATCAGACAAAATGTTCAGCCCTGTGTAAAAAAACAAAACAGGTGACTGCTTGTAGGTTTGAGTACAGAGCCCCAACATGACATGTGGGGAAAAATAGATATTGTAGCCACAAATAAGAATTTGTTCCACAACTTATTAATTTGTGGCCAAATTTTAAAATTAATTTTACTCCAATCATGGCAAAGATATCTATTTTTTTTTCTCCCTGTCATCTGCGGGACTTTGTATTTTAGAGCTATAAACAGTTATTTCTTACTCAAACTCCAAACTGCCAGTTGTGATGTGGAAAACTTGCTTCCTTTTTATAATGTATTCAGATGCTGTCTGAAATCCACATGTCTACATGAAAGAAAACAAAATTTTACTATAAGATTAACTCTATACAATTGAAAAATATGTATTATGCTAACAAATTACAGGACGTCACATCAAATTACCAGCAACTTTCCAGCAGCTTCCTTTATTTTGTCCACTTTAGCCTCAGACAGTCCCTTTACGTTACAGAGAGCACGGCGTGTGGTCATCTGGATGCCTTTCACAGTACAAATCCCTACAGACTTCAGTTTCTTAATGTCAGCCATGTTCTTAAGAGAGAAGGGTATGAATCAGTCATTGTCATGATGACGTTATCATAACTTTTATAATAATTAATTTACTTACAATGCCATGCTTCTGTAAGAGCTCAATGTCTTGAAAAAAGGATTCCTAAGGGGGTGGTTTATAGGAAATTATGTCATTATTAATTCATGTTATACACACACAAACAAGTTCTTATGTGCAGTAGAACATTTAATCAAATAACTAAGAGTAATTAATAACAAAAAATGTATTTCTTTTTTGAATAGATATGATGAGATCTTTCATGTACCGTGATTAATACTTGTTTTGGTGTTTTTTTTTAATCCTCTTTTCTTTATGTTCTAAAAAAAGCTATTTAACAGTCATTGTCAACTTTTTTTTCTCTCCATATGTTCAGATGACATTGTATGTATTGTTGATACATTCTGTGTAATGTTTGCAAAGTTGTATTAATGTCATCTCTGAACTCTTTGCTATAAAAAAAACCTTAAAAAAACAAGTAAACGACAAATTTCTCATTTAAAAGTTTTTTGGTTTCATTAAATGTATTTTGAAACACGTAATATTTATACGTAGTAGTAAAGACTTTACTAACACGACTGAAATTGTATTGGCTGGCTCATAGAATTGAATGTGAATCACCTCATCTTCTTGGTATCCCGACTCATCCTCCAACGCCTGGTCTTCCAAACCTTTCATACTATAGATGATTTAAAAAGAAAGTTTACAATTAAATACATCGGTTTCGGCGACTAGTTAACCGAGTCAATCGGTATTAAGTATCTGCATAAATCTTTTTAAAGTGGCGGCTGTTAACTGTTAGCTGGCTGTTTCAAAAATAACTTATTAACTCTCGCTGTAGCTGTCACAGGAACAGTTAGTGTCATGTCCCTCGTCGTATTAAGGGTGTAAAATAACTTTTTTGACAAAAATAAATGAATGTAATTGACATTTTACCTCACGTTTATTACCTCAGGGAAAGCTGACAGAATCTGCTCAACTCAGTGATCTCGCGCTGATTGACACTGTCTTGCGCGCGCCGCGCATCTGTTCCCGCGCTCAAGTCGGACAGCTGCCATGAACGTCATACGCACATTAAAGTTTCAGTTTTTAATGGTTGTAATTTTTAAACTACATAAAACACTTATAATACATCTAAATGGTTCTGTTTTCTCTATTTTATCAAAAACCGACCTGAAATGTAAAAAACGTAAGTTTTTTATGATCCTGCAGACCACGAACACGTCGCAGATTTTTATTGTCTATTTACTTTTAGATTTTTCTTTAAAACTGTTTTGAAAGTTTTACCATGACTTTGTTTTATAAAGTTTATTTTTGCTACGATCTCAAAACATGATCACAAATAGCCTTTTTTTTTCAAGAAAGTATGATAATTTAAACTAAAAAGTGAAATGATCATAAATCTTGTGTGGAAATAATTAGTTATTTTTTATACGAACTAGGACTTTTAAACTTGACGTCATTCCTTGTCGTGGCGTCATTTCCACCTCTGAAACGCATACTAGTACACTACACTAAGTTTACTATATCTTTGTATGGCAGAAATAGTAAAAGTAGTATGCAGTTCCGAATTTAGCAATAGTCATTATGAGGAAAATTTTGTTTGATCTGTGGGAATATTTTATTCAACATTAAAAGATTATTAATGTTAGGTTGAGGTAACCTATTCTATTTTGATCAAATCATCACTGGAGTGTCAACTGAAATTTGCGACTTTTATTTTGCTTGAATTTCTGAGGCGCACTTCAACCAGTCTGGCTCTACTATTCTTCGTCACTTCAACATATGAAAAACGCAGTTTAATCATTCTGCAATATAAAGTATGCACAAAAGAATGACAGAGGAGGACTTGTTTTTATTCCCATCATGTAGAGCAAACAGGATTACTCACTATTGAAAGTACCATGTTTGGAAACATTATTTCTCTAATATTTCACAATGATTCTGCACACTGTATGGCTTTTTCTGTGGAATAAACACTGCAGAAGCTTTGCATGATATTAGTTCTACCTGTAAAAGACACTGTTTGGTAGAGAACCACTTCTAAACGTTAACATTTCTGAATCAAAAACGAGAAACAACCGACAGAGAAAGTTTCAAAATCAACATTGGCTTTGCATGCCCTGATAAATATTACAGATCTTTTAAATGCTGTTATAGGTTCTCTACAACCTCAGTGTTAATCCGGCATTACAATGGCCAACATTGCACCGTAAACACTCTCTTAGAAATATAATGCACCTACAACACAGTCAAAATATTCCCAACAGATGCTATAGTCTCTCTCTGAAACACATGTTATTAGATAGACAGCTATAATTAAAAAAAAAAAAAAAAAAAAAAAAAAGTAAAAGGTCAGAGCTTGGACGTCAGTCTATGCAGAATGTTTTTGTGAGAAAGGCAGAGAGAGAGGAAAGTTCATAAAAAGTCATCATGATCTCCATTGTACAGAATCTATACAGGGTAATGACTTCTTGATGTTGACCAACCACAGCATCTTCTTTTCTCCAGTTCCTGCTTCCTCTCTCTTTCCCCTTCTTCTTCTACAACTCATGGATGTTACATTATATACATCATCACAGCTTTCCAGGAGCAGGAGGCATCATTCCAGGCATTCCTCCAGACATGCCAGCATTCGGACCCAACAAAATCTATTAAAAGCAGAAAAAAGGACAAAACAAATGAGAAATGAATTCATATTTTAATGAGAAAGAAACATAAAACACATAAATAAAAAAATAAACAGGCATAATTACTCGAACTTTTTTTTTTTTTTTTTTTTTACAAAAAGGCATTTCAATGATATTTAACATGTTAACCAAAGATTTATAAGAGAAGTGAGGACTGCTTTACATTATTTACATGTGGGAATGACAAATAAACATGAAATAATGCATAAATGCAGTAGGACGTATCCCAAACAAGTCAAGATGAGGAAGAAACTATTTTTAAGGGATGTGTAAGATAAAGTTCACTTGTTTAAGGTTGAGGTACTATGAAGTGAATAACATTACAAACTTCGAAACGAAGCAAAAAAGTATTTGAAAAATCAAAGGATAATAGACTTTTGAAGTCTGTAGCTTTAAATATGGCTCATCCAATTCGAATTTAGTGTCTCAACATTTTATTATATCAATAGTATTTTTATTTATAGGGCTCAATGCTAAGGATTTTTTCTGCTGGCCTGGTTGGGCCAGAGGTTCAAATTTTTCCTTGCCCTGCCAAAATTTTCAGACAAAAACTTAATAAAGTAAAAGAAAAGAAAACTGGACCTATAAAATAAGCCTAGTTATTGTTTCTGTTGTTTTTGATACACTTAACCTTAATAAATAAGGTTA
Organism: Megalobrama amblycephala; assembly: GCF_018812025.1. Classification (NCBI taxonomy): domain Eukaryota; kingdom Metazoa; phylum Chordata; class Actinopteri; order Cypriniformes; family Xenocyprididae; genus Megalobrama; species Megalobrama amblycephala. Next base: position 12,121,422 of record NC_063063.1, on the reverse strand, counting down.
TGATACCAAAAGCTGCTAGGTTAACTCACTTAAATGTTAAATATTGCTAGACAAGTAAACAGTAAGTAATAAAATAGAAAAAAGGTTAAATGCTGTTATTTGAAATCATTTATAAAATGAAAAGATACTTTAAATGTGAAATTAAACCCGCCGGGGGTGGCAGCAAGTCCCTGTTAATGAACGAATCATTGAGATTCAACCGATTCATTCAAACGGTGATTCAATCAGGAAATGTTGCTCAGAGACGCAAAAAATTCTGTGGACTTTGTTTGGAACTATTTTTGTTGCTGAAATAGAGTGAAACAAGCGATTTGGTGTCCAAAATGTAAATCACTTAATATAAACTGCTTATTTATTAAACTGTTCGTTGTATAAAATCAATATCACATCTGTAATCATGCTGATATTTGGAGAAAAATGGCACTCGTTGTGTAGTATTAGTTAAAGGGGTACTTCACCCCTGGAAAGATGAATGTGTATTTAAAATTGGTCATTTATGTAGTAGAAATGTGAAATTATTTTTGAATTTGGAGCTTTCTAGACTGAGAAAAGGCAGAAAATGTATTTTTGACTAATGTGGATGAAAGACAACAACTCCCAGAATGCACTTGTTTTGCTGCCCTTGCGATGGCCACGCCCAAACCACGCCTACAGGCGGCATTACCAGGAAAATTCAAACAAATAAATCGTGAGTTAGTTCATACATTTACAGCGAAATGGTGCTAAATTGCTTTGTACCTGGATGTACACCCAAAACCAGGAAAGGACAAGTAAGTTTCCATCATTTTCCGATTAAGTTAAAGATTTGGAGCGATGTAAACAGTGGCTGCGGGTCATCAAACACCCGAAGTTTGGAGATGACACCGTTATAGAAAACCTAAAAAAACGCAGAATATGTAGTCTCCATTTCAAGCACGAGGACTACGAGCCAAATATCTTTGCAATGAAGAGAACCATTCTGAAGGACACCGCGATACCATCGATATTCACTTTCCCAGAGGACGAACAGCCTGGGCATCTGGTACTAAGCGTATTTGCCTAGAGGTAAGACTCGCTGATACTAGACTGATAACACAGTAGCCTATACAGGGAGTGCAGAATTATTAGGCAAGTTGATTTTCTGATCATATTTTTTTTCCAAGCACATTTTACCAATTCCAATCCACATCAATCTTAATAACTACTATTAATATTGTTTTTAATCATTTATAAGTGATATATAATTGTTCATGAAGGCTGGAAATGAAAAATGCCTTATATTCAGGTGTGCAGAATTATTAGGCAGGTTTTCTTTTACAGGCAAAATGAGCCAAAAAAGAGATTTAACTCTGACTGAAAAGTCAAAAATTATTAAATACTCATGAGAAGGACGCAATACTAATGCAATACTAGAAATTGCAAAGTTAAAGCATGACCAAGGGACAGCAAAATGCTCATTGGGTCAGCGGGGTCATACAAAAACAAGTGGAGAAGAAAAGACACATGTTAACTGCAAAATAATTAAGAATTAAGGTGAAGAATTAAGTGTGAAACCATCAGGAACCCTTTAGTCTCCAGCGCCACCATTTTCCAGAACTGCAACCTACCTGGAGTCTCCAGAAGTGCAAGGTGTCAGGATCTCAGAGACTTGGGTTAGGTAAAGAAACCTAATAAATGACCCGCTCTTAATAAGAATCACAAGCTGAAGTGTTATAAAATACATGAAGACTGAGTTTTTATAGGCCTTATAGACAGACGGCTTGAGAATGACTCCTGAAGGACCAGCACCACATCCTCTTGTACCACTGTTTGAAGAATTTATCTTCCAAAATCTGGCAGTAAGTTTTGGAAGATCATTTTTAGTCCATCTCTGCAAGACAGACATTTCAGGATAATAGATAGACTAAAAGTGAACTCCCACATCTTACTGCCAGATTTTGGAAGATAAATTCTTCAAACAGTGGTACAAGAGGATGTGGTGCTGGTCCTTCAGGAGTCATTCTCAAGCCGTCTGTCTATAAGGCCTATAAAACTCAGTCTTCATGTATTTTATAACACTTCAGCTTGTGATTCTTATTAAGAGCGGGTCATTTTTTAGGTTTCTTTACCTAACACAAGTCTCTGAGATCCTGACACCTTGCACTTCTGGAGACTCCAGGTAGGTTCTGGAAAATGGTGGCGCTGGAGACTAAAGGGTTCCTGATGGTTTCACACTTAATTCTTCACCTTAATTCTTAATTATTTTGCAGTTAACACGTCTTTTCTTTTCCACTTGTTTTTGTATGACCCCGCTGACCCAATGAGCATTTTGCTGTCCCTTGGTCATGCTTTAACTTTGCAATTTCTAGTATTGCATTAGTATTGCGTCCTTCTCATAAGCTTTAATAATTTTTGACTTTTCAGTCTTGAGTTAAATCTTTATTTTTGGCTCATTTTGCCTGTAAAAGAAAACCTGCCTAATAATTCTGCACACCTGAATATAAGGCATTTTTCATTTCCATCCTTCATGAACAATTATATATCACTTATAAATGATTAAAAACAATATTAATAGTAGTTATTAAGATTGATGTGGATTGGAATTGGTAAAATGTGCTTGGAAAAAAAATATGATCAGAAAATCAACTTGCCTAATAATTCTGCACTCCCTGTATGTAGTGTTGTAGGTAGCAGTAAAACTGCAAACTTAGCAAAGTAACGTTAGATAGACAATTACATATAAGTTGCATATAAGTTGACTGTTATCAAAGTAAAGCCTCTGTTCTGTAAAACTGAGTTTATTTATCTATTTATGCTAACGTTACCACAAAAGCCTGTTGCTGTATTGGTTGAGATGACTGCAGAGACTGATAAATTTGCGAGATGAACCATCAATGTAGTGCAGACAAAATAAAGTTAATTACTGTAAGCTTAAAAATATAATTGACACCCACTTTTGATAAAATCTTTGATCTATGTCCGTGAGTAACCTCAAACGCGCATATGTATGGGCGTGGTGAAAAAATGCGGAACTACCTGCTATTACTGGCTGTAGTTTTAAGCCTCTGGCCAAAAAAGCCTCCGATGACGCAAAATTACGATTTTTGCGTCTCGGAGGCTTTTACAGAATAAAATGCATAAATCTCTCATCTCGGGCTGATATGAAGGGGGAAAGCACGGTAATTCGAAAATACTAGTGGTATTCTACTAATACAAAGCTTAATGCTAAATCCTGAAGTAACCCTTTAAGTATATTAAATTATATAAATATAAAAGATATACAGTGGGCATTTTTGACCCTTATCTTGAAATCTGGAGCCATTCTAAATGCATTTTAAAGGATTAGTTCACTTTCAAATTAAAATTTCCTGATAATTTACTCACCCCCATCATCATCCAAGATGTTCATGTCTTTCTTTCTTCAGTTGAAAAGAAATTAAGGTTTTTGATGAAAACATTCCAGGATTTTTCTCCATATAGTGAACTTCAGTAGAGCCCAAACAGTTAACACTCTGAGGTCTAAAAACGCGCCGGCGCGTTTTGCAGGTTTTTTTTCACATTGCAGCAAAACAGACTTAAAATACTCTGTCATTTTTTGTCATAGAGACATAAGTAATACATCAATTGAAACTATAGAATATCTCCTTTTATTTGTATACACTCAGAGTAAAAACAAAATGTTGTGCTTTTTGTAAAATAAAGAAAACTAACATGATGCGTGATCTCTCATCTCCCTCTGAACGAAGTCCAATCTGATAGTTCTCAGAAAATGAAGTGTAACTTAGTGAATACTAATCACAAAAAATTCATACTTATGTCTAACAAAACGTTGAAATGTCAGGTTTTAAATCGTGCAAGTCGAATTGAAAACAAACATTCTGTGTTTATGTAATCTGTATGAAAAGAGAGCCATGTCAGAAGTCCGTGATTCAGCTCATTACCCACTAATGCGGCCACACCCACGGAGCCAGCGCTATTCACAGGCAAATTCAGAGACAACACATGCATTCATCATCTCAATCGTGTATTTATTGCCTTGAAATTGTTTATCTGGATGAAAAAGCCATGGTTAGCGATCTCTGGAAGACATTCAGTAAATTCCTGTTTGTTTTCTTCTATTGATAAGTTTTAAGTGAGTTTTTGTTTCTTTAGCGCCCTCCGGCTGTAGTATGAATTGGTAAACACCATTCATGGAATATCGTCTTCTTCTTAGGTGAATTTGTGGACTAAAATGCACAGAGCGCCCTCCGGCTGCAGTATGAATTGCAAACACCAGCGCTCATAGAGATAACAATGAATATTAAATAAAAAATAACTCCTCTGTATAGAAAATTGACATAACCATATGAGAATCCTATATTTCTCCAAATGTGCATGCTTTTAAACTAAAAGCCTATATTCAGACTCTTTGCATCACAGAAATACATTATATTTTAAAGTATAATATAAAACCATTATTTTATATTGTAATAAAATTTTTCTGTATGTTTCATATACCATGATGAGCTTGAGACATCACAGAAGTTTTTTTTCACAGCCTACCTGACTGAAATGCCTCATTAATATGCAAGTCTTTTCAGGTCATTACTATTCAATTCTTTTGTCTTCACAGGTGAAAATGAGCCATTATTCATGGAGATTCACGCCTCCTCGCATACCGTGTTTCTTGGCAAAAAGTGTCTTACAAAAACTAAATCAGTATATTGTTATAAATGAAAGAGTAGTCAGCATAATTTTTACATAATTTTGAAGCAAAAACTCTAGTCTACAACCTTCAATACCCAAAAGTCTTGTGAACACAGATTTAATATACTTTTATTGGCCTTATATCAGTGACTTAAGTTTTTTGTTTTTTCAGTAACCACGCATAAACGTTATTCCTTCAAAACACAAACATGTACACACATGTTCCTCACATATTATGGTAGCCTAGTTTGTGCTGAATACAGTGTAATGACACTTGTGTCATTAATATGTTTATGAACAACTGAAAAAAGCACAAATGTCAGGGCATGTCAAAACTTCTCCAGGCCCCAAATCAGCCTCAGACTCCAGAGGGTTAAAGGTCAAAATTACAGTTTACAGCGATCCTAGAAAGAAATAAACCATCACTCATTTTCTAAAAAAAAAAAAAAAAAAAAAAAAAAAATATACGTTTTAACCATAAATGCTCATCTTGAACTAGCTCTCTTCTTCTTGAATTCCAGCAGTGTAGACGCTGCTAAGTGTATTACTGCCCTCCACAGGTCAAAGTTTGAACTAAATTGTCATATACAATATTCTAGTGCAAGTATATATAACAATTAGTTCAAATTTACCAAACCTGTGGAGGGCAGTAATACACTTAGCACTGTCTACACTGCTGGAATTCAAATAGAGAAGAAGAGAGCTAGTTCAAGATGAGCATTTATTGTTAAAACGTATATTATTATTATTATTATTTTTTTTTTTTTTAGAAAATGAGCGATGGTTTCTCTAGATAAGACCATTATTTCTCGTCTGGGATTGTGTAGAACGCTTTGAAGCTGCAATGAAACTGTAATTTTGACCTTCAGCCGTTTGGCTCCATTGAAGTCCACTATATGGAGAAAAGTCCTGGAATGTTTTCATCAAAAACCTTAATTTCTTTTCCACTGAAGAAAGAAGGACATGAACATCTTGGATGACATGGGGGTGAGTAAATTATCAGGAAAATTTTAATTTGAAAGTGAACTAATCCTTTAATAGTCTAAATCACGGAGTGAAAGCTTACACTAAATATGCACGTGCACTAGTCTATGCTACTAGACTACGTCACATAGTGTATGCGTGCACTCAATGGGTGTGTTTTTGTATGATTTTTGTAATGTGAGAGACATACTTAATATTGTCAGATCATTAAATCAACAATTACAATATCATAGACAATATATAACGATAACGCCCCTACAGCACTGGCCCGATCGGGCAAGTGACAGTTCCATCAACTGTCCCAAGTGTCATTCACACTGGTCCTGGGCCATCGGGCAGTTCATACTGTCGAGCCCTGAGAGATATATATATATATAAAAAATATTATATATATATATATATATATATATATATATATATATATATATATATATATATATATATATATATATATATACACACACTGTTTTGAGTTTTTTTTTAAACAAGTGTTACATAATGTGACGCTATTTTTGCACTAATTCCATAAGACTCTTTCATTTGTATGTATAATCTTTTGGATTGTGAAGTTACAACCAATGATTATTAAAATATAAAGCAATTTTTTATTACTTTTGAGCAAAAATAACTATACTGTTACTATTATATAAAAATACTCATTCTGTCATATACAAGTTTGGTCATACAGCTCACCAAATTACTAGGTGGGTATGGTATAACAAGGAAGGTGAAGAGTTTGGTGCGAAATTACCTGTCTCTGCTGTTGTAATTGTTGTTGTTCCAGCTGTAACCTCTCAGTCTCAAAGACAACCGGCAGAACCAGAATCATAAAGGAAGTGGTACCGACCCATAGAGCCGAGCGGGAGAAACTACAAGAAAGCACAATGCAGAAATTAAAAAAAAAAAAAAAGATGCTTAAATAATATGTAGCCTAAAAGATCATCGTTTGTAGAATTAAAGCACCAGTACGGGTTTAATTGTGAGGTCAACTGCCAGCAACCCACCTGTAAAGTTTTTTGGCTACAGATAGCGAACACTGTGCAGAAACTTCAGCTGCTGATCGCAGTGATTCTGGAAACATCTCTGTGAGACCCCACAACCTCTCCAACAATGTTTCATCCAGCTGGGAGAGAAGAAATTAAAAAAAGAAGTCTCTAAAATGCAGCCATGAGACAAAATAAAGTAAAAGTCAAAATGGTAACTCAGGACACAATGAAAAAGCTTATTCATCACGTACATTTAAAAACTGAAGGCTTCTACTGACAGTGTGCAATATGATGTTGATATACTTTGTGTATATGATATGTTAACATTGATATTAAAAGGGCAAACGCTATAACGTAAAAAGTCATTTATTTATAATGCATTATATATATATATATATATATATATATATATATATATATATATATATATATATATATATATTTATAATGCATTATATATATATATATATATATATATATATATATATATATATATATATATATATATATATATATATATATATATAAAGAGAATTATCTCTTGTGGGGAGAGTTGTGGGGAAAAAAGTGAGAGAAATACTCAAACTGCTTAAAACGCAGTCTCTTCATTTCATGCAAGGTTTGGCCGGCTAAATAGCTAATATTGGCTATGCCAGCACCAAACAAGCTTTGGTCTGTTTCCTCATATTGTCCAATATCTTTACAATTTCTTGAGGTCAAGCAAAATTGCAGAAGCAATCAAGTACCTCTTCATCTTCATCATCTCCCTCGATCTCGTCTGCGGGCGGTCGTGTCTCCACACGGCCAGTGTCTGGAGAAAGCTCCTGGATGGTAGCCATTTAAAATATGACGGAAGCCAATTTCAACGATAAGCTTTAAATTATAATTGTCAAAAGACCACAACAGTGTTTTACAGCTTCACAGTGATTTAGATTCAAAGAGCACGCATTGAAACCTGAGGTCACTTGGGTTACACGTGAGACGGATGTACTTCGCCCGGTTCCTTGTAAGGAAGCACAACGACATATTTTGAGACACCTATCGACAGGGAGGTCTTACTGCAGTTCATGATTGCGTAGTAGGTGGGACGATGAAATAGTGGAAGATTGCGCTCACTGACACAATTCCCCCTGGTTTTATTAATGTGAAGCAGAAGAGGAACCCAAATCACGTAGTTTACACGTCACTTCACAAAAAAAGTCTAATGTGGGAGTTTGGAATCAATAGATATTATTTTTTTTGTTTGTCTGATGCAATGTAACACATTTGGTTTGCATTAATACTTGGATGAAACTTTTCAAAAGACGTTTTTAAGTTAGTGAAAGCATGTGTTAAAATCAATGGGAAACTACAAGGTTAAAGTAGTAAACAATAGGCTGCATTAACATCCAGCAGCTTTTTTAGTAACATGCAATTTTGTGAGGGAAAAGAATTGCGAAAACCATTTCCTTTTACTTTGGTTCATTTTTTTTTTTTTTTTATGTAACAGTAATTTGTAATTGCAATGAATCAGTTAGTCCTAGTAATTATTCAAAAATAAGGGTGTTGCCACACTGATTACAAATATGATCTCATAAATGTTTGTTTGTATTGTAATCATGATATATATAGGAAAAAGAGAAGTCTTACCTTATATAGCTTTGAAACATAGGTTATGTATAAAATATGTATATGCTGTATGAATGTGTTTTACATATAGCCTTCTTTCTTTTATGGAGCTTTGACAGACATCTTTCAATACAAATTTCAACATATAAATTCAAACATTTAAGGGGGTTGAAATGTTAAAATGATACAATACAAGCTCAAAAAACATTAGCATGTACAAACTTAAAGGATTCAGTTCACTTTCAAATAAAAATTTCCTTATAATTTACTCACCCCCATGTCATCCAAGATGTTCATGTCTTTCTTTCTTCAGTTGAAAAGAAATTAAGGTTTTTGACGGAAAACATTCCAGGATTATTCTCCTTATAGTGGACTTCAATGGCCTCCAAACGGTTGAAGTTCAAAATTACAGTTTCAGTGCAGCTTCAAAGGGCTTTAAACGATACCAGACGAGGAATAAGGGTCTTATCTAGCGAAACGATCAGTCATTTTCGAAAAAAATACAACCGTATATGCTTTATAAACACAAATGATCACATTGCACGTGCTTCCGGAAAAAACAGAACTGGCGCTGCGTTCGTTCCGTAAGTTGAATATATAGGGATGGCATAGGACATACAGCGTAAGCTTTTTGAAGAATACGAAAGTGCGGTTTTGGCGGTTTTGTGCTTCAATGATCATTTGTGTTTATAAAGCATATACATATATATTTTTTTTTCATATTTTTTTTTAAATGACCAATTGTTTCGCTAGATAAAACCCTTATTCCTCATCTGGTATTGTTTAAAGCCCTTTGAAGCTTGACCTTCAACCGTTTGGAGGCCATTGAAGTCCACTATAAGGAGAATAATCCTGGAATGTTTTCATCAAAAACCTTAATTTCTTTTCGACTGATGACATGGGGGTGAGTAAATTATCAGGAAGATTTTATTTGAAAGTGAACTAATCCTTTAATGAAAGAGACTGACATTAGGAGATTATCCATTTTTATGGATTATACATTTTATTCAATGGCTGTGCTCACCTTGTAAACATGTTGACAGTTTGCACTTTCATTGTAAAACAGGCTACATCAACTCTTTTTTTAGACCTTATAAACATAAATGTCGATGGGATTTAATGGGTTAATACAAAAATGTTTCACAACGTTGTTGACTGATATTTTTGTGTGCCGAGGTCCCGCCCTCATTCTTAAAGGCTTGAGTCATCTTGTGTGTGTTTTTTATGAATGAAAGGATCCAGCCCCGCTGATGGTGGACTGATTCCGGGAAAAAGGCGTTTAGCTCTCTAGTCCGTCTAAACACGGGCCGTGCTGCGATAACGTATGTCAGTCGAAATACCGGACCAGTAGTGAGAATCGTGGACTGATCCATATTCACATTCGTTTGAAATCAGCTCAGAAGAGAAATCAACACCAGGCAAGATTTTCTATTTTTTCCTCCTTTCGACATTTGTTTACACTAAGGAAACGGAGGGCTGTTAGCAAAGCTGCTGTAGTACATGCCGTCACAGTGTTTGTTTTAACATAACATCCACAATTGATACTGTTATGGCTCAAATGTTGTATTAAGATTATTTGGAGTCGTATATTATACATTTTAATAGTATTAGTCATCATGAGCGCATATAGCGTGTGTTTATATCACGATGTTAGGTGTAGCAACAAGCTAACGCGTAATAAGGAAATAGCTTAGATGTTGTCGATTCACACCGTTAAAATAAGATTTATACATGTTTTTATTAACATTTTTTGATATATTATGGTCAGAAACTACGCTAAACATGTAACGTTATGTTGTTTACTATGAGAAACGACTAGTCAGCAATGTATTGGTTTGGTTTGAACTGGTACGTTAATGTCTTATGTAATAAACGAGTTCTTGCGTTGTTACACCTATTTATTATGTTTTATATACAAATAATAAAATTGAAATATTGTATTAAATTGTCGCTGGGTACGCTACGCAGTGTTTATTTTGGAGCATGTGAACTGAAGACGTTTGAGGGAAAACGACAGTCCAAGACTTTTGTTGTTTCACTCAATCGTCTGTCTGGGTTTTATATGAGATCATTTTATATGTGAGTGATAATATTTGTTGTTACTGAGTTACTGGGAATTTTATAAATGACGTAAAACATGAGATGTGAAAGGAAAGTAAGGAGCTGTTGCGAAGATAGGAATGGAGGACTTGTGCTGAATCACTGTGACTCTGTGGAAAAGCTCAGGCGGTTATTTGAGGCAGCTCGCGGATGATAGGTGCACTTCCCACACATGACGGGAAACTCATGGTCAGCAGCAGCGTTTAGTTCTTCATCTGGACTTTGACCAGTCATGATTCACTGTCAAGAAAAAAAGTGCTACAGTTTGGATACGGGAAGTCTAGATTTAGAAAAATGGAAAGAATTGGAAGTTTATGTTGGTCTTAAAGATGCAGTGTTAACAATTTGACCACACACACCACATTTTATATTTATAAACGTCTAGTTCCTGTCTTCTAGATTCTTCTCATTGGTCAGTACACCCTGCTAAAACCCACGATACATTAACAGCTATGACACGATACACCTGTTCGGGTCGACCGGTATGATTTTTTTTATGGCTGATGTCGACATCTTACAAAGCCGATATTACATCATACCATTTATTTAAAGATGGTAAATAACACATAACAATTACTGCATTTAAATGTATTTATATTTATTTTACATATTTAGAAATGATTGATCAATATAAAAAATAATTTGAACATGATAATCTGTAAAATAAACAAATTTAAGTTCCGTTCACACCAAGGACGATAACTATAACGATAAAGATATAGTTTTAAAAATCTAGTCCACATTACAACTATAAAGATAATGGTACAGAGAAACAATACATTGGAAACACATTGGTATTACTTTCAAAATGATTTTTTGACAGCCAGTCAGAATCCTTCCTGCTTTAAAGAGCTCGAGCATTTAAAGCACAGATGGCAAAACTGCAGCGCGAGCTTAGAATAAACATAACGATATTGTGCATTGGTGTGGATGCTAATATAGTTATCATTCTTGGTGTAAGTGGGCCTTCACTTAAACTTCTTGATTCTGTATTAATATCAGAAATTAAGGAATTGCTAAAAAAAAAAAAAATCTATGCCGATAATAAAAAGCGGTAACACTTTACAATAAGGATCATTAGTTAATGTATTAACTAACATGAACTAAGCATGAGCAATACATTTGTTACTGTATTTACTTATCTTCGTTAACGTTAGTTAATGAAAATACGGTTGTTCATTGTTTGTTCATGTTAGTTCACAGTACATTAACTAATGTTAACAAGATTTTAATAATGTAGGCCTATTAGTAAATGTTGAAATTTACATTAACAAAGATTAATAAATGCTGTAGAAGTGCAGTTCATTATTAGTTCATGTTAACTATTGAACCTCATTGTAAAGTGTTACCAAAAAAGCCAATTATCGGCAGATATATCGACTAAAAATGAAAATAAAATAAAATTCACAATACACTGTGATTTTATAACATTTTCACTTGATTTAATCTGATTATTTGGTATTTACAGGTTTCAGGGATACATTCAGGGATACATAAAACCCAGACAATGACTTCAGACGGCAGAGCTAGTAAAGCACTCAAGGTAAAGATCATTTTACTGAATACACTTTTTTTCTGAAAAAAATGTAATTGTTACATAAAAATACTGTAAAATGTTACAGTAAAAACCTGTTAATTGGTTAACTAAGTTACCTTTCCATATACACAAAAAAACTGTAAATGGTGTAACTGCTTCATATGTAATTTTACTATAAACACTGTTTATGTTTGTGCTTGTAAAATCCATAAATTACTGTATAATGTAAGTAAAAATGGTAAAAGGACATTCCCAGTAGTCATTGTGTGGGATTTTTTCTTTGTGTGTATGATACTGTGCGCTGTATATATACAAATTCTGGCCATGTTTTATGGACCAGACAATTATGATGAACTCTGATGAACCACCTGTATTATTATGGTGGTTATCAGTACATTAAGAAAAAAAAATTGGGGTATATTAACATTAAATCACTGTGACTTAAAAAAACAAAACAAAAACATACATTTCTGTGACTTCCAATTCATTAGCCACAATAGGTAGATAACTAGAAGAATAAGTGCAGTAAACTGTAAAACTATTTGCGCCACAAACCAGTGTTCATAAACATGATAATAAATTAAAATAATATCATAAGAAATACCAGTTTGTAATATCAAACTGCATAACGGGCTGTTTTCGTACAGCTAAAATAACCAAACTGGATGACACCGAAAGCCTTGCATTCAAGTTACAAATAGCCACAAATGTTCTTATGTTAAAAAAAAAAATTAATAGTACACATAGTGCACCAATATTACATACCGTAATACCCGAAACATTTTTACTGTATTTTTCTGGCAACCACAGCTGTCCATTTTTAACAGAAATGTAACTGAATATTCTGTTAAAATTATTATATTCAATATTCAAAAATGTCTGTAGCAAATATATTTTTGTAGTCAATATTTATTGGCTCTTAAATATCACTTATAAATTAGGTAACACTTTACAATAAGGTTTCATTAGTTAACATTAGTTAACTACTCTAACATGACTTAAGAATGAACAGTACTTCTACAGCATTTATTAATCTTTGTTAATGTGAATTTCAACATTTACTAATACATTATTAAAATCACTAGTTGTATTTGTTAACATTAGTTAATGCTCTGTGAACTAACAAAACAATGAACAGTATTTTTATTAACTAACATTAACAAAGATGAATAAATACTGTAACAAATGTATTGCTTTCTTAGTTCATGTTAATTAATACATTAATATAACAAATGAGACCCTATTGTAAAGTATATATATCAAATTTAACCTCGATAAAGTATGTTTAGTTTTACTTCATATAACTGTCCCATTGTTTCAGGTGAAGAGGGAATGTGGGGAGAACGTCCCAGTGCTGAGTGACAGTGAGCTCATGTCGCTATCGGTGCGCGAGCTCAACATGCACTTACGCGGTTTGTCACGCGAGGAGGTGCAGAAGCTGAAGCAGAGGCGGCGCACGCTGAAAAACCGCGGCTACGCGGCGAGTTGCCGGGTGAAGCGCGTGTCGCAGCGCGAGGCCCTGGAACAGCAGAAGAAGGAGCTGCAGAGGGAGGTGGAGCGGCTGGGAGCCGAGAACGCAGGCATGAGGCGGGAGCTGGAAGGGCTGGGCGCCCGTCTCGCTGCCCTCCAGCGCTTTGCCAGAGGTTTGGAATCTGGAGGAGGCAGTCTGCTAGCCACCACACCCCGTCTGAACACAGCCTCCGTCATTACCATAGTGAAGACACCGCAGCAGGTGCACACCCCTAGAGAGCAAGGAGCATCCTAGGGCACCTCGCTCGCATGGAGACGCAGACACACATAGGTACACAGTATGATCGCGCAGACAGACAGGACCATGTATACTCACATATACAGGAAGAAAAACAAGTACCACTTGGGAATTACAGATTCACTTACATATATAAACACACCCAGACTGCATATACAGTCTAATAAATGTCCAAGAATAATCTCAGTACTGTTGTTGTGGCCTCGAATATCATGACAAGTGTAGAAGTCTACACAAAGCTATTGCTAATGATAGCATTATGCTGTTTTTATGCCCATTACTGTGCTTTCTGGCTGGTGATACATAAAAAAAATAGTGCTAAAACTTGCTATCATGTGGGACCACCAACATTTCAGATGGTTAGTTGTGCTGGAATATCTCCATGGTATTAACGTATCATGGGACTAGAGAACATGCAGATCTATTGATACATGCCATTTATATATTTTAATGTTTGTATAAAAGACAAATGTTCAACAACAGACATAAAAGCTATTTTATTTGTGTTCCAAACAAGATGTTTGAAGGTAATTTGTGCTGTGATCTGTCTATATACTACTTCTGTTTGACTAGTTTGGGGTCATTCTTTTAATTATTGTGTTTTTTTGTTTTTTTTTGTTTTTTTGTAATGTTTACTTGTTGTAATGAGTTATTAGTTTAGTAATGGTAAGGTATGCAGCCCCATTACTTGTAATATGATTCAGTATGTGTGAGGGTCATATTTGTACTAATATTAGAGCAACTTGTTTGTAGTGGTATTTTTGTATTTAAAACCAAGACCATATATATTATTTGCTATTTATGATTAAAACGTATCTGAATATTTTGGAAAGCTGGAATATTAAAAAAATACCATTAGAAGGAAAAGAGAGTGGAGGGGGAATCTGAGGAAGATGTGAAATTAGAGAACAAAGGGGAAGAGAGCAGCCAGAAGGAGAAGTGAGCACTTGTGGCTCACATGGGAGGGAAAAAAAAGGAGGATAAGAAAGTGACAGAAGGAAAGTGAAAGACAAAAATGATATCACATGTACATTACATTAACCCGTGGTTGTTGAGATGACTCTTGCAGACTACAAGCCTTGTTTATTCCAGTAAACAGGGTAATACTGTATGATCAGGTAATGATCGGCCATGTTAAACTCGGATATCTCTGGTGATTTTCTAATTAAGCGTAGTTAGCAATGTCATCATCAGTACTGAGAATCTAACCCTGGTAATATCATGCCCATGACACTTGTGCTTCAGAACAATGTGCCGAATGTTTTGTAAGAGGGCAGAGCACACAAAAAAAAAAAAAAAAAAAAAAAAAAACAATTGACGTTTGTATTTATTATCTGTATTTTTCTATGGTAAATTCATTGTCTATTTTATATCATTTAATTGAAATAAATGTTGTATATATTGTACATAGAATTACATGTGTTCATTGAGTGAAAACTATTGCACAAATATTTACAGACAAAATTCTTTATTGTTTCCTAGGTCAGAGCATCAAGGGAAAAAATAGAAGCAAATCTTTGACATTGTAATACATAATGCTCTGTTTAAAATAACATGACGGTACAAAGAATGTCTTAGTGTAACTTCAAAATATGTTTCCACAAAATATATATATTTTTTAAACGTAACAGCGCTTTCTATGTTACTTCAAACCACTCTCTGAATAATAATAATGCATGGTTCGACGGTACACAAATAGCTTGCCAAAATATTCTAGGATATTTGGATTTCCCCTAAATATACAAAACTGCTTAGTGCAAGTTACGATAACATCTATATTAATAATAAAAGAATTCCTCCCCTTACAAAGAATACACTGCAAAACACTAACATAACTATAAGCAGGTACCATACATACTCGTACTTGGTTCCAGCTGCATTGTGTTTATACTGGCCTCTATTGTACCAATAAAAGCGTAGGACAGTTAATAAGTAACTCCAAAGGTGCTAATAACCAACTGCAAGCTTCAAACTTGGTTATCAAGGGCCTACTGCTATCTGAAGAGGTAAAGCGCATTGGCGGAAGCTTCTAAAGAATGGGAGAGACTTTGGCGTGGCTCTCAAAGGGTCAGTGATAACAGGCATGTCCCATAAAGATAAAGGGTATGAACTGTGAGAAATGCCACCCTCTAGAGGGATATCTAGGAACAATGCCTATTAAAGGGATAGTTCACCCAAAAATGAAAAATGCCGTCACCTTCATGTCGGTTCAAACCTGTACGACTTACTCTCTGTGGAACACAAAAGAAGATATTTTGAAATATGCCTCTTTGTTTTCTTTTTTGTCCTTACAATGATAGTCAATGGGGTTCAATGTTGATTTGGACCCCATTGGTTTTCATTGTATGCACAAAAGTATTCTAAATAATATTTTTTGTGTATTTCACAGAAGAAACAAAGCCATACAGGTTTAGAATGGCATGAGGAGAACAAATGATGACAGAATTAGGTGAACTGTCCCTTTAAATTTGAACAAAGTTTGCATTTTCATCACAGACATCAGCACACGGATGGTACTCGACTGCTTTCTTTGTGGAAGTCTAGCACACACTAAAAAGCATAACCTAAATCTATTTTTTAAACCTCTCAGCTAACCTAGAAAGATGTTTTTCAGTGGTCCAGGATGATCATACTTTCACGAAAGCTTGTGCTAATCTGCAGCAGGCGAGTAATGCTCCAATTACAACCATATAATCCAGACTACGTTAATCTGTAATCTTATCGTGGACCATCAACCTCTCCCCGTCCCTTGATTCATCTGTCAAAACAACAACGTTGTGTTTAAACAGCTGGTACTGCCTCTACCGTCGCTGTGCTCTCTCATTCACAGCCGTAACCGCCCTTTAAATCACTGGGGGAGCTATAAACACTGATGAAACGGAAGCAAAGGTGCACTTGAACTTGTAAATCAGAAACGGAAACATTCCCACCAAACGGGGGGCCCTCCAATACACTGCTCTTTATAAATATGCTGGGATGTCCAAACATCCACTATGTAAAACTAGAAGCTTAACAAAAAATACATCAATTCAAACGTTGAAGAGTCAGACCACGTAGGATTTCAAAATTTGGCTAAAAATGAATGTATTATTAAAGTCTTTGTATAAACAACATTATCGGACAAAAGCGCATCATTAAAGTCTGTTTTAACAACTAAGCAAGTATAAGCAGCTTAATTTCATATTCTACTGCGCTAGAGCGTCACTACTTGCTTAAGATGGTCCTTTAATAACCTGTTCCTATGTTATCTTAACCTCATCATTACACTGCCACAGCGGTAAACAGTCCCTTATGGAGTACCTTGACTCAGGACGATGGGGAGTGAGTTAAAACTCATCGTCGGAGCTAAGCAGCAGGGTTTTCTCATTGTCCCGGGCGCTCAAGCAGTTGTGATTACGGGATATGGGTGGTGCGGTGACTCCCTGCTCTAGGGTGGATTGCTGGGTGTACTGTTGGTAGGCTGGGGAGAAATTGTGGATGGCATCCTGAACCATGTCTCCAGGGTTCATGGTCTCCTTCAAGCTGCTGGAGATGCTCTTCATGGGGGCACAGCGACCTTTGAGAAGGACGGAGAACTTAATTTAGAGGTTGATGACGGCATGAGGGAAGAGAAAGAGAGGATAAGCGAACTATCCCTTTTAGATTTCACTGTCCCTACACTATCAAAGAGAGGAGATGGGCGTTAAGATCAAGAACTGTAGCCTACCGTACTGTCCATATGTTGGAACAGGGCCTTTAGAGTGCAGCATGAAAATAGAAACAGAGAAAGGATGGAAATGGGCGGAAGGGTGGATGTGTTGCATGGGATGACCAAATAAAACGAAGAGAAAATGAAAGCAAGATGCGTAAAAATAAAATATTATAAAAAAAATAAAAGAAGAAGCATTGAAATAACAGATCGGCCATATTAATGGATGGATTGAGGAATAAATGATGATTTACATAAAAAACAGAAGAGGAAAAGAGAAAAGTCATGAGATCCGAGCCATTACCATTGTGACAAAACGTTAAGAGAGGATGACTGTTCTTGAAATTTCAATAAAACATTCTGCAATGTAAAATAAATGAATATTCTACTGTTGAAAAGTTTGGAACGAGTTGAAAAGGAAAAGAAATTAATACTTTTCTTCAAAAAAGATGCATTAAATTGATCCCAAGAAACAGTTTACTGTTACAAAAATGCACTTTTGCACTTTCTATTTATCAAATAATCATGAAAAAAATGCATCAGTTTCCACAAAAATAGTTAACATTCATTATAACAAGAAATGTTTCTTGAGTATCAAATCAGCATATTAGAATGATTTCTTAAAAAAAAAAAAAATCATGTGATACTGAAGACTGGAGTAATGCATCACAGGAATAAATTACATTTTAAAATATATTACAGTTTTACAGCATTTTTGATTAAATAAATGCAGCCTCTGTAAGCATAAGAGACTTCTTTCAAAAATGTATATAAAATTTTATTGACCCCAAACTTTTGAACAGTAGAGTGTAATTAAACTTATTTTTAACGATAAGCATTTTACATATATTGGGGAAGGGGAAAAAAAAAAAAAAAACACACAATTTGTTCATTAACAAAGGAGCAAAAGTCTAAAGCTCACCAAGGGAATCCAGTCTTTTGTCCATGTAGACTTTGTATGTAAACGCATGTCGCAGGGCCAATGCGGCAAAGAACATCTCAATGCAAATAATGAAGTTCTGGTATCCAGCTGCAACAGTTCCCTCGCCGACAGAAACCTCAGGAGAGCTGATCTTAGGAATCGCACCACACTTCTCCAGGATGGCCAGCAGCATGCCTGAAAGGCCAACAAGATCACATAACCAGTTTACCAATAGCTTTAAATACCTTAAAGTCAACATGAATCTGCATTCCCAACAACTGTTACTTATTACTGTTACCATTACCAGGGAGCCCCACACATGACATGCAGGAACAAATATGTATATTGTACAAATGTACAAACTGTTCCCACGACTTAATACACCAGTACTTTTTACTAATTTGTTTAAGTAAATTGTGCACACAATAATAATTCATTCCCTTGTTTTAGTTAAATCAAAACAAGGGAATGAATTTGTACAAAGTGGCCATGAATTAAATCATGTGCACGATTTACTTAAAACGAGGAAACTAATTAGTAAATCGTGGCCACGTTTTGCTAAAACGAGAGAGCAAATTCTTAAAGGGATAGTTCACCCAAAAAATGAAAATTTGATGTTTATCTGCTTACCCCCAGGGCATCCAAGATGTAGGTGACTTTGTTTCTTCAGTAGAACACAAATGATGATTTTTAACTGCAACCGTTGATGTCTGTCAGTCATATAATGCGAGTCAATGGTAACACAATTTATAAGAGTCAATAAACATGCACAGACAAGTCCAAATTAAACCCTGCGGCTCGTGATGGCACACTGATGTCCTAAGACACGAAACAAAACAGTATTTATATCATTTTTTACCTCTAAAACACCACTATGTCCAACTGCGTTCAGCATTCGCTTAGTGAGGTCTGATCGCGCTCTGACAACGGAAGTGATGTCTAGCACTCATTGAAGTATACGCGCGAGACATCACTGCCGTTGTCAGAGCGTGATCAGACCTCACTAAGCGAATGCTGAACGCAGTTGGACATAGTGGTGTTTTAGAGGTAAAAAATGATATAAATACTGTTCGGTTTCTCGCACAAACGGATCGTTTTGTGTCTTGGGACATCAATGTGTCGTCACGAGCCGCAGGGTTTAATTTGGATTTGTCTGTGCATGTTTATAGACTTATTGCGTAGATTGTGTTACTATTGACATGCATTATACGACTGACAGACGGCAACAGTTGGAGTTAAAAATCATAATTTGTGTTCTACTGAAGAAACAAAGTCACCTACATCTTGGATGTCCTGGGGGTAAGCAGATAAACATCAAATTTTCATTTTTGGGTGAACTATTCCTTTAATTCGAAGTCATATATATATATATATTTTTGCCCATAAAT
Organism: Megalobrama amblycephala; assembly: GCF_018812025.1. Taxonomy (NCBI): domain Eukaryota; kingdom Metazoa; phylum Chordata; class Actinopteri; order Cypriniformes; family Xenocyprididae; genus Megalobrama; species Megalobrama amblycephala. Next base: position 12,101,797 of record NC_063063.1, on the reverse strand, counting down.
CATGTGCAGGGCTCTGTATTTAGGCTGTCAAGCATTAAAAATGTTTAACCTAATTTAATTACTTAATGAGCTGATTAATTAATCGCAAATACCTTCTACCTGAGAAGGCAAATACCTGAGATAACATTATTTGATCGATTTTTGAAAGCAGCATAGATGTATCCTTCGCTGTCTTTGATATCCCACAATCCTGTGCATTCAATTCTGTGACAGTTAATCTAAAAAATAAAGATGGCGTCTGAGAATTGTGGTTGGTGGTCAGTTTGTGTGTAAATGTACATTTTTGATCAATGTTTTCCACTTTTGATGTTATTTTTAGTGGGAAATTACTATTGTAGTTATTAAAGGATTAGTCCACTTTTAAATAAACTTTCCCTGATAATTTACTCACCCCCATGTCATCCAAGATGTCCATGTCTTTCTTTCTTCAGTCGAAAAGAAATGAAGGTTTTGATGAAAACATTCCAGGATTTTTTTCCATATAGTGGACTTCAATGGGCACCAAACAGTTGAAGGTCAAAATTAGTTTCACTGCAGCTTCAAATTGTTCTACACGATCCCAGATGAGAAATAAGGGTCCTATCTAGAGAAACCATCGCTCATTTTCTAAAAAAAATTGAAAAAAGTTTTAACCATAAATGCTCATCTTGAACTAGCTCTCTTCTTCTTCTTCTCTATTTGAATTCCGGCAGTGTAGATGCTGCTAAGTGTATTACTGCCCTCCACAGGTCAAAGTTTGAACTAATTTTCAAAACTTTGACCTGTGGAGGGCAGTAATACACTTAGCAGTGTCTACACTGCCGGAATTCAAATAGAGAAGAAGAAGAGAGCTAGTTCAAGATGAGCATTTATGGTTAATATGTATAATTTTTTTTTTTTGAAAATGAGTGATTGTTTCACTAGATAAGACCCTTATTCCTCATCTGGGATCGTGTAGAACAATTTGAAGCTGCAGTGAAACTAATTTTGACCTTCAACTGTTTGGTGCCCATTGAAGTCCACTATATGGAAAAAAATCCTGGAATGTTTTCATCAAAAACTTTAATTTCTTTTCGACTGAAGAAAGAAAGACATGGACATCTTGGAAGACATGGGGGAGAGTAAATTATCAGGAAAAGTTTATTTAAAAGTGGACTAATCCTTTAAATATTCACTTAGTTTTCACCAAAGCTCTCTATATTTTGTTGTAGATCTAAACTATTGTGCTGCCTCAGAAGTCTGTCCGAAATCAGTTTCATGAGGTACCTTCAACACTGCCTGTAAAGTTCACTGTCTGATATGAAAGGCAACAAGTCAGCTGCCTAAGATTTTGGATGCAGCCTATGAATGGGTTACTGAATCAATGGCTCACTACGGATTCATTCAGTAATGAAACAATGCTGTGTGTTGCTCGGAGATGCACAACAGTTCTGCTGTTGCTTTGTTTGGAACTATTTTCATTGGTGAAATTGAGCAAAAACAGACAATAGGGTGTCTAGAATCTAACACTATATTAACTTAAAATCAATATCACATTTGCAATCAGGCAGATATTTAGGAAAAAACAGCACTCTTGCTCGTGTGTTATTGCCAAACTCTATCATATGATATAAATATAAGACAAAAACCTATATGCTTTTTTTTCCCTCCATGACTTGAATTTTAGTGCATTCTAATAGGTTTCATCACACATTCAGTCGTTGCCCTGCATCGTATTCGTAACCAAACTGCATTCAGTGTAAGATGTCGTACAGGTCTGGGCCGGGGCGGGGTGCGTTAAAATCATTAATAATTTTAAGGCGTTATTTATTCCATAAATAATCGCACCAAATTAATGTGTTAAATCGACAGCTCTACTTACTATATATTCTGAAAAAAGGGTTACAAGAAGGAAGAAAAAAGATGTAGGGTCAGACTAAAGAACTGACATTACATGCAGATGCCTAAAACAATAATTGGGTAGCATAAACACCTAATGACGTCAGCTGAAAAAGACAGTTATTTCATGGGTGGAGCAGGTTGAGATGAAAAAAATACAAAGACATTTTTTTCTTTAGAATAACGTGGACACAATAAGACTTGTTTTAAAGTAAATGGGGTCATTTTGATCTCATGTTGAATATTTCTTTAGCAGCAGATCTGCTAACCTTGCCAGAAGGAGAGGAAGATGACCGATTTGACCATAAGGAACTTGAGCATGGGCCTGTAGGGGCTGAGGAGGTCTCGGGTGGAAAAGTAGAACAGGAAGAGGGCGTAGAGGGACAGGCTGACGGAGATGTTGTAGATGATAGTCACATACAGGTAACCGCTAGCGACACTGTGGGATAAGAAACCAATCAATAAACAGTTCCTTACAAAAATTCAGAATTTTGAATCTTGAGTAACAGAGTTTAACATAGCACATACTTGAAGTCTCCATCACGATACTTCCCAAAGGCCTGTAGGATGACTGTAATCATGGCCATCAGGGGTTTTACCACACAGAACTGTAAAGTGGCCTGTGAAAAGAATGAACAAACAAATTAGTCAAAAATGGAAAAAGGTGCAAGGATTGCGTAAGGCTTTTAATAATCAAACCTGTTTGCAGAATCTAAGGAAGCCAATGGAGTAGGTCTTGCCCCAAAGACAACATGTTCCGTATATACAGCTGGACCTGCAGCAAAACAAGACAGGTTTCACATAAAGATGATCCTGGGGAATGCATTAATAAAAGCCATTTTCATACAAGAATAACTGCAATGACACTCACTCAATGGGTTTTCCTCTGATCTCGGCCATGATAGCACTCTCTCCTCCAAGGTATTCATAACAAAGGCTCAAGAAGTTATAGATCACAAATGCTGCAAAAAAAAAAAAAATCAAAGATAGATTGAATTAGCATTGAAATACAATTGCAATTGTATTTTCATCTCATGTGGGTGATACAAAACCAGACATTCAAGTCTTGCGATCATTTTTAAGTACAAAAACAGTAAACATTTGGTAGTAAAGAATGTTGTGGATTAAACGATCAGAAGAACCTGTCTTATGCAGTTTGATCTCATGTTGTGGCACTGACAGTCAAGCATAGCAGACCATTCTGACTAAATCCCCTCATTAGTGTTTCACCAAACACCAACAAAAAGACTTTGCCAAACAATGTCACAGTGGTGCACTGCAAAACATTCCTCGTGATGGTCTGGCTATGGCACGAAAAAAAATCTAAAAAGGCTGTAAATACCAGCATCCTGTGCTTTTCCACACCAGAGATTATAGGACACCCACAAAAATGATATACATTTTCTGTAGTCATGGTATTTTTCCCATTCATAAGAATTTCAAAAACTGCTTCAATAAAGAGTTCTAAGGCATGGACCAAACCAAGCAGCTCAGCAGACATGTGCCGATATTCGGTAATACGATATATCACGATAATGAATATGCACGATATTGTTATCGCTGGCACTTCAAAATACCGTGAATAATTATTTATTATGAATTGTTCAAATTTTTATATGCATTTTAAGAATACTTTCCCCATCGACCATATCAAATGCACAACACTGCGGTATGCTGCGTCAAAGGGACATACGCACTCAGATGTAAACAAGCCCAACGAGCACGAGAAGCACATGGTGAACGAGTGAAGGAGACGCGCTGAATGAAAGTGCACGTTCAGTCTCTGACAGCAGAGGGTGCTGATGGAACAGCAGAAATGCAGAGGTTACCCCGGAAACCCCGTAAACATAGCAGCTGCGCTACAGCCATTCAATTTTTTGTTGTCGCAATGTTGTTCATAACAGCACCAAATACTTAATATTTAAAGACTTATTAGGCTATTTATTTTCAAACTTAAACATTTTTATATTTTAATCTGGACTACAACATGCCCTATAATGATTGAAAATATTCTGATTATTTGTTATTGTTCAGTAAAACTTAGCAACATAAGGCTTCATTAGTTAACATGTTAATTCTTTACTACTAAACTGACAATGAAAAATACTTTATTACTTAAAGAATTTATTAATCTTAGTTCATGTTAATTTCTTAGTTAATGTTTAATAACATTACTAAAATCAAAACAACTTATTCAATGGACCTAAGATAAAACTAACAATGATCAGTTGTTGTTGTTTTTTTTTTCCCCCATTCAGAGTTCTTTTTGTTATGAGAAAAAGAGTTCTTAAACCTGTTATACTATGACAAGACTTTTTTTGCAACTTATTTCAATATCATAAAAATACCATATACCGTGATAAAAGCTTCAGCAATTATTGCAACATGAAAATTTGATACCGTCACATGCCTACAGATCAGAAATGAATCACACCATTACAAAATGTGACCTTGGCCGTTGGGACTTTTGCGCACGGCTGCGTGTTCATGAGACACTCTCAGTACCGCAGTTCACTCCGACTTGCATAAAAAAAGCACAAAAGTTGTGAGAAATCAAGAGGAATAAAAACACGAATTATATGAAATACAAAACCTAGACATCCCCAAAAAGTATCCGTGTACTTTCTTCCCTCTGTTGAATATCTCCAGACAAGAACATTTGTCTGATGACAGTGAACACAATAACTTTTTGTTGCGACAAACACAATGGATATATTCACCTCAGAGAAGAAAGTACATGGATTGTATTTCACGTCGTGTTTTTATTAATCTTGATTTCTCACAACTTGTGTGCTTTTTCTGGGCAAGTCAGAGTGAACTACAGAGCTAATAGTCTCACAAACTCACAGTCGAGCAGAGAAAACCAACTGCCATAAATTTTAATAAATAATACATAAAAAAAACAACTATTGTATACGCCCAGAAAACGTGTCGCATGGTACGATACCTTAAAATGGAAAGATACCAACAGACCCATGCCTAATCAATGCATTAAAGAAATTACCAGCAGCCTTGCCTCAGAAAAGCTGACATATGTAGTTAAAGGAAAACCTAAAGACTTTTACAAAATTTAGACTCCCTTTTTATACCATTGCAACCAAGTGAACGGTTGCAAAATTTTGGTTGCAAATTTTCAGGTCTTGTAACGCATCCTTGTAGAATATAAGTATTCATTTCTTTCCAGTTAAAGTGTAAGTTCAGCCAAAAACTAAATTTCTGTCATTAATTACTCACCATCATGTCTTTCCAAACCCATAAGACCTTTGTTCAAGAAACTGTTAAATAAATTTTGTTATTTTTGTCTTGTTTTTGTGCACAAAAAGTATTCTTGTCACTTCATAACATTAAGGTTGAACCACTGTAGTCACATGGACTATTTTAACGATGTCTTTACTACCTTTCTGGACCATGAAAGTGGTCATTTCAATGCTTTCTATAGGAAATAAAAAAACCTCTCTGATTTCATCCAAAATATCTTAATTTGTGTTCCAAAGATGAACGAAGGTCTTACGGGTTTGGAACGACATGAAGGTGAGTAATTAATGACAAAAAACTAATTTTTGTGTGAACTAACCCTTTAAGTTGAAATCTCAAATTCATATCATGAAACATTTCTATAATGTTTCTAAAATGAATAGAATTTTACATCCAGAACCCGACTGATGTACTTTATTAAATCAAGCAAACGATATGAAAACTGGCTGTGAGACTCACTTAGACAATTTCAAGAACTGAGCTCTTATGAAGCGAATGAACTGTGCCGATATTTACAGCATCCCTAGTGGGTGTTAATTTGTCCTATTCCCTTGCTCTGTGGAGCAGTGTATGTGTGCGTGTGGCTGTGGCTGTGACAGTGAAGGTTGGAGCTCAGCTCTATATATAACACATGAACCCTGCAGCCACAGCTGCTCTTCAGCGTGCTTTGCTGCTGCTGCTGAGTCGGGAGGTCAACAGCAGTGCAGCTGAAGGTCTAGTTAGTGTGAACCACAGCTCAACAATCCCTTCCTCCCACTTTAATTGCCCCACATAACATTTGGAACAGTCTCACACCCAATTAAGCCTATCCAAATATATAAATATATATATATATATATATCAAATTATACCACTTGATATTTGCAACCAAGCCTGAACCAAAATGAATTACTTTTTCACTTAAAAACATACTGATGTGAATATTGCTATGGCACTGTACCAGTGTTATTTTAGTATCATTGAGTATAGTTTTTGTTAATATTTTGATTTTGATTTTATTTGTATATGTTGTTTTCATTTTCATTGTAGTTAAAGTTTCATTCATTTTGTTGTGTTTTTGTCATTTTATTTTTTCTATATAGTTAAGCTTTAGTTTATTTAGTTTTAGTTATTTTAGTACCTAAACAAACTAAATGAAAATGAGATTTTTTTGTAATATTTTATTTTCTTTCATTTAAATTTAATTTTATTTACAGTAATGACATTTTTTAAGGTTTTAGTTTTAGTTAACACAAATAACCCTGTACTGTATTAGTCTGGTGTCAAACGAGCACCTGGTTTATTAGTTTATCCATGTGCATCCGCTCCACTGATGCTCGAAAAACATGGTTACTATGCAACAATCGCTTCTAGAAATCCCAGCTGACTGCAGATCTAAAGAGCTGCTCTAGCAGGAGTCACCTATAAAACAGGCTGCAACAGGCTATGCCACGTTTAAAGCTCCACATGCAAAGACAGCTGAAAGAAAAACTGCCTACCCTCATAGCAATCCCTGACTGTGTCGAAGTAAACATAGTACTGGTCGTTGGTAAAAAAGAGAAGGCTGAGCCAGGAGTCAAAGGCGTAGATGGGTACGATGAAAAGGATCCGCACTATGTGCCTCTGCTCCTTGGGAGAGCTGTAGTATCGCAAATGCATGTAGATCTGAAAAAAAAAAAAAAAAAAAAAAAAACAAAAATGAAATACAGGGATTTGAGTTTAGATTCTCAAGCCCAGCTGGATTAGGCATTGTTTACCTGGTGGCAAGTGAGTAGAAGTGCTGTCCACACAAAGAAGCCTGACACTGCCTGGGCCGTCGTTGTCATTAAGAATATGGGCTGTTCTGGAGTGAGCAGAGGAGCCTCTGGGAACCAGGAGATGTTGGGCCCAGCAGGGGCCATTGTGGCTAGCGAGCCTGGAGCCATCCCGTCAACTTCCTCTCCAAAATGATCAGACAAGGGCACGTCACGTCTTAAAAGCTGCGTCATTAGAGAGATTAAGATGCTAAAAATCAGTAATATGGCAATATGGGGATTAAAGATGCTGAATGAGAGGGTCTAAAGCAGAAATACGATATGAATCAGAGGAAATGAAAGAGGAGTGTGAAATAGTATGATGTTATCATGAATCATTTCGCTGTAATAATGTGGAGAAGCAAAGAAATGAAACAAAAAATCAGCCAGAGTTATAGGTAGAGCTTAAAGGGTTAGTTCACCCAAAAATGAAAATAATGTCATTTATTACTCACCCTCATGCCGTTCCACACCCGCAAGACCTTCGTTAATCTTCGGAACGCAAATGAAGATATTTTTGATTAAATCCGATGGCTCCGTGAGGCCTGCATAGGGAGCAATGACATTTCTTCTCTCAAGATCCATAAAAGGTACTAAAAACATTTAAATCAGTTCATGTGAGTACAGTGGTTCAATATTAATATTATAAAGCGCTGAGAATATTTTTGGTAAAAAAAAAAAAAATAATAATGACTTATTTAGTGATGGCCGATTTCAAAACATTGCTTCAGGAAGCTTCGGAGCATGAATCGGCATGTTGAATCAGCGGTTCGGAGCGCCAAAGTCACGTGATTTCAGCAGTTTGGCAGTTTGACACGCGATCCGAAATCATGATTCGATACGCTGATTCATAATGCTCCGAAGCTTAATGAAGCAGTGTTTTGAAATCGGCCATCACTAAATAAATCGTTATTTTGTTTTTTTTGGCGCACCAAAAATATTCTCGTCGCTTTATAATATTAATATTGAACCACTGTACTCACGTGAACTGATTTAAATGTTTTTAGTACATTAATGGATCTTGTGAGACGAAATGTCATTGCTGGCTATGGAGGCCTCACTGAGCCATCAGATTTTGAACAAAAATACCTTAATTTGTGTTCCAAAGATTAATGAAGGTCTTACGGGTGTGGAACGACATGAGGGTGAGTAATAAATGACATTATTTCATTTTTGGGTGAACTAACCCCTTTAAACTAGTCACAGTGAAATGGAAATAGAAACAGATGTTTTCTTTCATTTTGTTTTGTACAAACAAGTAAAACAGATTATCGAAAAACAAAAAAAAATTTAATATGCGAGGACTTGGTCATAAATGAGTTATTGATTGGATGAAGGCAGATCTGAATGCAAGCTTGCAGTTAATTGTAAGAAATGTGCGGGGTTTAAGTGGATGAAATGTTTGGACAAGTCAGAGAGAAGTCTGTCATTTCAATGGAAAACTGAGTTGTGATATTTTGATTCAAGGACAAATTTTATTTTAAAATTTTATATTTTAAATGAAACATATGCATGGAATGTAGAATAAATTTTCATTTCATGCCAACTTTATTGAAAGGTCATAACATTATATAGGAAATTGAAGCAGAAAATATTTAACGTTGATTACCACTGTATAAAGACTGGTTGTCTGTTTACCTGAATTTCTGAGCCCTAACTTATAAAATACTTGATGAAACAAAAAATTAAGAAGTGAGGCTGTATTCAGACATAACAGTCACACCACTGACAATTTACATGAGAATTAACTAAAACTGTAAAATATGGATTTAATGCTTATATTTGCAGAGTATGAAGAATAGGAAATTATCAAACATGTCTACATCTTAATGTATATCTCACATCTTAGTAAATGATTGGCCATTGTTTACAAGACGACGAGACTTTGCTCACTTTATTACTTTTTTTTTCCTTTTTCTTTTTTTTATCAGATATCTTTTTGTCAATTCGCTCAACCTAACGTTGCTGAAACCTGTATGACTTTCTATCCTCAGCAGAACACAAAAGATGTTATTACTCCGAGTCATTCATGTACAGTGATGGGTGAAAACGATACAATGAACGTCAACAGTGACTGGTGAGAAAGAAAGTCATAGGGTTTGAATTAACATGACGATAACTAAATGACAGATCTGTTATTTGTTTGGGGCGAACTTTAAATCATATGTTTAATGCTTTCAGCTTTCACTTTTCGGAAGAGCAGTATAAATTTAGTTTATTCACATAGCTGAAGTTCGAACGAAAAAAATAGTATGGAAAAAATAAAGTACCTACAAACTAGAACAACTTACCAATAACATAAACGCAGATTTAAAATCATTCGGCGTGCACAAAGGAAAGCAAACGAGAAGAGATTCGGCCTTAATTCCTCAAAGCCATCGCTGCTGCCCGCCATCCATGTTTATATTCCAGCGCCGTTGATCTCTGCTAGGAAATCTGCGCTCCGTTCTTTTATAACGTTATTTGTTCCCATGTAGTACTTCACCGCGTCTTTGGACCGTTTACAGTGTATTTCAAGACTCTTCTAAATTATTTTATATACAATCCTTGTTGAATTGCGTTGAAAGGCAGTTCCTCCTTTCCCAACTCCTCTTGCCGTTCAATAAAATCTCTTGCGGATTAGTTTAACGGGGATAAAAGTGGAAAGCGGCTGTGAAGTCTGCGACAACAAGCAGCTTTTTCTTTTTTCTAAAATGGGTTACGGCTTCAAAATTTCAAAATAAAAGTCATGTGACGCAAGTGACGCAACTTGCGAAAATAATGCATTTAAAGAATTATATCGTCTTCAAACGTTTGTAATACTATACTAAAAAATAAAAAATACTTGTGTGTGTGTGTGTGTGTTGTTTGGTTTTATTTACTATCATGGAATTGTGTGGAAAGGGAATGATAATCCAAAAATAAATGCATATGTATTTTTTCTTTTATTTTGTTTCATTTAATGCAATAAATAATACTTTGAAATCCACAATTTTATAATTTGAATAAATCCAGTTTCTTATTGTCTCTTACTTTTTGTCTCTGTGTTTTTCCACTGTTTACATGTATTGAGCTTCATTCAAAAGACAGGACAATCTTAATAATCCATTAATAATCCTTTCAAAGGGGTAAACTTTAATTAAACAGCTCTGGTCATGTTACTTTTTACATCAGCCGTGCAAAAAATGTTCAGTAAATTCACTAAGTTCCACAATGTTCAACAAGCTGAAACACTCATACTTTGATATGTGTGTTTATTTATAAATGAGGTTGTCATAATGTCAATGCAGGAGTCTTCATATCAAATTTTCAGTACACCATATTGTTCAGCTGTGTAATTGTAAGAGAGGAGTTCAGGCCTTTACTAATGCTCAAATAAATCTTTAAGTTAGTTCACTATAGCAGGTATTGATATCAATACCTCCAATAATTTATCTGTCATCTGTTCAATGCACAATCATGACGCATCCATTCAGTGACGTCTACAGCCAAAACACCAGTTTGACTGGAAACAATTCTTGGAGATTCTTAACTTTTGCATATTTAAAATTTAACATGGAAAAGATGGTTCCACAAAACCTCATACATCAGTAAGGTGTCAACATACAACACTTTTTGTGTTAAAGTAACAGTGCAAGGGATACATTTGTTACACTCTATCAATATTCAATTTTAACTTTACAGTCCAACAAGCAAGTCCTTTTCCCGGCATTTCAGACAAAACAGAGAACAACCAAAATAACCTTCATCAGGTCGCAGGTAAAAATTCTCTTTTCCACTTCCATTGTTTGAGTCTTGAGTCTTGTGATCCTCAATAAACCTGCCTATCCACTGTCCACATGCGTCTGTATCTTCGATGTCTCATCCCAACAGCAACAACCTGCAGTGCGTGAGGACGGTGGAGCACTTTGTCCATTACAAAAATGTGGTTTCTTTCTTTCTGCTTCTTGCCTCTGTTTCGCACTCCCGTTTTACATAGAAAGATGAATATAAATGCTTTAGGGGAGTTGTCTGTTGTAATCCTGCAAAATGAAGTAAATGAAAACACTTTAGCCAGAAGTTAATTACATTAGAATAAGGGAAATACTGAATGTGAGATTTTTTGTAAGAAGTCTCTTCTTTTAATCCACATATGTTTTGATAAAAATATAATAATTTTATATATTTTAATATATTTTAAAATATAATTTATTTCTGTTATGGCAAAACTGAATTTTCAGCATCATTACTCCAGTCTTCAGTGTCACATGATCCTTCAGAAATCATTTTAATACTGATTTGGTGCTCAAGCTATGCTGCTTAATATGTTTGTGGAAACTGGTACATTTTTTTCAGTATTCTTTCATGAATAGAGAACAGCATTTATTTGAAACAGAAATCTTTTGTAACAGGGTGTTGTGCCATATGACATTATACAACCTGAACTAAAGGTCACACTGATATCAGACTTATTGACATTTGCTGCGTCCCAATTTGCCTACTTATATTACGCCCTAAAATCCTTACAATATGCCTTTTTGAGGGTGTAGCAGAAGAGTAGGCAAGCTTCGGGACATATTACTTCGTCATAATTGCGTCTTTAACGGACCGCTCTGCTGTCACCATTTAAACTGCTCTGTCAATCAACGTCACAGTTCAAATCCTCCACATTCCTGCCGTATCGAAGAGAAATGTAGTAGCACATTGATCTGCCAGTCATGTGTCATTCATGTGGAGACTTTCCTCATGTTTTTGCAAAATGATGCTTTTAAAAGTTAACGACCAAACGTATGTTTATAAAAGTTCGCAATGCTGTTGCAGATTAAATATAATGTTGATAACATTGAATAAATATTTTTTTTCAGGTTAGATACTGATTATTAATCACTCAAACGCAATTGTCGGTCTTGCACATCCGCCTTTTTTGTGTCTGTAGGTTCTAATCGAATCCTCGTCCTACGCGCAATGGGTTGTGGGCAATATTATCCGTTATGCAGTATGCATGGATCTGCACTTCGAATTATAACCAGAAATAGTAGACCATCCAGGTATCTTTGGAATACTTATTTGAACATACTATGATTTGAGACACACTACTTCTAATTACAAATAATATTTAACGGTGCCCTAGATTCAAAAATTGAATTTACCTCGGCATAGTTAAATAACAAGAGTTCAGTACATGGAAATGACATACAGTGAGTCTCAAACTCCATTGTTTCCTCCTTCTTATATAAATCTCATTTGTTTAAAAGACCTAAAAGACCTCCGATGAACAGGCGAATCTCAACATAACACAGACTGTTACGTAGCAGTCGGGGTGTACGCCCCCCAATATTTGCATATGCCAGCCCATGTTCCCAACATTATGAAAGGCATTAGACAAGGGCAGCCAGTAACGTCTGGATCTGCACAGGTGAATCAACAGACTAGGTAAGCAAGCAAGGACAATAGCAAAAAATGGCAGATGGAGCAATAATAACTGACATGATCCATGATATCATGATATTTTTAGTGATATTTGTAAATTGTCTTTCTAAATGTTTTGTTAGCATGTTGCTAATGTACTGTTAAATGTGGTTAAAGCTACCATAATTTCTTACTGTATTCACGGAGACAAGAGTCGTCGCTATTTTCATTTTAAACACTTGCAGTCTGTATAATTCATAAACACATCTTCATTCTTTATAAATCTCTCCAACAGTGTAGCATTAGCCGTTAGCCACGAAGCATAGCCTCAAACTAATTCAGAATCAATGTAAACATCAAAATAAACACTGTATTTACGCGATTAGACATGCTGCATGACGAACACTTTGTAAAGATCCATTTTGAGGGTTATATTAGCTGTGTGAACTTATGCAAGCAAGCTCTTGGGGCGTGGAGCACGAGATTTAAAGGGCCACACACCCTGAATCGGCTCATTTCTAATTATGCCCCAAAATGAATGAATTAAAAAAAAAATCTATGGGGTATTTTGAGCTGAAACTTCACAGACACATTCAGGGGACACCTTAGACTTATATTACATCTTTAAAAAAAAATTCTAGGGCACCTTTAAGACGGATAGTATGCAAATTGGGATGTAGCAATTGCAAACAGTTATGTGGGTCTACAGAAGTCCTCTCTATGATATAATTTCCTGTTTTTTTCTTTCCACATCACCTTGATCTGGTGGACAAATGTGTTAATATTTATAATATTTAAAAATAAAAAAAATGCTTCACTGCTAATTTTATGCCATTAAGGTTTTTTCAAGACTTTCATGCTTACACCAGGGCAGAGTTTCCCAAAAGCATCGTAAGCTTAAGTTGATCGTAGCTCCATTGAAACCAATGGAGCTACGATCAACTTAGGCTTACGATGCTTTTGGGAAACGCTACCCAGGACATTTGTATTCCCCTGACATTTGTTTATGATAGAAGAGGGTATTCAAGTCATTGGGCCTCATTCATGTAAACACAAGCGGAACGAAATTTTTGTGTAAATCGTTCATAAAGCCGTTATGACACAAATTTTGATTCAACATGTTAAAATTTTCAAAATGTTTGCTGGTACGAAAGAAATTTACACCTGCTCCCTACCAAGTGTAAATGGTGCGTAAAACATTTGAACATTCTGTGTTCTAATTTAGGCAAACTGATGACATTGCATTTTGATGCACTATGTACCATAATAATATTTCACGAGTTCATTTGCCGTCTTTATTTATTTTATTTTTTTGTTAACTGTTCAAATTTGGGTAGTAGGCAGCAGTCGTCACTTGTCACTTTTTACCCAGCCATCCAATCACAGTGGAGGAGGGGCAGGACAAATACTATACCGACCAATCATCCTACTTGTACAACGACTGAACAACAAAGGAGAAGTTAATATTGCTTGTTATTACATTTTTATATTCAGTAATATTCTTCAAAATAATATACTAGTAACACATTATTATGTGTTTGACTGGAACATGCTGGAATTTGCTCGTACATTTATGTAAGTATAAATTGCAAGATCCAGACAAAAAAAACCCACTAACCTCCTAAAAACAGTAAATGACAGTGAACTTGCAGAGCTCATTTCCCCATTCAAAGTGGGCATTCGAATTTCAAAGGGCCGCCGAAAATGACTTGTCTTAAAGGGACTTTGATTTAGAATGAGGCCCACTGTATGTATAAATTGCAAGATCCAGACAAAAAAAACCCACTAACCTCCTAAAAACAGTAAATGACAGTGAACTTGCAGAGCTCATTTCCCCATGTGTTCGAGCAACCTGTGTGAAAGACAGAGAGGTAAGCAAAAATATCAGGGAATTAAATGAAAAACTAGTACATGAACGAAAACCTGTGGGGGAGTGATGCGGATCTGATCATGACGGAGAGGGAGGTCAGGGGAGGCATTGGCAGGAGCACCGCGGTGCAGCCGTAAACACACTCTCCTTTCCCGCTCAGCTCCTCGGCCTGCTCTTGGAGATGCGTTCCCTGAGAGACAAAATAACAGGTAAGCAAAGTTTGTTTTAAGAGCTGATTTCAAATACCAACAACACAGAAGATCATAAGGGTACAGTTTCATAAGGAAGAGAAACCAAATTCTTCAAAAATAACCTGCTCATAAATAGAACAGACATCAATAACACCTCCGCTCATTCTCGGACTCACCAGACTGCGGCACACGCGAGGCAGGCGTTGAGCTGGCCGGGTCTGGGCCGTTGCGGACCCTGTTAGGGGCCGGGAGGTTGGGGCCAGAGGGTAAAGCACGAGCCGCAGAACCCGGTGGTCCACCGCCGGTCCTCTCATCCCTCTCTTCTCCCTCGCCCCTCTGCTCCTTCTCTTTATCCTCTGCTGTCCTGCTGGAGCCCTGACACGACACGGTCAGAAAAACCCACAAGGTGAGCAACATAAAGCACCACATTAAATAATACAAAATGTTTAAAAACCTACAAATTTCAGCATGTTCCAGTCAAACACATAGTCGTATGAAAATCCCTGTCTGTGGAAAAGGTTCCTGAACAGCTGTCTCAGATAGGAGTAGTCGGGCTTGTCATCAAATCGGAGTGAGCGGCAGAAGTTCATGTAGGTTGAAAATTCAGCTAGAAACATATTAGAAAATAAAGAAAAGAGTTAAATGAGAAATTAAATTTCATATGATTTTTTAGCTGATCAAATCGCATCTACTCACATGGATAGCCCTTACAAAGAACCTCAATTGGGGTTGACATCTTTTTCTCACTGATTCGCTCATATTTCTGCCTTTTAGTGGCCGCTTTGAGGCCTTGCCAGGGCAGAGAACCCAAGTTAAAGTACATAAGAACGTAGCCAAGGGACTCGAGATCATCCCGCCGAGATTGCTCTGTGGAAGCAGAAGGTAAATTTAGAATAACCCAAAATATAGAGTCCATCAACAGAATGCATTTCAGTGACCCTTACCAATGCCCAAATGAGTGTTAATGGAGGCATAGCGGGCAGTGCCAGTCAGGTTCTTATTCTCACGATACGGGATGTGCTGATGTGTGCGGGCATCACGGTACTTCTTGGCCAAGCCAAAGTCTATGATGTAGACCAGGTTTCCCTTCTTGCCAAGCCCCATCAGGAAATTATCAGGTTTAATGTCTCTATGAATGAAGTTTTTTGAGTGTATGTACTCGATTCGGCTAATCTGGAAAGAATAAACATGAAACAAATCAGAAACAATTTTACAAATTCTATTTCTATTTTAATTTATAACATTTTTTCTCTAGGTTAAAATTTACAACTTGATTTATTGAGGTTTTATAGTTCTTCTTCTGAAGATTCATTACATAAGCAAAAACTTAATCTAAAAAAAATAAAAATCTGAAGCCAGATTATTCAAATGATAAACTAGACTTTTAAACCAAAATTTTATGTAGTATTTTATATGAATTATATAGATTTTCTAATCTATTTTTATGTAGTAAAGCATGCATTTATGATCCTAGGGCAGTGGTTCCCAATCCTGGTCCTGGAGTACCCCTTAACACTGCACATTTTTGATGTCTCTCTTATCAAACACACATATTTACGATATTGGAGCAGGGGCGTCCAAGAGTTTAAACACACCTGAACCATCTAATCAAACATTCAGGCAGGTACTTTAAGGCAAGTTGGAGTTAACTCTGCAGGACAGTGGCCCTCCAGTCCAGGAGCAGGTTTGGACACGCCTTGCTTCATCCCAATTCATCTACTTATACTGTAACCTAAAGGTATGTGCAGTTTTTGTGAAGAAAAAGTACACATTTTGAGTGTGTAGCAGAAGAGAGGGCAAGCTTGTCATAATTGTGTATATAACAGACTGCTCTGTCACTTAGATACATGCATCCTGTAACCGTTTAAACTGCCCTTTCAATCATCTTGTCGCAGTTAAAATTTTCCACATTCAATTTAATTTAATTTCCTGCCGTATCACAGAGAAATGTAGTAGCAAAATTGATCTGCCAGCCATGTGTCTTTCATAACATTGAATAAATATCTTTTAATCAGGTTAGATACTGATTATTATTCACTCAAACCCCTTTATCTAAACCTCTTAACCGTCGGTCTCGCACATCCGCCATGTTTGTAGTTTTTTTGCATCTTTTTTATGTGTTTGTAGTTCTAATTGAATCCTCATCCAATGTGCAATGAATTGTGGGTAATATTATCCATTATGCAATGTGCATGGATCTGCACTTTGGATTCTAAAGCCGGTGATTGTTTCCTTCTAATGAAGTAGAACTAAATACTTACACACAGAATTTGAACACCAACTGTAATCGCCGACTGAACGCAGCTGGCTCTGACCGGATGCATTTGAGCACGATCAGTCATAAGTATCAATTTACATTCATAATTGGCCTTACAATCGTTAAGTATGTGTGTAGCTTAACTAGAAAAAGTAGACCATCCGGATATCTTTGCAATACTCATTTCAACATTCTACGATTTGGGACACACTAATTCTAATTTCGAATACTATTTAGGATGGATAGTATGCAAATTGGGACGCAGCACCCTGTCTTTAGTCTTTGCTAATGAGCTGATGAGTTGAATCAGGTGTGTTTGATTAGTGAGACTTGTAAACTACGCAGTGCTGGGTGTACTCCAGGAAAAGGATTGGGAACCACTGTCCTAGGACATTAAAGGTGGTTGCCATGGCGTTGCTATACAATTGCTATGGTATTCTTTTGAGGATGTTGTTATATGCGGTTGCTAAGGTGTTCTGGGTGGTTGTTTACTGGCCCATATGCAAGATTATATTATATTACGATCCCTAGACATGGCTCAGGCCTCCCCTTCAATGTAAATCTATAGGATTTGTGCCCGTTTTCTCCACCGAATCTCATTAATTACAAAAGTAATGGCACACTCTCCACAGTAAGACACAAGGCCTCATGTCAGTAGTAAAAAACGGTGCAAGATAAGGGGTACATTCAAATAACTAACCCTAAGTATGAGCGATAATATGGATTTGTTCTCGAAGATCTTATTTATACACTTTCAATGCAATTACCATCTGGTCTGCCAGAAGCAGGACAGTTTTAAGTGTGAATTTCCTTGAGCAGAAGTTGAACAGATCCTCCAAGCTTGGACCCAGGAGCTCCATCACCATGACATTATAGTCCCCTTCAGCACCACACCATTTGATCGAGGGAATACCCACTAAGGTGGAAAGGAGATTGAAAAAACATTTCTAGAAAGCCATTTTCAGCATCAGAAAGAAAACTGACGGAGATCGTTTCTCACCTCCACCTTGCATCATCTTATAGAACTTGCTCTCAATATGTAATTGTGGATGTTTAGTCTTCACACTCTCCAGTTTAATGGCTACCTCCTCTCCTGATGTGATATTTGCACCTGGAAAATGTTATTTTTACAACATCAGTACACAACACTTTCATGAAATCTAGATCAGTAGCATCAAATCATGTAAATAATAATTTTACCCAAGTAAATATCACCAAAGGAGCCACTTCCAATCTTTCGCCCAAGACGGTATTTACTCCCAACACGTAACTCCATGATTCCTTCCCTAAAAACAGCCTTAGAATCATACAAAATATTAGTATGATGTAGATCAAATACATTAGTCTCCTCAAACAATTACATTTCAGCATTTTAGCACGTAGCCGATGCTCACTTCAGCATTAACTAACATCATGATTTCCTCCAGCTCAGATTTAATTCACATTTCAGACAGAAAAGCACTGGCAGTCATGCATCTGACATCTGACATCTGAGTCATGTGATGTGAACACAGTTGCTGTTCAATTCCCACGAACTTGCAACGAAGAGGTTAAAAATTAATCTTAGCATCATCGCAGATCATCAATGTGCAAACTATGAACGTTACAATGAGGAATCTATTGAAAATGACCCATTTTCGTGAGTGATTTACGGCGTTTGCATAATTGAACACACAAGACGAATCTGTCTTCAGCGATTTTCAGCCAATTTTGTAGCAGCCGCACCCAAGACCATGTTGATCCCGAGGTTTCACAAACTGATAATAGTGGTGACATTTACATTTATTCACGACAGCTAAATGAATCTTAAGCACCCATGTCCTGATATGACCTTAAAACAGGAACATCTTTCTTACCTAACGTGAGGGTGGTGGAAAAGTGAGGCTGGTCGACAGGCTTGCGCTCGTAAGACAGGACCCTGGACAGCGAAGAGTGCAAGCGTAATTTTATACGTCTCATCACAAATGTAATTCCAACCACCGCTTTCCTTTTCAGATTTTTAAATCCTTGATTTCATATCTCAGCACATGGATTGACCTACTTGCATTAGCGGGCTAGCGAGCAGCAGCCTCCCTTGTTTGTATCCCAGCGCACTTCTCACAGAAATGATGTCATTCACAAACTAGCGGAAGGACCCGGATCACTTCAAGGGGCCGCGCGCTTGACGTGCGTACGCAGCCTCATTTTCATCCACACTGCTGCTACACACGGCACGCACGCGACGAAATACAGCTCTACGTCTTTTCGGTATAATTCTCTTAAGAAGAGTATTAGAAACCACGTTTTGACATATGGTAATGTAAAGATGTATTTAGCATTTAAAATATACAATAATGTTTTTGATAGCCTTGGTTCACTGGTAACGTTACCTTATTTGTACCAGTATATTTATGTACATAAGAATATTTCATGTATTTACTCATTTGGGAGGTAGACGTGTAATAAACGGTATAATGTAAAGTCAGTAATGCGGAAAAACACACTTCCAACATTATGAGTCTAAACAAATGGTTCTCAAACAGGCCAAAATGAGCTCAAAACAACAAAAAATAAAGATATTACTTTTCTTTTTTCCCTTTCTTACCATTGTCTTGGATATATGATGAGGTGAAGTGTCACAAAAAACAACATTATAAAAATGCCTATGGAGTTACACAAAGAATATAACATTTTGTAGTTTTATATACAATGTTTTAAAGCTTGGGATAACTATTAAACGTTATGTAGAAATTTTGAGTAAATACACATCCCTGTCCAGTCACAAAAACATGGAAAAGTCATGGGGCCATCGAATGTCGTAGACGCAGAGACCCAGATTCAAAAAGGTTGAGAACTACTGGTCTAAACTATTTAACAAAGGGCATTTGGGATAACTAGAAAACGTTATGTAGAAATTTTGGAAAAGTCATGGGGTCATCGAATGTTGTAGATGCCGAGACCCAGAGTCAAAAAGGTTGAGAACCATTGGTCTAAACTATTTAACAAAGGGCATTTGGGATAACTAGAAAACATTATGTAGAAATTGTGAGTAAATACACATTTTAAGTCCCTGTCCAGTCACAAAAACATGGAAAAGTCATGGGGCCATCGAATGTCGTAGATGCCGAGACCCAGAGTCAAAAAGGTTGAGAACCATTGGTCTAAACTATTTAACATTTAACAGAAAACGTTATGTAGAAATTTTGGAAAAGTCATGGGGTCATCGAATGTTGTAGATGCCGAGACCCAGAGTCAAAAAGGTTGGGAACCATTGGTCTAAACTATTTAACAAAGGGCATTTGGGATAACTAGAAAACATTATGTAGAAATTGTGAGTAAATGCACATTTTAAGTCCTTGTCCAGTCACAAAAACTTGGAAAAGTCATGAGGCCATCGAATGTCGTAGACGCCGAGACCCAGAGTCAAAAAGGTTGAGAACCGTTGGTCTAAACTATTTAACAAAGACCTAATTAGCAAGTTCATCCATTCAAAACACAGATTGAATATAAAAGAGTGACCCTTACAAACCTGAAATATTATAGTATGAAGGAGCGAATCCTAGCAGTGAAAATATTGAACAGAAGTGACAATATAGAGGAAAATTGACACAATTGACAACAAAATTAAATTCAACCTTTATTAATTGTCTTGTTCTTTTTTTTAAATTAATTTCTTTTGTAAAATCAGAAACAAACAAAAAAAAAAAAAACCTGAACACGAGTGATAAAGCCCGCCTTAATTTATAATGGTACACAACAACAAAAATAAACAACTGGTAACTTTTAAGTGTTCCTAAAACACCCATCCAGCTCAGCTTGGTACAATAAGGTTTGGCATGTTTCATGTTTCAGTATGAATGCCTTCAGTTGGTTGCATCTTCTAAAAAAATCTTTTTCTTTATTATAATTATTGCAATTCAGACAATATATAAAACAAAAAAGGCTGCTAAAACCACAACTTAAGAAATATTCATTAGTGCCAATGTTCTTGAACTTGCTGTCTACACTCTCTCGCTCACACACACAGCCACACCTGCATACGTATCATGCACACATAGACATCAAACACCTGAAATAAGCTGTCACTCATACATTTACTCACCTCCCTAAATCCAGCACTGATCTTTGTAAATGCACCATGCTTGTTAATCTCTGGCTGCCACACATTCATCAATGCCTTGCAAACACTCTGAACGTCACCTTCTTTACCTGGGACTTCACTCATGCACACACAGGCAGAAAGGGCACCTTGTACAGCTAAGTAACATCCAAGTGATCGTCATTATGACAACATACTCGATTAAGAAAAAAAAAAACGAGGTCAGCGTTTGGGAAAAAAAAAAACATTTCTGGATTTCACCATCATTTTAAAACAAAAAAAGACAAGAGATACAGTTTGTCAGACATCAGAACAGTGTTTGAGTAATTTGAGTCTGCATGAAAATGGAGCCGTAACAATGTAAGCGTTCAACAAACATTGTATGATGCATATTTTTGTCCTTTTTTTGTCTGGTTTCTCCTTTACAGTGCATGCCTGAGTGAGAGCGTCTCAGTATGCGAGTGTGATCTTTATGACCTCAAGGTTTAGGATTCATCCAGTTGAGTCAGTATTTAAGTCCAACTGTTTGCATGTTCTGTTCAAGTCTTGCTGAAGTCTTCATTTAAGGGTAAGAAGAAATGGGATGTGTTGGTGTGTGTGTGCGCATGTATATGTACTGCCTTACTTCCACAATCTGCTCCTCCACTCTTCCACATTGCAGAGATCGGATTACGGGGAGCTCGAAACACTGCTCAGGTAAAAATGACAGTGTGTGTACATTTGTAACCAGTGTCATCTATATAATTTTGTCTTAATGCATTTTGCTAGGTTTCGTAATGCAGTCGGTCTGCTTCTCAGACCTAAAGTGTTTATCTGCATCTGCTGTTTGAGTGCTTACCTTTGAATCTTGTCTACATAGGTGTTACGAATGTATATTAAATACTTGGATGTATATTTATGCATTATGCAACCTTCCGAGTGACAGAAGGCATATACGCAAATTGCCTGTATTCTGATTAATGTTCCTATATTCCTGCGTCTGTTTGTGATAATATAGGAGGATAACTGTTATATTTATATATCTGTTTTGTGTGTGAGTGTTGCTGCATGTCTATTTGTCTGTAAGTGGCTGCATCAGTCAGATAGAGTCTGCGCCTCCACCCAACAGGTCTCCAGGCAACAGCGCTGCAGGGCTGCTCATCTGGTGCCGATCTTCCATAGCTGGAGACCCCCACAGACTGCTGCTTGTGTACCCTGGAGTCATGCCGCCCCACAACCCTGCCCTGCTTGGATCAACGACCCCTGTGTTGCTGCCCACACTGCCGCCAGCACCGTTGCTGCTCCACTGGGCAAAAATGCTCAGGCCTGCTCCCTGGGCAGAGCCTGGGTCAGCGGAGCTGCCCGTACCATCCAAACTCTGCCAGGTAGTGCCAGAGGGCCCAGTTCCGCCACCGTTGTTGCTTCCTCCTGCTGTCAAACTTCCCACTCCGGATCGTTCTCGCTCGCCACTCCCAGCGCTGATTGTACCCACAGCCCCGGCCCCCGATGACCCCGTCACACCTGCCGGCCCGGAGACGGCCACACCACCGGCCCCGCCACCTCCGCTGCCACTTCCGCCAGATCCCGCCTGGGAATGTGCAAAATAGCGAGCGACCTCCTCCTCACTCACGAACTCGGCCAGGAATTGTGGTGTTACCCAAAACACACCTGGGATGAAAATTTCAAAGATTACAGATAGGAAGAAATCTACAAGGTATGGAAGTCCATTTGTGCCACACAGTAAAACAAAATGGTAACACTTTATGTTTACAGTGTCATTGTTACATGTAGTTACTGTAGTAATAACTATAAAAAAAATGCATAATTATATGCAATTAACCCTAAATCAAACCCTCATCCTAAACCTATAGTAAATACATGTAGTTAATTATTATTACTCAGTACTTATATGTATAATTACAGTGACACGGACACCTTAAAATAAAGTGTAACCAACAAAATATATTGAAATAGGGTAAATGCAACTGTATTTGTCATTTGTGACTATACATACACATCTCAAAAAAGTAACTATTACTTACAATTGGTCCTTTGTTTCTTGTAATTGCAAATATTTCTCACAATTGTGACATCTCACAAACTAACTTTCACGCAACTGCACCTTTGTTTCTTTGTTTGTTTTTTTTATAATTGTGACATTTTTCAATGTAACTCTTGCAATTGCACATTCGTTTCTCATAATTGCCATCTTATCTCAAAGTATGACTATATCTCACAATATGACCTATTTTAAACGCTCACAAAAATACCTTTTTATCTTTTACTCTGAGGTGGGAATGGGTTTTCATAAGTTGCTAAAATGTGAAAAATTCAAATTCTATGGAAAAAAAACATTATTATCATCACCATTATATTGATGGATCTGGGTCAGGATATGTTTTTTAGACACTTACATGTGAAGTGCGCTCTGGGCTTTGGCTGCTTCTTGGCGAGTACTGTAGCGAATCAGAGCACTTCCTTGGGTCAAACCAAGATGAAAGGTCAAAAGCGGCCCATGCTGCATACAGATAGTCCGCAAAGTCGAGCCATCAATCTGCAGAGAACAAATGATACAAATCACCGCAATGAAATTTGAGGGGAAAAAAAGAAAAACAACAGAAAATTGGTCTAAAAAATTGCCAACATAACGGATAACATGGATACCTGAGGGGTAAGATTACTTAACACCAACCAGCAGCTCCCCTTAGAGGCTCCTCCATCACTCCACGCAGAACCTACACAGATTGAGAGACCATTTATGATCTGGTCGTTCAATAAAAGTTAAAGTAGGTTGAATTTATTTGAGTGAATGTCTAAATAGTGCTTCAATTAATACTTTTCATTAATGTTTTTCAGTTTCTAAAGGTGTGGTATATTACCAGGCCCAAATCGGTTTTCTTGGCCGCCTCCAGAGCCACCCCAGCTTCTACCCAATCGTGGGCCTCCTCCCGCCCAGGGAGAAACGGATGGCTGCTTCTGATGGGTCAGTCCAGGAGGTGGGCGTGGCAGATGAGAGCTGTTGCGATTGGTCTTCCAAGGCTTGTTGTGCCCTATAGGCTCAGGTGGCCAGCTGGGCTTGTAGTCTGTGTACTTAGCTGTGTGAACAGGAAATGAAGCACAATATATTCAGACTATTGAAACTGGAAAGTAAGAACAAATTATGGAATTCAGTACAGAGCTAAACAAATTAAGTCTCATGGGACTTCTTCGAAATCAAATCAAATCAAAAGCGACATTGAGTGCTTTTTTTACCTGGGTTGTGTGCATTGTTGAGGGGGCTCTCTGAGGCACTGTAGGGCCAGGCACCAGGTGAAGGCAGCAAGGTGTTGAGGGAGGGATTTGATTCTATTCCAAAAAAAAAAAAAAAAAAAAAAAGAAGCAAAATGCAAAATACAAGACTTGTTTGTTAGTATTTACATGAATATGTAAATGACTTTTAAAAAATTCAAAGCTTAGAGCTCTGTGTATGTGTCTCTGCTAGAGGAACTACCTTTGAAAGAAGAAAATAAATGTTATCATACACTACCAGTCAAATGTTAAGACACACTTGAGTCAATCAAAGATTCTTATGATCTTAGAAAACCTTTTGATATGAATGTTTAAGCTTAAATTCTTGAAATCAGTTAGGTAGACAGAATTGTACCTGTGTTGTCTCTTAGCAATTGGTGCTCAGTGTCGTTGAGGCTTGACATTGATGAGCCCAGCATACTTCCAGGGGTCATGTAGGGATCAGATTCAGGGTCCACACTCTGAATTCCTTTCCAAGGCACTCCTGGTTGGAACTCTGAAGTGAAAATCACATTTCAATTCATTATAGACACATTCACAAGTAATGAAGATTAAAATGTTTTTTAAAAAATGTTTAGATGTGCATCACTGTTTACCTGGAGGCCAGCTGGATGTGCCAGTCTTGGTGCCCATCTTGTTTCCAGGACTTCTGTGCCAGTGATCTGATGGCCCTTGAGGAGGCACACCCAAACCTTCCCCTCCCAGCATCTCATACTGGGAATATGGGGAACCACCTCTCATTTTGAGAGGAGCAGCAATGGGACCTATATCAGAGGAAAACAAACAATTAAAGTCAAACTTGTATAAGACATTGTATATAAACTCCTTTTTATAACTCAATTTTGTAGGCGTCACAAAAAAGTTAATGGACCATTTTTATGGAGAGTGCTATCAGGAGGTGAGGGGGCTGGGGAATGACCTTCCATCATCCACTTGAAACGAGACTGCTGCCCCCCACTGTCTTTAAGCCCAGCTGGGCCACCAACCATGGGACCCAATTCCAGACCGGAGAGGCTCACTCCAGGCCCAAACCCTTCAAGACACAGAATGGGACAGAAAAGGGCACATTACAAAAAAAAAAAAAAAATCACATCATCAAGCTCCCACATGAATTGACACTAGTGGTCGATCAATATATATCTAAGGGTGATATATATCGGCTGATATTTGGCATTTTTTTAATTAACAGCATTTTCTGTTTGGTCGATAAGTGTTGGAAACGGACTATTATTTGCCCAGAGCGCAGATGCACATATCGTCCATTCTCCATCTTTAGTACTATACTGCTTTGTTTAACAGTCCTGTCTATGAAAATAGAGAGAAAATTAAACATCAGTCTGTGATGCTCCGTCCATATGAATTGGATGGGGATGGGAACTTTTGTACTTTATGTAAAATTAGATCTATCTGGCCTTTTTTGTTGATGAAAAAATACAATTCCCAGTGCACATAGATATTCCAGATTAGTGTACTGTTGTTTACAATGTTTTTCCCCCCTTTAATTTTACATATTTATTTTTAATCCAACTATTTCTAATTTAGTAAATATGTATAATGAATATCATTTTTATTGCCACAATTGTTATGCATTAAATAGTGTGATTTCATATACAGCCTATCAGGTTTATACCAGGTTTATCAGGCACTGGATCTCACCAGAATAAGCTCCTTGTGTTTTCTGATGCAGGTCTGCTACAGATCCTACCAAGCCAGGGTGTGAGATGGCGTCCGACATTGGCATCTTTGGGCCACTCCCACCAAGGTGAGAAGGTGAGAGTTTGGAGCCACCCCCTGTACCTCCCACATGTTGCTGCTGCTGTTGTCTCTGCTGCTGAAGAACAGCCATGATTCTGGCAAGCTGGAGAAAAAAAAAAAACAAGATTCAAATGATTCAAACACAGGAGCAATTCAGAAGCAACTCATATTCTTATGTCCACAACTGTGGAGGGTTAAACCCAGATCCTCATTTCATTTTCACATTACAAGAGCAGATGACAACAAACAGCATCTTTGCTATTGTTCTGCTATGCTGTTTATGCTGCTATATTTCAAACTACAGCATCATCTCGTGTGGCACATCTACACAAATATCGAGTCTCTTTATATTGAAGCAAGAGGGATGTTTGCCAGTCTTCTTCTTTCAGAAAATGTATTTGAATAAGTAATATAGCAGTATACAAGCTACAATGAGTCCAAAAATGCACAAATCGAGATTGCTTTGCAAGTTATTTTTGTGATCATGCATGCTAAAAAATATTAAGTATCTTTTTAAACACATGGGATATTGAACAATATTAGTTATTGACTACACAGAATGAAGTCTATAAAGAATGATAAGCAGTGAATAGTAATTAACAATAGACAATTTCTACCATATTCTGAATTATACAAAGCACCTTACAATAATTGGCCTGGTAAGAAAGATTGTTAGACAGTAAACAGACCTCTCAGCTCTCTAAAATTGCTATATGGAGATGCACAAGAATTAGGCTGAATGGCAACTTTGTAAACGTAGAATTATGCCAGAACAAGCCATTAAATATAAATTCTGAAATATGAAACCAGTACGTACAATATAGTTATGTAACAATTGTAATTACTTGTAAACTCTGAATATTCTGCTAATTTTGGAATTTTCTAGGAGTACCTGAACGCTGAAACTGCGAAATTCAAAACTGCAGTGGATTTAAGATTAAAATGTAGTTAAGCAGTTATTTTGTAATATTTCGGTTTAAATCTATAATTGATTATTATTAATGTCTCAATAATGCAAGATTAAAATGGTATAATCAATAAAACGCAATAAAAATGAAAAATTAAATGTATACAGTTTCATGTAGCTAGCACAGAGTTGAAAAACTATCTAATGTCCCTCTAAGGCTACGTTCAGACTGTCAGTCCAAATCCGATTTTTGTGCATATCTTATTGAAATCCACAGAAATGGCATGGACACACCAATCAGATCTGGACAGCTGCAATGCACAATGTGGACAGTCAATAATTTTAGATCAGATTCCAATCGGGTACACAAATAATCGGATTTGGACTGACAGTGTGAACGTAGCCTGGATAAATACTGTTACTTTTTGTATAGTGATTTTGTCGACTCGTTACTTAAATTACATACATTCATTTTGGCATTAATAGTATTGCCATAGAAACAATTCAGAGTCCAAAGAGTACAGTAGAACATAACGGGTTGTCATGTAGAAATCACTGCAATTACTACTGCTGTGAACACGTCTAGTGAAGTTCTACTACTTTTTAGTAGTAACTAATCACTTGGATACTGTCCTATTTGCAAAAAAAGAGGTGAAGACAGTACCTGTTGGGGGTCTGCTTGTTGACGTATGTTTGGGGGAAACTTGCGCTGGTTCTGCAGCAGCTGCTGCTGCTGTTGTTGTTGCGGTTGCTGTTGTAGTAGTAGTTGACAGGCCTGCAAGAAAGCACAAGTCACAGAATCAAAAGAAAAAACAAACAGAACTCTAGGGAGTGTATTGTGAGTCTGGCCTGCATAGATAAAGTACTGCGCATGCAACTGGAGTTACCCACCAGCTGGAACTGAATATGAGGGGGGTAGATGCTGCTGAGCATGGCAATGTGCTGTGGGGAAAGCTGTGGAGGAAAGATGGCTCCCCCAACACCTCCACTGGGAGGAGGCATCTGCTTCAGCACAGAGCCTGGCACCTGCAGCAGAAATGAGTTCTATTACGAAGATCACTTTTGACTTATATGGCAGACAGCTGCATTGCTTTACTTAACAAGAACTTATCGTAAAGACAATGTGAAATCCTACTGAGCATAATCAGTGCACAGTACTTTTAAGACAAAAAGTTTTTAAAACCTCATCAAAATGTCCACTGCTAAACTGACCTGTCTGTCAACATAACAGTTGTGCAAACTACTGAAGTAATATTAACAATATATACAGTGTTATCAAGTACCTGAGGTGACAGGAACTGATGAGGCACTTGCGCTCGTACTGATGGGTTGATGGGCGGCACCCCTGGTTGGTGCCTGGACTGTGCCATCCCACCTCCGCTACTAAACAACTGACCACTCGCCTGAGGAAATATTTAGACGATTAGAAAACGGTTAATCAAAGGCCACGTTCACACTGTCAGTTTTTGGGATTGACAACCGTATTTACTTATAGATGTGAGTCTTGAAATGTCTCGTTCACACAGCAACTTACAGCAGCTTCTGGAACACTGTCTGTATGAACGTGCAGTGAGAGTCAAGCCCGTATTCTCTTACTAGTAACCATAACAACTGTGACCAACGTAATATTAAAGATAGCTGCATCCATAAAACTGTAAAGTATTATCACTTTTGACAAGACAAGAGACTAATTGAACCACGAATTCATCCATCAAAATTTCATTGACCAACAGCAGCATGTAAACGCGTTAGCTGGAGTCCTTACCCGATGCACACACGTCACGTCCTTTGCAAGGTCTCGCGCATGACACGGCATTTGAATTTGAGAAAGAAACACAAAACTGACGGAAGTCGCTCTGGTGGAGAACAGTGACTGGAACTAACACCTTCAGATGACACACAGCTCACATCTCTGTCGCAGTAAGTTACCGAAAGCAAAAACACACACAAAACACCTTAGAAGAGTGACTCTCTTGCACTGTATGACGTGACAGACAGCTAGTTGTCCAGTGCGGTTCTGTTCACACAGCGAGAATGCATTGTCACTCCCAAAAATAACCATACTGTGTGTGAACGTAACCGTATTAAGGACTCAAATACAGGACTCTATTCTGCTGCTGTGTGAATGTGGCCAAAGTGACAAAAGATCCAAATTAAAGAGTTCAATAAGAATTGAAGGGATAAGTAAACGAAACACCATTTAAAGAAACATAAGGAGATGCAAATACCTTGTCATAGTAAGGCCCAGGTTCACATGCCCCCACCTCTTTGGAACCAGGTGAACGGAAGACTGCTCCTGTTCCCGCTCCACGTCCTCCTTTACGCATCTCTCCATTGTACTCATTCAAGCCCATACCACGCTTCTCTCCTTCCATCTTTTTGTCCTGTGGAGGACCAGGGGCTAGATCCAAGGAACGACCACTGGGGTCCTCTCCCTAATAACAAATCTCCACATTGGTAAACCTCATAGACCAAACTTTACTCAAACATATTAATAAAGATGCATGATATATTAGTGAGCAATATACTATTCACTGATAGCTGGGAAAATTCAATTATTATTAAAGCTGACAATGAAATTACAGCTGATTATTTAAATCTTTTTAGGTCAAATTTTGCATCAGTGCATTCTTAAATGCAAAAATGTAAGATCCTAAAACTACATTTATCTAAGATATTTTTTTTATAATTTCTTACCAAAATCCCCATGTTTGAAAACTGTCTTGTCATTGGGTTCATCCAAGAGTCTGCACCCTTCAAGGAACCCTGAAGTAAATTAGATGGAACACTCATTATCTAATAAAGTAACTTATGTTTCAAATTTGCATGAATATTGAACCTAGCCTGACCGCTGACATACCTTGTTGCCCTTCTTTGCTCCCCAGCCTCCAGAGTTGTAGGAGGAGCTGCTGCCTTGGGAACCTGCACTGTTCCATACACCACCACTCTCCTCATCCTCCTCCCAGCTGGAGTGACGTGAAGCACTGACTGAGCCCTCTCCTTCACCCCAACCTTCTTGCATAGACTTTGAACCTATAAAAATAAAATAATCCCTTTAAAATATTTAGAAGTATGCATACATTCAGGATCAGGTTTAATTCAAAACACATTCATTCATTCAAAGCACCATCATCACAAAAATTATCCAGACTCACCAGACTTCACTGGATTGGGGGAGGGGTCCCCCCAACCTGACGCCTTGACAGGGTCAGGGTCAGGGTCGACCCAACCAGCATCAGTAGGTTTACCCCAGGCTGCAGTACCGTTGTCCACACATGGGCTGGAAGGAGAGCCACTACCTCCCCATCCAGAAGAGGCTAAAAGATAAATAAAGGAAATACTTTAATAAATGCAGTTATATGGTATGCTACATAAAAGCAAAAGAAAGATCATATCTAATGTCACACTTCGTTTTTCAAAATGACTGTTTAATTTTCATCTTCTGCTGTACTGACAATCCATTTCATACCAAAAAGAACCCCCGTTAAAAGAAACAGCAGTGAATTCTCATTACAATAGACATAAAAAGTCTAAGTGACTTACCTATTCCAGGCCCCTTGCTTGATGAATGTGCAAGGGTCATGTCCCTATTCCCGAGGCTTGCTGGCATTCTTCCAGGTGGCTGCTGTTGCAGGGTTGGGGGCCCCTGCTGAGGGGACACTGATTGTGCCTGGCCAGATGGGGCGTTGTTCTTATCCCATAAGTTGACACATTTGGAGTTGTAGTTGCTGGGGTCACCCCAAGCAGATGTTCCATCATCAATCTCCATTTTCCTGCTGATGGACTGTGGGGAAGGCTCCTCCCAACCGCTGGGCTCTGAAGTGTCTCCAGAGCCACTAGAAAGTTGGGGTATAGGCCCTGAAGCCCAACCTGAACTTTGGCTCTGGGCTGAAGGACCTGCCGGTCTTCCCCAGCCCCCTTGCATGGCCCCCGTTTCCACCGACTGACACTGCTGAGGCTGTGATTGTTGTTGCTGCTGCTGCTGTGCCGGGCCTTTCTGTGAGGCCAGTTGGCTGTTTGGCATCTGTGACGAGTGCATCTTCCCACCCCAGGCTTGGTGAGATTTTCCACCCATGTCTCCACCCACCCACGCCCCTCTAGGAGCTCCCTCATCCCAATTACTCCATGTACCCACTTCTGAGTCCCCACTAGTACCTCCACCACCTTTCCCATCCCCCCAACCCCCACTGCATGGTTTGGGCTCATTATCTCCCCAGTCATTGCTACCTCCCGGTCCCCAATTGCCTGCATCCCCCCGTACACTTTCTTTCCATGCACCTGTTCTTTTCTCCTCCTGACTGTCTCCCCAGCCACCTCCTCCAGATGATGGAGTACCCTGTGTTTGGAAATCTCCCCACCCGCCTGATGATCTCCCTGCTCTACGTTCTCGCCACTCATGTCCCTCACTGTCCCAACCTTTTCCTGGGCCTTCTGATGAAGCAGTCCCTCCCCAACCCCCAGATGGCTTGCCCTGCCCACCAGCTGAATTAACTCCTCCACCTCCAGATTGTGAGACGCCAGGGTTTTGGATATTGACACCTGAGGGTGGATGGCCTCGGGCATGCAAAGAAGAACTGCTGTTGCTACTACTGTTGTCCCAACCTTCACCAGGTGAAATAGAGGGTGGTCCAAGGATGGAGTTTGAGTTCAAGTTGGCATTCAGAGTTGCACTTTGGAGCATAGGGGAGGAAGATGGATCAGTAGTCGTGGTGCCAGTAGAACCAGAGTATGGTTGGGCGTGGGCAGGTGCACTCATTGTAGATGAGGAGTTTGCCCCACTTGGTGCTGCTGCTCCGCCTCCTCCCTCCAAATCCCATGCCACATTCTGACGGATTTGTGTCTGACCCCAACCAGAGTTGGACAGTACTCTGGGGTCCAGGTCAGATCGGCTAAGCAGATTCTGTAAGGCCACTTCAGGGTTGGGAGGCTGATGAGTGCGGTGGCCATGGCGCTGATTGCCACTTCTGGAGTTTCCTCCGCCACTGGAGGATGAGGTACCTCCCCCACCTCTGCTACCCTGGCCTCCCCACTCACTCGAGTCCCCTACTCCTACATCCCCAACTCCTTTCTGATTGTCCCAAGCTCTTGTCATAGTTGAAGGTGTGGAGGAAGAAGTCGTCGGGTTGCCGACACTACCGCCGCTGCTGCTGCTATTACTGCTGGAGCCATTTTTCCCATCTGGATTGTTGACACCCCCAACCCCACTGGACGCCCCCCACTCCCCAACCAACATATGGTCCCCACCCCACGCTCCCTGAGATACCCCGGGGTTCTGACCACTACCTCCTGTTCCCCACGCACTTGCCCCTGTCAAATCTCCTCGATCCTCCTGGCTGGCAAAACCCCACGCCTTCCCACCTTCGGCAAACACGGAGCTCCCCCTGCTCCATCCTCCCAAGATTCAGTTCTTGAGGCACCCGTTTTGGAGTTTGCAGGGAAAGGCTGAGCTCTCCACAATGATGAGCTGGTGGAGGAGGAAGAGGAAGCAGAGCCGTCCCCTCCACCTGTGCTTCCACAGTCCATATCAGCCCCCTCTGCCACCCCTGTGTTTTTTGGTCCTGCTCCTGGTTCCAGTGCTGCGCCACCCCACTCTCCACTGGGTGGCTCTCTGTCTCTGGATTGCATTTGGTGAAGTTGGTGCTGATGAGAGGCTTGATTCACAGAAAGAGGGTTGCTGGCAGACAAGGATGAGCTTTGGAGGGAAGAGGAGCCACCCTCTGTTGCAACTGTCCCAGCCCCGTCCTGTACCAGGGCTGGCCAAGCAGAAGGATTGGCATTAGGGGTAAAATTGGCACCTGGAATCCCACAGCTGACACCAAGGGAGCTATCAGAGCTCCCTGGGAGAGGGGCAGCTTTGGATATGGGGGGCAATGAGCCTGCTGCTACTGCATTCCCCCCTATGAGTTCATGGGAGGATGAAGCCCAAACACTACCAGACTGCATACATTCATTGGGTGAACCAGAGGATGTGGGTGGGGAGGGGCTGCCGGAATTGACTCCTTTCCTCCCGTTCCCTCCTCCCACAACTTTAGCTTGCTGCTGGAGATGCCTCTCACCCCATGAGGCGCTGCAATTCGGAATCCCGCTACCGTCTGCACCTCCGGTACCTGCTGTATCCCCTGTCTTTGACCCATCCCCAGCAGCAATACTGGGCCATTCCTCCAGGTCTGACCGGTCCACTATCACCTTTTCCCTGCCCTGAGAGAGGGGTTGGCTGCCAGAGCTGGTCCCCCACATGGAATTTGCATAATTTGAATTAGAAGCAGCGATTGATGAGGAGGATGACGTATGGGGCAGTGAGGGAGCAGCTGGACCCAAAGGGCCCTGGCTTGGATCTGTGAACAAAATACCAAACTTTTCATGAACCTGCCAGACTCTTTACATAACACATAACCAACATGTAAATAAACCAAACTGGTATGATACAAACAGGGATAGTCCACCCCAAAAATTCTGTCATCAATTACTCACCCATGTGATTCCAAA
Source organism: Megalobrama amblycephala (assembly GCF_018812025.1). Classification (NCBI taxonomy): domain Eukaryota; kingdom Metazoa; phylum Chordata; class Actinopteri; order Cypriniformes; family Xenocyprididae; genus Megalobrama; species Megalobrama amblycephala. Next base: position 12,068,735 of record NC_063063.1, on the reverse strand, counting down.
CCTGCATGACTTCTGTGAAACAAAAAAAGATATTTTGAAGAACTGCATTTTCATGAATCTTCATTTTTGGGTGAACTATCCCTTAAAAGGTACTGTAAGTTACTTAAGTCATTTTGCTAACCAACATCCTCTCTCCAAAGACATTGTCCAAGACAATCCAGATCACGCAAAATTATTTGCAGACAGAGTGTTTCTGATAAGTATAAAGTTTAACTTTCTCTGCTATTCAAATTATTCACTTGATGATTCTTACCTGAGGCAGAAGCCACTGTTTCATTGGGGCTGTCTCCCCCGCTGTTGCCTCCCCCCAGCAGCATGGAGGACAGTGGTGGCTGGCCCCTCTTCAGTAGCACTTTATGGTCCTGCTGGCCACGGAATCGAGGGGGCACTTCACGGGGCATGTAGCGCTGAGAATTCTGTGTGCCGGGGGAGGGCTGTCCGTTAGCCACCGCCGGCCGCTTAGCATTGTTCCCACCCTGAGGGAGGGCGCCAGCAGCCGGGGTGGCAGCGGATGGGGTTGAAGAGGGGACGGGGCCAGGGCTGGGGGAAGTTGAGTTGGGGGTGGCAGGAGACTGTGCAGATGGAGGCTTGGTCAATTCTGGCACTGTGTAGTGGAAAATTTAGGAGCAAATGAGAGCAGAACTGCAGAAAAGCTACATTAAGATAAAGGAAAGAATAAATAGATTTTACTCATTAACATGGTGACACACTTTTTAATTTCATATGTTTGTTTGTCAGCACAATGACACATTGTCTCTGTAACTTTTAGGATATCAGCACAGTACAAACAAGAAAGATAAAAAAAAAATAGCATTAAAAATGCCAAACTATCTTAGATAGTTTAGTTTTCTATCATGCAACATATTAGTCAAGGGCTTGATCTCCATCATTTATAATTTAACAACAGGTCAGGCATCTTCTTTAGATGAAATTAGGAGGACATGGGAGGAAGATCTTGGCAGACGACTCTTGGATGACACGTGTGTGTGCGGCACTCACTTATTCAGTTCAAAGTAGTGCATAGAGCTCATATGTCAAAAGTTAATTTAGCTCAAATTTTCTCTGGTACTAATCCCATGTGCAACAGATATCAATGTGCTGAGGGTTCACTAGTTTTCAGTGGGTCTCCAGCACAGGTTAGTGCCAGATTCCCTGGTGGCAATACTTGGAGTCATGGTTATCAACATCAAAGTCCTTGTTTTATCTTCCTTGTTAGCACACAGAACAACACTACTAAAGTTGGCTCCACCCACTCTCACCCAGTGGATCAGAGATATAATGTCATGTCTTTGCCCTGAAAAGATCAGGTAATCATTAAGATGATCAAAAAAAAAAAAAAAAAAAAAAAAACAATTCCTTAGGATCTGGCATCCCTTCATTGATTATTTTGATCATTCTAAATAATGCCCGATTATTGGCTGTATTTCTCTCTATTAAGCCCAAAATGGATGCCAAACCAGTGGGGTTTTTTAATGTATTTCATTTACTTTTTTTTCTTTTTACCTTGAGTGTGTGCACATATACTTGTGTATGTAGGTGAGTGTTTATGTGTAGGCATGCATGTATATGCTACTTATCAATTTTCAACTCTTATAGAAATCAATGGTCAAAATATATGTAACCCCATGGATTTGTTGGTGAGGGTCAGGGGATTGTTGAATCTGATTTCTATTGAAAAAAAAAAAAAACTAATAATAAAAAAACATTGAGAAAAATGCAAAAAACTCACTTTAAAAGAGAACAGAATGTAGTTACCTTTATTTTTTTGCTCTGCAACCTGAAACAAGAAAAGAAAAAAAGTCACTATAGATGACAATGGACATTTATATTACTCAAAGTATAGAACCATTTTTGCTGGGCTGATGCTTGAAATTTATCTATTCATAGATTTGTGCCAAGCAGATCTTCATCACATATGATGCTGTTGAATGACTGATTCTATTTGGCTGCTGATTTTTTTTCTGTAAACATTTTAGCTATTGCAAAGAGCATGAGGCCTATTCGCACTAAGGATGATAACTATAACAATAACTATGAAGTTTTAATGATTTTAACTCATTTAATTCTATGAGTATAGTTAAATTCACACTACAGCTATAACGATAACGACACATAGGAATGATATTGTTGGAATAACTTTCAGAGCGATTTTTTTTCCAGCTGATGAATTATAAAAATGACACCCAATATTAGAAAGCTTGAACATTTAAAGCTGCAGATGCCATTATTGCAGCGCATGCTTAGAATAAACCAGAGCATATGACACTCCGCTCAATCGCTCACAGCCCCAGCCCCTTTCATACAGTTCGGAAAAGCTAGAGGAAATTACACGCGCGCATATTGCGTGGACAACATAAATGATGTTGCAACATCATTTATGTTGCTTGGGGTGCTGTGGGCTTATATTTTATAAATATGAAACCACTGACAGAAGTCTGCTTTCAATTTCCACAGGCACTTTGTGAAGTGCGCTTGCGCAAGTGGCTGTGTGCGACTCCGTTTAAGTGTTTAAATGTAGCCTACTTGCATCTCAAAATGCTTTTATGATGCAAAATTAAAGTAAACAGAGTCAGTTAGGTGTCTTAAGGGATTAAGACACCTAAGCGCTGCAAAGGTATTTCAAATTTTTTACCCATAAGCAAAAAATGAAAGAACTTTGCTGTTATAGTATTTCACAAAATGAATCTTTGCTAACTCAGTTCCTCCACACTCCCTTTCAATTACTTCTTCGTTCTTAACTTTGATGTTTACTGTGCATATGGGCTATGTATAATAATGTTGAGCGATATGCACCATAGTCAAAACGTCAGCCTGTGAGATCACCAATGCACAATATCATCGCACACGCGGGGGTGCAATAGTTCACTTATTTGATCATTAATTTACTTGTTTATTCAGGCTACTTGTTTATTTACTCATTTAATTATTTACTTTGTTTTATTATCTCGGGAAAATAATCTTCTCTATCATTTTGCAAGCAAAGATTTGCAAAGAAGTTGATGAAGAAAATGTCATGTCGCATAGAAATATTTCACTCAAAAGGCAATCCCCTGGATATCATACATGCAATTTGCAAACTTTGCACAAGAGTTATGCTGGTGAAGAAGTCTCAAACCACAGTCAATTATACACAGAAAGTGAAAGTAAAAAGCGACCAAGCTTTTGGCGTCTGACACTGCACAGCGCATTAATTCACTCAGTCATGATGAGAGTTGAATCTACCTCAGATCTGATAATGATTTATATGCTTAAAATTTCTCTTGTGGACCATACATTAATGATATTTAAAAAAAAAAGGAGAATTTTTTTTAAGGGTGAGTTCACACCTGTAGTTCGGTTCATTTGGTTAATTTGGTCCGGACCAAAAAAGAAGAAGAAGAAAAAAAAAAAAAAAAAATTTAGTCCTGGTCAGATTAGCGTTCAGATTGGCAATTTTATCACCGTGTTTCAACCGTGGAAAGATGTCAATAAAACAGCTTATAAACAATGTCACGTAACATCACATTTACCTCAAAAAAACATTCAGTGACCATAAATTCATTAGCTAGAAAAGTGAACTCTAGAAAGCAGCATTCTGATAAATATAGCTATGCACTGTTACATATTCATTATAATGTTCTTCAATATTTAATGCATGTTTGAATAAATCAGTTATGACAGTCACGATTTAAATGTTTATATTTAAAAAAAAACAAATTGGAGTAGAAATATGATTATATAATTCTAAATTAAAATCACAATTGAGTGTAATTTAAGTGTTTGTATATAAATAAGTTAATTTTAACCTTCAATATTATAGTAAAGTAGTACCAACTGACTGTCCCATGTGTAGTTTACAGCATTAGGCTACGTCCACACAAAGCCGGAGCTTACCCTAAACCGATCTTTTTTTCCTCGTCTCAAAATATCTGCGTCCACACGAAACCACTAAAACAACTCAAAATGATGTAGTGTATGATGTATGATGTAGTATACATGCCAGACCATTATGTGGCGCTGTAATTCTGTCACAGAAATGCACTTAAAGCAGCGAAGAAGACTTGGAGCATGCGCATAAACCTTAGAAATAACACTTTATTTTGGCTCAGTAGCTTGCTGTTGTTGGTGCTGTTTTGTGCTGTTAGCGGCGTCTGACTATGGTCGACACGTGGGATGACGACATCATCGTTTCAGAAAATATACGGACTGCCCCGTCCACACGAAAACGCAAAGATGGCGTTTTCAAATTTATCCACTCTGGGACCCGGTTTAAAAAAAAAAATAGCGGTTTCACCTTTCGAAAACGCCGGATCCGTGTGGACGAAACGCCCATCCGATAAAAAATTTGTGCGTATTCACAGAAACGCGTCTCCGTGTGGACGGGGCCTTAGTTGAGAGATTTTTTCCCTCTAAAAAATGTGCCATGTACAGTAACTGATATACTACATCCAAAATAATCGATATCGAATCAAATTCATAATCGAAATCAAATTGCAAGCATGTGAATAGAAATCGAATCGAATCGTGAAAATTGTGTCAATACCTAGCCATATTGTATACAATGACTTGCGAATTGATAGCTGTCATTCAGTTATGGCAATGGGAGCGCGGTGCACACAGTGGACCAATCACAAAGGATTGGGCCATCTGACCAATCAGAGCAGTGTTAAGCTCACGGAAAGTAGGGGTTTAGAGAGACTGATTCTTTGAACTGCTTCAAACAAATAGTTTATAAACATTATAAACAATAGTAATAAACACTGAGAACTGAGGTGAAATTAAATGTATACTATGAGAAAATGAAAGTGTTTTTTGATCTTGCATGCATGTAAACCTGTTGTAGGAGACTCCCAAAACAATATTAGGAACCTTAAAAAAAATGCATAATAGGGGCACTTTAATAATTTGTAATTGTATTGTTAATTGTTTTATTAGTGTCATTAAAATGTTTTGTTAATGTGCTATGGAAACAAAACAAAATAATGCTGTCTTCGCCTTGGTTTAAACAACAACTGTATAAGGAAGGATGCATCTCTTTTATAACAAGCACTCTTGACAATTTGTGAATCAGGGCTCTACAGGTAACATTTTTCTTTAGGAGCACTTGTGGTCCTAATAAAAAACATTTAGGAGTCAAAAATTTAGGAACACTTTCTGATCAATAACAGACACTAACTTTTCTATTACCGGGCGATATTTGCCCTTTAAATTAATTTCCACAGGCATTTTTAGCATTATAAGAGCAATTTTTTTTTCTAATCTTATTAAATGTATGCATCATATTTCATCAATTTCTTAAATTAAAATAGAAAAATTGTTTTTGAATGTTAAATAATAAATTCAGTTAGAACAATAAGACATGATCAGGCGGTTAGCAATCAAAACAAATCATAAAAAATCTTTGCACTGTAGAGGTGGCACAGAAGCTCCATCTGAAGTGTTTTTTTTTTTAGACACATTTACATAGACTGCTTAATGCAGCTCATTGGTAAATGATGTTATACAAATGTTTTTAAATATAATTATTTTGAATTTAGAAATATGTAAAATATTCACATTTAAAAGTTTGATATTTTAAGTAAAAATAGTAAATGTAAAGTGTTAAAGGTGCCCTAGAATTAAAAATTGAATTTATATTGGCATAGTTGAATAACAAGAGTTCAGTACATGGAAAAGACATACAGTGAGTTTCAAACTCCATTGTTTCCTCCTTCTTATATAAATCTCATTTGTTTAAAAGACCTCTGGAAAACAGGCGAATCTCAACATAACACCGACTGTTACGTAACAGTCGGGGTGTACGCCCCCAATATTTGCATATGCCAGCTCATGACTGAGGCATAACACAAGGGCAGTTAGTATTACACAAGGGCAGAACGTCTGGATGTGCACAGCTGAATAATCAGACTAGGTAAGCAAGCAAGGAAAACAGCGAAAAATGGCAGATGGAGCAATAATAACTGACATGATCCATGATAACATGATATTTTTAGTGATATTTGTAAACTGTCTTTCTAAATGTTTCGTTAGCATGCTGCTAATGTACTGTTAAATGTGGTTAAAGTTACCATCGTTTCTTACTGTATTCACGGAGACAAGAGCCGTCGCTATTTTCATTTTTAAACACTTTCAGTCTGTATAATGCATAAACACAACTTCATTCTTTATAAATCTCTCCAACAGTGTGTAATGTTAGCCAGTTAGCCACAGAGCATAGCCTCAAACTCATTCAATATCAAATGTAAACACGCAAATAAATACAATACTCACACAATCCGACACATGCATTCAGTATGCATGACGAACACTTTGTAAAGATCCATTTTGAGGGTTATATTAGCTGTGTGAACTTTGTTTATGCTGTGATAGAGTCGAGAGCTCGGGAGGGGGCGGAGAGCGTGCGATTTAAAGGGGCCGCAACCTGAAATCGGCTCGTTTGTAATTATGCCCCAAAACAGGCAGTTAAAAAAAATTATTTAACAAAATCTATGGGGTATTTTGAGCTGAAACTTCACAGACACATTCAGGGGACACCTTAGACTTATATTACATCTTGTAAAAAAATGTTCGATGGCACCTTTAATATGAAAATAAATGTATTACAAATACGGACAGTAGGTGGCAGTAAATCTTAATGTGCAAGTCATTCATTCAGTCGTTCAAATCGCAGATTCATTCAGGAATCACATTGGAGATGCGCAACAGTTCTGCTGTGGCTTTGTTTGAAACTGTTTTCACAAAATAGAGCAAAAACAGACATTATTGTGTCACTTAATATCAACTTGTTTATTGGACTTCAATAAGATCAGTAAGTATTATATTTTCAATCATGCCAATACTCGGAGAAACAGGAGTATACTCATGTAATATTACTTAAAGGAGCCCTAGATTATGTTTTTAAAAGATGTAATATAAGTCTAAGGTGTCCCCTGAATGTGTCTGTGAAGTTTCAGCTCAAAATACCCCATTGATTTTTTTTTAATTAATTTTTTTAACTGCCTATTTTGGGGCATCATTATAAACGCGCCGATTTTATGCTGCGGCCCCTTTAAATCCCGTGCTCTCCGCCCACAGAGCTCGCGCTTGCCTTAAACAGTGCCTTAAAGTTTACACAGCTAATATAACCCTCAAAATGGATCTTTACAAAGTGTTCGTCATGCATGCGGCATGCATGCGTCGGATTATGTGAGTATTGTATACTGTTATATTGTTTACATTTGATTCTGAATGAGTTTGAGGCTGTGCTCCGTGGCTAACGGCTAATGCTACACTGTTGGAGAGCTTTATAAAGAATGAAGTTGTGTTTATGCATTATACAGACTGCAAGTGTTTAAAAATGAAAATAGCGACCGCTCTCTTGTCTCCGTGAATACAGTAATAACCGATGGTAACTTTAACCACATTTAACAGTACATTAGCAACATGCTAACGAAACATTTAGAAAGACAGTTTACAAATATCACTAAAAATATCATGTTATCATGGATCATGTCAATTATTATTGCTCCATCTGCCATTTTTCGCTATTGTTCTTGCTTGCTTACCTAGTCTGATGATTTGGTTGTGCACATCCAGACGTTAATACTGGCTGCCCTTGTCTAATGCCTTTTATAATGTTGGAAACGTGGGCTGGCATATGCAAATATTGGGGACGTACACCCAGACTGTTACGTAACAGTCGGTGTTATGTTGAGATTTGCCTGTTCTTCGGAGGTCTTTTAAACAAATGAGATTTATATAAGGAGGAGGAAACAATGGAGTTTGAGACTCACTGTATGTCATTTCCATGTACTGAACTCTTGTTATTTAACTATGCCAAGATAAATTCAATTTTTCATTCAAGGGCACCTTTAAATTATTAGGCTTGCTGAGATCGACTGTGTTACTGGTGTTCAGCCGCAACACCGTTTATATCACTTGCCCACCGTGACCGCGGCACCGCCCCCACCGTCGTTTTGATTTTTTATAGTAATAAAAAAAATTTGTTTAGTTAGAGAACAGATACAGTTAAAAACTGAACTTGTCTGCTTAATTCAGTGAGAGCTGAACGAGAGTCGCAGCAGAGTCAGACCATCACCTCACTTCTCTGAATGACGATGGATGAAGATTTGGTTGCAAAGCGAAATGTAAAAGCATATTTAAGCGAGTTTGTCATTGTACAGTTTTTTTGTTGTGTTTTTTCATTAAGAATAATACTAAACCCACAAACCATTCAAGCAATTGCAGCCTCCGAGTTGCCGCAACTTTAAAAGCGAAAGTAAAATGTTTTAATTTTTGGTGGTATTTTTGCCCTCAAGCCCCCGTTAATTTCCGACATTGCTTATGATAATCCAAATGTATTTCCAGTTAATTTGGCTGAAACATCAGCAGCATGAGATGGTCTCGTTTCACCTTGTAATCAATCTTTGAAGTGTAGATCATCGCACGTCTTTTGCACTTGCTCTGCTGACTTAAGCAGCGTCTGTGAATGAAGGCATGAAAAGCAGCCGATTGCCGTGCGAAACATAACTCTTGTTCAGTGTAGATGCATTTTAGGAGGTGCACGTTTTGTTCCGATTGTCTTATAGTTCTATTCATGAGAATCGATCGTGCACCAGTGCGCCTAAATATTTTTTCACACTCGCACACAGTTATTTTTAGGTGCAAAAGCGAGCGAAATACTCGCACTGTGCACTGTAAGCCCTGGAATAGATCACCCTGCAGTTCAATTTTGATGTGGGATGTAGTTTTTGTAGTCTGTTTTAAAAATATTTTCATTGAGGAGTCCTCAATCCTCAAAGCGCGTGTCAGAAGTATGTAGCGAGGTTATGAAATTACAGGAGGCAAATCAATTATGGGTCCTAATATTAATTTGATTATAAAAATTTAATACATTAATGGAAAAACAAGCCAAACGAGTCTTGATATTGCTCTGGGTTGAGCGAGCGGAACTGATCGGACACAGTGGAATCTTCAAAAAGGTGCTCTCCGCTTCGGAGGAAATATTATATTATTATTATTATTATTACTATTATTATATTATTCCAGGGCTCCGCTCACATGCTCTGGAATAAACAGAACATTGTCATCTATTGGTGTGAATGTTAATATAGTTATTGTTATCTTTATAATCATCATTCTTGGAGTGAATGGCCCTTTACAGCCTCCCACAGCAAAATAACAAGAAAAACAATGTAAATAAATTACAGAAAAATAGAAAAAGATGACAATGTAATTTTTTTCCCACTATTACTTTTACTCTCTCTCCCTCTGACCCACACATAAAAAGAAAAACTTGTTAATCCAATAACTGCTCAGTACAAGCCTACATCACAAGTTCTAAATTGACGCTTTGACAAACTAGTAATGGAGGCTTGGATGACTTTCAGTCTATTAAAGCTACAGTAAACGATTTCTGAGAAACGCTGTTAATATTTGAAATCACCAAAACAAACACGCCCCAACCCAAAAGGATCACAGCCCTATCTTGATAGCTCGATAGATTCACAAACATGCTATGCAACACAGGCACCTCCCCCCTATTGAGCGGACACGCCCCTTACTGCTGATTGGCTACAGTTGTGTTTCGGCGCTCAGTCCAATCCACTTTTAACAGTATTTCTCAGAAATTGCTTACTGCACCTTTAACAAGATGCTGAAATCAGTGGTGTAAGAAAGTACTACACACAAGCTAAAAATTTACTCTGGAACACCGAATTATTGAACAATAATGCACACCTGCATAGTGGCCGAATGCATTACCACCACGAGGAGTGCGTTAATTTACTATTATTTAACAATCCAAAATAATGAATTCATACATAATATAACAATTACCTTCTGTGAGGTTTCCCGTTTCCTTTTATCTTCCTTTTTCCTTTTCTTGTCTTCCATGAACTGCTGCTCCCTTTCCTGATGCTCCTTTCTACAAAAGACATGGAACTCATCATACTGTTTAAAACGATATTGGTCAAAACAAACATGTCCGTCTATAAAACCTTCTCAAGGATATATAGGCCTAGACCTTTTCTGTCTAATCCAGAGTACCTAGTACCAAGGATCTGGAAAATGTACAGTTTTGTTAAGTATCTCCTTCAACAAATTTAGGCACTAAGAGGTGCTGCCTTCTTACCAAACCCAAATGCATAACAGCGGCACCAAACACATGATCATATCATCACAAATCACTGAATACGTAACTACAAAGGAATGCTGGTTTTAGGGTCAACCTGAGTTTGCATGTGTCATGCAATAAATCGGATTCCCATTAAAATCATACTGAAATCGTGGTAATGGGAGAAACTATTGCTGCTATCGGTCTGCGAGCCTGCAGTTGGCAGGCAGGGCATTTTCGGACCGGCGCTCCGTTCACCCACCCGCCCATTTCCCTCCGGTGCAATATACGATTTTAAATACATTCCATACGTCAGCTATCCGAACGATTCGTGCAAAATCAACCGTTTTAACGGTAATAACTGAAATATCCAGTTAACTCGTAAGCTCTAGTGGTCCTGACAAATCTTGTTACCGAGTTAGCTAGTTTGTTAGCAGGAGACACTGACAAACACTACACGTAAATCAGGTAATTTCGTTAAATTCCCCCTGAAGCCGCCGATTAACTGCATACGGAACACAACAAATATCAAAAGGGTAAGCAACCGTCAAAACAAGACATGCATAAATATGCATTTGGTCAAATATGGGGAGTAACAGCAATAGACTATGAGTCGGTATACATTGCCCAGCAAAACCATAGAGCCAACTCATGCGTGTTTTTATTTAATGCAAAATTATTGTCCATATTAATTAGTACAGTACTAAATAAAAACCAGTATGTTTTTACGATCGACCAGCGGAAAGCTAAAGTTGCAAACAAGCAGATGCTAACTAGCTTGCTGGCTGGCTAATTTAACTAGCAATCGAGCTAGTGGCTAACAGATGTCGACGAGGAAAAACTATATTACACATAAATGCTTTCACACCACTGCGGTTTTACGAATGCATATTAATGTCATTCGTAGCAAATAACATTTTATATAAATAGCTCTTTAAAACAAAGCACTTACCTCAGGAATTACATGCACCGCAGCTAGTCTTCTAGCTACAGCTAAAGTGCTTAAGTGCGAATTTCTGGGTTTTGAGGCAACGTGAAATACAACACTCCATCAAAATCTAAAAGCTAGTAATGAAAACACTCCTTCTATAGTTTTTAAATATGAAATACGATAATGTAAACGAAAGAGGCGAAATCTGTGTTTAAAGCGCTGTAAAGTCAGTTGGTTGACGGTCGGCCATTTTACTGCTCGGTGTGAATGTGTGTGTCTGGACAGGTCTGACGGAAGGGGGGCAGCCGAGGGAGATTTTTGACCTTCAATATTAAAAGTCCAATAACTCTTTATTTGGCCGTTTTTGTAATAAAAAAAAAAGTACTATTTATTGTGGAATGTTTTTGGAATGGTTGTTCATTGTACATACGGTTACAATATTGTTTCTCTTTCAACATCAGTTAAATGGCTACCTTAGTCTATCCTATCTAAATTTCACATCAAGAAAATGGAAATATAGATAATGTTTTATTTAGTACAGGTGTTTTCTTTTTCGTATAAACATACATTTTCATAAAATACAGTGAAAATTATAAAGACGACATGTTTGACTTTTATGTTGTCATTGTAAGAGCTTTTATCTAGACAAAAAAAAAAATCCTCTTTTAATCATTTTTTCTACCTTCTGTTAAATGTAGCCTATAAAATTGTCCATAGAATACAATTGTTAGTGATTTCCAATTTCTTTTTTATTTTTAGAAAGCAGAATGAAAGAAAAATAATGTCAAAATCAGTAATGTTAACTTTTTACAATTTGTTCCTCCGATATTTTTCACTGAATTTTAATGCTCTTGAGGTCCTTAGGGATCCCCGGATCCAACTTTGAAAGCTCCTGTCTTAGTATCGTCTCCAGTGTAAACTTATTTAAAAATATGTATGTATAAATGTCATCTCACAAATGACCTGCCTTAATAGCCTACAAAAGTAGCCTAAATCATTTTAAAACTAGAGTATTATTAATGAAAAATAAAACATCTTTGTTTTACTGCACACCAATTTTTGGTTCATGATTAGTAATGTTTCCATCGGCGTAGATTTACCACATTATATTTGATTGTTTATTACTCATAGTGTTAAGAATGTCTAACCACATGCTTATTCCTGACTCAGAAAAACATGGCCTCACGAAGAAAAGGCGAGAAGAGAAAGACAGAGGAGGTTACTGAAACAAAGGAGCTACAACATTCTGATGCAGAACCATCAGATGGCAGCAGCAGAGAGGAAGAAATAGCACAGAAATTGAAGAAAAAGGCAAAGAAAAAATACATAGGCGCACATGTCTCAATATCAGGTGAGCAAAGATGATTTAAGATGGATTTAAAGATCCAGTGTTTGTGCTGTGTGCATATTAATTTTACAAAAATTCTTAAGGAGGAATATGGAAAGCAGTTGAATCAAGTGTGGCCATAGGAGGTCATGCTTTTGCCCTTTTCTTGGGCTCCCAGCGCTCCTGGACCAGACCAGCACTTGATCCAGCTGCTGCAGTTAAATTTCAAAAAGCCTGTGCTCAACATGGCTTCGATCCGATACACATCCTGCCACATGGATCCTATTTGATGAACTGCGGTTCCCCCAAAGAAGGTTTGTGTGCTGACTGTTCCTGCTCTGGTTGTGTGCATCCATCAAATACTGATTATTTAAAGATGAAGCCATGCGGTTGGCATATTTTAGTTGATTTAGTAAATATCTAGTCAATAATTAATACTCTAGGCTGCATATGTTTTGTATAGCCTATAAGACAGTTTGTCAAATGACTCTGCATGTTGTAATCCAGATGTGTTCAGTAAGAGCCAGTCTATGCTTGTGGATGAACTGAGTCGCTGCAGTACACTGGGCCTCAGCCAGTTTAACTTTCACCCTGGAGCTGCTATAGACTCCAGCCCTGAGAAATGCATGGAGAAAATTGCCCAAGCTATTAACCACGCACACCAGCAAACCCCTGCCGTCATTACAGGTCAACTATACAACCCTGATGATTGCTACAAAATGTGCAACTGTGTTTACGCTTTCTGGTGAATTTAGCTTTTTCTCTTTCTTTTCTCTCAATAGTGCTTGAAAACATGAGCGGTCAGGGCAGCACTGTAGGTGGGCAGTTCAGTGAACTGAGAAGCATAATAGACCGGGTGCGTGATAAGACACGTGTTGGGGTGTGTCTGGACACTTGCCATGCTTTTGCAGCAGGTACGTGTGAAGTCCCATAGATATTAACACAAATTATTTGGGAAAAGATGTCGTTGGAACAAAGATCAAAAGTATGGGCTTACATGACAAACCTTCATTTAAACTTTAAAATAGCTCTGCTGTTTAAATATATTTAAAGTATTTGACATGATACTCTTCTGTTTAGGCTATGACATTTCACCACCTGGAGGAGTGAAGAATATGCTTGATGAATTTGACAGTGTGGTTGGGTTGCATTATTTGAGAGCCGTTCATTTAAATGACTCTAAAGGTATGCAGCATTCATTTGGTCTTATCAATATAGCGTGCTACAGGGATGATGTGTTTTTGTTGGCCAAAACCCAAAAACGAGTTAGTATTAGTCAGTAGGGTTTTGGTTAAATGACTGAAATGAAGTGGTGAACACAAGTTCAAGATATTTTGACATAAAATACATCAGTAATACCCCCTTGACATTTAATGCATTAAAACATGTTTTATTATCATTAAAAAAAAGAGACATTTTAAATTTTAAATTTAAATTTTAAACTTTTAAATTTCAAATTTTTCTAATGGATTTAATTCAATTAATTTGAAACTTAGAATATCATCAAAAAGTTGATTTATTTTACTAATTCCATTCAAAAAGTGAAACTTAATAATAATAATAATAAACTTTATTTTATATAGCGCCTTTAAAAGGATATTCTCAAAGTGCTTTACACATAGTACAAAGTTAAAAAACAGTCAATACAAAATAAGAAGAGAAATAAAAATACAGATTACATATAAGCCAGTCTAAAGAAATAAGTTTTAAGAGAAACTTTAAAAACACTAAGAGAGTTTGCATGTCTAATATCACAGGGGAGAGAGTTCCAGAGTTTTGGAGCAAAGGAAGAGAAAGCCCTGTCACCCATAGAGCGCATGCGAGTAGTGGGAACGGTCAGTATATTATATTCATTCATTACACACAGACTGATATATTTCAAATGTTTATTTCTCTTAATTTTGATAATTATAACTGACAACTTAGGAAAATCCCAAATTCAGTATCTCAGAAAATTAGAATATTACTTAAGACCAATACAAAGAAAGGATTTTTAGAAATCTTGGCCAACTGAAAAGTATGAACATAAAAAGTATGAGCATGTACAGCACTCAATACTTAGTTGGGGCTCCTTTTGCCTGAATTATTTCAGCAATGTGGCGTGGCATGGAGTCGATCAGTCTGTGGCACTGCTCAGGTGTTATGAGAGCCCAGGTTGCTCTGATAGTGGCCTTCAGCTCTTCTGCATTGTTGGGTCTGGCATATTGCATCTTCCTCTTCACAATACCCCATAGATTTTCTATGGGGTTAAGGTCAGGCGAGTTTGCTGGCCAATTAAAAACAGGGATACCATGGTCCTTAAACCAGGTACTGGTAGCTTTGGCACTGTGTGCAGGTGCCAAGTCCTGTTGGAAAATGAAATCTGCATCTCCATAAAGTTGGTCAGCAGCAGGAAGCTTAAAGTGCTCTAAAACTTCCTGGTATACGGCTGCGTTGACATTGGACCTCAGAAAACACAGTGGACCAACACCAGCAGATGACATGGCACCCCAAACCATCAGTGACTGTGGAAACTTTACACTGGACCTCAAGCAATGGGGATTGTGTGCCTCTCCTCTCTTCCTCCAGACTCTGGGACCCTGATTTCCAAAGGAAATGCAAAATTTACTTTCATCAGAGAACATAACTTTGGACCACTCAGCAGCAGTCCAGTCCTTTTTGTCTTTAGCCCAGGCGAGACGCTTCTGACGCTGTCTGTTGTTCAAGAGTGGCTTGACACAAGGAATGCGACAGCTGAAACCCATGTCTTGCATATGTGCGTAGTGGTTCTTGAAGCACTGACTCCAGCTGCAGTCCACTCTTTGTGAATCTCCCCCACATTTTTGAATGGGTTTTGTTTCACAATCCTCTCCAGGGTGCTGTTATCCCTATTGCTTGTACACTTTTTTCTACAACATCTTTTCCTTCCCTTCGTCTCTCTATTAATGTGCTTGGGCACAGAGCTCTGTGAACAGCCAGCCTCTTTTGCAATGACCTTTTGTGTCTTGCCCTCCTTGTGCAAGGTGTCAGTGGTCGTCTTTTGGACAACTGTCAAGTCAGCAGTCTTCCCCATGATTGTGTAGCCTACAGAACTAGACTGAGAGACCATTTAAAGGCCTTTGCAGGTGTTTTGAGTTAATTAGCTGATTAGACTGTGGCACCAGGTGTCTTCAATATTGAACCTTTTCACAATATTCTAATTTTCTGAGATACTGAATTTGGGATTTTCCTTAGTTGTCAGTTATAATCATCAAAATTAAAAGAAATAAACATTTGAAATATATCAGACTGTGTGTAATGAATGAATATAATATACAAGTTTCACTTTTTGAACGGAATGAAAGAAATCAACTTTTTGATGATATTCTAATTATATGACCAGCACCTGTATATACACACAACAAAAACAGCATAATTTCAAGTGTAATTTCTTTTTAGGGTCAAAAAAGACCCGAACACACCCAATTTTTTTTTTCAATGTCTTGTCTTGAAAAAGAGGGTTACCAACAAGTGGCTAAATGGGACTATAGATAATGTCAGGGAACTCACTAGTCCGCTTTTACAGCCTCATTGTGTTTATAATCACACTCTTGCAAATGATCCTAATTCAGACTTTCAGGGAAAATGTTTTTTTAAATAAAGAGTGAAAGAGTTGTCAGAAGCTTAGCGATGGTGACTTTAAAGTCAGGTGACTGTGATGTAGTTTATTTATAGCCTATGTCTAACTTTTTACATCTCATATGTATTTAGGCTTCAAAATTCATAAAAGTTGTGTTAATTTGTGAAGATTATTATTATGAACAAAACGTGTAAGAATCAAAAACCTTTCTTGGTCACAGAGCTTATTTTATGCAATAATCCAAAAGCCAGTGGAAAAACGCTATAGGATTTTTGTAGAGAGAACCAGGGCGAAACTAACTTCTGGGTTGGCCAACAAAAATAAGTCATCACTGCAGCACTCTACTGTTGTAATTGGCTGTACAATGACTCAATTTATATGCACAACAATGAATGTATGACAAGTTTAGCCAAAATATACCATATTAAGTAGCATTGTTACTTCTTTTGAGATTGTGTAATAATTTTTCTTTAAAAGGAACATTAGGCAGCAATCTGGACCGCCATGAAGACATTGGACGTGGCCAAATCGGTATTACTGCTTTCCGAGAAATTGTGAATGAGCCTCGACTGGATAATATCCCTCTGATTTTGGAAACACCCGGTCGGTAAGTTTCAGGTTGGAAAAACAAAATTTGGTGCAAATTAAAGGAACCGACAACATTGACTTTAACTGCATCCTCTCTTTCTAGCCCAGGCTTTGAGTATGCTGAACAGATAGAGCTCCTTTACTCCCTTTGTGAAAAAAGGGTGAAGAATTAGACATATGCTGGGTGCCAGCTTCCTAGGCGGATATATTATTGCTGAAGTATAATAAACTACATATGTAAGCCTGCATCTTATTAACTGAGCATTTAATGAGATTTCTGTTTGATTCTTTCTGTTTCCTTATTACTGTTCATGTTTCTAATAGAAATACTGTTGTTTTTGGTCACTGAATATGTTTTTTTTTTTTTTTTTAAATAAATAAGTTGAATTTTAATTTAGTCTTCATATCAGTATTTTGAACAGTTCATAAGACTCTAATTATGGAGTTATAAACATTTTGACCATAAGAGGGAGCCAGGAACCAGGATTTGGACTCATACATCAGGAGGGGCAACTGTAATCTTATGCATTGCACTCTTGTCTTTTCAACAGTGTTTTCATGGTAATTTATGTGTTTTTGTCATTTTATTAGCTTTTTTATTTTATTTTATTTTTATCTTATTTTTATTTTAGTTAACAATGACGATAATAACCCTTCTCTTCAAAGCTGTAAATATTTAGCTTTTTCTCCGCCATATATTTCTTGTCAGTTAGAGTTGAAGAGAACTATGTTAATTTGTTGACTATCTTCACACATCACCCCAGGCTCAAGTCCCACCTCAGGTGCAGCTGCTCGCACAGAGGGCGCAACTCTACACTTCCACAGCCCACTATTAGCTGGACCACACAAGAATGCCATGCAGTCTTGCAAAAACACATCTTCAGTAAGGCTGCCATCTGTAAGCACTATCTGTAGAAACCTATAGAAGTGGTTTTAGACTTTTAAAGTAGCAGTAGGAAGGATGTTTCAGAGTGTAAATTTATACAGGAAGACAAAAGTGCATGCACTGGAATCTGCTACTCTTTGCTAACCAACAGGAAATATCAGTCAGGGAGTTAATAAACCACAGGACGAACCAGAGGTTTCGAAACTTAACCATAAGACAGTATATGAATGAATAGGCCCTGAAAATTTTTTTTTGTTGGATTTACATGATTTAATTTTGTACATCGGTCCCACGTGAATCAATTAAGTTAAGCAAACATAATTTGTTCATGTAACTTCAACATCATGGAATGAAGTCATTTTAAGTGACCCAATTAAGTAGACTCAAAGTGAATTTTAGATGGCTCCCTGACATGATTCAGGCATTCAATTTCATATATTTATTCATCCAATTAAATTCCATATATTTTAATGTCACAGAACTAAATTATAAGACTGTACTAGCTAGTTAACAAACTTTTAGCTAGCAATAGCACACATTAGTATCTTAAATGCTCCTTTAGAAGAAATTAGTTGTATAAGCTCACAGCCTAGGCAAATGCTCCACTCTTCTCTAACCCATTCCAACATAATTGTAAGACTCTCTCTTTTCTCATCTTGCTCAAAAAATACATAAAATAACACTTAATTTCAACATTTACTCTCTCTTGATTTAGCCATATGCAAAGCATGCTGGGAACTAACAAGCCCCGCCCAGTTTCAGTTAATGCAATACAAATCATTCATGTAATCCCAACTCAAACGGAATAAGTAAACTTCAATTTTATATATATTTAAGTGCATTGAACACAATCAAATTAAGTTAGGACAAAATGTTGCTTTAGCTCAATTTCTTTAAAGGTGCAGTATGTAATAATTCTGTATGCAAGAGGTCGCTAGAAGACTATTCAAAACAAAGGCGTGGCTTGATGACACCAAGTTTGAGAGCGGAATCTTGGGACATGTGGTCTTCACCTCAACGGACGGTGCAAAAGGATAGGGATAGGACTCGGAAAGAAATCATGTTCATGGATGCGATTATTAACGTTACTGTAGTATGAAGCAAAGCAGGACCGAGTGTTGTGGGAGCTGAACGAGGCCGCTGGAGCGATTGCGCGACACATGCCTCACGAGGCGGAACTTTTATTATGCCACAGTCGCTGGCGCCGCTTCCGCTTTTTCCAGTCATGAGTATGAGGTAACGCAGCTCTGTTTATCATTTTAGATACATTTGAGAATGTTGACAATGATGTTATAACATTACTCTGTGCGTTCACTCAGCGGCTGCTGTGAGACACTGTTACACACTGCAGTAAGATAGATCAATTTTAGAATATCATATTAAATGCTGGACGGCTTGTGTTGATAAATGGCATGCAATTCATTTTAAAATGTATTGTATGATTGAGAAAATTTGGTATTACTGTTACAAAAATAATGTTTACAAAATAGTATTTTTCTCTGAGGCATGGTAAAGCATGGTACTCGCAAAAAATCAAGAAAATTGATTTAAACAATAAGACTAAATTTGTTGAGCTATATAACAACAATTAGTTTTCTGTCTATAAATATATCAAAACAGTTGTTCCCTTGTCTATTAAAATATGTAATATATTAAAGCGTCTTTGGTGTTTCCATGGTTTCTACAAAATAAAACCGGAAACTGAGGGTAACGCAGATATGACACAATTGACAGGCGACTCCTCACATGTCCCGGAGCCTTGGTTAAAATTGCAATTTTCTCATGATTTACAAATAGTTGGAAACATTTGGGATATTGTAAGTACTCAAGTGAACAAAATATATAACACTGGCCTAGTGGTTTTTGGATATTTTACTGCAAAAATATTACATATTGCACCTTTAAGCAGTTTGAACAAGCAGCAAAAATCATTGTTTTCAGTGTGTATCTATCTTTTGGCTCTGAGATGTTCTGTGTGTTTTAGTTTCTTTCGGATTCATCTAGGGGATAAAACATTTGGTATGCATATGGCACGGGAAATGTTTCCAGGTCTCATTATGTTTTCCTTCTTAGAGTTTATCTGGAATGACTTGGCAACTTGGCATTATTAAAGTTAATTAATAGAGCCTGAGGTATAAAACTCTAGTCTATTATACTTTAAATTACTCTATTTGGGATTCTGGGACATTTTATTTTCCTTTTTAGGCATACGCTATTCAGTTTACCTTAAAATCATCTAAAGGCAAAGCCAAAGAAAAACAAAAAACAGCAGGACTCCTGTTACTGTTTGAACAGTAGTTTTCCCCATGTTGCACATTTGTTGGGATCTGTCAGGACAAAATGTTTTGGTTTAAAAAAAATATTTGAAAATCCTTTAGGGGTCTGTGGCCGTTTTCATTGGCTGTGTGAAATTAACAGGACAGTTATTGAGTGTCCTTAAGAACTGCAAATGCTAATGTTTTGGTAAGTGCATGTAACATCAGGCTTAGCAAAGCTTCACTTCAACAGACTGAGTCTTATGAGCCAGATGAAGCAGTGCCAGATGAGAAAAATCAATGGACCACACAGTCTTTTTCTACTGCATTTCTCATAAATCACAAACCAACTGCAATTCCTCTGATTTAGTTTTAATGTTTGTGCAAGATTTATTCAAAATGTGGAACCACATGAATGTGCATCCCTTGACTTGCATTCTCAGCAAACACATTTAATGAGGTAACCATTTAAAGTTGCAGTTAGTAAAATGGCTGTATATGGCTTCGACTGTGTCTCCACTGCTGACCCTTACTGAGGAATTTTCCGGAGTGGTGGCTGGGCATAGAGCCACGGAGCGACAGGCCTTCACACACAGCAGCCCAGCGGCCGCAGGCTCCAGCCTGGTCCTCCAAGAGCCCTGTTGCCCTGGTAACCACATAACAAGATGGGCTGTGCATACTGGTGGATGTTTACTTTCCTGAATTTCATCAGAAAAAAGCTGGATATTATAATGCAGTGTTAATGAGACAGCACATCAATAGATTTGAAATGCCTACAATCATGTCCGGGTCAGACGCCCACTCAGTTGTCACTGTAATGCCTCTGGTGATTCTCAGCCTTTTTGACTCAAAAAAGGTCAAATCTGTCCCCCAATGTCCAACACAATATTCAAAGATAAGATATTTTGGCTAAGATATTCTATAGTCTGGCATTTCTGCTATAATTATGACAGTGCACTTTTTTCAAACTTTTTTATTAACAGAAACTAGGAGTGTTGATATGTTCAGTTAATTAAACAGTTTATTTTGTTCTTCTGTACAATTCAAGATTTTTATTCTGTATGATGTTCTCAATAAAATTTATTGATAGGAAAAAAGAAATATGATTTCAGTTTCATCTCAATTTTATGTGTGTGTGTATGTTTTAGCATTTTAATTAAGTTACTTTTTTAATGTAATTAAATCATCCTGTGGCCCTCTTGGAAGCTTTTCCCCCAATTTTTAAATTATTAATGCAGACCAAACCATAAGGCCT
Organism: Megalobrama amblycephala; assembly: GCF_018812025.1. Classification (NCBI taxonomy): domain Eukaryota; kingdom Metazoa; phylum Chordata; class Actinopteri; order Cypriniformes; family Xenocyprididae; genus Megalobrama; species Megalobrama amblycephala. Next base: position 12,047,823 of record NC_063063.1, on the reverse strand, counting down.
AGACTTAAAACTTGGCCAGATGATAGGTCTCAATTTGGGGAGAAACTGATAAGGTATGACCCCGATTGGCCAATAGGTGGCGCTACAGCAATCAAAAATGCGAAACTGCTCATAACTCCGGCCCTAGACTGTTTGTCATAGACTCAAGTGCATTATATCGTTGGAATCCTTGACTCAAGATGAACAAAACGTATAAAACCTATATTTTCCACCATTTTGGATTTTGTCCAAAACCTACTTTTGCGAACTAGTCCTAGGTGTTTTGCCCAATCGGAGCCAAACCAGTGCAGAAATGTCCTCTGGAGACTGAATATCAAAAGTTATCAAAAAAAGTTGAAATTTCTATTTACGGTCACTAACGGGCACCAAAACGCTCTAAGTGGGTGGAGCCACTTTTACTAAAATGGCTATAACCTGAGAACGAAATTTATTTTCAAACTCGGTACACATGTATGGGCTCAGTCTTTGGTCACAGTATAAAAATACTACAATTGGACACTTGTGGCGCTATAATAGGAGAAAACATAAAAACAGCTATAACCACCCAACCGTTAGTCCGATTGACTTAAAAATTGTCATGCATTGTCTCTGTCCAAGGTGCCATAATAGTCTATGAGGACATTGGCATATCTAAAATAACATGGCCGCCATTGGCCAATGAAATTTGAGCACCTATCAGACAAGGTTAACGGAGGCCGATCAGGGGTGCGTTGCCCCAAGGCGAACTATGGTCGCAAGTTCCGTCGTTACCAATAGAGTTCAATGGGACTTACGACCATGGTTCACCAACGATGCTTTCGGAAAAAGCAGATTTCAGGAATCTGAAAGTATTTTGAAAGAAATCGGCCACTAGATGGCGCTAACTAGTTTTACGGTTCTGTAATCACATGGTGTTTCACACATCCACACTATATGTCAATCATTTGATAGATCTCATACTGAACAACTTTGGCTCAAGAACCACTGCTGATCAGAACCAAACTAGTGCAGTACAATTCTCTGGACTCTCCAGATCAATAATTATCAAAAAAAGTTGAACTTTACCCTTTGAAAAGCCATAACAGGGTCATTTATAAAATGGGTATGGCAAAACATACTCAAAACCCTATAAATCATGAAAAAGAAAACTCAAAACGTCATGAAATTAGGTGAGTACATGCAGAATATGACTGTAAAAGTTTAAGCATGTAAACTTTTATGAAGATCAGACCATAGGTGGCACTATAATTGTTTAAAAGCTTTGAAAACCATGTATTACCTATGGTAAATTGCCTGTATTGACTGTGAATTGTCTTTTCCATCTATGATCTAAGTAGTTACATGCTTGCTAAATAAAATATAATACTTTTTTATGCATTGGCTCAAAGGCCTTAAAACGCTTGAACCCCGATAACTGATGCTCGCAGCTATATATTTATATATATTTTTTTACAATATTGGACAATTTATTTACAATTCATTATTTATATTGCTAAAACTCAAACATTCTGCTTTGCTTAGAAGTAATTCATGCATATATCTATTCTAAGATTCAACAAAAGACTGACTTTCATTTGTTTTTGTTTTTTTTCAGTTGTAAATCCCTATTGCCAAAATTTGATATTTAATTATTTGAGCAGTGGGCATTTATACCTGAAAAGACAAAAACATCTGAAAGTCTGTCTTGGATTACTTCTAAGCCAAGCAAAATAGTGAGTGTTAGCTGTATAAATAAATTAAGCTTTGCTTAAAGATAATGCATCCCATGCATTTTTACTGTACTTTGAGCATATCTATTCACAACACTAATGTAAAAATATCCCATTTTCATATATCCATTAGCTTCAACTTTAAAATGCAGCTACTGTATAAAAACACAAATGCCACACTTTATACCCTCCCTGACACACTCTACCATTAAGATCCCACCCCTGGCACACCACAAGGGTAATTACACTGAGATATGTGCACAGACTTCAAACGCACAGGCAAAAGAATCCAAGAGAAACAGACTAGAAATCCCACGTTTGCTCAGACAGACACAAACATTTATTGGCAATACACACGAGACGTTAACCGTGAAACAACGAATGATACATGAGGACACAATGGTCCATTTTGTTTGTTTTAGGAAGCATACACTTTCAGGTGTTTTTCTTTGCCTATGTGTCTAGTCTTTGTCAAAGGCCAAAGGGAAAGATTTCAGATCTTTTTATGCGTGTGTGTGCATGAGTGGAGACAAGCAAGGCGTGGACACACAAACACACAGAGGGGTCAGAGGTCAGACTACGACATTCCTCACAGCTCTGGACACACACACACACACATTCTTGACCTATGTTTTTGTCCTTGGACATACTCTAAAAACAGGCTAAACTAAGTAAACACACATAGTTATGTAAGCTGTCCTCCTAAGTGTTATCACACCAAGCAGATTGATTCAGGATTAGGGAAAGGGACAACATTTTCCATGGGATCCACGGCAGCCTTTTCATGTAACTCATATAACCGAGTATGTAGTGCTTATAGACTGGTAAAAGAGAAATAGTACAGGTAATGGCCGTTGACATCAATACAACTATAATGATAACTATATTAGCGTCCACACTAAATGATAATGTTCTGTTTAATATAAGCATGCGCTGCAGTTTTGTTTTCTGAGTCTTTTCTTCCCTATTGTGACGTATATCCAAGTGAAGCGACTTCTCAAACAAGAAAAAATATTGGGCAGGACTTGATTTTGTCCATTTGAAATTGAAGTAATTAAGTAATGAAGTAATTAAAAAATGTGCATGGAAATCATTTATAAAATCATTATAATATAATTAATACCACAATATTCATGAAAAATAAGAATTGTCATGGTGAATTTAAAGTTGGATGGATTCATTGATCATCAGCTGGAAAAAAAAATGCTCTGAAAGTCATTTTGTTCATCTATATTGTTATTGTTATAGTTGTGGTGTGGACTCTGCAATTCTTTTAAATTTAGATTGATTTTTAAAACTTTACCTTTATCGTAAACATTGTTATTCTTGGTGTGAACGGGCCTTTAAAAGTCATTTTGAGATGGCTACTTTGACTTCAAGGACAGTTTTAAGACACTAAGGTTTATTTTGTGTGTGTGTGTGTGTGTGTGTGTGTGTGTGTGTGTGTGTGTGTGTGTGTGTGTGTGTGTGTGTGTGTGTGTGTGTGTGTGTGTGTTGAGTTTCCTGCTAGCTCAGGTCCAGCCTCACAATTGCCTATTGTCTGGACCGAGTCACACTTCCTGACAGGGCAGAATTCACGGAAGCAGGGACGTAGTCCAAACAAATTCTTTGGGCTACACCTCCACCCCGGTTTCACTGCACCCACCATCCAAGGAGCTCTGTGCCAAGAAAGGGCATGTTCTCAACAGGAAGTTAATTAGCGCCAAGCTCCTCAGGAAAGCGGGAAGGAAGCAGGTGGAGTCAGAAATATGAGTGGCTTCTCATGCACTTACTGTACAAAATATGGATGTGTTTATCCTAATTATAAGTTCATTTAGTCTGTAAAGGTCATAAGGATGCTCTGTCTTAATTTTAAAAGCTAAAAATTCTCCATTAGTCCACGACCCACACATTAAACACCCCATCCTCCACTCAATCCAACACACACACACACACACACAAAGACAAGAAAAAAGGCTTTCCTTCTCAGACGGCAACATCTGGCTTTCATAACCCAAGTCAATGCTCCTTTCCAGCTACTAATGGACTTTAAATAGGAGATCTGACCACTGGGCTCGGTGTCTGTGCCTTGGCGCAACAATTAGACAAATATTTGCTTTTAGGGGAAGATTGGATAGAGAAATATGAGAAAAATATGTTTGAGTTTGTGAGTGTGACATGTAATGGCAGATGCTTGTGTCTAATTGACAGTCACTGAACCCCTACATTGTTGTTGTTACTTAATATCTATGCACACACAAATCATACACAGTATCCCATACTTTGCATTCTTCAAAAAATGGACTATTAAAACAAGACAGCTAGAATTCTCAGATAATTGAGTAATGTTCGGCAAGTTAATAATTCACTGTATTGATTCCAAAATGTCTAATTCCAAAATCTCTAATTTTAAAGCTCCAAAACAGCAAAAAGACACTGGACATGTTCTCAACTGCTTGCTTACATATAGATGGATATTCAAGTCACACTGACTCAAATCTGTTCAGTTTTACCAGGAAAAAAACACATGAAATCTGATTTCCACAAGCTCAATCAAAATGAACCTTTCTTTGTAATCCGAATATAATGTGGCATTTCTGCTACATAAAAAACAAAACAACAACAACAAAAAAAAAAAATGGGTAACACTCTACTTAAAGCTTTCATATATTATGCATTATAAAAGTATTTTTTATGCATTAATTATGCCCTCATAATGCATTGTGTGGTCCCATGCACACTTGTAACCACATTTATAATACATTACTTATCTATTCATTGTTACATCTTTAGAAAGTATAATACATTAAAACACATGACAAACAACCAATTTCAGAACAAGGAATCTGTAAATATTATAATACATTTTAACTTTGGTTACAATTATTTATGAAAAATGTAATGCATTATAACATACATTATTGATTTTATGCATAAAGGCTTTAAGTGTTACCAAAACATTCTGTGGTAAATCATAATTATGACAAAAATGTCAAAATTATGAGATAAAAGTTATTGTCATTGTCAAGTTTTTGTCATTATTGACTTTTTATCTCATAATCTCAACTTTAATCTCATAATTATTGTTTATGTCATAATTATGATTTCTGATCTCAACTGTTAACTCATTTGAAATTATGATGTGGTATGTTATAATTTAGATTTTTTAATCTCATAATTATGACATAGTATCTCATAAATAATTACAACTTTTACTCTCATAAATATGACTCTTACCAAAGTATGATTTTTTTTTATTCTTGTATGGCAGAATTGGGATTCCATAACATGGTCACAGGTCTTTTTTTTTTTTTTTGGTTTTTACACAGTTTTCTGTGATGGATGTATTTCAGACTGCCTTCATGAAAAACATAAACAATGGTGAAACATCCATCGTTAAGTTCTCAAGCACAAACTTACGCAAGTTTGGTTGTGTTGCATGCATTGACAACCAAAGGACACGCTAGCAAAAGCAAACACAAATGCAGTCAAAAAAAAAACAAAAAAACAGTTCTAGCCATATTTAGCTTGCAGTTTAACAATTTTCTTATTTATTCTATAAAGATTTGTGAACAAATTACTGAGACTTGACTTGGACACCAAATTAGAGAAGACTTTTGAAAAACAAAATACGAAATCGATTGCTCTTCAACAAGGTTTATATAACTTACCTCCAGATTATAAAAAATAATACCAAAAAGGATATAAAACTTAACTTGCACTTGTGCTTGAAAGAAATGACATAAGCCCAAAGTATAGTTTACTTTTTACATGTACACGAGGGACAGCATACAGTGCACGTGACGTCAATTTCGTCATCAGAAGAGCATGCGCATACTGTACGTGCACCGCCGGATATACGCGCAGGACGCACATGTGCATTTAATTTTTTTTGCAGTAATTAGTTCATCCACAAGGTGGCAAACGTGCCCTGGGGCGTTGATTCACAAGGTAGTCAAAGAAAAACTGCAGAATGGAATGCATGCAAGCTACAGCGACAATGGAGGCCTACATAGATGAGAGATTGTGCAAAGAGGTTAGAAAAAATACCCTCATTTGTACAACCCTAGCATGAAAGAATACAAAGATGTTTACATGGGTTGGATTGTTCAAAACTGTGCATGCGTCGAACGCCTGTGTATGCGTAAGAGTCAAATGAAGTTTACCGTCCAAGGCTGTGTGTTCGTCTGTGCGCGTACACTAGCATACGCGTAAAAAACGAAGTATACCAGGGCTTTAGATTCCACCTCAAAGACTTGGGCACTACGTCTGTCACGTTCCCAACAATTCCCGGACTCCATTCCCAGAATCCTCCCTGACAATCACCTGCACTAACTCATCCAATCAGTATCACTCACACCCAGCTGCAGCACATTACCCGGACTATGTATGCCAGTCACACACACTCACACATTGCGAAGTCTTGATTTACTGAGGTTGTCATTTCTGAACGTTTCCCTGTCTGTTCTGCCTGTTTCCATTTGGGCTGTTATCCTGGACTCTGATTCTTGCCGCCTGCCTTCTTACCTGCCTGTTCCTGGTTATCCCTGTCTGCCGCCTGCCTCGACCTCTTGCCTGTCTTTGTTTACCCTGACTGCCGCCTGCCTCGACCCTCTGCCTGTTATCTGGTTATATAATTCCTGTACCGCCCTTAACGTTATTTAATAAATGCTGCAAATGGATCTCCCTCTTGTCGTCCAATCATTACAACATCACATCAGAGAATTATAAACATGTCTATCATTGCCTATAACAACAAGAAAATGACTATGTGGCTTTGTTAGACTGATGGAATTTAATTTCACACCCAGACAGTGTTACGTCTAGTCGGTGTCTACCTCCTTCATTGTGTTTTTGGTTTAGTCCTATGACCTAGTTCTCTCCCTTCTGTCTGATTAGTCATTTAGTTCACCTGTCGTCTCATTAGCTATCTAGTTAGTCCCTGTGAATTTATACCTTGTGTTCTCCCTCTAGTCCAGGATACACTGCACGATTTTTGGCTGTCCCAGACGAAAGATTCCCATTGTGAAACAATCGTGGTGATTTGTGTGATCATGGCTCTTAATCGGTGGTCCTATGTCGTTCAGTGAAAGAGGTTCAAAGACGGCCGTTTTCCCGGTCTTGCGACCAAAGATAGCCTACGATAGTTTTCTGACAGTGTCAGAAATTCAGTATGCTCAGCGCACAGTGTGTTTGCTTCTATGACCTATGTCTACTGACCAGCCAATTAAAATGTGACATGAAATCAATGCGACATGGCACTAAAACTGCTTACCTCAAGCTCTTTCCCCTAATCTTTCGATGCTTTGTTTTTATTTTCAGCACAAATAAAATCTACAACTGCCAAAGTGTGATTCAACATGTTGTTTTTGTTTACCACTAGCGCATGCTGATAACGTTTTATTCTTCTATTGAAACTTGCGTCATAGCCTACGATTCAATAGGTGTTATCATCGTACAGTCTAAATGCATGTCGTGCCCAAGTTTAATAGATCCATGTCGCACATTGTGATTTGTAATGATCTTATAGGATTGCTAAAATCGTGCAGTGCTTCAGTCTTTGTCCGATCTCATTAATGTAACTGTGTGTTTCTCCTGTTCTTGTGTTTTTGCTATTAAAGCCTATCTCCTGGTATTCTTCCTCGTCATGCGATTTACTACTACCACATTATGTAACAGAAGATCGGACCTAAACCGAAGACAGCAAAAACTCACCTGCTGTTTTACTGCTATGCCTGGAGCAGGAGTAGAAAAGCCTTGAGGCCCACACCTGTGCGTTTCTCTATCTGGCGAGCCTTATGGACTTTCCTGATCGTTCCCTGTGCAGATTCTACCTGGCCAGTTTGAACAAGTGTACAAAGGCTCACCTGCCCGGTGTGGGTCCTCGAGGATCTTTTGCTGTGTTCGTCAAGTGGGTGCTGGTGAGCAACGTGTCACCATTCACCATCTGCTCCGCCGAGGTTGAACTCACCAGCCCCGCTCCGACTCCAGCACTACCAGAGACCAGTCAACCACCCCACCACCGACGAGTAAACCGTCGAAGATGTTTCATGAGCCCACTGCAGACCGAGAAGGCATGCCCGCCGCGATGGATGAGCCAGGACCGAGGACAAGGTCGGATGGTAACATCGCCCCTGAGCCCGCCAGCAACATCAATCATCGATGAGGGAGTGCTTGTGGAGCTCGAGGGCTGGGAGGAAAGCCCTGCCTACAACTCCACTGCAGTGGATGAGATTCATTTGTTCTTTGGCAAATACTATGAGGAATTTAAGGACATTTGAAAGGACCTTATTGATTTTTGTGGAGAGGTTTTTCCTAGTCCCCCAGTATCTCCAGCATCTTCTGATTCTCTAACATCCCTATATCTCCAGAATTCTCTCCCAGCCTCCCTCTCCCACCTCCTCAGTCAGCCAGTTCCTCAGCCCCATCTCCGCTGATGTCCTTCAGCCCCTCTACATCTCCTACATGCCATGTAGAGCTGCCTAGTGTCTTCAGGCCATCATCTCCATCCCACACAGAGGATCCCCTGTCTCCGCCTCCAGCCTCTGTGCCGCCTGCTCCGCCTCGGCCCGTAGACACTTCGGATGTGCCTTGGATCTTCCCTCTCTCAGCTCTGCATTGGTCAGCCGTCGACCTACCTGCGCCTTCGGCTCCATCTGGATCCACCTTCCTCAGGTGAAAAAAAAGTACATTTATTATCGTGTACTTAATATACTAAAAATTCTTCTTTAGTACTTATTAAGATAATCTTAAGAACATCTAAGTCTACTCAACTGTGCTATTTTGAGACACCATGAAATATGAACTAAAATGTGCTTTTAATATACTGTCTCTGTATTTAAAAAAATGTATTTAGATACCACTTATAGTACATTTTAACCCATAGTGTACTACAAGTGGTAACTAAATATAAAGTACAAAATTTGTGCGCAAAAATAGAGCACTTTAAGTACATTATAGAAGTGCACTTTTTTTTCACCTGGGTCCCCGCATCTCCGCCTCTGTCCTTGGTCCCACCGGCTCAACCTCTGCACTCTGGACATCCGCCTCCACCTCAGACACTCGTCGCCATGGCTCCTCCTCGGTCTCCAGAACCATCAGCTACGCGTGGGCTCATTGGCTCCACCTGGGTCTCCATCTTCGGCTGCATCTCCATTGGTCGTCCCAAGGGTGTCGTCTTCAATCAAGTCGACTCCACCAAGGCTCCTCCCACCTTCGACTCTGCCCTGGGGCCTCATCCCGGCTGGTCTCTGGACCACCACCTGGCTTCTCTTGCTCCTTGCTCCTCCCACCTTCCACACCTCCATTCCCGGACTCTGTTTTATTTTATTTTACTCCACGCCCTCCTCCTGAACCCCCGCCCTTCCTCCTCAGGGTCACCGTGATTTTGCCAAGTAAGACATGTTCCTGGAACAACATTTCAGTCTGAAAACCCAGTCTTAACCCTATTCCTACCCCTAAACCTAATCCTACCCATAATTTATCCCTAAAATTAGAGGGGAAAGATAGGTGAATAACATTGATGTAGAAGCACCTAACCCTGGTTGCAAGCCTAAACTTGACATAAACAGTAAACTTGTCCCTCAAATCTGACTGGTTGATTGGAATGTTGTTCCAGGATCAACAAAGATGTTAATCCAGGAACATGTCTTACTTGGCAAAATCACGGTGACCCCCTCCTCAGTTGGACTCTCCTACGGCACGAGAATGCACCTACCCGGGAGGGGGTGAAATGTTACATGTCTAGTCGGTGTCTCCCTCCTTCATTGTGTTTTTGGTTTAGTCCTATGACCTATTTCTCTCCCTTCTAGTCATTTAGTTCACCTGTCGTCTCATTAGTTATCTAGTTAGTCCCTGGCTGCATCCGAAAACTGGAAAATGCTGCCTTCAGAGGACACATTTCAAGGTAGGAAGGCAGCAAGACACGTCCAAATCCAATGTTAGCTTCACTTCCTGTTTCCTGAGATACATTCCTCTGATCAATTTTTGAAGGCAGCATAGATGTGTCCTTTGCTGCCTTTGATATCCCACAATCCTGTGCTTTCCATTCTGTGACAGTTGAGCTAGAAAAATTTATACCCTGTGTATTTATACCTTGTGTTCTCCCTCAGTCTTTCTCCGATCTTGTTAATGTAACTATGTGTTTATCCTGTTCCTGTGTTTTTGCTATTAAAGCCTATCTCCTGGTATTCTTCCTCATTGTGTGATTTACTACTACCACATTACATAACAGACAGGAGTATTGTAGGAAGACAACTGCTTTCAAATATAGGATATAGGCCTAATGTGTTTACTGTGTGGATTAATAGTTGCGTTTAAAAAGAATTAAACGAGAAAGAGAGTTTAAAGACTTGGCAGGCTTCGAAACCTATGTAAAAGTAATTTCCTGAGGAGACATCCTTTTTCACCGGGAAAAAATTATCCTGTTTTACTAGCTCCCTTTCCCCAGCCTCTATCTCGCTTCCTCTACCCCCACTACTTTAAAGCACTCTTGATCCTTATCCCTTACACTGCATTATCCACCTGTTTCTTGAAACCTGAAACATCTGCTTTCTAGTGATATCACTGTCTGTCTTGTCTTTCAAATGCACATTTACATGTAGGATTTACCCAAAGCCCTGTCACACTGATTCAGTAAAATAACATTATTGACATCTAATGGCCTATTGGTATTTTGCTGCAAGCAAGAAACACAGACCAAGTCACATGGACAAAACACTAGGCTAAAAGACCGTCCATGTGAGAACACAAACCTATGTGTCTACTTAAAGACATGCCCTGCTGTTTCTATGGATTTGGGTAATTAGTCTCTCATCAAGCTCTCATCATGGAAAATACAGGATGATCGGTATCTCTACAAAGAGATGATGGTGTAGACTAAACACAAAGTGTAACATGAGGGGAAACAAGAAAACACACTTAAAACGGTGTAACTAAAAAACAGGATGGGAGAGTGAGCTTTGACAAAACATGTCTACAGTCTAGGCATGTGATTGGAACACATTTTCATGTTGTCCTCCTACTTTTTTTTAGCAAAAAGAAGTCTGAATATTAAATTACAATACACAAAAAATTATGAAGTAAACAAATGTTTTAAATAGATAATAAACAATATTAAAGAATCAGTACATTTTTAATCCATGTTTTAGTCCAGATTAAAATGTAAATGTTTAAAGGGTTAGTTCACCCAAAAATGAAAATAATGTTATTTATTACTCACCCTCATGTCGTTCTACACCCGTAAGACCTTCATTCATCTTCGGAGCTTTATGAATCGAATCAGTGATTCAGATCTCCTCTCAAACGGCTAAACTGCTGAAATCACGTGATATTGCCGCTCTGAGTCACTGATTCGATTCGAAAAGCTCCGAAGCAGTATTTTGAAATCGGCCCATCACTATATTGTTGAAAAGTCGTTATTTTGATTTTTTTGGCGCACAAAAAGTATTCTCGTCGCTTTATATTATTGAGGTAGAACCACTGAACTCACATGAACTGTTTTAAATATGTTTTTAGTACCTTTATGGATCTTGAGAGATCTCACTTAGCCTTAGGATTTAATCAAAATATCTCAATTTGTGTTTCGAAGATGAATGAAGGTCTTACGGGTGTATAACGACATGAGGGTGAGTAATAAATGACATTATTTTCATTTTTGGGTGAACTAACCCTTTAAGTGTAAACAATTTTTTGAAAACTTATTAATTCTTTAAAGGGATAGTTCACCCAAAAATGAAAATTCTGTCATTTACTCACCTTCAAGTTGTTTCAAACCTGTATGATATTTTGAAGAATATGGGTAACCCCTTTGACTTCCATAGTATGGAAAAAATACTATGGAAGTCAATGAAGCCCATCAACTGTTTGGTTACCGACATTCTTCAAAATAGTTTTGTTTTGTATTCAGCAGAAGAAATTAATTAATTCAGGATTGGAAAAACTTGAGGGTAAGTAAATGATTTTACATTTTTGGGTGAACTATCCCTTTAAGCATTGTAAGTATTTAGTGCTGTGATAAACACCACATTTACAAAAATCTGAAGGGTTATTTGAAGCATTTAAATACTGTTCATAAACAGAAAGTAGCACAAGCTTTGTTTACAGGGGTTACCAAGGCTTTTCTGCTGTTCTATAAGCACCATTACTGTATTTCAGCACGTCTACTACAGGAAATAAACAAAAAAGCCCAAAGCAGAAAATAACTCACAGGAGGGCAGAAACTCTGATAACATTAGACTTGTAACAACTATACACAATTACAGGCTTATCTTACATTTCTTAATAATCACTTCACTATCAAGAATAAGCATCAAGTGTGGGAAAGAAAGAATCACATTGTTTTCTCAAAGGCATTTGTCATCATCAGATCATGTGTGAAAATAACTCTGTGCATGTTTAAATGCCTTTGTGGACTGTTTGAATCTTTTGAAGCGAAACATGATATTACAAACTTCAACACTCATTATTTGTTAACCCAGAGTTCATTACGAGGTAGCATAGAGGAAAGCCAGCCCCAGGACATCGCTCAAATCTGAGCTCCATAAACATTGCCATGATAAGCTAAGAATTCTCTGCTGGATCCATTCCCTTTTTGGCACTGATCTCAAGACAGGAATCACAGTTAACGGGCCTGAACGCCAGCAGTTTCTGCGCAATCGCTGCAGAGAGACTGTAGAAAGAACGCGGGAAGACAAAACACATGGACATGAAACAGCATAGCTATTTAGCTATTTATTTCTTTTGATTTAATTTTTTAAGGAAAGAGGCTAATAATTTAAGCTTGTACAGACAAAATACTTTAAGACACTAGGCAATATTGCTGCACTAGAGATTGAGGGCTATTATTGTTATTTTGATATTATTTACTATTACATTTAATATTTTGAAATAGCTTTTATTTTCATATTTTTTAGATTTCATTTTAATTTTAGTTGAGTTTTACTTTTTATTTATTTCCAGTAAGTGCTTCAACACGTTGCCAAGGCACATTTTCTAAAAATGTTTAATAATTTTATATTATTATACAAATATTGAATTTATATAAATTAATACTGAAAAAAGGTTAGGAGAAGTATATTGCGGTTTTTGTATTGACTTTGCATTATATAAAATAATACTTATGTGAAAGGAAGAGGAGGAAACAGGTTGAGAGAAAGAGAGCGACTGTGGTTGACAAAGAAAAAGGAAAAGATAGACTGTTGTGAAGTCAAAAAGGGGAGAGAAAAACCTAAAATTATATCCCCGCCTCCCTTTTGGGACCAACATCTGAAAAGTATCCAAAAGCTACATGTTATTCACAGCAAATAGCTGGCATGCTTGAGCAGAGGGGATTGTTTACTCTAGGAAGAACAAGATAGAGCAGCTGATGGGACAATGAAAGAGCAGAGAGAAAAACAGAAAATAAAGATGAAAAGATATGTGACATAAAGATCTTGACAAACAGACATACAAAAATACACTGCAAATTCTTGTAGCTGTTGGTATTAAATGCAGTCAAATCGATAGCATTACATCTCTGGAAATTGTTCCTTTATAATCCATGATGACTTTAGTAACTCCCAAACTACCAACACCCTCCCAAATGGCCTTTTCACCAATCCATCTCTAAATTCTAACAGCAGCAACAGTGGTTTTGAATGGATCAGCGTGTTATTCCGGGCTATTTTCCCTCTCAATGCATGAAAGGACTGTTCTGAATCACAATCAATTTCCCACTGATGCTCATGCATAGCTCTTGGATACAAACTGCCAGACTTTCATTGATCTACTGATCTGCTTACATCAACAACACCGCTCTAGGTTATGAATTATTTTGACCCAATGGTGACACCAAAACTAAAGCCATCTAGACTTTGATCACAGGCCTTTTTACAGTTTATGCAATGCCTGCTGAAAGCAAACACCCTCAAACAGGGATGCATTATTTAAATTTGAAAATTTAAAACTTCATAGCCTAGTTAAATTTCCTGAGCGCAATACATAAAAACATGAGGATAAAATGGAATCTTGTTGCTGAGCTGAGCAATTAACTTTTAATGTTTTTCCCCTGACTACTTTTACTGTTAAGTAAAAAATATTTCCATTGATAATGTAATGTTATGACAAAGTGGGAAAGTGCCCATGCATCATCACTTGGCGATACTGCCCGGCAACATTGCTCAAAAAGTTGCCCCATGTATCATCACCTTAAAGGGATGGTTCACCCAAAAATGAAAATTTTATGTTTATCTGCTTACCCCCAGAGCATCCAAGATGTAAGTGACTTTGTTTCTTCAGTAGAACACAAATGATGATTTTTAACTACAACCATTGCGGTCTGTCAGTCGTATAATTCATGGCAATGGGAACTCCATCTATAAGAGTAAAAAAAAAAAAATGCACAGACAAATCCAAATTAAACCCTGCAGCTCATGACGACACATTGATGTCCAGTGTGTGAGGTCTGAATGCACTCTGATGCCGGAAGTGATCACTCGCACTTACTGACATACACGCGAGAGATCACTTCCAACATCAGAACGCGTTTTCAGACCTCACACACCGGATACTCAAGGCAGTTGGACATAGTGGAGTATTAGAGGTAAAAATTATATAAATACTGTTCGGTTTCTCACACAAACCGATCGTTTCGTGTCTTAGGACATCAATGTGCCGTCACCAGCCGCAGGGTTTAATTTGGATTTGTCTGTGCATGTTTTTTTTTTTGACTCTTACAGATGGAATTCCCATTGACATGCATTATACGGCTGACAGACCGCAACGCTTGAAGTTAAAAATCATCATTTGTGTTCTACTGAAGAAACAAAGTCACCTACATCTTGGATGCCCTGGGGGTAAGCAGATAAACATCAAATTTTCATTTTTGGGTGAACTATCCCTTTAAGGTGTGTTTAACTGCGCAGACTGATCGGTGAATGATAACAAAGTACCACAAGAGCGATTAGAGACCAGACTGTGATCACGGTACTGTGATGTCATACACCCTTCGGTTTGCGCAGCGCCGCTTCAAGTCGAACACATATAGACAATTGACAGGGCTGGTCATGTGTTTTCAAAATGGCTGCACCCATGAGTGGGTACCCTGCTCCATGTAGAATAAAAAAAAGCTTTTTCTACAAGACTAATATGTCTGGAGTCTTTGTCTCATTTAAGTGTACATCATTTTAATGACACTACCCCAAAGTGCTATTAATGTTCAGCAAATAAACAGCCTAAATAAATAAGCTATAGCTTTAAACGTCAGATATGTAACAACACTTCAATTAATCCTTCTCCGTCTAAACGCGATAAACAAGTAAAAAATGTCCGAAAACTGAATAAAGTTTTTTTCGACTACCCGGGAGATCTACAGTAGTAGCATTAAACACATTGGGAACATGGAACTTGTCCAAGAAGTCTTCGAAATGCCCGCCCCCGATTCTGTCCTGACCAAACGCGCTTCCAGCAGCGCGAGACTGACACGGAGCTTCACACTGACCGCTGCCTCTCAAACAGAAGACTGTACAAAAGAGTAAAGTTTCATGGGGGACTGCTGGATCTTACCTTTCGTTGAGATAAATATTATTATTGCGTTTTGAGTCATGATTAATTTGTATTCTTCAACCCACGAGGTGAGTTGATTTGATTTACTACTGAATTGTCAGATTAACGACAGATTATTTTTGTCTCAGCATTTTGAATTCTCAACTCAACTCAATTTGCGTACTATTAACAGCGTAACTAGTGTTCATTTAGTCAATAAGAAGGCTATGGGATAAATACAGAGTCAGACTAGTCGTGTGTTAGTGTGTGTATGACGGAGGAAACCTAATCTGTGCTACTGTAAAATTAGTATGCGCGCGCCACTGCATACTTACAGTTCATGCCCCTTATGAGCGGCAGTCAAATGATGATTTTGAGTAATTTAATTCTTTATGATAAATTAAGTTTACTTAATTATATACTTTAGATAATAACCTTGATTCAAGGTTTGGTTTTGGATGAGCAAAACATGCACTTTCGGTGCAACTTTTATATATTAAACAGTTCCCTTAACAGTGAAGAGCTAGTGAAAAAACTAGGATGACATTAAGCAATAAAATCCAAAGTTCACAAATGACTAGATCAATAAACTGATGTGAAAACTGCTTCAGCAACATTTTAGTACAGCAACATTGATCTGTCCTTGTCCTATTTATTCAGTTAATGTTAAGTTGAAAATTAAAATGAAAATTTCCTTTCATTTCAGAGTATTAGTTAACTAGATTTCATCATTGTGCCTTTAACTTTTTGTATTAGTTTAGATTAGTACACCGTTCTGTAGATAGTATTTAGATTTCTGATCAAATTAAAGTGAAAGAAGTGTAAATAAGATAATAAAGGAAATAAAGACATGAGTAAAACAGACCCAGCCAGTTGCTGTATATTTTCACACATAAAACCATCATGGTATTTTCCATTATGGACTCACTCTGCCAGACGGTCATGCTGAGTGCTTTGAGTAAAAATAGGGTATGTTCAGATGATGAAATGAGTATATTTGCAATCATGATTTACGCCTAGGCAGCCCTTTTTTTCTTTAGGCCACATGAAATGCCAGAAAAAAAGTGGAGGTCATTGGGTGAAAAGGAAAAATGAGGCCTTATCTTCAGTGTTTGTTCACCTAGTTAGCTAAGTTATAAAGTAGCCTAGCTGAGCAAGATTTAGTTTTGGGGAAAAGGAGAATTGTATTAAGAAACACTTCCATTCACAATTTTTCAGTTTAATAGAACAAAAAATATTCAGTCAGTGTGACTGATGTTCATATCACTTATTTTTATGACATCATGTGAATCTGCAGTGGACGGCTGCTAAAATCAAGTGCTTTTAAGATCAGACAGATCCACTTTGATGCCCACATGAAAGAAGTCCGAAAGTCCCACAGAAAGAAACAAGAGGAAAACCCCCAAACATGTTTCCAATCTGGGATGTGGGTACTGTACTGGATGTCTGTAATAGACAGAGATGTTTCCCCCAGGAATGCATTCACACACACGGGTTCTATTAGACTGCGGTTTACGGGTTGACGTGTGCATCTCCTTCTTTGAAACAATGCACAGCCAGCTTCACAGACATAATTGCATTGTTTGCATCCACTAGAAGCAGCTGCAAGAATTATGAGACAGTGTGTTTTGGTTTATTGCCGTTTGTCATGTCAAGAGTCAACAGCAGCCCTGCTGAATGTCAGTGTACTAGTTGGTTATGTTATGTTTAGCACATTACATGATATATGCCACCAACCATCCCCATTTCTCAGATGTTGGGAAAAAAATGTTTGGGGACAAGGTTTCATTAATAAATTCATTTTAAATTCGTGTGATTTCATGTTGACCTAATACTTGAATATTAATACTTAAAAAAAACAATATTATTTAATATTATATCGGTCAAGATTTTGGAATAAGTACGTTTTTTTTTTTCTTCATAAGTGTCTTATGCTCACCAAGGCTGCATTTATGTGATCAAAAATATAGTAAAACTGTTGTATTGTGAAATATTATTACAATTTAAATAACTAAGCTTTCTATTTTAATATACTTTAAAATGTAATTTATTCCTGTGATGGCAAAGCTCAATTTTCCGCAGTTATTACTTCAGTCTTCAGTGTCACATGAGCAGAAATCATTGATATGTTGATATGTCAAACTTTTGACTGGTAGTGTAATTTATTATTTAATATTATATATTTTTAAACAAAGACACATAGTAATATAAAAAAAACCACTATATAAAATGTAAGAAATATAAGATTACATACACTATTTCTAGGTCATTAATAAACAAATTTCAGTCAGGAACACTTAAGTCAAAAATTACAAGAGACAAACTTTAGTCAATTTTTTATTGGCATATTTTGCTACAATTTGGCGGTATGGCTCTGTTCTAAATTCCCCGTTCTTTTCATGAGCTCCATGAAAGCCAAGACCGGGAACAGCAGCAGCTTCTGGGGACAACCTCCCATTTTTTAACTGGGAGAGCAGCACAAAATCCCCCTATTGAGAACAGTGCATGCATCAATGACAACAGAATGACACTGATTAAGTTAGACACAAGTTTAAGGAGGAGCTGGGGAGGAGGTGGATTGCAAGCAGCGTGTAGTGGTGGAAGCAGCCAAGCAAGCAGAGAGACGGAAGCTGCGTTTGAGTAATGCGCCTTATTTTAGAGTTGCCAATGGAGTCCATAGAAATCGGATCAGCTGATATGGGTGGGGTTGGAATTTATGAATCATCTGATAGCGGAGCTTTACTACGAGGCCTGCCTGAACTAACACAGAATGCTTGATTTGTGTTTACAAAAGGTCAGAAATACCTTGCAAATGGAGAAAAACCAAAAGCTAAGACATTCTGAAATTCATGTTATTTTTTAATTTATTATTCAACTATTGGGCATAGACTTTCTGTCTGCTTTGATCCTGATCTTTGTTACATATCCACCTGTTTCCCTCCCTCATACAGGACGTTTGTTGATTTTACAAGAACCCCTTCAACCTGGGACTTCTGAGTGGACTAAAGCCAGCAGAGGGGGATTCGGGGTGAAGGAAGAGACGAGGGATTAGGGGCTAATCCTGGACATGACCAATCCTTAAGGAGCCTCCGTCAAGCCGTACTATTGCCCAGATTATTACATTTAATTTATTGCCTTTTAAAGACACTTTATCTCCCTTGGGGGATTCCTGGTGAGTGGGCCGCTGGATTTGAGTATCTTTAAAAACAAAGGATCAGGAACTGAGGCCAGTGGGAGTAGAGGAACATGAGGAGAGTATACATGCAGGGATAAAGCAACAAACCTCCCTGCCGCCTCATACTCCAGCAGGGTGCGGGTCAGAGGTCACTGAATGAACTTGGATTGGGAATGTATGCGGTCACATTGATTACACAAAACTGATTAAGGTATGTTGCTTCTGTAAGTTTTCAGTAGTACAGCTGATTATTTGATTTTTAGACCTGACGCTAACCAGGTAAAGGGTGACCATGTGTCTTATCACACATGGTGAGTTTTAGTGGCAATTTAGCGGGAAATGTGCAACACAGCCAAAGCAAAGCTTGTCTTGGTTTGATGGAATGAGACTTGAGACTTCACACATTTAAAATGATTCTCATTATTTTAAGTACACTTAAGCACAAATTAAAAGTCTGAGCTGACCCCAATGCTAAAAAAGATCAAATAAACTACTAATAAACTCAGACTAATTGTGGGTGGCCCTTAAAATAGTTTTCTTTTTTTTATTAAATTAAATTATTATTATTTAACTATTACATTTTTTCTTTTCTTTTTATATAAATTAAATAATTATTTTTTAGGTTCGTTTTCGATATAAAAAAATGAGAGAAACTATATTTAAAAAAAAATCTTTTTTCAAATTTCATATCATTGTGAAATGTACACTCAGTGTCTGGGAAAATGCTCTGGTAAATACACATACTTTTGTAACAGGATACCCTTAAAGTGAACGACTGAAATACTGTAGAGTGCAAGTGAGTGACTGAGGAGTCAACGCTGAATTTAGGCATTTAAAGGGCACTACACACAATAATTAAATAAAAGACTCATTAAAACTTTCAGAGCAAAAGGTGATAATTAATGTTGCATGTCTGAGCCAAAATCTCATACTACAAACATTACATCACTTTCTTTTTAGGAATTGAATTGTTTACAGATATATTTTGCTAACATTTGGATCTTCCAGAGCATGTAGCAGCAGATTCTCTGGGCCTTACTAAAGAAGGAGCACAAGGTTTCAGTCCTAAACCACAAAGATATCTGCAGCCAGAGCTGAATTTATTTCTGAACTGATTTTTTTTCAGAAACACAAACCCAGAACAACTGTGAAGCCCAGAATCTTTGACCACATATGCAGCAGAGGTTTTCAGGAATTGGAGTCATGCACATTTTCAGCTCACATTTATCTTCACCGAATCTTTCTGGATATGAACAAAGACCGATGGCCAAAATGGGACATAGCTGAATGTGTGTGCCTTTTGAGAAACTGTGAAAAGAAACTTTCCACTCAACTGCGGTTTTTATTCTTTTGAGATATTTTGAAGCTTGAACAGCGATACGTGTATAATTTGCTTTCTTACATTGTTCTCACCATTTTTTAAAAATAATTTTTGTGGAGTTTTTTTTTACTGGCTCTGGAAACCTACGATTTGTACCTGGAAAAGTCATGAACTTGGGCAAGTTGTCTGGCCTGAAGGGCCTGGTTTCCCACTCCTCAGGAAAGCGTCGTTTTAAAGGTGACCTCACCCCGGACATGATCAGTCCCCCATTGGGCGACTTCCGCCACACCATGCATGTGGGCCGTGGAGGGGACGTGTTCGGGGACACCTCGTTCCTCAGCAATCATGGTGGAGCAGGAAATAACGCAGATGGAGACTCCTCCTCCACTTCAGAGAAGAATGAAGGATTCTTTTCCCGCACGCTTCGCCATGTCCGCAAGACCCCCGACAGGCACCGCGGCGGATCCAAGGATCTTTCACCCCCACCTCCACCCATTTCTCCAATCATAAAGAATGCCATTTCCCTACCCCGGCTGGACGTGGACTCACCCAACGGCTGTCCTGTGAAAGTGCTTTTTCCCAGTTCACCCAAAACACCAGAGAACTCCACATGCTTATATGGTGAGTCCGTCAGTGTTCACACTCAGAGTCAAATTCAGAAGTGAATCCCATAAATTGTGGGCATTCTGTGTGTGTACAGAATACAGAAGTCACTCCTGAAATGGTTGAATCAGCAGGGATGATTGAAGATACTACAATCAGTTTTCAAACAATGACGGAATTTTAAATTCGAGATATCTGGGTTTAGAATGAAAATGAATGAAATCCTAAATATATATAAATATATATTGGAAAAATCATGAACGTTTCATTATGTATTTTTTGTTTTTCTAATTTTACTCCTTTGTATAATATTTAATTTCCCAGATATTGCTGTTTGGGGGGTAACTTGTCTGCAAGTCATCGTGAAACATTGTATCCAAAGACATTTGTTCAATGATAAGTAAAATCATTTAAATTTAAAAATTTAATAAATAATAAAAATTTATAAAAATATTAAGCAGCACAACTGTTTTCAACATTGATAGAAGTAACATTACTTGAGCACAAAATCAGCATATTAGAAGGATTTCTGAAGGATCATGTGACACTGAAGACTGGAGTAATGTCTACACGGTAGTGCATGTAGCCGTATGTCTCATGCATGTTTTGTCTAAATTAAATATGTTTACTAGCTTTCTGTCCTTTAGGAAAACATGAGGCAGATCAAACAAAAGTGTTTGATAAACCATCTAAACACCTGTGGCAATTCCAGACTTCTTTTTAGACCCAGACATTACAGTTCAGCGATCAGCGTCTGTCTCACCCATTCAAATACCTCAAACATGCCTCACTGGCTTCTCTGCAGGAGAGCCTGTTCAAAAACAAAACCCCCACATGCTCATAAACACTCACCAAACTCACACCCAAACAGTCTGATGTTTATCCTGAGTTTAATTATCAATATATGGAAAGTATTAGTATGCAAATTAAGTGTTTAAATGAGCTTACTGCATGACTCACCATCGGACTGAACGCTAATTTTGTTCTGACCAGGGGCTATGAATGAGATGTTTTAGTGCTGAGCACACATCCTGTTTTAGAGCCCTGTTTTCAATCATGTCAAGAGTTTCTGTATCCATATAATGTACAACTATCCCATAATTTGTCATTTTCCTTTCTGAGCCAAGTGTGCACTTTTGCAAAGCTTTATATTGTCAGACACAGAAATCTTTAAGGGATAGTTCACCTAAAAATGAAAATTCTGTTATCATTTACTAAAACACTTGAGTCATTAGGGTGAGTAAATAATGGCAAACTTTTAATTTTTTGGATGAACTATCCCTTTTTGGCCATCTCGTCCAACCACATGGCAGAAATGATTTGCTACTTTTGCTTATACTGCAGTCCGGAACCACTAAATGTAATGTGTAGGTTCTCACTGCCCTCTGTTGGTCAAACTCATAAGCAAGATCAAGATCATTTGTTTTTCTTTCTTTGTTTTACAGGTTTGGAGTCTGGCTTTGTGACCTTGCCGAGACTGTCACGCACTGAGCGTCCAGCCCAGGGCAGCTCTCCCCCAGCCTGTCCTCCTGAAATCCATAGAGGCTCGCTTACAGACACGGGTATCCCGTCCTTCCCCTGTTCAGACTCCGTCAGTCCTTCTGACTCCATGAACTCTTTCACCCTTGATCTGGGCCCTTCCCTCATGTCTGAAGTCTTTGCCATGATTGACAGCCCTGTGTGTGAAATAGCCAGTCCCATCAGTGAAAAGTCACCGTCCACCGATAATAACTCTGAAGTGGACTCGGACGCAACCACGTCCTTGGTGGACTCTCTCCTGAGAGAAGACGATGACGGTAGGACGCGGTTGTATGGAGGAGAGTGGAAGCATTCAGACTTTGTGAATGGTGAGTCACCCAAAAAATCCATGCTGGGGGATCGGATGCACTCCTACTCTGTTGAGGATCACGGCATGGAGCCGGAGAGTTTCCAGAGGGCTGCTGATGTGCTGGCACGTCATTATGGGAGTGGAGGACTCAGGAATACAAACACCAACAACTCTCACAGGAGAGGACCGTACAACTATGCTGATGAGGAGGACGAGATCAAAGTCTAACACTACGAGATGCCTAAAGTCCAAATCACACAGCACTTTTAAAGGGATAGTTCAGCCAAAAAATGAAAATTCTGTCTTTATCCACCCTCATGTTATTCCAAACCCATTTCTTTCTTCTGTGGAACACAAAAGGCCACTCTTTTCGTTATAATGGAAGTGAATGAGGACTGGCCCTGTCAAGCTCCATAATGCTAAAAAGCACAATACAGTTATCATAAAAGTAGATTAAATGACTTGTGTGATATATATTCCAAGTTTCTGAAGCCATTTTACTGCATCATGTGATAAAGCGGCAACAATTCCTGGTCAGTTCAATTTGTGTCAAATCATTCAAACTGGTTTTCTGAAAAGGATAAACTTAATCACTGAAAAGATCAGACTTAAATAATTTGTCCATGAATCTGGCATTGCTACTTCCAATATGTACATGCTGAGGAGAACTAGGACATGTCAAGATTTTCAGTGAATAACACAAATGATTCATAATTTAAAGGGATAGTCCACCCAAAAATGAAAATTCTATCATTATGTACTGTACCCTCATGACTACATGACTTCCTTTCTTCTGTGGAACTCAAAAGAAGATATTTTGAAGAATTTTTCAACTGTTTTGTCATACAATTAAAGTCAGTGTGGTTCAACATTGTTTGGTTTCCAAGGTTCTTCAAATTATCTGGGTTAAGCGGTTATCCACTTAAATAACAATTAAATAATAAAATTTAAATGTCACAATAAAGAGATATGACTCCAGAAGATTTACATATACAACCCACAAGTCAAATGGACTACTTTTGTTCAACTTTTGGTACATTTTTGTCATTTTGGAGTTCGACAGCCCCAGTTCTCATTCAGGATCACTATATGGAAAAGAGCAGCAAGGATATTCACCTAAATCTCTCCTTTTGTGTTCCACAAAAAAGATCATTCAAGTTCTTTGGATGAACTATTCCTTTAATAACATTTCTAAATGTTTGCAATGGGGAAAGTTAATGGATTGTTATTTACCCCAACATTCATGGTGTTTTGAAGAAAGTATTGCATATATATATATATAAAAAAAAACAACATATGAGTGGATCTGCAAGCACATAAACTAATACTAGCATCTCAAATTTTCACTTTTGTTTGATCTCATCCCTAAAATATTAGCTTTGTTCCAGGGAAATAAAACCTGCCACAGTTGCTCTGTAATGCACAATAAACACAGCTAGCTAACAATGGTAACAATATGCCATTAAAATATGCAATATTTTAGTTTGCAGTATTTACATTTCAAGTAAACCTTATGTAGTGTACAGTGATACCGTGTAGAAGTACAGATGTATACCTGCTAGCTAATTTGTATTTACTTTGCAAAACACTTTGCATGTAGTTTTAATAGCTCATATTTTCATTGTGAATGACATTGTGTGGCAGTTTAAACACTTATTTCCTGCAAAACCAGCCATATGTACAAGACAGGACGAAGGCCTACAGGTCACTGTGGTGCACAACGCTGTGATGTGCTTTGTTTTCACATGAGCACAAACAAAACAGAAAAAATTAGCAACCATGACTTTCATTTCCTTTATTAGATGATAAATATCTTCAAATCAACACGTCATTCAGTAATATTATGCCCACCAATGTTTATCAATGTATTATGATATATGAATATGAATTTTGTTTGAATTTAAGTTTTGTTTATTATGACAGAGGAGCTGACCTCTCCATTCATTCCCTTAATCACAATATAATATGTACATATTGTACGTATGTGCGGCTTTGCACAAGAAATATACAAATTAGCAATGTATGTTATCAATGACAGCAATAAAGTTTTCATTAAAAGAAGCTATGAACAACATCAGCCTTAAAATGCTTTAACAAGTGTGACCATGATTTGACTGTTATGGCTTTTCAAATGTCATGCTTCAGAATAAGCTTATGCATAAATAGCTAATGTGAAGCGTCAGTACGCCCCAGACGGAAACCAAAGGAAGTCAGATTGTTCTATGTTATATTTGTGTTTGACAGTCCTTAAACCCTGCATCTCTATAGCAGATCTAAAATACTAGAAAAGAGGCTAACCAAAAAGACAAACACTACAGTTCAAAAGTTTAGGGTCAGTAAGAGTGTTAAAGAAACTAATAAATTGATCAAAAGTGACAGTAAAGACATTTATAATGTTACAAAAGATTTCTGTTTCAAATAAACGCTGTTCAGTTTTGAACTCTACATTCGTCAAAGAAACCTGAAAAATGTATCAAGGTTTCCACAAAAATATTAAGCAACACAATTATTTTCAACTTTGATAATAAGAAATGTTTCTTGAGCACCAAATCAGTATATTAGAATGATTTCTGAAAGATCACATGACACCGAAGACCGGAATAATGGCTGAAAATGAATATTTGCTATAAGATTAATAAATTACATTTTAGAATATATCAAATTTTAAATTGTAATAATATTTCACAATATTACTGTTTTTACTATATTTTTGATCAAATAAATGTAGCCTTAGTGAGCATAAGAGACTTCCTGTAAAAAGTCTTACAGAAAAATCCAAACTTTGGTTAAAGAAGATACTGCATTAACTGTTAGATGTCATCACAATCCAGTCCTTTTTCCAGTCCACTTTCTATTCACTGAGCTGGAAAGGTGAGCTGTTTGTTCAGTGCTTGGGGTGGTTGTGGAGGAGGGACTTTGGGTCTTCTGCCTTGGGGTTTCTTTGGTGGTCCTGCTTCAGGCAACGCGGGTAGTGGAGCTTGGGTGGTTTCGGGCTTTGGTGAAGGTGGTGCTTTTATTTCAGAGCTTCTAGGCAGAGGAACAGGGAACACTCTCGTCTGGGCTGTGGATACAGGGCCTGTCTGGCTTACCGGAGGGCCTTTGGCAAGGTTTGATGTCTTGTGCTGGATGAACGACCTCCTTGCTGTAGAAATCAACTGCAAATTTAGTTTCTACTACAATAATATGACACAAAAAGCTTCTATAATTGCAGACGTACGTTTATATGGACCAGCGATCTTCAGCGTGGGCTCCTGGGACTGGGAGGACGACTCCTGAATTGGCTCTGATTGGTTGAAGCTCTTCGGCTTAGTCTGCGATTGGCTTTGGGCGAGTACCGGAGTGTAACGAGGAAGTGCCGAAGGGATGTGATTCTGTGTAGGTGGTTGAGCGACTGAATCAGAATTGGTGTTGTCCCACAAAACAGCATCACGGTTCACCTGAGCAGCTTTAACAACTACTGTCCCACCGAAATCCTCAGATGATGCAGAGCTGAAATAAGCACAGCCAAAACAAGACTTTTGTAAACTTAACTTATTCAGTAAAGAGTCTTGACCTTAGAAATTATAAAGGAGGTTCACTACCTGTCAGTTTTTGATAGGGATGGTCGACCAGAGGAGAAAGAGAGAGAGGAAAAGACGCTGTCAGAAAGAGATCTCGGGGATATCGTCGGAATCGGGCTTTCAGGTTGTTCTGGGATCTCGAAATCAGCCTCTAAAAGTACATTTAATTTATTTGGAAATTTTTATATAAACTTCATGAAATGAGATGAACAATGACTTGTGTAATGTTCCTGTACCTTCGGGGAAGAGGCTCTTGGAATACTGTATGAGCGGCTCTATGACAGTCACAACTTGGACCGAAGATGCGGATGCCATGGTTAGCAATGATGTCTCTCTGAAATAGAGAAAAGTAGAGGGATAATTTAGGAGATTGAGTTGTGGATGCACAGTTGAGAAGTCCAGACTTGTGTTTGTGTGTGCTATACTGACTCCTCACAGCGAGGCCACAGTAGATTAGGCCCAAGCACTATGGCAATATTGCTGGGTGTCATCTTATTTACTGCTTGCTGCTCTGACAAGTGTGACAGAAACTGGACAAGGTATCTGATGGAGAGAGAGATGAAGTCAAAGATAGACCTAGACAGTGAAAGTTTGGTGTGAACTTGAACATTAATAGTTTGGGGTAGATTTAGAGTTGAAAATCTACCGTACCTGAGGTTGTTATAGTTTTCCGTGGGAAGTTTTTGCAACACTATCCGAAGCTGCTTCAATTTTTCATCTGTTTCTTTTTCTCTACAATTTTAAAATGGATTGAAACTCAGTACCTGAGGTGTTTTAACACCATTGATACAGAAACAAACAAGCCACATATAGACTTACCCTGCAGCTTTGAACCAGTCATTATATAGCTCAACTGTCATGAGCGGTTCAGGCAATTCCCTCAAGTAACACTTAAGAGCCCCTGGAAAGACAGCGCAAACAAAACAAGTTTAAATATTTTTAATAGTATTTGCATTTGTGCCAATCAAACCTGCTAAAAATGAAAGAAGTAGTTTACGCTAAAGCAACATTTTTACATTGTTCCAAACCCGCATGACTTTCTTTGTTCCATGTAACCAGTTTTGGGGAAAATTACTTTTAAAAGTAATGCATTACAATATTGCGATACTTCCTAAAAAAAGGAACTAATTGCAATACTTAGTTACTTTTCATGAAAAGTAAAAGTAATGTGTTACATTACTTTTGCGTTACTTTTTCTCACCTGGGCTGGGCTTGCTTCTTTGTTTTATAATAACCAAAAAAAAAAAAAAGTTCTATTTTTGGCAAATATTAAGGCCCTTTCAAGCCATTCTGGATTAAAATAGAATAGGATACAGGAGAAGGAAGATCACACTTTTAATTATAAATCTAATCTAAAGTCATTTTTGCTTATTAGTATGGTTGAATTAGATCAGCAGCAAAGACATTGGTTAATAAAGTGAGATTAAATACATAAAGTATCTTTGTGTAATTTAATTATTACAGGTTTACATGAAATTCTTAAATTGCATTTCACTGTTTTTATTCCTTTTGAGGAATACTGAATGTTTTTTGTACAAGTGAGATGAGTAAATGCATGTTCACATTTAGTCAAGAACTACAATAACCATCATGTTCACACTGTTACTGTGATTTTGCCAAGTAAGACATGTTCCTGGATTAACATCTTTGTTGATTCTGGAACAACATTCCAATCAACCAATCAGATTTGAGGGACAAGTTTAGCGTTTATGTCAAGTTTAGGCTTGCAACCAGGGTTAGGTGCTTCTACATCAATGTTATTCACATATCTTTCCCCTCTGATTTTAGGGATAAGTTTTGGGTAGGATTAGGTTTAGGGGTAGGAATATGGTTAAGACTAAATTTTCAGACTGGAATGTTGTTCCCGGATCAACAAAAAATGTTGATCCAGAAACATGTCTTACTTGGCAAAATCACCATGTTCACACAGCGCACACAACGCCTCTGGACTTACCCTATTTCTCTCAACATGAGGACAGGAGAGCTGTCAGTCAATAAATGTGAAAAAGTAACTTGCGTTACTTATTTGAAAAAGTAACTTAGATATTTTGCTGTAAATTGAAAAAGTAATCTGTTACTTTACTAGTTACATGAAAAAAGTAATCTGATTACATAACTCAAGTTACTTGTAATGCGTTACCCCCAACACTGCATGTAACACAAAAGAAGTTGTTTAGCAGAATACCTTTTTTTCCCTACAATGAAAGCGAATCGGGAATAAAACTGACAAGCTCCAAAAATGTTATTTAAATCTTCAAAATAATAATAATAATTTTGGTAAGATGTATTGAGACGGTTTTGATGTTAATGATGAGACACATTATAACCACTGATGTCAAACCTGATGAATTTATGCAGACATGAAATGGGAATGAGATTTTTGCTACAATGGGGAAGGATTTCAGTTGACTTTTGACTTTTAAAAATGTTCCATACACAAAGCTATGTGGCTTCACAAGACTTTGAATGTAGCACACAGATGTTTATGGTGTATTTTAGTCATTTTAGAGCTCAATAGTGTCTGTCCCAATTCACTATCACTGTATGAAAAAAAGAGCAGCTCGAACATTCTACTAAACTTCTAATTTTGTGTTCCATGGAAGAAAATCAAACGAGTTTGAACCACGTGTATAAATGATGGCTGAAATGTTACTATAATAGACAACGGAGGATCCTAGAAACATCTGGGTTTTTTTGTATATATGCTGCAGTTTATCACCTCAACCACATATAGCAACCACATTTGGTGTAACACAATGCACTTTTCCCATTATTGTCAGTTAAAGCATCAGCCAATTTCTGAGCTAACAAAAATACATTTTTCTAACGTTCCCATTAAGTAATGAAAATGTTATTTCTGAATGTTCTCTGTAGGTTCAAAACATCCAGTTTTCTAAATGTTTTAAAAACATCAAAATGTTACATCTGAATGTTCTCTGAACCATCTGAAACAAATAGTAAGTTGTAATATTTAAAGGGATAGTTCACCCAAAAATGAAAGTTCTGTCGTCATTTACTCACCCTCAAGTAGTTCCAAACCTGTATGAATTTCTTTGTTCTGCTGAACACAAAGGAAGATTGACTACCATAGTAGGAAAAATAAATACTATGGTAGTAAATGGGGGCGAGATCTGTTTGGTTACTGACATTCTTCCAAATATCTTCCTTTGTGTTCAGCAGAGCAAAGAAATTCATTACAGGTTTGGAACGGAACTACTGAGTAAATCATGACAGAACTTCCATTTTTGGGTGAACTATCCCTTTAAAAACATTAGACTAATGTCCAACTAAAAATGTTTCAGAAGAACGTTCCATGAACAATGTATAAATAATGTTTTTGTACTAACGTTTTGATAACATAATGAAAGACCCCATAACTTTGAACAAACGTTCTATTAACGTTACAGGAAGAAGGTTTTATTCATAACATTGAGAGTCAAAGTTCTGAGAATGTTCTCTGTTAACTTGGACTACGCTCATAACTCAGGTTGCACTTTTAAAATGAATCATAGATTCAACAAAAGTTGGTAGCACTTTATTTTACAGTCCTTTTTCGCATAACATATACTTATTGTAGTAATTACAATAACTAGGTAATAACCAGGTGCTAGTCCAGAAACTACCTCTAAACCTAATCTTAATCCATGTTGTTACCTTATATTATTCAGTACTTTTTTGGTAAGTACACGTACTATTGAAAGTACACGTACTATAAAATAAAGTGAAACCAAAAAGTTAGTCTGTCACACAAAAAAACAAAAAGAGTTACAGTGGCCTTTCACCTGCCACAGCATGTGGGTCAGAACTGAACTCATTCTGGTCGACTGTCCCTGAATCCAGACAGTTTTTCAGTTTTTTCACAACAGATGCAGCAGCTGCTAGTCTGAACAACCCCTAGATGATATTTATAAAGATAGATAGTGAGAGATAGTGAAGATGTGAGTCAAAAAGCAAAACAATATACTGATTATAGTGGGCATGCAGTTATGTGGGTGTGCAATTCTTTGTGTGTAGGTGCAAAGCTGCATATGTGGCTTTTAAAAACAAGTGTACGCTTACCTCTTCCCTGAGTCCTGTACGAAGCAGCATGCTTACGCACTCTTCAATAGGGACAGCAATCTTTTTCCCACAACTCTCAAGGTGAGACAGCAGAGGCTCTCCGAATACCTTATTTTCTGATGAACTCACTTGGGGCTCTACATTCAAACAGACAATACGCATTTGCAAATGTTTAGATACTGAAATCACTGCTAAACATCATTTTCCTCTGCTCACCTGTGTTGCTGTGACTCTCTTTGAGCTCTGTTATGTTTTTCTCCAGGAATTCATGTGAGGCCTTGTGATATTCAGCTTGCAGCTCTAGAAGCTGTCAGAAAGACAAACAAGCTCATAAGTCACATTTATATTTTTCCCTTATGTTTTATTTTCTTATTAATATTATTAAAATGACTGAAAACATTCCAAGAAGTCATCTCAGGACAATGAAATATAATTCATAAGAAGATATGTAGATATATTTATATATAAATCACTAAAGTAAAGAAATAATTGTGTACACATAATACAAATAACATAAAATGCCAGGCAAACAGTTAAATACACTGTGTGCTGAAAAAAAAAAAAACATAAAAAATAAATAAATAACCCGTGAGCAGTGAGGATAAGCAGTTTGGCGAATGGATCGGGTACAAATTTGTAGATTAAAATCTAATTGCTGTAATAATGGGCCATTTTATAAATTATAATGATAATAATGAATGATATCTAGTGTAAAAGGACTTAAAAGGAACAATTCTATTTTGGTATTGATTAAAAGGGGTACTTGAGCATTTCTAATTAGCCTGTGGAGGTAAGGACACACTGTAAAATCTAATACATTTTATTGTAGACACCGACTACCTCAAAAAATGTAAGTAATGCAACTCAAATTTTTAAAGTAAACAATAATTATAAGTAACAATTAAGTCAAACTAAAAAAATAATAATTTTATTTAATGTTTAAGTCCACTGTACTTAAAACTGTTGTTTATATCATATGTAATGTTCTTATTTTTCAGTTATTTTGATGCAGTGGTTGTAAAACCCAATAAGTTCAGAATACTCAAAACATAAAAGTAAACAACGCAAAGGTTATTTTAGTAGAACTTAAAAATTATTTTATACTACACAAATTCAGTAATTACAATTGAATTGAAATATTGAATAAACTAACACCTAATCTTTACGGTTAAGTGTTTGTTATCAAAAGCACACCATCATGCGCTAATGTAACCATCAAAGAAACTATCACTATTTACTTGCATGAACTGTTAATCAACATGCAGTATTTATAGCCTTGAAGTTTTGCAGCCTGTTCCCAACCTAACCACAGGCACTACTCTTTACCATGATGGTAACCCTACAAAACTTCATCACAGAAACACATTTAAAGGTGCTCTAAGTGATCCTGGGTGGAGTAACTTCCTGTTGACGTTCGAAGTGTTGTCAAACAAAACAGAGGCTAACTAGACCCTCCCTCCTCCTCTTCCTCCCCCTCCCCTCCGTGCTTCCTGAAACAGTCATGAACGCGCATTTAAAATCATTCTTGTCGGTTATTGGCTGGAACGTGTTTATTATGTTTAGTGGTCCAGGCTGCACCAGTCTGTTTTTATTGCCATTTTTGGAGCTTGTGGCGACTACAGAGACCGCGTTTTTTTTACTGTGTGTTCAGGGGACAGGCAGCTAGCGGATAGTGAGGAGATGTTTGCTGTATGTGACAAAAAAATGTTTTGGCCTAAAAATGCGTGACAACACTTAAAGCACCTTTAAATACATAAATAACAGAACATTAAACAATAACACATCTTCCCCTGGATTAATCTTGTGCAAAAACACACAAAATAACACTCAATTTCAACATTTATTCTCCCTTACAGAGTGTGACGCAAAGCATGGTGGGAACTTGAAATCTGCTGCAACTCAATTTAATGTTGAATGGATTCTTCTGATAATGTTAGTTACGTCGGTAACATCGGCAATGACGTGACATGGATGACGTCACTTTATATCGCTCAGTAAACTTAAAAATAATTTAAGTATAAGGGTTTACTCAAAAATGTTGAGCTACACAAAAATAAAACTAAACTCCTCATTCAGAAAATGTAATTGTTTTAAGTTGCATCAATGATTTAATTGACTTTAAAGGATTAGTCCACTTTCAAAAAAAAGTGTTCCTGATAATTTACTCACCCCCATGTCATCCAAGATGTTCATGTCGTTTTTTCTTCAGTTGAAAAGAAATTAAGGTTTTTGATGAAAACATTCCAGGATTATTCTTATAGTAGACTTCAATGGCCTCCAAATGGTTGAAGGTCAAAATTACAAAACTACAAAATATAGCTTACGCTGAATGTCCTACGTCTTCCATATTCAACTTACACAACGAATGCGGCGCCAGTTTCGTTTTTTTCCGTAAGTAGAATAGGGAAGTCGTAGGACATACAGCGGGAAAGCGGAAGCATGTGCAATGCAATCATCTGTTTATATAAAGCATATACGTACTGTTGTATTTTTTTCGAAAATGACCGATCGTTTCGCTAGATAAGACCCTTATTCCTCATCTGGTATCGTTTAAAGCCCTTTGAAGCTGCACTGAAACTGTAATTTTGACCTTCAACTGTTTGGAGTCCATTGAAGTCCACTATAAGGAGAATAATCCTGGAATGTTTTCATCAAAAACCTTAATTAACTTTGGACTGAAGAAAGAAAGACATGAACATCTTGGATGACATGGGGGTGAGTAAATTATCAGGAAAAGTTTATTTGAAAGTGAACTAATCCTTTAATTGCAGTGTACTCAATCTTTATCAGTTAGTAGTACTGTTTACAGTGCATAGGTACTCACACGAATGAAATAGCTGGCATACTCATCCTCTTTAGTGGCAAAATGATAGAGGTCTGCAGAGTACTGATCCTGAGAGAAAGAAAATATATTGGTTTATTGATTTCTTTCCTGTGCATTCCTTAAAAATATTGAGGCTTGAGAAAATCTGATGAAAATCACACATTTTTATGTCAGCTTATCAAAACTACAAGGATTGTTTAGCTGACTTTTTTCACCATGATTTTTTTGGCCTTAAGACAGTATGAAAAGCAGAGAGAGGAAATAAGATCAGCAAATGATATGAGCTAAATTTGAACAAGCTGTAAAGCAGGGGTGTTAAACTCAGTTCCTGGTGAGCCAATGTCCTGGAGAGTTTAGGAGCTGGTTGGAGCTAAACTCTCCAGGACAGTGGCCATCCCGCAGCGGAGTTTGACACATGTGCTGTAGAGTTTCATTTTGGTAGCCAAATTTGATTTTATCAAAACCATAGGTTAGAAAAATCCTGTTTCATAGTGCTGAGTAGAGAATGGCTATCTAAAAGTAGTTGGTTAGAATGAGAATAGCAAAATATAGTCCAATCATGATAACTCTCTGAATAATTTTAGCATGTTAATGTATATGACATTGTAAATGTGTTTGGTCTTGACGGACTAGATCTGATACGCACACTGTATGGACTTTCTACTGCCTAATAGATAAACAGACATGTTGCTGTGAGCATGTAAGATATGCTGCTGCATGAATAGGCACACATAAATCCGTAGCAGATCTAGACAGGTGGAGCTGGGGTAGGTGGAGGGGTTCAGAGGACCTCTAATAGCATGCTGCAGGACCAGCGAACACTGAACCAGATCATTTAAATGTTGAGCAAGCAATCTCACTGGAGAGGACAATCAGCTTGTGCCATGTAGTAAATGATGTGATTGCTAGCAAATTGCATTTAAAGAACCTATCAGGCTGTGCCATCTAGAGTTTCATGTCAGAACTAGGCCACGGTAGCATAATCAGTCTGGGACCAGTGAAAAAACAAACTTTAACCTTGATAGACTCCAGTCTCTTCCAGGCCTCCTCTACATCCTCTCTTAGTCCGTCCTGCTTAGCCTGTGGGCCTGTGCTGGTCTGAGATCTAAAAGTGAGAGTGCATGTAGAGGACACACATTGCATAACTGTTCATGACACAAATATATCTTCATAAAAGAGGATTGCAATGAAGTTGTGATTTATGTTGAAAGAGAAGTTTGAGACACATTGTTGTCAAAAATAAGAAATTCACCTGACGCGAGCATTATTCCAGTCTGTTGTAAGTTTAGCAAACTGTTTCTTGTTTTTCAAGATCTCTGGCAGGTCCTCCTGCATAGATAACGTCGGTCATGTATAGGTCATGAATACTGTCTGTTTCAGTTCATATGGTTTGGTAGTAAGAAAAAAGCTACCTCACTGAGCTTATTCAGAGGCACAAGAACTTCTTTCTCCAACTTCATCTCAAAGTCAGCCAGAGTCCGTGCCAGGAAATTTTGCATGAAGCAGCACATTTCCAGAACTTTTCTGCAGGAAGGTTAGGAGTGTGTAGAAACAGACTGTAAATGGTGTATTTCCAAGGCAACTGTGCTACATTGCTATTTACTCTTAACTCTGACTGTAAATCAACATTTACATCAGTATCATGCAAGATATTTGTGTTAAAGTATTAAAATACTCACCTTATAGAGGATTCACCATCAAAATCTTTAAAGCTCTCAGCCATGCTGACAGAGAGCATCATGAGGGGTAACTTTTTCTGTAAATAATGAAAAATATGAATGAGCAAAGTGAGTGAGGAAATAAGGAAGTACTGAATGTCACGTTTTTGATAGTTCTGCTTTAGAACTATTAGTTTACACTGCTAAGGGACAAATGTAACATAACTGTGTGATTTCATAGCCTGATGCAAATGAGGGGAAAAAAGAGAGGAAAACTGAGCAAAAATCAGAGAAATGGAGCAGATTTTCCTCACCTAAACCTATTTTACAAAGAGAAAGAAAATGAAGAATGTTCTTGAAGAATAAGAACAAAATGAAGGCCTGCATTTAGCACTTCTGAGCAGCTGCCACATATTTGAAGCATATCCAAAACTTTTTGTCTAGACATAATTATCTATACACAGACATGAGGAAACCTCAGAGGACAGATTCAGGGACTCTCTATCACCCCTGGAGCAATTTGGGATCAGCTTCACAAAATGGTAGGCCAAGATAGACTATTGGAAGAAATCCCACCATCCACTGTGACGGTGGTCTATGTAGATGATCTTCACAGCCACAGCATTTCATCATATGACCAATTCATTTGTCTCTGTGAACGTTACTCACTTTTCATATACAGCAACTGCTTCAAAATCTGTGCCAACACACTTATAAACCACATGATTGAATAAGGGCTCAGCTTACCATCCGCCTCTCTGAGTCCAGTCCCTGCTGACTCTGCAGGCAGCCTACCAACTTCTTATGAATGATCTGGGCAGCTTTCTTGGCTGGCTCCACACGTTGTTCCACCTTAAAGCAACCAGATGGAGCATTCATTTACAGGGCCCTGTATCCAAATACTGTTAACACAGTGTGTATGAAGGCATCTCAACAACTGTGGTTTATGCAGATTTAATAGTTAAGGTGTAATAGTGGTAGAAATGCCTCACCAATACCAGATCCTCTGAAAGAAGGTCAGTTGCATCTTGTGACCTACAAAACAGAAACAAATTACCTTGAAGATTTCTTGCATTATACTGATGGCAACCTCCACAAGTAATCACAGCTGTGTTTGATATTCAGACCAACAGTGACATGTAAATGTAATATTGCTTAATTATAAGTTCTATAAGCAAGAAGTTAATACTGAGTAAATTGTATTTACTTAATAAAAACAGTTACAAACTAAACCGCAGTGAGTGAACAAATTGGCCTAAATGAATAATTCAATGACTCACTCATAGGGCCCTATTTTAACAATCTAAGCGCATGGGGCAGATGCACTTAGAGCATGTCCGAATCCTCTTTTGCTAGTTTAACGATGGAAAAAATGGTCAGCGCACCAGGTCCAAAAGGGTTGTACCTAGTCTCTTAATGAGTCATGGGTGTGTTTTGAGTGTAACTTGCAATAAACCAATCTCATCTCCCATTCACTTTAACTATTTACATGGCAGAATTTGCAAGCAGAAAGACTAAACACTTCTCCAAAGAGGATTCCTTTTATTTTCAATATTTAAAAATGTCTATGTGCTGCACCTATAGGCACATATTACTAATGTACCCTTTAAATAACAACAACAAAACAAATAAATACTGTGATACTTTAGACCAGGTTTTTGTTGGTCAATGGCGCAGTCATTTTCAGTTGCCTCAAAATAGCAACACGCCAACAATGCGCCTGAATACACCTCA
Source organism: Megalobrama amblycephala (assembly GCF_018812025.1). Taxonomy (NCBI): domain Eukaryota; kingdom Metazoa; phylum Chordata; class Actinopteri; order Cypriniformes; family Xenocyprididae; genus Megalobrama; species Megalobrama amblycephala. The sequence continues at coordinate 12,011,873 of NC_063063.1, read as the reverse complement.
TTTTCAAACCAGCACGCTCATGGGCAAAAAGATGGGTACAAGTGCATTTGCACCCATAAACAACGTGGGCGCCGGAAGTGAAAATGATAACTGCGTCGACCTGAAACTAGCAAAAAGCACTTGCATCACACCTGGCATCACTTTGTGCCTGATGTATGATAGGGCCCATAAAGACTGTTTCATTCCTGAATGAATCAATATTTTTGAGTGAACTGGTTGAATGAATGATTCAATGACTGACTTATAAAGACAGTGGCTGCATATGAATATACTTACATCCTTACAACAGTTTGAGAAAAGAGTAGTGTGTCTGACTTCAAAGTATTCAAATGAGTAGATAAAAAGTACCTAGAAGACCTACTACTTCCAGCAAGTGTGCATCCAATGGACACTTTATTATCCCATCAAGCCATGGAGAGGTGTTGTGAATGACAGTGAAGCGATGTAATTGACGCTGATAGGTCACATGACAAATGTAGTACATGTGGATTTTATTCATAATACACATATTATTTTTTTAACAGATGCAAAATAAGTACTTATTCAAAAGACAAACCTCGGAGATTATGCAATTTCAAATGCAGCCATTGTTATATTCCTGAATGAATCACTGTGTGTGAATGAATCGGTTGAACGAATGATTCAACATGTCACTTGTCAACAGCTACTAGTGTAACAATGTAACCTGTGCGAAGAGTCACTGAAAATCCACTAATACACAGATTGACTGTGATACACATGAACACTGAAATCCAAGTGTTGTTGGACTGTATATATGCACTCTTGGAGAGCTGCCTGGTGATCAAATTCAAAGACCAGAACTAACTGTTGTATAAACATATTTGACTTATAAAGAGAGGGATCACATATAAACAAAATAGAACTGCAAATAAGGGTTAGGGTTAGTATTAAATTCTGAATTCATAAAAAAGTCAACACTTTATCCAAGCAAAAGATGCACATAACAAACCATTCACCATATAGCCTAACCAAAGCACCCAAAACTAAAATTAGAGAGCCACGACTGCTGTAGAAAACAGGCCAAAGTGGGCAGAGGGGAAGTGGACTGAAGGCTGAAGCACAAACCATTTTACTCTCTCGCTTAACCACAATCTATTGTTCAGCATTTATAATAAGTAGATACACAAACTTCATCATCATCTGTAGCCTTAAAAGTCATCTCAGAGATATATGTAATTTCCTATGTTTGCAGTGTTTCTAAAAGCAACCAAGAACACAAACACATGAGAGGCCATTTTTGTGTGACTGAGAAGGGGACCATGGTTATATATATTATTATAAGTAATTTATTCTAAAGCTGAATTTTCAGAATCATTACTCCAGTCTTCATTGTGTCATAATCCTTCAAAATCATTATAATATTTGGTGCTCAAGAAACATTTCTTCTTATTATTATTATACTTAATGTTGAAAACAGCCATTTTGCTCAGAATTTTTGTGGAAACCTTGACGCATAGCATTTATTTGAAACCTTGTAACATTATAACTGTCTTTACTGTCACTTTTGATCAATTTAATGTATCTTTGCTGAATAAAAAGTATTAATTCCTTTAAAAAAAATCTTTCTGATTTTACAAACTTTTGTAAAATACTAAGTAATGGCTATTCTATAGCTATTATGAATTGTATAGCCTGTTCCATAGGATCTCAACAACCACAAGCTGTACGTGGTATACGTTTTCTGCTTCAAAGGTCACACAAACAATTTTATCAGCAAGGTATTGTCTCTGCTTTGAGTCTGGGGTTAAGAAGTTTATTAATATCCTGTTAACGTCATCTTGTTCTGTGCAACCTGCAGATGTGCTCCAGCAACTAAAAACTTCCAACTTTACTCACGGCCTCTTTCAAAACAATCTCCTAATCACTGTCAAGTTATTAAGACTCTACATAATAATAAATGTATGTAAGCATGAGAGTACAAATGTCATTGAAATCAAAATTCTAATATTGGTACGCATTGTTTGCGTGACATTTTGTTTTTACAGTCAACCCTAGCTGTTTCCTCAGGCTTGAACAATTGAAACAAGACTCAGACTGAAATAAAGTAACCAGTCAATGTCTGAAAAAGTGCTAAAGTTATAGACATATTAATTGTGAACAGCCTATCAGACTATCTTTCAGACTATCTTTCATCACAAGTGAGTCATGTTAGGAGAAATCAGACAGCTATCAATTATATTAAAATTTTGTTTTGCTACAAAAGATAAGCAAGACTACTGTTTAAAACAGTCACAACTTGGTCACATGTAGTGACATTCCTGTAACACTGTCTCATACAACACCACAAACAGTCTGAAGTCAACAAATGAAAGTACTTACTTCCCCCCATTTCCAAACTGCTTTAAGATGTTAAACTGCTTTAGCATGATTGTGAAGAATCTGATGCCTTCGAGTAATTGATCCTACGCGCAGGTCAAGAGTATATTAGTTTCATTTGATAGAAAATATTGCTCTCTGAACTCAGTAAACAAGCATGTCATTCAGACTTGTGTCAGCAACAGTCTCTACTTGACTGTTTCACATTTGTGCACACACCTCATCGACTCAGAGAAAGAGGAAGTTACCAAATGCATAAGAGGAAAGACAATTTCATATCATGCTGTGAAAGTCATGCAGTCCTCTCAGGCCACAGAGAACACTGAAGTAGATTTGTACAGCTTTCATTTTCTATATAAGCGCAAAAAACAACATTAATAATCATGACCAAACATTTTGTTAGAACTTTTACTTCAATGTCATTTAAAGTAACTACACTGCTAAAAAAAAAAAAAAGGTTAAATTTACAGTTAAAAAAAAATGCTGTGGTTGCCAGAAATTAAATGTAAAAAGAAGCAACATTTTATGTTTTACATATTTAACTTAAATTTACAGTAAAAATGCATTTCATTAACTGGTATAACCAACTAATACTAAAACTAGTACTAATAATATCTGTTTTGTACCTTTGTAATACACTGACAATGAGAAAGTCACATGATGAGTCAAAGCTCATCACAGGCAGCCTTTTCACATGTTGAAAAGATAAATACTAATATATAAAAGGTGCACAGTGTCATTCACACAAATCCTAAACACCATCATAGTAACACATATGACACTAAAGTAATGCAATAAATATTAATTTAACAACATTAGGAGTTCATAAAACCCTAATGTACATAACTGATATAAGAAAAAACTGAGAAAAAACATCAAATGTGAAGTGTCATGCAGAGAATTTTGGAAATGTCAATTTACGTTTTTCCACTTTAAATTATATGACTTCTTCTTTTTCACTTCCAAAAACTATATATACAGTCGTGTGAAGAAAAAAAAGAGACATCCTATTGAATTTTATGGTTAGGTATCAGGATAAGGTCCTTGGCAGGCCTTAAAATTAACTTTCAGCTTCAACATTTATTTATTATTATAAAACGGTTAGTTCCTGTCCTTGGTTCTGATTGGTCAATAGCTGTGTTTTATTCACGATAAAACACGGCTATGACCGCTTCACACAACGGTTCTGTGTATCACTACACAACACCCTTAGCAACCTCTCTTAGCAACGTAAACAGTTTTTTCTCAATTTATATTGTTCATTGAAGCTTACTGTATTACGTAGAAGAGTATTACGAGAAAGAGATCGATTGAGCGAGTTTATTACCTGCATTCAGATTTAGCATTTTCCTTCAGGTTAGTCCTATGTTCATAATAAAAAATATATTTAAATTTCCACTGCAATATCCTTTTAACAGTTAAGGGGTTTTCCCATGACTGACAGCGCTAGTCAAAGCATTTGTCAGTTGCGTTTTGTTCCGTGTTCACTACATTTCAGTCTTTTCAATATAAAAGTCTTTGCTACTGACTGACACACTCATAAAGTCAGTCTTTGCTGCCTTCTAATGGTGCAATAATGTAACTTCTGTTGCTGTTCACGGTCAGGGACTATTTTTTCTGGTGGAAGGCTTTTAGTGATTTTACTTCATGAAAGTTGCATTGATACATAATTTTTGGCTTTAATATTTGTATTGTGTGGTAACCGTTTTATAAAGGCAATAAGGTACGAGAGGCTGTGCTGTATCGTGAATAAGTCACAGCTTCGCGTCGTGCCTAACAACGCCCTTCAGCCGTGACTTATTCACGATACAGCACAGCCTCTCGTACCTTATTGCTTACATATAGCACATTTAATAACAACGTTGTTCCCCAAAGTGCTTCACAGTTATAGTTAAAACATGCATATAAAAAATGGTAAAAAACTATCAAAAAGATACCTTGCCTAGTAAATAGGCATTACTACACACTCTTAGACATACACCCTCACACAGCTGTCCAGTGAGCATAGTATAGAAAAAAAAAAAACACTTCAATAAACAGAATACGCTTACTTTGGAGAAAGTTAAAGTTAAAGTTAAGTTACTTTGAAAAGTAATGCATTACAATATTGAATTACTTCCTAAAAAAGTAACTAATTGCATCATTGGTTACTTTTTATGGAAGGTTATGCATAACTTTTGCATTACTTTTTCTCATCTGGGCTGTTTGTTTGTTTTTAGAACAACAAAAAAGTTATATTTTTGGCAAATGCAAAGACCCTTTCACACCAAAATTTTAATGAATAAGCCTCAAGCCCTGGGTATACTTAATTTTTTATGCGTACGCTAGTGTACATGCACAGTCAAGCGCATAGCCTTGTAAAGTACTTAATTCAACTTGCATGCAACATGGGCGTTCAACGCATGCACAGTTTTGAGCAATCTCTCGCCACAAGTTACAACCCATGTAAACATCTTTGTATTCTTTCATGCTAGAGTTGTACAAAAGAAAATGTTTTATAACCTTTTCGCACAATCTCTCGTCTATAGGCCTCCATCTTCACTGTAGCTTGCATGTGTTCCGGTTAGGGCTGCACGATTAATCACATGAGATTGTCATGCGTGTCTCGTCAGTAAAGCCGGTTCTGTGATTAGCAGTAAATGTCCATCACCTGCTTTCAAATGGAGCGGCACTTAATATACAGAGCCGTAGTTCGCGGACAAGCTACGCAATATTGCGTTCATAATCGCAGATGAATCGCATGCGGTTATGAACGCGATATTGCGTAGCTTGTCCGCGAACTACGGCTCTGTATATTAAGTGCCGCTCCATTTGAAAGCAGGTGATGGACATTTACTGCTAATCACAGAACCGGCTTTACTGACGAGACACGCATGACAATCGCATGCGATTAATCGTGACGCCCTAGTTCCAGTCTGTTCTGCTTATGCAGTTTTTCTTTGACTACCTTGTGAATCGACACTCCCATACGGCACCTTGTGGATAAACTAATTATTGCAAAAAAAAAGGAAATGCAAATTCACACCTGTACAACAGAGGGTGCAGTTCAAACAAACAAGCCTTTCAGCTGCTGCCATTCTGGAATTCAGAAGAAGAGGACACAGGGGAAGAAGTAAATGAGTAAATGTATGCTCACATTTAGTATAGGACTAGTCTAGAATAGCCATCATGTTTACACAGAGCACACAACGCCTCTGCACTTACTCATGATTTTTCTCAACATGAAGATAGGAGAGCTGTCAGTGAAAGTAATCTGTGAAAAAAAAAAATGAAAAAAAAGTAATCTGACTTGTAATGCGATATCCCTAACACTGCTTAGTTAAAAAGATATGTTTTCAACTGAGACTTAAAAACCTCTAACGTTGGTGCTTGCCAGATATGAAGAAGAAGACTTCAAATTAGGTAAATACAACCTCAGATGAACAACAACACATGACATATTACACTGCCTACAAATTAGGTCAAAATGGAAAAGCAGTGGGTGACAAACTAAGTACACCCTTACTGTTTCTATACAAATTAAGAGGGTAAGTAACAGTCAGGCACTGCTAATCAAATTTCTTTGATTAACTGATCATCAGAAAGCGTGACCACCTCTATAAAAGCAGAAGTGTTGGCAGTTTGCTGGTCTGGAGCCTTCAGATGTGTGTTAACACAATGCCAAGGAGGAAAGATCTTAGAGAAGCTTAGAGAAGTCGTCAAAACGATGGTTTCATGAAATTGCAAAAAACACCCAAGAACTAGACTCTACAGGCCTCAGTTAACATGTTAAATGTTAAAGTTCGTGACAGTACAATTAGAAAAGATAGGACAAGTGTGGAATGTTTGAAAGGGTTGCCAGGAGAAAGCCTCTTCTCTCAAAAAAGAACATGGCAGCATGGCTTAGGTTTGCAAAGTTGCATCTGAACAAGCAACAAGACTTCTGGAACAATGTCCTTTGGACAAATGAGACCAATGTGGAGATGTCTGGCCATAATGCACAATGCCAAGTTAGGCGAAAACCAAACCCAGCATATCAACACAAATACCCCATACCAAACTGTTCATCATGATGGTGGAGGGGTGATGATTTGGGCTTGTTTTGCAGCCACAGGACCTGGCCACCTTGAAGTCACTGAGTCGATGATGAACTCCCCTGTATACCAAAGTATTTTAAAGTCAAATGTGAAGCCATCTGTCCGCCAGCTCAAGCTGGGCCAAAATTAGGTCATGCAACAGGATGATGATCCCAAGCACACCAGCAAATCTACAACAGAATGGCCAAAAAAGAATCAAGGTTATGCAATAGCCCAGTCAAAGTCCAGACCTCAACCCAACTGAAATGCTGTGGCGGGACCTTAAAAGCAAACCTCAATGAACTGAAGCAACATCGTAAAGAAGAGCGGGACAAAATTCCTCTAGAATCATGTGATAAAGTCATTCAGAAAACGATTACTTAAAGTTATTGTTGCTAAAAGTGGCTCTACAAGCAACTGAATCATAGAGTGTTCTTAGTTTGTCATCCATGGATTGTCCATTTTGCCTTTATTTTTGTTAAATAAATAATGACATGGTGTGATATGTCATTTGTTGTTGTTCATTTGAGGTTGTGTTTACCTCATTTTAAGACCTGCTAAAGACCAGATGATGTTCTGAAGCATAAAACCATGAAATTCTAAAGGGTGTCCTTTCTTTTTCACATGACTGTATTTACCAGTCAAAAGTTTGGAATGATTAAGATGTTTCAATATTTGAAAGAAGTCACTTATGCTTACTAGACAAAATGTATTTGATCAAAAATAATAATTCAACAGTAATATTGTAAAATAGTAATATAAACTAAATAAACTCTTTTTAATGTATTTTAAAATGTAGGTAATTTATCCCTGTGATGGCAAAGATTTTTTTCAGCATCTGTTACTCCAGTCTTTATTGGTCATTATCAATTATTATTAGTGCTCAACTATTAATAATGGTTCTTTTTACTATCAATGTTGAAAACAGTGTTTGCTTCACCATAGTTTACACTGTGACATTAATAAAGGTACCCTTCCTTACCTTAGCCAACCTTTGGCAATCAATTGTCCATCACATTACAAATGTGCTGTTTGTGTGTGCAAACAGCAGGATGTGAAAGAAAGGTGAAAGGGGAAATTATTTTTATCATGTAAGGTGTGTCATCACAAATAACTACCTTGGGAAACACTGTGGTTAAGATAATGAACTGAAACCAGTGGAAGGTCCCAAATATGAGGGGGAGATGGAGCCTCCTAGAGGGAGCCCTCTGCAACAAACATCGCTTTTGCTGTCAAATCAGAGTAAATTAATAAAAAAAAATCAACAAAACATCAATAATAAAAATACAAGTAATCACGGCAAACTGTGGTTACCCTGGTCTTTTTATTTTTAAAAAATGTATTTATTTATTGCAGCCAGGTAGGTCTACTCATTACGTCGCATTGCATTTTTTTTTTTTCTTGTTCTTCAGAAACGTTGTATAAAACATACCTCCCATGTATTTTGATCCGAGGCCATTATGGGATTTGAATACAATTAAAAGTACTTTAAAATTGATTTTAAGTAAAACTGGAAGCCGGAAGAGCTGGTGTGATGTCATTTAAATAACACGGATTTATCAAATGCTTAAATAACACGTAATCTCTGATATTTTCGTGAAAATCCTACTGATTCATTTTAGAATAATAAATCATTGCTTAATTATTATACACAGTATTGAAAATTTGAAAAACACTTTTCGTGTAACCACAAACGCCTGTAATTGGTCCATCCACTTCAGCGTTGAGAAAAGCAACGGCATCACTTGACATGCGCTCTTTGACTTCAGGATATGAGGCCATTTACACACATTATATTTATGATCGCTAAGAATACAAAAAGAAACGCTAACAAAAAAATCATTAACCTGCATATCTCATCATTTCCAGCCACTTTTAACCAACTTTTGATTTCTCAACGTCAACACGGCGTCTAAACTGAAAGAGCAGCTAAACTCATTTCCCATAGCTTTCGTTTCTGTATTAATGCTGCTCTCGGAATTATCGTAAATACGATCTCCTAGGTAAAAATTGCACATGACCGCCCTCTCATTTTGAAACTTGAATGCGATGAGCTCGTAATCACTTCAGAAGTGAGAATTATGAGATTTCCGATAGCACGTGAAGGCAGCATTAAAACATTAAAGATACCATCTATGGACTGAAAAGTCTGCTTTTGAATTGCCATATCACTACTAGGTGATCAAAATGAAGCTAATAAAAACAGACTAACTTTTTTTTTTTTTTTTTTTAATTCTGCAACATCCCACTGCTGCAATGCAAAAGTACAGACACTTTGACAGGAGAAAACACTTTTTATTCATTTACCAATTCATTTATTTGTATACAACAAAGTTCAAATAAGGAATTCTACTGACTTCATATCAATACCCCCAAGTAAATACATATTTCTGTACTGATGAATGCATTACAAATGTTAAAACACTTTGTAAATAATTGTGTTTAAGAGCTGAAAGAAAAAAAAAAAAAAAAAAAGTTGCACCATCAGCATTATCAAGGTAATATTGCTTTCCTTAAACAGTCAAGGCAAGTCAGGTCCCAGCAGTGGGCTAAAGCATAAAACTCTTCAAAATATTTTGAGGACACACCAGTGGGTCTGGTTGTGACAAAAACAAGGGTCCCACTTCAAGAGAAATGTACAACCCTGAGTAAAGGGGCATTATAGAAGTTGAAGTGGTGAAGCGGAGACATGCAACAGCCCAGTCAGCTGTGCCGAGGCAGTTACTTTAATACTGTCCTGTTCATAGTGACGCCTTGTTCCAAGATTGAATTATATTGTGTTTAAGTATTTAAAAACATCAACATTATAAATGAGAATCTAACCTGCAGCATTATGTCCAAGCATGTCCTGATTATACCAAGGAACAACCTTAAAATTACTAGAGCTGCATTGTTTTGCACTTAAACAGAATGAGGCCACAAAGGTGGTCAAAATTATAGACAGTACACGTGTTGATATCATTCGATGGATAGAGACTAAATGTCTATTTAGTGTTAGACTGTTCCACACTACAACCTGCTTCTTCCCCGTCAGAAAACCACAGCTCATGTGAGTACACCTGACCAACCTCACTCTGCCATAACATCCCAATCTAATCTAAAGGTGATAACATTATAGAAATGTAGAGTTTGAGAGTAAACTCCAGCAGCTTTAGAGTCTGAGCACAGTGAATGTGTCGGGAGGGATAAAGTGAGCGAAGTTTGGTGGTTTTGAAAATTAATAACCAAACAAACTCCAACACTGTATACCACCTCCCATTTGACTTCCTATAAATGTCCAAATACCCCTCCAACCTTGGATGGATGGAAGGATGACATGTATGGATACCCCTGAGCTGTTTCCTCTAAACAACTAGTCCCCTTCCCTCCCTCCCCAGAAAAGCCCTGTCCTGTGATGATGATGCTTGGGCTAGCGTTTCGACTTTGCCTCTTCTGCTTCTTTTTCTGAAAAAGAATAGAGACAGGTTGTCAATACTAGTTATTTAAATGATAGTTAGCCTAAAAAATGAAATAAGGGGGGCATTTACTTTCGGCGCACAGACCTCTATCAAGTTTGCTTTTTGTCCCTTTGTAGTAAAAAGTTTGGGCTTTTTCAGTTCCCATTGACTTCCATTGTATTTTTTGTCCATTCAATGAAAGTCAATGGGAACCAAAACTCTTTACCTACCAACAAACTTCAAAATATCTTCTTTTATGTTCCACAGAAGAAATGCAAACAAGTTTGAAACAATCAGTATTATCAATCATTAAAAATCATTGAGGGGCAACTTGATTGAGGGGCATGGGCCGGAAGTAAAAACTGCAGTATACCAAACTACAACCCTAATTTCAGAAAAGTTGGGACATTTTGTAAAATGCAATACAAATCAAGAATCTTTGATTTGTTAATTCTCTTTAACCTTTATTTAACTGACAAAAATGCAAAGAAAAGTTTTTCAAATTTGTCACTAACCAACTTAAGTGCATTTTGTTTATATAAACAAATTATGATTTTGAAGACTGCAACACACTCCTAAGTTGGGACAGAGGCATGTTTACTGCTGTGTCACATCACCTTTTCTTTTAATTAACACTTTTTAAATATTTGAAAAATCGACCTCTGGTTTCACAGACAAGGCTTAAGCCTGGTCCCAGACTAAAATGCATGTTTGGGCTGTCTGAACTGAAAGCAACAAACACTGACATATTTTAAAATATTTTTTTCTTCTTCTAAGGCATATATCTAAGGATTAAAAGTCCTAAATGAACTAAGGTCTAATCTTGGCTTAATCTAAGCCCTGTCTGTGAAACCAGGCCTGAGGATACCAATTGTTGCAGTTTTGCAAGTGGAATTTTTGCCCAATCTCGCCTGATACAAGAGAGCTGTCTGTGGTCATCATTGTCTGCCATTCATTTTCAATAGGAGACAGATCTGGACTACAAGCAGGCAGTCAAGCACATCCCTTCTATAGTGGAGAGTGTCTAGAAACCAGTCTTGTTTTAGCATGTGCAGAATGAGGCCTGACATTGTCTTGCGTTCCAGGAAAGATGTCATCTTGACGGCAGTATATGTCTCTGTACAATCCCTATACAAGCCTCCACATCAATGGTACCTTCACACATATGCAAGTCACCTGTACCGTTTGTACTGATGCATCTCATTCCATAACAGATGTTTGCTTTTGCACCTGTCGCTGATGAAAGTCTGGTTGGTCCCTTTCATATTTGGGACTGAGAACTCAATGTCAGTTTTTTCCAAAAACAAGTGGAAACGTGGACTCATCTGACCACAGCACACATTTCCACTGTCTTTTAGACCATCTGAGATGAGCTCGGGCCCAGAGAACTCAGCAACATCTTCTGCATAGAATCAATGTAAAGTTTTCTCCTTGTGTACCAGAGATTCAAGTTGCATTTCTTGATGCAGCGCGAGACTGTGTTAAGTGACATCGTTTTTCCAAAGTACTCCCGAGCCTATGTGTCTATATTTAACACAGTAGCATGATGGCTCCTCATGCAATGCCATCTGAGGGATCAAAGGTCACAGGACATTTCAACAGAGGTCTCCAGCTATCTTGCATTGAGAAATGTGATTTTTTTTTTAATTGTTTGACAATTTTCTCATGAAATTTGACACAAAGTTGTGAGCCATGACCCACCTTTGCTCGCAAAGACCAAGCCTTTGGTTGATGCTCCTTTAATACCCAAAAACAATTACAAGTTAACCTACTAATTGTGGACTGCTTCAAAACAGTTTATCTGGCATATTCTATAATATTTTCTCTTTTATTTTGCCTCTATCCCAACTTTTTTAGAGCATGTTGCAGCCATCAAAATTAAAATTTAATTTTGTAAATATAAACAAATTTAAATTAATTTGGCCAGTGAAAACATTGGAATTTTTTTCATTGTACTTTCGTAAGTTAAATAAAGTTTAAAAAGAATGAGAAAAAAAAAAAAAAAAAAAAAAAACAGATTCTTGATTTTATTACATTTTAGAAAATGTTCCCAACTTTTCTGAAATTGGGGTTGTATATTATATTAAAATATACCTTTTTTTAAATCCAGATATTTAATGCCAAAAAGGTTTAAAAAAATAAATAAATAAAAATAAAGATATGCTTCAATAGCATGTTTTTTTTTTGATAAGGCATGGCAGGCGATATCAAAAGTCATGACGGGCCAATTTTGTCTCAGGCCCGGGTTTAGGCATCTCTCAATACAACTAAACAGAAAGCTATATATTTTCTTTCGTCCATTATATAGGTTGTCATTCATTGATCTTGCATCAGAAGATGCAATGTTATCAGCTCACCTTTCCTTAGCTCTTCTCGCTTTTTTGCTGCATCCTCCCTCTGCTTTTTGATAATGGCCAGCCTGGCAAGGTCTGCCCTGGCCTGGTCCGTCTTCCCTTCTAGATGCAGCTTCATGTATCGCTCCTTAGCCTTCTGCTTCTCAATCTCCTCCCTACACAGGGAAAACACAGCATATATAATGCAACAACAATTTTTTTGACTCTGAAGGATTCTCACGCGTGTGCTATCCCACATACCTTTCTCGACGTGAGAGCTCTTTAGGTGCGTTGACATCTATTTCCACAACCTTCTTGCTTTTATGGGCGACCCTGTTCGGGTTCTCGATTTCAATAAGTCCTTCTACACCTTTCCTTTTAGGTTGCTTAGAGAAGAAATCAAATCATTAGTTAATTAAAATCAGAAACAGCCTCTGCAGCACCATCACTTATAAAACAATCGCCCTATTAGAACAAATAACCATAATGTGTGTTAAAGGGAAAGTTCACTCACAAATGAAATTTCATGATTTGCCCTCATGTCATTCAAAACTCATATAAATTTTGTTCATCTTCAGAAAACAAGATATTAAAGATATATGAATATGAAGATAGTTCAATATTCTCTCATTTTTGTCTGCAATTGAAAGCCCAAGCAAAAGTTCACAAATTAAAATGTAAAAAAAGACATTGAGTGCGGTTACATGCACGTTCTTAAGCCAATTATGCTTAATAACGAATGTGGTAATTTAAAGGCGGTAACCCATTTTCTTTTATCGGAGTAAGGTCATAAACGGCTTTAGCATAAACCAGTCGCAACAGGTAGTTTTTAGTCACTTGTAAATGCATGAACCTGCTTTCTGTCAGCTTATTGAAGTCCGCATGTGTGATACGTGACAAACACATCCTTAGTGCAGATTTAAACGCATCCGAACACAGCGAGCGTTTTTGCAGTAAACGAAGAAGAAAATATATAACAAACAGACTCTTTTAAGACCCAGAAAATTGTAAAAATGTGTTCTCATTTCTCGTGCGGCAGAAGTAGAAGTGGTTCAGTCAAAACGCTGCATCTGTACCAGCATGAGAGTAATATAGGAGCCGTAAGTTTCTTGCTGACATGTTGCAAGCTTTATTTAACATCACAACTGACATAACATGAATGGAATACTTGGTAGTCAGATGCGCAAATGATTTTTTTTGACGTCACTACAGGGAAATAACCCGATTTATTAATAAAGTCATATAAACGCGGTTTACTTGCGTTGTCAGCTTACTGATGTGCATGTAAACATGCTCATTGTGAAATTAACCCATATGAAATGAGCAGTTTAATTCAAGCCTTCTGAAGAAATACAATCACTTTATATGATAAAAAAAAATTTAATTTAGGCTTTTACGCGTTTACTTGACGTGAGAACAAACCTCATTGGTTCTTGCACATCAAGACATGCTTGAGCTTCTGTTTACCATATTTGATGTGCTCCATGTATGTGTGTTGATCAATTTTTATAGGTGAATAAAAGCCTAAATAAAATGTTTAATTTATAAAGAGATTGAGTCTCTTCACTTGGATTAAACCACTCGTTTCATATGGTTTAAGCTAACAATGTCTTTATGAACATTTTGAAGCATCAACGTTTTGGTTGTGTGGATATTCAATGGAGGGAAAGAAATCTCTTGGGTTTAATTAAAAATATCTTCATTTGTTTGGAACAAGGGGAGTAAATGACAGAATTTTCATTTTTGGGGAGAACTATCCCTTTCAAGTGAATTGAATTAAAACCTCATACTTCATCGTCACTGCTGCTCTCCTCTTCAGATTCTGATGAACTTCCACGTTCAGCCCCTTCTTTCGCCTCCTACACATAAAACAATCACAGTTTCCATTATACAAACGGATGCTGAGCAAACGTCACCTTCATGACTATGGCAACTAAATGTATGTGACAGAGGACGAACACTTATAGACTTACCAATTCCCTCTGAGCTTTCATTTGCCGATCAATCTCCTCAGGGTTGCTGAACTGTTTCCCACGGCCCTTATGGCCCTTTCTGCCTAAGGTGGTGGGCATGGTAAAGTAAAAAAAAATAAATAAATATATATTTAAAACTCTAAGAGGCGATGATAATATATGGATATATTTAATGCCATAATTAAGCTAAGCATGAACAAGTGTCGTCGGTGAAATTGTCGACTTATCAGACAATCACACGTGACTGCACTGGACCAGCATGGCCTGAGTTTATACTAGCGTACATGCTTCTTTTTCCACCGTGATTTGCACATTATAGAGACACTGTGACCACTAACGGTATCCCCAAGGGTCTTATATTCACCGTAAACTTCATATTTCTCTTTCATAAGTTTTATTTACTTGAACACTGGCTCTGGTGGTCTGTTTGAAAAGGTAAAATAGCGATCAGGCGGGCGCATGATACTCACCTCCTCTTGGCATCGTGGAAACAATCTGTGACGATGAAAGCCCTCAAAGGAAAAAGATTATTTCTGGTCCTAAAATTTAATATACCCTTAAGAATTGAATAGCTTTAATATGTTCTGTCAGCTTCTAAAACAAAATGTCTATTTTAAAGTTAAATATTACGCAACCTCGTCGACTCAAAATGATACCGCTGAAAGCACCATTCTACCGCTTCCTGAGAACGACGTCAACGACTTTACTGTTGATGATTGAATGCTGGGTTGGCCAATCAAAATCCAAAATGATTTCTACGACAGAGGCAGTTAGCCAATGCGATGTCACGTAATATTCGTTACACCCTACAACATTATAGTATTTATTAATATTTTGAATTAACTTTTATTTATGTATTTTCAGTTTTCTTTTTAAGTTTTAGTCATGTGCATTTTTCAACTGTTATTTTCAGTTTTAGTGTTACACATTTTATTATTTCAACTTTCACTTATTTCAGTTAGTGGCCAAGGCAACATTTCTAATTTTCGTTTTAACATTATTATTATTATTTTTTTTAAAGGGATAGTTCACCCAAAAATGAAAATTCTGTCATTTACTCCCCCTCAAGTTGTTCCAAACCTGTATGAATTTCTTTGTTCTGCTGAACACAAAGGAAGATATTTTGAAGAATGTTTGGAATGAAACAGATTTGGGGCACCTTTGACTTCCATAGTATGAAAAAAAAAATACTATGGGAGTCAATGGTGCCCTGTCAACTGTTTGGTTACCGACATTCTTCAAAATACGTATCTTCCTTTGTGTTCAGCAAAACAAAGAAATTCATACACCCTGGTGAAAAAAGTGCATTTCTATAGCTAATGTACTTAAAGTGCTCTATTTTCACACACTAATTTTACTTAAAGGGATGGCTCACCCAAAACTACTTACCCTCAGGGCATCCAAGATGTAGGTGACTTTGTTTCTTCAGTAGAACACAAATTATGATTTTTAACTCCAACCGTTGCCGTCTGTCAGTCGTATAATGCATGTCAATGGGAACTCCATCTATTTAAACGACTGACAGACGGCAACGGTTGGAGTTAAAATCATCATTTGTGTTCTACTGAAGAAACAAAGTCACCTACATCTTGGATGCCCTGGGTGTAAGCAGATAAACATCAAATTTTATTTT
Organism: Megalobrama amblycephala; assembly: GCF_018812025.1. Classification (NCBI taxonomy): domain Eukaryota; kingdom Metazoa; phylum Chordata; class Actinopteri; order Cypriniformes; family Xenocyprididae; genus Megalobrama; species Megalobrama amblycephala. The sequence goes on along the minus strand of NC_063063.1, from coordinate 11,996,105 downwards.
TTGGGTGAACTATCCCTTTAATATACTAAAAATTCTTCTTTAGTACTTATTAAGATAATCTTAAGAACATCTAAGTGTACTCAACTGTGCTATTTTGAGACATCATGAAATATGAACTAAAATGTGCTTTTAATATACTATCCTTGTATTTAAAAAATGTATTTAGTTACCACTTTTAGTACACTATAGGTTCAAGTATACTACAAGTGGTAACTAAATACATTTTTTAAATACAGAGATAGCACATTAAAAGCACATTTAAGTTCATATTTCATAGTGTCTCAAAATAGCACAGTTGAGTACACTTAGATGTTCTTAAGATTATCTTAAGAAGTACTAAAGAAGAATTTTTAGTATATTAAGTACTCTCATGTGATTCAAAGCCCATAAGACTTTTGTTCATCTTCAGAAAACAACGGTTAACAATTAGTTAGCAATAACATTGATTCTATGTAGATTCAACTATAATTTATAAAACTATTACATATATACGGAAGTATAGCACATAAAACCAACATGAATATAAAAATAAAATTTCTAAGAATGTGGAGCATATTTTAAATAAGATTCCTCCTTTTTAGTATCCTTATTTCTCATGGTTTTGTTGATTGTGGAATTATTTTGTGTAATTCATATACAAGAGTTAGTAATTAGGAAAACCTGAACACACTCACACACAGTACAAGAAACTAATTTTATTAACACATATAACTAAAAAAAAAATTAATTGAATGTGAATGTCACACACTTCAGCTGTCTCCACTGTTTATCTTTTACGATTGATCGCCACAATCACCATGATTTTTCTGCTGTGAGTCTTTGTGTTTCTTTTGGTTAAGACAAAAGAATGTTGCAAAAACAAGAAATATTCCAGCGATGATCAGCTCTCCTCCAGCCATGTAAAAAATCAATTCATAGTTCTTGTACTTGTCCACCAAATAACCTGTGGGGAAAAAATACATGAAGGAAAAATATTAATTAAATTTACCAACAAATCAAAAAACTACCATTTCATAGCTGATGATTCAGTTAAATGCATGTTTTCATCATAACTCACCAGCAGAGGGTGGTCCGATCAGCACAGCCACCGCCTCAATGAGGAGCACCAGGCCAAGTGCACTGGAAAAACTGCTTGTTCCCACAATACTCATCAGCACTTCAAACTGTAGAGCACCCACCATGCCATAAGACAGCCCGAAGAACACACAAAAGATAACAAGTCCCTTATAGTCTGTGCTTTTAGCTGAACAAACATCTGTTAGGCCATTGAAGAGCAAGGCCAGGCTGAAGAAATAAGCCATCTTGGGTCGAATCCATTTTAAACCGGCCACTAAGCCACATGTGGGACGAGCAAAGATGTCAATAAATCCTATAATAGACAACAAAAATGCAGCATCCGGGTCAGGCACTCCTTGGTCCTTAGCATAGTTGACTAAGAGAATAGTCGGAACAAATAGGCCGAGGACAACTATAAATTTTGCAATGATATAAATAATAAGCCCTCTGTTACGAAGTACACTGAAGTCCAAAAGCTTCTTTTTAGTGGGCTTTTTATCATTATTGTTTTCACAAATGATATTCTCTTGTCCAGCCTCAGGAGGCAGCATTTCCTTGAGCTCTTGGGAACAGGCTATCGCTGTCCTTTTTTTACATTGCAGGGGTCTCATTACAGCTGCACAGGTGCAACAGTTGAGCAGAAGACCACCGGTAATGAGAAAGCCTCCTCTCCATCCATAACGGTTGAGCAGCTCTTGTCCTAAAGGAGAAAGAACTGCCAGAAATACAGGACTTCCAGCTGCTGCCAGTCCATTGGCAAGTGGTCTGCGTTTGTCAAAATAAGTCCCCAGCATAATCAGGGATGGTTGGAAGTTCAAAGCCAGTCCAAGACCTTTAAAGAGAGAAAAAAAATGGATGCAACTACACTGACATTAAGAACTTCCAGACACGTTTTTATGTAAGTATTTTCTTTTATAATCAAAGCTTTGTCATGTGTGTAGCAATATTAATACGCCCAATGTACGATTTTGCTTTGACTTCATTTGGCAAAATGAATTATAGTAACAGGTAATATATAGTCAATATTAAGTTAACAATTATTAATTTTATTTATCAAAATGTTATAAATATCACATTCAAATTCATGCTTTTCCACAGAAGAAAGAAAGTTATACAGGTTTGGAATGTGAGTAAATGATTATAGAATTTTCCATATTTCAGCAATATTACCTGTGCTGATATTCAGACTAACAGCACGATTTCTCAATTTGATTGACTCAGGTCAATGCTGAGTAACTTACATTTTAGAGACATATTTAAAGACATATTACGAGTTACTAGGGGTGTATCAATATATCGTGTCACAATATATCGCAATACAAAAATGCAACAAAATGTATTGTGGATAGTGACATTATGTATTGTGCAGTTCAATTAATATTCAAAGGTCCTGATAATGCCATTTCTTATGTTACCAGTCAAAAGCCCTTTGCATTGGGTTACCAGCACCAAGTCCAAGCCTATTCATTTCCACCCCCACTGTAATACCAAATGTAGTATTTTAATTAACAGTACATTTTTGTTAACCTTTTACCATATGTCTTGGAGTATCGCAATAATATTGTAATGTGAGTTCAGTATTGTGATTTGTATCAAATCGTGACATGAGGGTATCCTTACACCCCTACCAGTTACTATTTTTTGCTTCACCAAAGAAAATAGTTCAAACAAATCAAAACAAAATCAACCACCGAGCAACAAACAGAAGATGTTTTAGTCCTGAATGAATCAATGTATATGAATGAATTGGTTGAATGAACGATGCAATGACTCACACGCGTAACGATGTAATGTGCTGAAAGAGTCACTGAAAACTCCCCACAGAGTACAAACAGTTAAAAGTAAATTTAAATACTGGAAATAACTGTTTATATTTAGAATTATAATAATTGATCTCAAATATCTTTCAGTTACCTGTGATGACACCCGCAGTGAGGTAAAGCTGGTTGATGTTAGTAGTGAAAGATGCGCTTATCATCCCCCCTGAAGCCAGTAATCCTCCAACAAACATGACTGGCCGGCATCCAAATTTATTAACCATGATGCTAGAGACTGGACCTGGATAAAATGAAAATAAATATACTGAAATACTTTTATGAAAATCTTAAAGATTTTATAAATCTGACAACATTCAATTTACAGCATCTTACCTGAACCATAGAGCATTGCTAATATTATAGAAGAAATCCAGGCTGTGTCTCTGTATCCACAGCCAAAGTCGTGCATCAGTTCTTTGAAATAAACACTTATAGCTTTTGGGAAGGCATACGAGAAGCCAGTGATGACAAAACCTCCCAGCAGAACGATCCAGCCCCAGCCGCCATCCGGGGCACCTTCTGTCTCTCTCACCTCTACAGTAATTCCCATAGTTGCTCAGGCCTCCAAAAGAGAAGACAAAACTTTTTCAATATACTTATATTATCTGGATCAAATTATAGGATCAGAGCACTTTTTCAGAAGGAAGCAGTAAATATCTGTGAAGAGTTTCTATGCACTACTGAACATGTGCTTCTTTTCAACACCTGCACCACATTATACAGAGGAAGTCAGTATATGAGCACAAGCCACATTTCCCTACACCCCCAGGAAGTACAGTCATAGGTCGACTTACTCATTAAATGACTGACACTCACTTTTCACCCAATGTGTACCATACAGCAGCGTTAACAAAGTGTTATGTGCAATATCTCATATTTAGTCATTCTTATCAAGTATCTATATTGATTTCTGTTACAATTGATTTAATCCTTACTGCTCTCAAAAGCCAGTCTCTGGTTACACCTTGGATTTTATTCTTGCTTGTATTTTGCATATACAGACAAAATATATAGGAATGTAATATGAATAATTTAACAGGATACATTATTTGTACATTAACACAATATAATCAATTATACAATATAATAAATTATTTGTATTAGTGTGGACATATTTGTTTTCTTTAAAAAATATACTTTTGTGCATTAACACAATATAATCTGATTCAGAATCTCTAAATTTTGACATAAACAGACATCTGACAGATTCCAATTGGGACAGACTTTTAAAATGACTGCTTTAAATCAAATGTTTTCATTACTGAAATTCATCTTTACTGTAAATGTGAATCTAGACATGAATGTCTATTTACTATAATACTTTTCACTATAACACTACAGTGTTTTACGGAATCTCTTAAATTAGTTAAATTAGTAAATTAGTAAAACGTTTGTAAATTTTTAGGCATGCAAAAGTTTTAAAACTGGACAGTTTTGTGTAAACATGTCTAAATGCAACATCTGTATATCACAATTAATGAAACCACTAGAATGAGTGGTCATAAGGGAAAGTGGAATCCTCCAGATTATTAAAATATCAGCTTGAGAACAATTTTTTGATTGTTTTTAAGCCACTCGAAACACAAGTAAATGTCTTACCTGGCTTTTGATATGGCAGAAAATCTCTTCAAGTAGCTGTATACCTGGCCTTCTTAATAAACATGATGAATGTAAGGTCTTATGTTATCAAGTGAGTAAGACTGCACTGTACATATGAATGAATTTAAAGGATAATCTGCTAAAAAAAAACTTCTGGTGGACCTCCTTCCTGTTCTCGAACTTCCAACTAATCATCTGTAATACCCACAAAATCTCTTATTTGTAGGACATGAGGTGAGGTGAAATTCCCGGACAGCACAAGTGGTATTACAGCACTCTTATTTGGCTGTTTACTTGTTGACATCAGTATAGTGACTTGTACTAAGTATTTTCATCCTAAAAAACAACACAGTCATTACACTGATGTAAGTAGTTTAGTTCTGTACTGAGAACTAAATGTGATAGTGTTATTTTTTTGGCTAAGAAATATGGAGTTCACAGCAAAATATTATGTGAAATGTTTGTTTCAACAAGGTCCAATTAAGAGAAGTCCAATTAAATAAAAGAAAATCTAGGAAATAATGCAAATAACACTGCTGCATAAAATCAGTACAACATTTATTCATGTCAATTTATTAAATATGTAAAGACAATGAGAGAAAACAACCATAGCCGTGCAATACGTGCCTCACACTCCATAAGAAAATCCTCTTAAATCTGCATGTACATGTTTAAACCTTTACAGCTCTTGGCTAATCTTACTGTGGAACCAAAGAAAGAGTGTGATTGTGTCCTGTGATTTGAATACACATTCAGATCTACACATGCAGAAAGGTTTTGGGGCTGTCACTTACTGGGGCCACAGGAATGAAGATTTGGTATTAATGGCAATAAGAATGACAAGTTATTGTATTCTGAACATAACGAGTGACCTTTAGCTGCTTTTTATGTATCTGAAATAACTAAATTCAACAGCATGTTTCTATGACAATGGTAGTTTTGAGGACACTTTCTTTAAAACACAATATGTTTTAGGGCAAAATAAACAACGTGTAAAAAAGCAAATAAAAAGCAAAAAAAAAAAAAAAAATATATATATATATATATATATATATATAAATTACATTAGCCTAAACATATTTATTTAGTTATATAATTGGCAAAGAAACAGCTAATTTAAAAAAGGAAATATACAAAGTGATACAAATGTGTTTTTACAGTATTCAAGTTTTTAAATCAATGTAACTGATATTTAAACATTGTCTTAGAATAGTTCTAATTTCATTGAAAAATCCCTACAGGATTTGTATAGACACACTTAAAGAGAAGAGAAGAGTGAATATCTTTTATTTCCTTCCATCATTTCTTTCTTCTACTCATATTTTCAAGTTCCTTCTGTACTAGATGTGTTTCTGCTGTTGATTCTGAAAGCTAAAGAAAATATGTTAAATCACTTTGCGCAAGAGAATTTTGCCAACATGTCATTTTTATTATTAGATTTAGCCTATATATTTTTCAAGCTGTGGTGGCTTTCAGCATTATATTCATTCGACACTCACCATATCAAGAAGAACCTCAATCTTTAGCCTGAGCAGATTATTCTCCTCCTCTAACTGTAGATTCCTCTTCTTCAGGCGCTGTACCTCTCTTCCAGATACATTACCTCCTGACTCTGTGATTGACATAAAGACATTCATTACATTCCTTAAACAGGCAACTAACTGTCATTGAATTAAATTAGTCTGTTTATTGTAGGAAGCCATACCTGAGATCCACTGGCCATCTTCAAATTTAAAGCTCTGGCTGCCAAGATTCATCATCGGGTATCCATATTCCAGACCTAATTCAATCTCCCGTGTTGACCGATCCAACTGACAAAAACATTAAATTATGGTTTGGCCTCTGAATACATATTGGTTTATATGAAAAGCATCTTACCAACAGAAACTTGTACTTACTGTATGTAGATTGGAAAGGGAAGCAGACTTCCGAGGAGGGGTTTTCTTGGGACTAAAAGTGTTGCCAAACAAGGGCATTTTGAAGTAACGTAAAAGTCTAACCTGCTTCAACACAAAATATAATACAGCACGTGTTAGTTTTTAGCATTAATCGCTGTAGCCAACATATACAGACTGTCCAGATCAGGCTCTAATTACAAATATGCAGTTAATCAAACCAAAGGCAATTAATCTTAATGTAAAAATGACTCGGATAACAAGGAAAGACTACCGTTATCTTCGAGAGACTATTACTGTCAGCAAGTAACAAGCAAGCAGCTAGTTATAAATATATTTATTATTAAATATACAGACAGAGCGCATCTGCTTTTGGAAAATAAATGTATACATAACGTAAAAAGCTTACACTGCTGCTTCTCCTCACTATTGTTTGAACGATATTTCTAAAGCCAAAGACATGTGTAAACAAAAGGCTAATTCCGGGGGGAGCCTAGCAACGCCGGAAGCTCAAATTTACAAGTTAAAAGTACCTTTCCAAAAAAATCTAAAATTAATAAATATGGGACATTTTTAAACGTTTTAGGGGTAAATTTTCGAAAAACAACACGGCTTTGATTCAGTACATTATAAACATTCTTGAGAAGCCTTCCCAGTAAGCTAGGAGGCTTTATTAATAATAATAATAAATATTCATGTGATATTCCTAAATTTTATTTAAATGATTTAACACAATACTTCCATATAACATAAATTATAAAAAGTATGATATAAATATATAATATTACTATTAAATCTATATAAACAAAAGCTCTTCAAACCAGATACTGACAGACGTACCTGAATTAAATTAACTATCAAAACGGGCCGACAATTAACAGATTTATTTTTCATTATTTTTTTTAATAAAAGCAAAAGAGGTTTGCTTTATGAAAGAGTTGTCAAGTTTTTTTGTAAAAAACAAACAAACAAAAAAACACCCATGCCCCTAGTGGCTGAATGCTCCACTTTGAACAAAAAAAGATCCATCTCTCTGCCTTGCAGCCTTTAGGACCTCACAGTCTGGACGGTTTAGTTAAACTTGAGCGCAACTTAAGGCGCACATGTTCTGTCCGTTAATTTGGGGCAGGCGAATGAATTAAAAGTATGGTTTTGAAGGAATGAAACACCCAAACCTTTTACCTGACATTTCAAGGAATTTATTTCTTTAACAAACAGTTCCTGGTTGAAGAGAAGATCTTAAGTCTTAGGTGGGTTGACTGTCCTCCCAGCAAGCCTCTGTTTTAGCTTGCTACTTAGCCGATTTTTGAAATGAAGACTAACTTGTATTTAACATTAACAATAAAGTTTTAATATTCTAGTTTTCATTTTATCCTGTGGTGTTTTAAAATAATAATTACTAAGGTAAAGAATTCTTTAGACGCGACCTCGCTGCAGCAGTTCGGCAAACGTAGCTTGCTAATTGGCTACCAGGAGAATTGTAAAGAGATTTTTATACGATACGCCGCAGAAAACGTCCGTTAGAATTTAATTATAAAATATTAAACTCTGGAAATATGTTTTAGATGTTTGTTGGTACTGTTTTGTGCCTGTATATAAAACTCGTCATTGATATTAATCGGTGTAAACAAACCTGAAGTTGACAGCATTAGCGGGTTAGCCGAGCGCTAGCTAGCATTAAAGCTAACCCGAAGCCCGTGCAAGTTAACTTTCTCATTAATGTGTTACTTTGACAGTTCCTTTCAACGTTAAGTCGGTAAAAATGTGTTATATATTCTAAATTATACTGAGGAGTGTTTCAAGTATCGCTGAAGGATTGGAGTTAGTTGTTTTTGATATCTGAAGTCCGGAGAGAGTTGCGTTTGGTGGGTGTTTTTCTTAGGCGAGCTCGGGGATGTGCTCTTACTTGCTTCTCTCATATTTTAGGCCTTAGACATTATATTTCTGTAATAGATACTGTTTGTGCATATAATTATGTTTTAGTTGCCATCGTTGTGCATAATTAAGTCGATAAAAGTTATTGTCTTTTGTCTTTTCGTGACTAATTAATGCTTAATGATTCACTTGCTAATTAGAATGATGAAAACACATATAACTGGAATGTTTTCACGTAACATTTTGTCTTTTGGGTTTTATAACACCACATGGTAATTGTATGTTTTGTCCCTACAAAACGTATTTTTTTATTTTGTTATACCATACATTTTCCCCCTCATAATGGTTATTTGTTCTTTTTGTGATGGGTTACAGATATGGATCCAGAACGACAGAAGCGTAAGGAAGAAATTCAGAAAGCTTTGGGATTCATTCAGTAAGTTTGTAGATTTTTGTGCTGCTCTTTTCTTCTCTTCTGCTCTATGTTGATGTGTTTATCATTCCAAAATTGCTAAATGTATTTGTCTTTTTGCCATAGGTCATCTTTGCCTTTCCCTGAACCTGAAGGATATGAGGTATGATTAAGATGTAATATCTCTGAAGAAAAATGCCCCACCTAGACAATTCATATTTATTGAATTTCATGATCTTAATTTAAATGAAAAGTCTCTTCCTTTCTTCTGCAGGCATTCCTGACTCAGCTAGTTTGTAATTTGCTGGATGAAGGTAATGCAGTGTATCGTGATGGAGAGTGGAGACAGGCAGCAGTCCATTATGGCGAGGGTGTGAATGTAGCTCGCTATGCTCAGTCTGAAGCACTGGTCATTCCTCCTGAGTTGTTAGAGAGTCTTTATGTGAACCGGGCAGCTGCACATTATAGTCTGGTAAGTCTGCATAAGATTTTTATTTGACAATTGGGTGACATTTATATCTGTCGTTTAAATAGTACTGCAAAAGTTACCTTTGACAAGAAATGCAACAAGCATTCAGCACAGTGAGCTTGAGAGTTATCACCAAAATAAAACAAAACGTAATAAATCCTCATTATCCTCAAATCGTCAATTACAAATAACTGCATCATCACACAATTGGATATTCTGTTGAATTGTAATTTTTATGATGCTGCTATAAACGTTTTTATTCAGAAACTTGCTTGCATGGAATATTTCAAAATGTATCACCTGCATGTATTTTAGATTTTCTATCTTATGTTAAGTTGAAATGTTTTATATAATAATGTAAATTTTATGGATGATACTGACCTTTTTGTTTGCCATGTAAATAGCCATGATGCTAACATGGCGCAAAAACTTAATAAACAAACAAACAAACATCACACAATCGGTGTGTGCATTTCAGCAGAATATGGTGACAACTGGCTGGGTTGCAAAACATATGACATACAAAACCAACAAAATTTAATGTCAAGCACAGACACTTTGTATAAAAGACATTGAACAGTGATTGTGGCATTTTCACAGCAGCCATTAAATGAATGTAACCAGACTGTATTAAACTTAAGGTTTGGAAAAAAAATTGAACTATTATGCAGAATTACAGCAAATGTGCATAATAGTCGCTGAGATGGTAAATTGTCAGATCGACCAGTAATTCTGCAAAATGAATAAAGAATAAAATCAAGAATAAAATCTGTTGGCACATGACCTATAGATTTTAAATGGCTTACCCAAAAAAGCAGACAATTCCAGTAGTAAAGCTTTAGCTTCTTGGTTGATGCTGTGATCTAGGGGTATCACTTATAATATGGTTGCATTGGGTTGAAATGCTTTCAAAAGCTTTGGCTTTCTGCACCAAATTAAGCTCTGGTGTAGTTCTTCCTTTGCCGATTTACTACAGCTTTTTTTTAACAGTTAATCTTGAAAACGGCGTGGATAATAAATTTGCAACAATGTCCTCTTCACTGACCGTATTTAAGTTTTCCATAGTGAATAACGCTAGCTATTTTATCAGCGTTTTTTTTTCCAGATCGTGGTTCCCCACAGCGGAACATGTCATAAACTTAGACCCCACCCATTTAGATGGACAATATGTTTGGTCAATTTTCCTGTATTTTGAAATTAGTCTCTCACTGACTTGCTATTGCTGGCCCTCTGTAATTTCATAGCTGGACCTCCAATTGGAGAACTGAAAGCATTAGGCGGAAAAATTCTAATATGGGCATCTACACAACACGGACTGAATCTGCATATTTTTAGGGTTTATTTTCTCAAAAAGATTTAGATGTTTATTGTCAATTTATGAATTCCAAAAGTAACAATAATGACTTTTTTTATTGTTTTTTTTTTTTACTTTTTAAACTATTATTAAAAATTTGTGTTTTTTTGTTTTTTTTTTACATTAGTTTAGGCCCTCTCTGAGGGCCCTGATGGTTCCCCTCTTGAATTCAGTATGTGCAAATTATCATGCAGTACAGAATTTTTCTGCAAATCAAACTCTTCTGTTGTCTTTTACGTTTAGGGAGAGTATGAGCGAGGAGTGCAGGACTGTGACAGCGCACTGTGTGTGTCGGAGGGCAGTCGCAGGGCACTCTACAGAAAGGCACTTTGTCTGAGGGAGCTGGGCCGACTCAGAGAGGCTTATGAGTGTGGCACTGGATGCCTATTAACTGCTCCTCACGTATGTATTCATATGCAGAAGCAATGGAACATTGATCTGCAGTTTATATTTTTTATTCACTAATGTGTAAAAGTTTGGGGTCATTAAATTTTTTTTTAAATAAGTTCTTTTCAGCAAGGATGCGTTAAATTGATTAAAAGTGACAGTAAAGACATTTATAATGGTACATAAGATTTCTATTTCTTAAGCCGCACTGTTTTCAGCATTGATAATATCAAGTAATGCTTCTTTAGATTTGAGCTTCAGCATATTTAAATGATTTGTCAAGGTTCTTGTGACACTAGGTATGGATCCATCCAAAACTGTGAATTTAACTTGTGTGCAAAATTGGAATATCGCATAAAACATTTGTGAATAAAGCACTGTTTCTATCCAGTGATTCAAGAGATCAAAATAGTCACTTCCTGATAACTGGCACCAAATATCAATAGGAAAAATGTAAGTTGTTGCAGAAAGAGAAGCCACTGTTGCTCTTTGTTGTATATAGTAAATTACTTGCACCTCAGAGCGTGCAGGAGGATGCCTACTGTTTGGAAACGCAGTCATGTAAGACAGTACTGGGAGGTAGTTAAACCAAACCACTTTGACAACAACAGAATGACCAAAAGAACATTTCAGATGCTGTGCATCGAGATCGGTCTGCTGGTTAGTCCATTTACCGCTGTCCCATTGTGCAGTCGCGTGACTTTTTTTTGATGCACATCAAGACATATTTTTAGAATTTATGGTCATCTTGCCATTTCCATCTAGCATTTTTGTTTGTTTGTTTGTTTTTTGGCGTATAAAAATAGGTGGATGGAAATATATCTACTGAAGACTGGAGTAACGGCTGCTGTAAAGTCAGCTTTGCCTTGACAGGAATAAAATACATTTTTAAAATATATTAACATTGAAAAGTTATTTTAAATGGTAATATTTAAAGGGTTAGTTCACCCAGAAATGAAAATTATGTCATTAATGACTCACCCTCATGTCGTTCCAAACCCGTAAGACAGTTTAAGATATTTTAGATTTAGTCCGACAGCTTTCTGTCCCTCCATTGAAAGTGTAGGTACGGTGCACTGTCCCTGTCCAGAAAGGTAGTCCATGTGACATCAGTGGGTTAGTTAGAAGTTTTTGAAGCATCTAAAATACATTTTGGTCCAAAAATAACAAAAAATACGACTTTATTCAGCATTGTCTTCTCTTCTGGGTCTGTGTATATCCACAGTGACGCTGCTTCTTCTTGTACGGCTGTTGGCATCCAGCTTATTGGTGCATTACCGCCCCCTTCTGCTCCGGGCTGTGACGCGATTAGGACATCTGCAACATGCACACCTACACACCATTTTAAAAAATATAGCAATACCAAAATACAAACAATGTAGAATAGCTTGAATACAGCGTGCATCTCCCTCAGACTGTAAACGAAGCTCGGGCGCACCAGATAACACGTCAGCAGCGTCACTGTCCGGAGCAGAAGGGGGCGGTAATGCACCAATAAGCTGGATGCCAACCGCCGTAGAAGAAGAAGCGCAGCGTCACTGTGGATATACACAGACCCGGAAGAGAAGACAATGCTGAATAAAGTCGTAGTTTTTGTTATTTTTGGACCAAAATGTATTTTAGATGTACATACACTTTCAATGGAGGGACAGAAAGCTCTCGGACTAAATCTAAAATATCTTAAACTGTGTTCCGAAGATGAACGGAGGTCTTACGGGTTTGGAATGACATGAGGGTGAGTCATTAATGACATAATTTTCATTTTTGGGTGAACTAACCCTTTAACCTTTACTGTTTTACTGTTGATGTTGCTATTTTTACTGTATTTTTGATCAAATAAATGTAGCCTTACTGAGCATAAGACTTTTCTCAATTTTCCCTCAAATTAAAGAAATCTTACTGACCCCAAACTTTTGTATATTAGTGTATATACATATATGTATAAAATATGCAGTTAGAAATGTTTATGCTTTATTTTGCAAAATTCATGTAATGCTCATCTAACAACATTGTTTGCTTACTTTATTTTACACAGGACAGGCAAGTCAGTGAGCTTGCTCAGGATCTAGCTAACAAACTTGGTTTGAAAATACGCAAAGCATATGTCAGCCCTCAGGTTTGTCTTTTAGATTAAATGATATTAGTTTTAAATAGTGATAATTTTCTAATTTTATATAATTTTTATATTTATATAATTTTATACTTGTCCTAACATGGCACTTTTTTTGTTTCAGCTTGATTCTACAACATCTGGGGGAGACAGCAATGGAGAAACTAATTCTCATACAGGGGAGGCAAGTTTTATAACAATTGGTCAATAAAGTAGTTAAATATAGTATAAAATTGGTTTATAAAATAAAAGCTATTTTGTACAAATGAGAATTGCATGGTTTGGATTAAATTAACAAACCTCCTTGCTCTTTCTTTTCAGACCTCCTCAAATGGTCTTGAGTCTTTGACTGATATTGGATCAGGTATTTTATATATAGCACATACATACTAGGGGTGTAACGGATCGTAGTTTAACCATCAGAGAGTGACAGTTTATCATTAGTATGTTTTTTTTTTTGTCTTGCCAATTTATACATTCAAGTGATTTTAAAACATTCCAGGGCAAGAAGAGCACTCAAAATCGTGCGCACAAAATCGATTTCTCTTTCACGTCTTCTTGTGCTTGAATGGATATATACATACAAAATTATGTCAAAATGCCTGTCTTGGCTAGTATTCTCATAAACACAGTCGCATATGTCTTAAAGCAGAACTAAGTAACTTTTTTTACCTTCATAAATAGTTTTCTAAGTCCTTAAGATGGTTAATTGACTTGTAGTGGTGTGTTTGAGGCGAGCACTAACCCCCTCTGGCACGTCTATGCCAGAATACAGCACTTGCAACTTGAGCTGCACCGACCCGAAACAATCTCGCCTCATGTTCACGTTCACGCGAGAGTGACAAAATGCTTTACGGTAATTCAAAAACAATGTATATTATGACTTTATAAGACAATTTCGAAAATTACCCACCGCCATCGAGTGTACTGTATTTGCAAATTACCCACCTCCTCTTTCTTTAACTGTATTTGCAAAACAACTGCACTGGCGAGCGTTGTAGTCGTTGTAGTCGTTGTAGTCCAGAGCTGCGCTTGGAGTATTTACGACCGTGTGATTCACTGAAGGAAACTGTAGGGGGAGCTTCGCAAATCTTACTGAGTTCTGCTTTAAGTGAATGTAAACAGAAAGAAATCGGATGTGTACTATTATATTGGATCTGTGCATTAGCTGAGTGACAGCAGCCTATAAATACCTGCTGCTGTTTGTTAATAATGTTAAACATCAAAAGACAGCTTTAACAAAGATTAATCTATATTTAATGTATACAGTGAACACTATGCAGTGTTTTTTTACATTTCATTAGTACTTTATTTGTAATTTTGTTATATTGTATTTATCTATGCTTGCAATAATTAGTGTATTTGTAATTCTTGTTTTTTACTGACTGTTTACTTGTCTTTAATAATGTTTGAACTTTTTGCTGATCCGAAAAAAGATCTGATCCGTGACTCAAAAACCGTAATATGATCCGAACTGTGAGTTTTGTGATCCGTTGCACCACTAATACATACATATGTGGTTATTCCGTGTCAACTCAACCAGATGTCCCTGGCTAAAAATGTTGATTTTGATATTTTTTTTTTTTTCTGGTGAAAAGAAATACATAAATGAAGAAAATGACAATTTTCACCTGAGATTTGGAGATTACAGGGGGGTAAAATGACTTTAGAAAGATGGCAGCATCATTTTTTTTTTTTTTACACAGAGATTGATCATTCTTTTACTAAAATCTGTTGACTTTAGCTATCTTTGTTGCATTATATGCCCTTGGTGACAGTTCAAAAATAGGAAAACACACTTCTTGTTTTTTGCCTGAAGTTTACATACCTGGAACTCAAGAACTGTTAAAGATAACTTAATATGCTTTTAGATTCTGGTTCTTAACAAACTTTTCTTTTGGTATATTACATTTTTAATGCCCAATATAGTTCATTTCCAGAGATATGGGGAATTCAGTGTGGCTCCATAAGTAAATAGGTAAATTGTACACATTTTTAGTGGTCAAACACTAAATGTGGGTCACTTTGCATACAGTTGATACTTTTTTTCTTTTAAAAAGAAACAGCTGAAGAACAAATAATGCTGAAACTAGAAATGTATCTCGTTTTTTTTTTTCTATCAACACATAGATAGAACATACCTGTCTGGAGTGCCATAAATGTTATTTTTCCAAAGTTTGCTGGTCTGTAACACAAAAAGTATTACAGATACTTTATCCTTCTAGATTCTCATTCTTAATAAAATTTTATTTTGTAATCCTCATTTGTAAGACCCTGTATGGTTCAGTCCCATAGAAATGGGAATCTCAACGCGACTTCATGTCCAAATGATTGAATTTTACCCATTTTAAATGGTTGAAAACCAAATGTGCATAACTTTTCAGCTGATACTGATACTGTAAGAATGTCTGAAGAACAAATAATACTGAAACTAGAACTGTATCTTGTTTATATCTATGAAAACAATTGCATATAACATCTGAGTGCAAAAATTTTTTTTTTCCAAAGTTTGCATGTATTTAACTTAAGAAGTATAATGCGGTAACGTAGTTACGATACTGATACAAAAAAAACAAGTGCGTTGTTTTTTTTTTTTGGGGTTTTTTTTGTCACCATTGGCATATAATGCAACAAAGATTTCTGAAGTCAACAGATTTTACTAATAGACCTACCAATATCTGTGAAAATAAAATGATGCTGAAATTTGGTTGATGTAACATGGAATGACCCTATAGCATTTAAAATTATGATTAAAAATCTATTACTTTATAAATATATTAATTATTAAGCATATACAGTTGTAAGAAAAAGTATGTGAACCACTTGCAGAATCTGTGAAAATGTGAAAAATTTTAACAAAATAAGAGAGATCATACAGAATGCATGTTATTTTTTGTTTAGTACTGTCCTGAGTAAGATATTTTACATAAAAATGTTAACATATAGTCCACAAGAAAAAAAAAAAAGCTGAATTTATTCAAATGGCCCCATTCAAAAGTATGTGAACCATTTTGTATGATCTCTCTTATTTTGTTAAAATGTTTCACATTTTCACAGATTCTGCAAGTGGTTCACATACTTTTTCTTACAACTGTATGAATAGGTGAGTCAGTTTATTCATCTGTTTATCCCACAGACTTAACAAGTGCCCAATGCATCCCTGCCCCTCTGGCCACACCAATCCCAGTCAGCGATGACCCACAGATTCCCTCACAGAACCCTGTTGTGCCCCAAGACATGCCAGAAAGCCCAAGTCAGGAGCCGTCAGGGCGGGTGCCATACTCTGTGCCTGTATCTGAACACATGGGAGAATGTGTGATGAATGAGGACACCTCGTGTCTGGATACCTTGCTGGAAAGTATTCCCAAAGGAGCTGAGGTCAGCGTGGTGAGTGTAATGGAGAGCTGCAGGGAGGGACAGTTGGACTTTTTCACTCAATACTGAATTGATCAGTGTAAAAGTACCTAATATTTACTTCTCTCCATCAGAACCCAGTTCAGGGGGCCATTCCCACTAACCTACCAAACACTGCTGTGGGTTTGAGACCCCCATACTCTCCGGGCCTCCCAGCCTCCTCGGGTCAGCTGACGACTCCATTTTTCAACTCTGCTGTCAGTCCGCTTCCCCCACTGGAGCCCTTCTCAGTGCTAGGTCAAAGTGAAGCCTCTTCCCAGACGATGGACACCCTTGGCTCCTTCAGCTCTGGGGCTGGAGACACTGCAGGGAAGGGCGGGTCTGGATCACTGAGCACAGGAGGACTGGATTCCCTCTCTGAGTACACACTTCCTGGTGAGTGTCTTAACTGACTTGGTGTGTGATACTACTGTTCAAAAGTTTGGAAAAAAGTTTCTGAAAGAAATTCATACTTTTAGTGAGTAAGGATGCATTAACTTGATCAAAAGTGACAGTAAAGGCATTTATAACACTATATTATTAATCTGTTATCAACATTAATAATAAGATTTTTTTTTTTTTTTTTGAACAACAAATCACAATATTAAAATGATTTATGAAGGTTTATGTTTCACTGAATACTGGAGTAATGGCTGCTGAAAATGCTACATGTCAGCGCTGCCCACAAGGTTATTGGCTCCAATAAATATGTTTCTGTTTTTACTGTATTTGATCGAATTAATGCAGCCTTGGTGAGCATAAGAGACTTCTTTCAAAAACACAAAAAAATCTTACTGACGCTAAACTTTTGAAAGTTAGTGTATCTGTATTTAAATAATGTAGAAAATGTCTTGACATGATGATAATTTGATATTGATAACTTGAGCATTTTTATCCTATTAACGTTCCTTTCCTTACAAATCTTAGGTGGACGAATTTCTCACAGTTTCATCCCCAGTTTGCGTAATCATAATGCTGCCAGTCCAGTGAGTGTTAACTGCTCTGTTCTTCAGTCTTACCCTTGAACTCAACATAAATTTCTTTAAATGTTCGTAAAAATGGTTCAAAATCACCTGGTCAGAGAACTGTCCTTTGCTTCCAGCAGAATGGCCCAGTTGGTACCAACCTTTCTCTGCTGTCACGAAACCCTTTGGCTGCAACACACGAGTTCAGACAGGCCTGTAATGCTTGCTACAGTCGCATAGGTACTGCACCCCTTAATGTGTGATATGAAAAAAGAGTTACATATCGGAACCATTCCTAAACATGCTATACCTGTCTAAAAGAGGTGTATCTTTACTTAATTAGGGCCTCGGGTCATGGACTACCATTATCAGCCTGATGCAGCGCATCGCTGCAAGAGAGATGTGCTGCTCTGTCGCCTCAAATCCT
This sequence comes from Megalobrama amblycephala, assembly GCF_018812025.1. Lineage (NCBI taxonomy): Eukaryota > Metazoa > Chordata > Actinopteri > Cypriniformes > Xenocyprididae > Megalobrama > Megalobrama amblycephala. The sequence goes on along the minus strand of NC_063063.1, from coordinate 11,978,346 downwards.
CAGACGACCCCACCTGGAAAAGGGTGCGACCCCGTCCAGCTCGTAATAACTTTCTTGGGGCGTTTGTTCTCTGCAAAGGTATGGCTCTGTGTTTATTATGTATATTATTTATGTCAGTGTTGGTTTTGTTATCAGTAATGTCAGATTTTTTATTTCCCATTAAAAAAAATATATAGTAATTTCTAATTAATGTTGCTTTACAAAAATATATACATTATATTAATGCATAATTAATAATGATTGTTTTTTTGTTTTGTTTTTTTGTCATCATTCTGTTTTTCCAGAGGTACAAGAGCGTCAGGAGTGCCAGTATGGTGAAAACTGCACTTTTGCCTATTGCCAGGAGGAGATAGATGTGTGGACCCAAGAGAGGAAGGGAGCTCTAAGTCGTGAGCTTCTATTTGACCCTCTGGGCACCAATGAACGAAGGGCCCTCAGTGTCACCCGTCTCCTTCAGCTCCATATGGGCATGTTTATGTTCCTCTGTGAGGTAATGTGTGCCTTCATATTTAATACTTGTCTCATACCTAGAAATGATTCTTGTTTAGAAAGGCTAAGTTGTTAATCTAGCCCCTGCTTTCCTATAGGAATGTTTTGACAGTAAGCCTCGTATCATTAGCAAGCGAAGCAAAGAGAATCTCGCTGTGTGCTCCAACCTCACTGCACGACATCCCTTTGACGATAACAAGTGAGTCATCGTCTCCCAACTTCTGTCATTTTTATTGCGACTTGGATCACTAATATGATTTTGCAGCACTAAAGTGGCCATTGCGTTATATCTCCTCTCATATGTTTGTCTCTTATAATGGCATCTATCCGGACAGGTGCCTGGTGCACGTGGTTCGCTCAGCAAACGTGCGCTACAGTAAAGTACGCCCTCTTCACCCACTCTGCCAGTTTGACGTGTGCCGCCATGAGGTGCGATATGGCTGCCAGCGGGAGGACAGTTGCTCCTTTGCACATTCAGTCATAGAACTCAAATGTTGGGTGCTTCAGCAGGACACAGGTACATAAGACATGCTATAATAATATTTGTAAGCATGCACACTGTTTTGCCTTATTATACTTATTAAAGGGTTAGTTCACGCAAAAATGAAATTTCTGTCATTAAGAACTCACCCTCATGTCGTTCCACACCCGTAAGACCTTCGTTCATCTTCGGAACACAAATGAAGATATTTTTTAATGAAATCCTAGAAGTTTTTTTTATCCTCAATAGAAAGCAACGAATTTACCACATTCAAGGTCCAGAAAAGTAGTAAAAACATCATTAAAATAATGTGACTACAGTGGTTCAACCTTAATGTTATGAAGCGACGAGAATACCTATTCTTTTTGTGCGCAAAAACCAAACAAAAATAACGACTTTATTCAACAAATTCATCTCTCCCGTCATTCTCCTATGGTGTTTACGTTGCAGCTCTTCCAGGTTCTATGTCAGAACGCTGACTTATTATCGGCTGACGCTGTACACGTGAGTAGCACGACACATGAGTGTGATGCTGACGCAGGAGCCGGCTAAAACTGAGCCTGTTGAATCTAGGTGTTATTTTTTTGTTTTCACTCACAAAAAGTATTCTCGTTGCTTCATAACATTAAGGTTGAACCACTGTAGTCATGTTGACAATTTTAATGATGTTTTTACTACTTTTCTGGACCTTGAATGTGGTTATTTTGTTGCTTTCTAATGAAGATAAAAAACTCTTGGATTTCATTGATATGTCAACATGAGGGTGAGTAAGTCATATTCCATTTCAGAATTTAAATTTTTGGGTGAACCTTTGTGAAGTTATTGTCGATGAAGAATATTTTTGATGAAATCATATGCTGCGTTCGCACCAGACGCGACTTGCGCAAATAAAACATGCTATTCGCGCGTAGATGGACGCTTGGACATATTGAGTTTACTCGCTTCATTCGCGCATGAAAATCCCTTCACAACAGACATGAATTCGCGTCATGAGAGGGGCTCTCCCGCTCCTTTATGTGTCCCAGACTCTCCCACTTCTTTCTGCACACTTCTTCTGAATAAACACAACTTGTCAGTGGGGAAATAATTGTAAATTACAGTGAATAAGCTCAATTGGTCGTCTTTAGTTAGCTTGCAGTCTTAATATGTATATGTGTGTGTGTGTATATATATATATATATATATATATATATATATATATATATATATATATATATATATATATATATATATATATATATATATATATATATATATATATATATATATATATATATATATATATATCTGTGCCTCCATTGACGGTCTACACAACTACCACTTTGACACTTCAAAAAGTTCAAGAGATTGTAAAACTAATCCATAAGAATTGGTTTAGTCCAAATTTTCTGAAGAGACTCAATCACTTTATATGCTCCACAGATTTAATTTAGGCTTTTATTCACATATAAACATTTATCAACGCACACATCAGTTATGACAAACGGAAGCTCAGTCATTCTTCCTTGACGTGCGAGAACGAATGAGGTTCATTCTTGTGTGTTATGCAGCATGTTTGAGCTTCCACAAGAACCAGTGAGGTCTGCTCGCTGATCGATGTTTATATGTGAATAAAAATATTGGTAAATTGTTATTAGGGCTGAATGATATGACCTGAAATCAATTTCTTGATTAATTGAACATTTTACCTCAATTACAATTAATGAACGATTTCCCCCCCAGGCCTCATAGTTCACTGACAAGGTTTGTACTGTAAATGTGCTTGACTATTATATTTTTTTCCTAATGAAAGAGTGCTCTGACATAACGGCTCACTTTCAGCAGTTATTTTATCTATGGTTCATAGCATTTCTTACAGATTCCTGCTTGTTGTAAATCAGATACAGATAAATTTGCACAGTACCAGTACATTTATTTGAATGCGTTAATGAGTGATTGCTTGTGTAAATTAGTCTCTCTATTAATTGTGAAGCTGTGGGTTGTAAGTAGTTACTTCAAAAGTAGAAAATATATGCTATAACTTTTGGGTTTCTAAGGTACTTTAGTGATAAATCACAAGACCACGTTGACAACGAGTTTCTGCGCTCCTCTCTGTGCGCGCAATCTTCACGTGATGTGCAGCTACTGTCTGTATGAGTGTTTGTGTGCCACAATGCATCAGCGCAAGTAGCTCAATATAATAATACACATCCAATAGTCTAAATAAAATCACTTGAATGTCCAAACTGGCAGGCCTTAAAACACATAGATTTGACATATTTTAGTGAAGTGAAAGTGGCTCACTGTCTGTGTGTGTTGACTCAGCGTTTGAGTTCACCTCTGTGTTGCTTCCATGCCGCAGACTGGACGGGGTGGAGTCAGGTGACTACACGCGGTAGTATGTTTTTAAGGGGAAAGTATTAACAGGATTAAAAACCCAAAATAACCGACATGGGAAAATTATGTTGGTTAGAGGATCTGAATTTCGGTTTCGATTACTTTTCGATTCGTCGTCCAGCCCTAATTGTGACAATATTTTACAATATTACTGATTTTACTGTATTTTTAAACAAATAAATGTCCTCATGATCATATGATACTTTTAAAACCAAAAAAAAAAAAAAAATCTTACCAAACCCAAACTTTTTGTAGTGTAGGGCATTACTATCACTTTCGGTGCCGCTTTTGCCCCATGCCCCGGTTTATCACTTGTCTTTGATTCAGACAATTGAAAGCTGAGAGTAAAAATAAGCTGCATGATGATTTTTTTTTTTTGTTGTTTATGCTTATTTCTTACCTGTCAGGCATTACCCATGAGGAGATGGTGCAGGAGTCAAAGAGACACTGGCACCGATTGGAACAGAATGCACAGAGACAGAAGGTGAGGCTTTGACAAAGAACGCCACTGTGCTGTCTCACAAATGCTCATCATTGCTGAAATCTAGTCCTTTCATTTGATTGCTTTTTGTTGGTTTTTTGTTAGTCTGATTTACAAAACAAATCTTTCTTTCTTCACCGCCATCTTCAGCCCATGCTCGGGCCACACCAGCCCAGCGGGAGCAGCAGTAACAGCAGTGCTGTCAGCGGCAGCGCTGTGGTCTCTGGAGGGGTGGGAGGAGACTGCATCGGTGGCGGAAGCACAGGGGGAGGAGGTGGAGGAGGACTTGTAGGATGCGGTCGAGGGCGCGGCCTGAATCTGAAGATGAAGTTTGTGTGTGGACAGTGTTGGAGGGAGGGCCAGGTCAATGAGCCAGACAAGTCTTTGAAGTACTGCACTGCCAAAGCCAGGCACAGGTTAGCTTTTCTTATTCAAGAAAAAGCATCATCTTACCACCAGGATGCTCATCAAAAATTAACGTGCCTACAATGTTTACTGGAACAGTTGTAATGTGACTGCTTTTATTAGACACAGTAGACCACATCTTTGCTGATGGTTCTTGGTGTTATGGTATAATGCTTCTTTCTGCTTTGTCTGTTCTTTTCAGCTGGACAAAAGAGCGCAGGGTGTTGCTAGTGAAATCGTTTGAGAAGAAAAAGTGGGTGGTAGTGCGGCCGCTGCCTTTTTCCCGTACCTATCCCCAACAATATGATGTAAGTCAGTCCTTTGTTGATTAAATTATTGTTGACAGCAAACAGAAACAGGTTCTGTCAGGTTCTTCAGCAGGTTGTAGTTTTGCTGCAGTGCTCTTCTTATGATTTTAAGGCCCCCAGCCCTCATAATTATCATAATTAAGTAAAATCTTGGGTGTGTCAGGCAATAATGTTTTGGAAATTATAATGTTATAGCCCCCCCTCAGCAATTTTTGTTAATTTTCTAGCTCAAATTTAATGAGGCATTAATATGGAGTGTTTAAACCCTGGAAGAGTTGTCCAGCAAACGTAGCTTCAAATGAACTGTGGACCATTGTTGGACCATTTTTTCCATTTTAAAATTACTTACTCTAAATGAATTGAGAAATTTGAGTGTTGTAACGTAATCTATCCATTTGTGCTTGCAGATGTGTGTTCATGTCATGAAACAGAAGAAGTGCCACTATATTGGGAACTGTTCTTTTGCACACAGTTTGGAGGAGAGGGATGTGTGGACCTATATGAAAAACAACAGCTGTGAGAATCCACTTCCTTCAACTAAATGATTCAGAGCTTAAGTTAACAAAAAAGCATTTTCTGTTTTGTGGGTGTGGTCCAGTGATGTTAGTGATGATTTTAACATGAGCTGTGTATCTTTCTGTGAAGTGAGAGACATGCAACAGATGTACGAGATGTGGCTATCATTGACCAATCAGAACCGGCGTGCAGATGGCACCCTCATGACTCCACCCCCAGAGGAAAAACAAATCGCCATGCCAACTGACTATTCTGAGTCAATGGTGGGTGGCTGCAGAGGAAAATGATTTGTGTTTTTTTTTGTGTGTGATTAAGTGGCCTCAAAATGGAAAGCTCTTATTCTTATTGTTTTTAAACCGCATATATCTTTTATCAGTATCCCTTAACTTATCATCTGTGGTGTGAACGGGCCTTTATCGTTGTTCTTTCTGACAGGTTGGGCGACGGATGTCTGGTGGTGGAGGGGATCTGTGACCTGGGCCGAGAGTGTGCAGTTACAGGCGGTCTGGATGAGTCTTCCTGTTCAGATATCAGCTTCTAAGGCCCTTCCCCACTCTTTCAGTGCCACTCTGGGAAGTACGAAGCTCTGTTGCCCTTCAAGGCAAGAGCGCCTGACTATAGGACTAACACAGTGATTGTTGCCACATACACACACCACATGCTATTTCACTCATTATCAAACACATGCGCCCACTCACTGACATGACACTTGGCACAGGCTCGTAGGGTGTCATGTATGTGAGTGCACACTGGTACTTATACAGCTAACTCAAGTAAGGGCAGTTTTTACGTTCCTTAAACACATTTATGAGGAGTTGATTATCTGTTTCCACAGTGCTTTTTAAACTCAAACCCAAAACTGACTGGTTCTCCCTGTATCAAATCAAAGCACCTGTCATGAAGGCCACTCATGTTTCAGTCAAGTATGTGGTGTCAGATGGCAGATTGATTTTTGTCTGAAGTTATGAAGTGGTGCTTAACTCTGTGTTCCTGCCATATTGGTAGAAGAGTTTGAATGTACAGCCAAAAGTGGCCATTTACAAGAAATTTGAGATTTGTTCAGATGTCGAATGTATTTGATACACCAAGGCAATTAATTATGGACTAAGTAAGTAAAAACAACCCCAACTACACCCGTGTGGATGCTTGCATAATGCCAGTCACAGACCTTGCACTGACATGCACTCATTTCCTCATTCTTTTGGATTGCACTGTGTGACAGTTTGGCAGTGCTTGATAAAGAGTAGGATAGAATGCACATGAGGGCTGTTTGCAGTCTGGAGTGATCTGACAATTTGGATTGAAACACTTTTTGTTTTGTTTTTGCATTGAGTGATTGATGGTTGAAATATGCTCCCGTGTTTGTCTCGTTCGAGCTATTAGATTGGGATTTTAAGTGCGTAATCTATAAAACCTAAACATGCTACTTGGAAACTCCTGTTCGCCACAGTTCAACACGGGCTAGTTGCTAATTCGTTTAAAGTTTCATATTAGGAGCATGAACGGAGACACATTAGCAGGAAAATAGGCAAAAGAGTTCTACTTGCCCTGCCTATGCCTAGTTGTATTCAAAATATACTGTTAAGACATGCAGTGCTACCCTTAGTATGCCTTGTCCTTACTTTCAGTGGACATGATATATATATAAATATATATACACAAACACACACACAAATATATCTACTATATTGGCATACTACTAATGATTATTGATAACTTAGCAGTTAAGCTTAATTAAGTATAACCTTACCTTGTATTGATTACATAGAACTTCTTGTTATTAAGCTATGCTATATGACATGTATTGCTGATTAGATGGTTAGTGTTTTTTTTTCTTATGAGTCACTACAGAAGTGTCTGTTTTGTGAGGTCTAGATGAGAATCTGCTGCCCCAAACTGCCTATAAATTCCTGAAAATGGTTTGTTGTTTAAAAAAAAGAGAGAAAAGAATCAAGTTTGTACCTTGTTGCATTGAACTTCAGGGGTTTAAATGACATGTGAAGGAGCAGATTTGGGCCTGGTAGCAGATTCCAGCTGGTGTGGAGATTGAGAGGGACGTTCTGGAGTGACCTAGTACGCTTTACCGAGGGATCATATTATTACTACTGCTATTATTATGATGATGACATTGATGATATTGATTGTCATTATGACTACTTCTATCTTCCTATATGCTATTGATATATGTATATGTTAATTGCTATGTATAACACTTTAAATATATGTATCCATGTATGAATATAATACTTAACAGTGAATTATGTCCATGTATGCTTAGGTGAGCTGTCCAGAATAGAGGAATTGAGATCCTAGGGTTGTTATCTGTCTTTTTTCTTCAACCTAAACACAATGAAAAGCAAGCGACACCATTAACATATAGTGTGTCATGCTTTTGCTGGTTTAGTTAGTTTTCTGAAACTTTGGATCTCTTTTAAGAGGGTTTATAAAGTGGTTGTAGTAAAGAGACATCTTTAAAAAAAAAAAACTACATGCCTTAGCAAATTCCCTCTGCACCATATTCCTGATTGTTTTATTAGATTCTCACAGCGCTATACTGTGCCGGAACACAAAGCATACATGGATATTTATGTTTGTCTGCATAGCGCCTTATACATTTATATACGATTATAAATACCTTAACAAATAATCCTACTCTTTCAGTATAATGATATATATACACCGTTAGGCAACTTGTTTAAGGAAATAGGGGAGGGAAGTGTATCGTAATTGTTCTCTGACAATGGTTTTGCACGTAACTCGCGTTTAAAATATTCTGAGGAGCATGATCATGCTAGATCATGGCAGAGCTGAGGTAGTGTGCATAACCGTAGAGATAAAGAGGAACACAACCTGAGAACAATGAGGCTCTGTTAACAGTCTCTCTTGCTCAAATATGGGATGGAGTTGGCAATCATTCATATTCATATTCATATCAAAGGGTTAGTACTGCTGGCCATTGATTATCTGAAGGCTGCAGTAATGGTCATCCTCATTTTCCACTTGAGTTTATTTTATCACAGAACTGGAACGTTCTGGGCTTTCTGGATGGAAACCAAGGAAGATTGCCCATTTTAAAATGACCTTTGTTTTTCATACTTTCTGGATGGAGTATAAAACAGAAATATGTTCATCACAATCCATGTTCAGCCTAAAAAGACAATATGGGATTTAGCAAATGTTGGATTATATTGGTTGAGACATTTCTGTTAAGATGGCTTTATTTTTCACCTGCATAGATAACCAGTAAAAATCAGGGGTTTGAAAAAATGAAAAGGTAAAACAACAATGCCTCTTTTTGTACTGTATTTTTACATTTGTTTGTTTGGTTTCTCCTTTTTCTCCCTGGTTGGAAGTGATATATTGATCACAGTGGACCAAATCTCATGAAAGTGTTTAACAATAAATAGACTGTTTTAGAAAATGTGTATTATTTTATTGCATTTTATTTAATTCCTTTTAAAGACGTTGTTAAATCAAACTTCCAAGTTGTGACTTCCAACATGTGTTAGCTCATTCATTTTAGTTGTTCCTAACTTGAAATGTTTGAGTACACATTCATACATTTAACTTAAAATTATCACGAAACCTCAACATAAACATTTTTATTAGTGTAAACTTACAAGCTAATTCAGAAAATGCTCAATTTGCTAACATGTTAACAATAGCATAGTATAGTACTTGCTGAACGAGTACAGCAAAGCATCTAACATTCTCGCTCTTCAAACCAAGCCGCAAGCACCCCTTGTCACCATGATCATGATTAGCATAAAACGTTAATCACAACTAAACCCCCCACTTAACATTAATCTTGTGCAAAAAACAAAACATAATTCATTTTAGCATTTACTCTCCCTTACGAGTGCCATTGGCACAGCATGCTGGGAAACAGAAATACCAGCCCAGTTTCAGTTAAACTTAAGTTTGCCTAAATTAAAAGATTTAAGTTCATAAAACTCAAAACAGTGAAACAGTTCAATTTACTTAAAATGCCTCAGTTCTGTAAACTTGAAAGAAAAAGAAAGTGCTAAAGTTTGTCCTACACAAACCAATTAATTATTTTGAGTGTTAGGATTTACAGTGTGGGAATGGATTACAAATATTGATGACTCATCCTGCACTACATATACACTGCTCAAAAAAATTAAAGGAGCACTTTTTAATAGCATTAAGTCAGTTAAACTCCTGAGATATTGATTTGGTCAGTTAAGTAGCAGAGGGGGTATGGCGTTATTTTACTGTCAATTGTCGAGAGCACATTATTGTGACGCGAGAGCATATCAATGTAATGCGCGAGCGCAAATCTGTCCGCTCGCGCGCGGATTTCCTCTGCTCTCGCGCAAATCTGTCCGCTCGCGCGCGGATTTCCTTTGCTCTCGCGCAAATCTGGACGCGCGCGCTCAAATATACAGTGCTCTCTTATGAACTGCCTCTCCTCTCGCTCAGATATTGCGTGTGCACGCTCAAACTGTTTCCTGCGTGCTCAAACGTGTCCTGCGCGCTCAAACTGCACATGTGCGCTCACGAATCTCTCCGTGCTCTTGCAGAAATTAATTTGCTTTTGGATTAAACGCTGTCAAAAGTTATAAACCAATCAGAAGAGACGACTGATCCATGAAAATACTACATGGAATCTTATTGGCTGAGAGTGAACTGCGCCTGGAATTCTTTCGACAAAGATATGTATTTTATTTATTCACAATTTAATAATATTTATCAAATGTAACCTAGTCTAACTGCATCACATTACAGGTCAAACCCCTATTTATCTAAACAAACAAACAAAAAATGTTTCTTAAAGTTATTGTGGTCATACGTTTTGTGTTGAAATTTTTAAAAAAAAAATAGGTAACATTTTACAATAAGGTTTTTATTTGTTAACATTAGTTAATGTATTATCTAACATGAACTAACAATGTGCAATACATTACTGTAATTATTAATCTTTGTTAACATTAAAAATACAGCTGTTTGTTGGTTGTTTACTTCACAGTGCATTTAATAATGTTAACAAATACAACATTTGATTTTAATAACTAATTAGCATTAACAAATATTAATAAATGCTGAAGAAGAGCAATTCATTATTAGTTAATGTTAACTAATGCAGTTAAATAATGTTAACGCAACCTTATTGTAAAGTATTACCAACAAATATCTTCTGATTTAAGACCGAACAAGATCAGGGTCAAATCGTCATTCCCTTAATACTTAATGTGGAGATCACATATACCACTATAGTCAATTTCTTTTGAGGTCTGGAATTAATGATTCTGATACATCAAATACATTTTAACAGTCACTGGTCACCACCTACTGGCAGAACAGTGTAACAACATTAGTTTCAACATTCATTTAGCTACTTATTTTAATTGCTGAAATCAGTGTATATTCAGACTATAAATTGTTATTGCAATACTTGCATTATTATTTAATGTTTGCAACACAGATGTAGCAATAGTATGTTGTTGAAAACACTTTGTGAAGCTGTTTAAAACATATAGCTTACATGACCACTGCTTTCAGCAGCAATGCAAAAGCAGGTTTAAATATTCTGGTATGATTGTAATTTCAAAAGGTTTAATAGACATAACCGAATCGTTGTCATTTAGGAATAAGATCGCGTTCTTTTGCTTAATCGTGCATACACAAGAGCTTAGGTATTTTTGTATGTCATGTTTTATACCAGACCTCAAAAGAAATTGACTATGGTGGTATGTGATCTCCACATTAAGTATTAAGGGAATGACGATTTGACCCTGATCTTGTTCGGTCTTAAATCAGAAGATGTTTGTTGGTAATACTTTACAATAAGGTTGCGTTAACATTATTTAACTGCATTAGTTAACATTAACTAATAATGAATTGCTCTTCTTCAGCATTTATTAATATTTGTTAATGTTAATTTCAACATTTACTAATACGTTATTAAAATCAAATGTTGTATTTGTTAACATTATTAAATGCACTGTGAAGTAAACAACCAACAAACAGCTGTATTTTTAACGTTAACAAAGATTAATAATTACAGTAATGTATTGCACATTGTTAGTTCATGTTAGATAATACATTAACTAATGTTAACAAATAAAAACCTTATTGTAAAATGTTACCTATTTTTTTAAAAAAAATTTCAACACAAAACGTATGACCACAATAACTTTAAGAAACATTTTTTGTTTGTTTGTTTAGATAAATAGGGGTTTGACCTGTAATGTGATGCAGTTAGACTAGGTTACATTTGATAAATATTATTAAATTGTGAATAAATAAAATACATATCTTTGTCGAAAGAATTCCAGGCGCAGTTCACTCTCAGCCAATAAGATTCCATGTAGCATTTTCATGGATCAGTCGTCTCTTCTGATTGGTTTATAACTTTTGACAGCGTTTAATCCAAAAGCAAATTAATTTCTGCAAGAGCACGGAGAGATTCGTGAGCGCACATGTGCAGTTTGAGCGCGCAGGACACGTTTGAGCACGCAGGAAACAGTTTGAGCGTGCACACGCAATATCTGAGCGAGAGGAGAGGCAGTTCATAAGAGAGCACTGTATATTTGAGCGCGCGCGTCCAGATTTGCGCGAGAGCAAAAGAAATCCGCGCGCGAGCGGACAGATTTGCGCGAGAGCAGAGGAAATCCGCGCGCGAGCGGACAGATTTGCGCTCGCGCATTACATTGATATGCTCTCGCGTCACAATAATGTGCTCTCGACAATTGACAGTAAAATAACGCCATAAGGGGGTTGTTATTCAGTTTCGGCTGCTTTGGTGTTAATGAAATTAACTAGATGGGCAACAATGAGACGACCCCCAAAACAGGAATGGTTTTACAGGTGGAGGCCACTGACAATTTTCTCCCTACTCATCTTTTCTGACTGACTGTTTACTAGTTTTACATTTGGCTCAGTCAGTGTCACTACTGGTTGCATGAGGCGATACCTGGATCAAATGTGTTTTCAAAGTGTTCCTTTATTTTTTTTTGAGCAGTGTATTTTGTCCAATCAAAGTCCCCCAATTCATAGGTTTCACATGGTGACACACCTTTAACCTGGAGGGCAAAACGAGGCTTTCCTCCATTGCCTGCCAGTTATTTTTACCAGGTTTGTACTAATATAGTAAGTGATATTAAAAGACCAAATTCAATATACACCTTATTGATGATGCATACTATGTACAAGCAAGCAGATGAGCCCCTAGAACAGGGCTGTCCAAACTCAGTCTTGGAGGGCCATTGTCCTGCAGAGTTTAGCTCCAACTTGCCTCAACACACCTGCCTGGAAGTTTCTATGCCCAGTAAGACCTTGATTAGCTGGTTCAGGTGTGTTTAATTGGGGTTGGAGCTAAACTTTCCAGGACAGTGGCCCTCCAGGAGCAGGATTGGACAACCCTGCCCGAACATGAACGTTAAGTGTTTTCCATGTTAAAGGATTAGTCCACTTTCAAATAAAATTTTCCTTATAATTTACTCACCCCCATGTCATCCAAGATGTTCATGTCTTTCTTTCTTCAGTTGAAAAGAAATTAAGGTTTTTGATGAAAACATTCCAGGATTATTCTCCTTATAGTGGACTTTAATGGCCTCCAAACGGTTGAAGGTCAAAATTACAGTTTCAGTGCAGCTTCAAAAGGCTTTAAACGATACCAGACGAGGAATAAGGGTCTTATCTAGCGAAACGATCGGTCATTTTCGGAAAAAAATGTAAATGTATATGCTTTATATAAACAAATGATCGCCTTGCACGTGCTTCCGCCAAAACTGCACAGCGTAAGCTTTTTGAAGAATACGAAAGTGCGGTTTTGGTAGAAGCACGTGTAAGGCGATCATTTGTGTTTTTAAAGCATATACAGTTGTATTTTTTTTTTTTTTAAATGACTGATTTCATTAGATAAGACCCTTATTCCTCGTCTGATATTGTTTAAAGCTGTTTGAAGCTGCGCTGAAACTGTAATTTTGACCTTCAACCATTTAGAGGCCATTGAAGTCCACTATAAGGAGAATAATCCTGGAATGTTTTCATCAAAAACCTTAATTTCTTTTCAACCGAAGAAAGAAAGACATGAACATGTTTGATGACATGGGGGTGAGTAAATTACCCCCATTTCATCAAACATGTAAATTTTTATTTGAAAGTGAACTAATCCTTTAAGCATTTTAGAATGTCCGGTTGTTTTTAGTGATTTGAAATACATGTAACACAAGTGCCCAAAACTAGCATTTTGTTGACATATTTTTCTTCTTTTGATTATCTAAATATCCACGGCTTGAAATAGATGGAAAATTGACACCTGTGCTGTAGTTCTACATCTGTGGCCAAAAGTATTGTCAGTGACATAACTTTTGTGTTTCACAAAGTTGTTTTGTGCATCAGTTGTTGCGGTGTCTATTCACATTGGCCCTGGCACAACATGACCAGCTAACATCATTTCACTAATGTGTGAAAGTGTGAAGTCAGGTGAAATCACTATATTTCTGATTTTATAATAAGAGCAAACAGGACTGGAGGGAAGACGTGCTTCAAATCACTGTGTTCTAATTTCAGCCATGGTTATCTCCAAAGAAAACATGCAGCCATCATTGTCTTGCATCAAAATGGCCTCATATATGCAGAGAATATTGCACCTGAAAGAACCATTTACCAGATCATCAAAAAAACGTCAAGGAGAGAGGTTTAACTGCAGTGAAGAAGGCTTCAGGACATTCCAGAGTGTCCAGCAAGCACCAGGATGTCTCCTTCTGAGGAGTCAGCTATGGATTCATGTCTCCACCAGCACAAAGTTTGCTCAATTTTGGCAGCAGGTGGTTGTGAGTGCAGACTTTTGGACAACGGCCTGGTGTCAAGAAGGGCAGCAAAGAAGCCACTTCTCTCCAAGAAAAACATCATGGACAAACTGAAATTCTGCAGGAAATACAAGGATTGGACAGCAGAAGACTAGTGCAAAGTTATTTTCTCAGATACAATTTTTGGGACATTGAAAAATCCAGAGAAGAAAAGATGAGTGCTACTATGAGTCCTGTGTTGTGCCAACAGTGAAGCATCCTGAGACCATTCATGTATGGTTGCTTTTCATTCAAGGGAGTGGGCTCTCTTACAATTCTGCCCAAAAACACTGCCATGAATAAAGAATGTTATCAAATCTTCTCAACTATCTTCAACTTCTCCCAACTGTCCAGGAGTAATCTGGTGATGATCCGTGCATTTTCCAGCATGATGGGGCACCATGTCACAAGGCAAGAGTGAAAATGAAGTGGCTCAGAGATGATTACATTTTCCATCTTAAACCCATAGAGAACCTGTGGTCAGGCCTCAAAAGGTGTGTGGACAAGCAGAAGCCTGTAAAATTATCAACTCAGCACCAACAAGGCAAGAATGGATCACCATCCTGCAGGATTTGGCCCAGAAGCTGATGCCAGAGCGAATTGCAGAGGTTATGAAGAAGAGTCAATACTGTAAATATTGGCTGTTTGCATATTGGATGTTTTTGCCAATAAAAGTCTTTAAAACTTATGAAATGCACGAATGATATTTATATACTGAAGCAGCAAACTTTGCAAAACACAAAATTATGTCTCTGCCAATCAGGGCCATCGGTCAAGTGGCCAAAGGTGGTGGTGACGATTCTAGACATTTTTTTGCAACTGTGTTTAGTGCGTCGTAGGTCAAAAGAATATAGAGGTCAAAGGGTTTTTTTTTTCTTTTTCAGACTCATAAATGTCTGTGTCTGTCGCTGGAAAGTCAATGACACTGATTGCGCCGCTCAAACGGAATTTCAGCCCTCACTTTCGTAACACTGACACGCAGATGTTTTAGCCTTAGATAACTTGCCTTGATTTCTATTGGCTCGCGGAGTTAATACATACAGCTGAAACGACCAATAAACTACCGCGCCTCATTGAATATGAAACAACAGGCACACTGAAAAGAAATTCATTGGTCAAAATGTTCAACCCTATGAAAATAAGGCAATTTGAAGGTGGGACTAGTTAAGTAACTTCGTGGTTAGGGCAGACCTCGTGACCGCAATAAAAAGTTTCAGAATTCTCTGCTGCGTCAAATTACAGTTAATGTGAGAGACAGTTTGATTAATTGAAAGCTCTAATTAAGCGGCTCCTTCATCAAGCTGATTGAGAAACAAACTATTTTGACATGTCTTCTGAAATTCCGGAAATATTCAAAGCCTTGCTTGAGTACCCCTTCTCTGTCCCTTCGATTGATGACAACGGTAAGAATTTCTCTACTGGCTCAATGTAAATCCTGACACTCCTATTTACCTGTATTCCCACTATATGTATAAGTAGTCTATTTAGTAATTGCCACAATTGGTATGCTGCAGGATTGCACTTGTGACATTAGATACTACGTCATGCATTAAAAAGCTCAAGTGGTTCAGAATACGACGTAAATTGACTGAGTTTACAGTTTTATAGCACTAAAAAGTAATAAAAAATAAAAATAAAAAAAATTAAAAAAAAGCACTAAAAAGTAATGCATTTTTTTTAATGAACATGAACTTTTTCTTTTCATGATTCAACAGCAAATATTGTGTATTGAGAAATGTTTTACTAACATCTGTTTTTTTGCTGCATTACAATACTAACAGTGTCTAGATACTCTGTATTTGCAATTAAACTATTAATATTATAGCAAAAATGCCTTAACCTAGTTTTTCCTTCTCCCTGGGGCGGCCTGTTCCAATTTACATATTTATTTATTTATTTAGCTGTTCTCAGAGTCATTGCATCTTGACAGCATGTAGAATGGTGTATCAAGTAATTGCCTAAATCTAATGTAAACATGAAAACTTTTTTTTATTTCACTAGGATAAATTATGAAAAACAAAAACATGATTTTGTGATCTATATTGAGTAGAACAGACATGCTAAGAGGGACTGATATTTTAAAAATGATGACACAGATACTTTATGTGTTAATTAAATAATACCCTGCAATCACTGATTGTTAATTTGTAATTTATGCAAGAAATCATATAGAACAGATTATGAAATATGAGCCGAATAACATATATTGCACATCACCTGTCGTAATCTCAAGGGCAAGATATTTACAACCTCATTCTACACGTGGGACACGCGATATTTTTCCTATACTTTTCTGCTTCGTGATTGGTGTCTATGCACACATTGCACACATGAGTGCACGTGCAAGGCCATGTGCCAATACCCACTATAGGCTGAATAAGATACATGCTGTTCTCCCGCGAGACTTGAGCTGCAATGACGCAGCATATTATTGTGTTATTCTCTAACGCTTTTGTTCTTACTTATTAAAGTCTTAATATGTTTTTAGGTCAATCGTAAAATTAGTTGATTTGGAATAAATTGGTCTATTATTAATTACAGAAGCGTAAAAGGCATGCGATTTTAAAGTTTTATATGGCAAATATGCCCATAGTCCTATATCGTCAGTGTATCTATATGGATCTCGAGAAACGTTTTTCTAACATATTAGAGAAAAATACATTTTGATCGACCCTTTTGAAGTCCACTACCCTTCATTTTACGCACAGACGAGCCTCTGTGTCGTGTCTGATTAATTATTCATGAGATGAGAGCCGCAACCAACCAATCCACATCGAAAAACAATGTTTTTTTCTACAAAAGGGGCGTGGATTTTAAAACACTGTTCTGTAGCTAACTGGAAAATCGGGTCAAACACATTAATAGAGTCTGTGAATAGAAAGGTGTCGCCTGGCGAGGTGATTTCAATTTTTCCCCACCTTTTACATTTAAATCTTTTTCTTAATTAAACCAGGGATTTGAAGTCGCTTCTAAAGTTGAGCTATTCTCACGCGCTGTCCAAAGCGTCGGTAAAAATGGACGTGGAGCGTATTTCCGTCACGACGGACTCAGGCACTGATACTCCGAGTGCCTTTCCAGTAGTTTTAAAGAAAATCATGGAAATTCCGCCACCGAATCTTCTCGAAGGCGATGATGGTAAGTGCCTCTGCACCAGTCAGGCGCTCATGGCTGCGCAGCTCGCGGTCGAAGCTCGCTGCATTGCAGAATTCTTATCGTCAAATGCATCATGTATGTTAATTTTAACGACAGACCAGGAATAATTACCTCGTTATTTAAATACAGAAAGTGTTTTTGTACTATTTATAACTTGGTTCGCTGCACTTCATGTCTCACGGTTGCAAGCTCAAAAAACTGGATGGAACTAGCCTAGTGATGATGTTCGCTTCCTAAATGAATCCTTCTGTAGAATCCGACCTGAATTAGTTAAACAAAACAAGTTAAACTACGATTTTAGTACTATTTAGTGTACATGCGAATTATATAGATGTTATAAATGACTTTTTGTTTCTGTATGCTTAATCTTGCCTATAGCAAACTGATCTGAGGTAAAATTAAAGCCAGCGTTTTTTCCCTGTTCTTTGAATGTTTTGTTCTCAAGAACCGGCTAGTGGGAATGAGTCAAACTTCCAGTGAGTAAAGGGAACTGATACAGTTTTTTCTCCAAAAGTTGCAGTTATATCTACCAAGTAGCTTTAAAATCGTATCACACCTTTATTACTGTGAAAATTTACCATTTTGTTCAATTTAATTTCTGAGGTGAATATTTGTTGCCCATTCTAGATACTTACAGTATTTCGGTTGAGACCCTCTATGTGTTTTCTGATGCAAGATTTGGGATTTGAACAAAATATTTTGTCACAATTTGTTCATTGTGGTAAATTTGATATTGCAGAAAATGATAAAGAGAAACTCTTTGAGGATGTGGACTCCGGTGGGGTCAGTGGAATGGGGCCATCGGCCGCCTTAACGCCTGCCATCTGGGAAAAGACCATTCCCTATGATAGCGAAACCTTCCACCTGGAATACATGGATCTGGAGGAATTTCTCATGGAGAATGGCATTAATGCCACTGAGGATGAGGGTCAGCAAAAGAGTCTTGGAAAGGAAAACTTAGAGCTGACAACTGAAAAACCATCCACAACCTCTACAAGCGAGTCAGCCCCAGCAATCTCTCTCATACCAGTCATGGAACTGGATCAGTGTGAGGAGGAAGTGGTCACAATCACAACATCCAGCTCTAGCTCAACAGACACCAAATCAGGTCAGCAGACAGAGACAGAACACAGTGTACTTTCTGTTACAACTCACTAAAATCCATTACATGGTTAAGCTGTTTATCATGAAGATCATGTCAACAATGATCAAGTGATATTCAAACATTCAAGAAATGTCTGGAAGTAATAAATTTAATTTTATTGTTTGTGTTTACTCATCCACAGATGAGGACCGTGTGACGCCAGACCCCATTGATCCAGACGATATTGAGGTAGAGATCAACTTCGAGCCGGATCCCACAGACCTCGTGCTCTCCAGCATACCCGGAGGTGAACTGTTTAATCCCCGCAAACATCGCTTCTCCGAGGAGGAGCTGAAGCCTCAACCTATGATCAAGAAAGCAAAGAAAGTATTTGTGCCTGAGGAAAAGAAGGTAAATACACTAAAACTTTATGTAAAATTAAAATGTAAACACTGCCCGAAATACTACCTTAATATTGCATAACATTACACTTGAACTCTGATCTAGAAAGCCAAGCAAGTATTTGTGCCTGAGGCCCAGAACTTAATTATACAGTTACACCCTAAATGTGAATCTGGTGATGATGATTTCAGAGAGTGTATTGTGTAAATATATATTAAACAGTTGTAATATATAACAACACATTGTCACTCTCAAAATAGAGAATATTTCCACAACATTTGTTTTTATGTCCACTCACTATTTCAGGACGACAAATATTGGCAGCGGAAGGAAGAAGAATAATATTGCAGCCAAACGTTCACGAGATGCCAGAAGGCTTAAAGAGAATCAGATCACAGTACGAGCGGCCTTCCTGGAGCGAGAGAACTCGGTGTTGAGGCAGGAAGTGGCAGAGTTACGCAAGGACTTTGGGCGATGCAAGAACGTTGTGGCACGCTATGAAGCAAAATACGGGCCGCTGTAAGGGACAATTGTGCACACAAAGAATTTACATATAAAAACATTATCAACACAGCTCCCTCGCAGAAATAAAACCCATGTGAAATAGTACACTGTTACTGTTAATGTGATGATTTACAACTTTTTCTCTTCTTTTTCAAGTGCACCGGCTGAAGACCTCTAAACAATTATTGATTTATTTGCGTTGTCGAAAGGCAATAAATTAATAATGGTGTGGAATGAAGAGGAGAAGACAGGTGATAAGTGAAATGAATGATTCAGACTGTAGAGCGAAGTGATATTCATATGATTATTAATCCTGTCAGCCACTCTTATCAATACAATAATCTTACTTTCAGAGCAACAGCATACCCGATATTTCCAATAGAGCTTTTAAGTGCTTTTTTTGCAATGCATCAAGGTAGAAAAGGTTTTTCCCCTACCTTTTCCTGTTTTATGGTTGTGTTAAGGAATCATGTGCGTTGGAAGTCAATGGTCTTTATTTACAAAGAATGACTGGCATTGACTTAAATATACTTTCTTATCAGTATGTTTATCCTTGAAAAATGACATTAATTCTAAGAATTCCTTTAACAAATTTGGTACATTGTACCACTAAGTGGTGCATTTTTATCTGCAACATTAGCTATTATTGAAAAATATCGGGAGAATGTATCACTTTAAAAGTATGTAATTCCAGGTAACTGTAAAAACTGAAAAAAACTGTAAGCAGGAATTATAAACTTAGGTTTTGTGCTGCAAAAAAAGTCAATATTTTGTCTGTCAGTAGAATTCATCAGAAAATGTACTGAAAATATGTGCACTGTATATCTGCAAAATGAAAGAAAATTGTCTTTTATAACTCAGTAGATCTTCTAAAATCATACCTTGTTTACTTCACCGTAGGTGGTTTGCCCTTTTTGGGACTCGTGGAGGTCAGTTTATGTACAGAAATAACACTCTGTACATGTGACGGATCTTGTATCTGTTTAGAACTCAGCAAAACAACTGAAGTGCTGATATAGGTGGGTTTTGTTTTTCATATGTATCATATGATATATATTTTTTTAGATAACTTCAAATATTTCACAAAAATGGCTTTGCAGTGTGAACCCACACCATTTATAGCTCAGTCAACAAGGATCCATAAGTGTCTTCAGCTGAGTGCTTGTTTATAAAGGGCACTAGTGTGTTACAAATCAGAAATCAAACTCAAACCTCTTTTAAGGGCATCGGCCCCCTGCTCGCCACTGTCCTGCTTTTTCAGGTACATATTTTGTGCACTTGTCTCTGTCCTTTTGAAACATGTAGGGTGCTTCTCAAACAGAAGGCTGCATCCTAGTGAGGCTGTGTTCTTCCTAGTCCGGTCCTTAGAAGGCTAGAGACAGTCTACGTCACATTTCACGTTCAAACAATTCATTTGTGAATTGATGTGCAAAGGATTTTGGGTGACTGGAGGATGTGAAGGATACACTTCAAAACGAAGGCTGCCTTCAAACGATCCTTTAAATTGAGACGTCCTTAAACAGACCTTGATGACATGCAGGCTTAACTCGAATGGAGCCTTCTGATTGAGAAGCACCCGTAATATCATCAGGGAAAAAAAGATGAAGATAGAGGTTTAATTCACAAGTTTCTCAAACACAATATCTCGTGCTTGCCGTTATTTTTTGTGAAGTGGAAGTTAGATGTTTATTACCAAGTTTCATTTCACAATACATGTGACCACATTTGTCCTTCTTTATGTTTTGTGGAAAGGGAATGTGATATGTAATGTAATCTTTACCAAAGCTAACTTGAAATATAACGCTGAAGATAACATTTTCTGTAGCTTGTACAAAACGACTCCACTTAAATCAGGTGTTTAAACTCTTTTCATATTTGTGGTCTGTAGACATTCTTTAATGGTGCACTTACAGTTTGTCATTGTCCTTGAGCTTCCTTTCTGAATGAGTGTGAAACGTGAGACGGTGAGGAACAACAACACAATGAAATGGGGCTTAATGGCTGTTCTGAAAGGAATTGCGAGTTTCTCTCATGAAGCATTGTTCTGTTGAATTAGAAGAGAAATCGGTTGTGTATACAGGATGCCAACTTTGTTGCAGTAACAAATCTTTATTTTGTCAGATTTGAATGTTTTTCTAATTGTTATTGTTCTTTTTTTGAGGAAAGAATTTTCTTTTGTAAGTCTTATAAATGTTTTCTCAGTGTCTTGGCTGTTTCATGTTGTACATATTATTAAAGAACTCAAAGATGTGTCTTGCCTACATGTCATTTATATATATATATATATATATATATATATATATATATATATTTTTTTTTTTTTTTTTTTTTTTTAACCATGCATTTAAATCACAAAAAAAATTATGCCTAAGAGAATTATGACTAACTGAATCTCAAATTTCAGATGGTAGAGTGTTGTGTAACCAAAAGAAAAAGCCCCCCCCCCAAAAAAAGTTGCATAACACAAAGAGGGAGGGGCTAAAAAAGGCAGCGTGATGTGCTGATATTGACACAAACTCCAGTCTGAAAAAGAACTGTTTTTTCATCAGTAGTAAAAGTACTAGTAAAATAGGTAACGCCGTGTCTACGCCGGACACGGCACAAAGTAAACAGAATCCATAATAATGTGATGCGGTCTACGTTACACTGGATGCGGCGCGACGAATTCCAGACAGTAAACTGATCCCGTTCTGTTTCTGGCGTACTTCAAACGCTCGACGCGACAACTGCTGCGTGCGGTGTAACACTTCCACAGAAGGTTCCCATTTCTTAACTTTAGTTATTTAATGAACTAAAAGAGTAACTTAAACATGTGTTACAGTATTGAGTCTTATTTAACATTCATTGTTCGTTTATGTTAGCTCAGGTCCATTAAATAATATTAACGGATAAAACTTTTGATTTCAATTATGTATTAGGGAACGTTATTGTAAAGTGCTTCCATAAAATTAATTTTATATATAAATTTATTTTATGGTAGCACTTTACAATAAGGTTCCCTAATACATAATTGAAATTAAAAGTTATATCTATAGAACACGTTACATTTTGTTCTTATTCTTCCATTCCTGTGACAGGGTGGCCCAGAGAAAAGCCACAAGAGTGTACATTTAATTAAATTATTAAATCAGTTTATTTTGTAACCAAAATACCAATAACACACAGGGAAAAAAAAAAAAAATGGCATAATGCTGGACTTTTAATTATAAATGTTTGAAATAAACCAGGACCCTTATTTTGAAATGCATGTACTACATCCAGCTGCTCATTTAAAAAGATGAGGGAGATAAAATACTCAACGCAATCGTCTAATCATTTAATAATAAAAAATTAAGTGTTAATAGCTAGGAAAATATTAGAAGTCTGTAAATGTATTTTAAGTACCAAATCAAACAGAACAGAATAATCAACATCACAACATTAAAAAAAAATCTTTTTATTGTATCAACAAAATGAAAAACTCTTGTACAGGAAAACTGCGACAAACAAAATCCCCGTTTCTTCACCTCTTCTTGAAGCCGTATTTTTTTCTCTCATAGAAAAGGTCAGTTTTCGAGCTGCCGAGGTTCACGATCTTGGGGCAGCCGTCCCTCTGTTAAAACAAACAATTAAAAACCGACAGTTCTTCAGAAACTTATAGTAACATAATAAAAAGCATGCAACCAAAACCAATCACGTCATAATTACATTTGACATTTTATTCAATATGAGATTAAGCAGATTACCCAAGTACTGAAGAAAGGGAAATATGATTACACATCCCTGATTCTGGGCAATATAGATTTAGATTTAGCATCAGTCAGGCAAACCACTCTTAAGCAGAGTCGAATGAACAGCAGATTTACTCACGTCTTTCTCCTGGATGGTGCACTCTTTGCAGTAATAGGCATCAGAAACTCCAGGACCTCCACAGATGACACAGCGCCCTTGGTAAGACCCATAGTTGCATTCGTCACAAATACGAACTAGTGTGCAAGGCCTGACATAAGAGTCACAGATAACGCATTTGCCATCACCTTAAAAAGAAAAGAAACAGACATTTGTTGAGTTAGAGCATAACATTGTAGCAGTACCATCCTGATCACACAGAACTTGCTTTCTGTGCGCACACTCCAAGACGAAGCCTAACACACAGCAAAGTAAGATATACTTTGAGCTTCAAGTGTGTGCCTAAACAGTCAAATACACACATAAAATGTCAAAATACCAAGCTTGGCAAGGATTCACTTAAACGCAGCAGGTTATGTCTTAAGAGAACAAATAGTTGTGAGAAAACAATGCGTCTATTAGACCTTAAAGTGACAGCAGCTTAAAGGGTTAGTTCACCCAAAAATAATGTCATTAATTACTCACTCTCATGTCGTTCCACACCTGTAAGACCTTCGTTCATCTTCAGAATACAAATTAAGATATTTTTGATTAAATCCGATGGCTCAGTGAGGCCTCTATAGACAGCAATGTCACTCAACCTCTCAAGATCCATAAAGGTACTAAAAACATATTTAAAACAGTTCATGTGAGTTCAGTGGTTCTACCTCAATATTATAAATTGACGAGAATACATTTTGTGCGCCAAAAAAAACAAAATAACTTTTCAACAATATCTAGTGATGGCCGATTTCAAAACACTGCTTCGGAGCTTTACGAATCGAAATAGTGATTCGGATCTCCTATCAAACAGCTGCTGAAATCACGCGACTTTGGCGCTCCGAACCGATTCTGATTCAATTCATAATGCTCTGAAGCAGTGTTTTGAAAATCGGCCATCACTAGATATTGTTGAAAAGTCATTATTTTGTTTTTTTGGGCACACAAAAAGCATTCTAATCGCTTTATAATATTAATATTGAACCACTGAACTCACATTAACTGATTTAAATATGTTTTTAGTACCTTTATGGATCTTGTGAGAGGAAATATCATTGCTGGCTATACAGGCCTCACTGAGCCATCGGATTTCAACAAAAATATCTTAATTTGTGTTCCGAAGATGAATGAAGGTCTTACGGGTGTGGAACGGCATGAGTAATAAATGACATTATTTTCATTTTTGGGTGAACTAACTCTTTAATATACCTGCTGCATTTGAAGCTTTAATAAGAATCAAAGCAAGTTTAATTCAAACAGCAAAGACTATTGTTTCATTTTTATATTTTTTTCTATAGTATTTTTCCTATTGTATGTAATTTTCTTTCTTTTTATTGTATTGCTGACTGTAAGTGCTGGGTAGTAGTAACTGATTGCATGTAATCTGAATTATGTAATCAGATTCCAAAAATTAATTAATTACATTAAATTGTTTTAAAATACTGCAGTTACATTATTGATTACATGATTACAAGTTGTTTTCATAATGGCAGTAAATTATCTTTATCTTTTAAATTTTCCTTTCTAAAAAGCCTACTGCTTATATACATTAAGAAGGTGGAATTGCACACACAGACCAACCACTAGTCATGAGAAAGCTGAGACCCACACAGCATTTAATCACTGGATTCACAGAAATCATTTCACTTTTCAGATGTATTTTTTGAACACATCTAATCAACTCCTGACGAACACATTAATTATTTGAATTATCACTCAGTGAGTCATTTAAGCATGTATTACTGTCTCTGGAAGGCTTTTGTCCATCAAACACATTAAAATGTACAAATTCTCATTTCAAAATTCCCCGACTTTTTTGTCAGCTGAACCTTTTTACTTGAATAACTCTCTCAGATTTTAAGTCAAGTTAGGTCAATAATAAAATTAAGTCAATAATAATAACAATAACATTAAAGGTGCCCTAGATTATGTTTTTAAAAGATGTAATATAAGTCTAAGGTGTCCCCTGAATGTGTCTGTGAAGTTGCAGCTCAAAATACCCCATAGATTTTTTTTTTATTAATTTTTTTAACTGCCTATTTTGGGGCATCATTATAAACACGCCGATTTTATGCTGCGGCCCCTTTAAATCCCGTGCTCTCCGCCCACAGAGCTTGCGCTTGCCTTAAACAGTGCCTTAAAGTTTACACAGCTAATATAACCCTCAAAATGGATCTTTACAAAGTGTTCGTCATGCATGCGGCATGCATGCGTCGGATTATGTGAGTATTGTATACTGTTATATTGTTTCCTTCTGATTTTGAACGAGTTTGATAGTGCTCCGTGGCTAACGGCTAATGCTACACTGTTGGAGAGATTTATAAAGAATGAAGTTGTGTTTATGCATTATACAGACATTATTATGCAAGTGTTTAAAAATGAAAATAGCGACGGCTCTCTTGTCTCCGTGAATACAGTAATAACCGATGGTAACTTTAACCACATTTAACAGTACATTAGCAACATGCTGACGAAACATTTAGAAAGACAGTTTACAAATATCACTAAAAATATCATGTTATCATGGATCATGTCAGTTATTATTGCTCCATCTGCCATTTTTCACTATTGTTCTTGCTTGCTTACCTAGTCTGATGATTTGGTTGTGCACATCCAGACGTTAATACTGGCTGCCCTTGTCTAATGCCTTTTATAATGTTGGAAACGTGGGCTGGCATATGCAAATATTGGGGCGTACACCCCGACTGTTACGTAACAGTCGGTGTTATGTTGAGATTTGCCTGTTCTTCGGAGGTCTTTTAAACAAATGAGATTTATATAAGAAGGAGGAAACAATGGAGTTTGAGACTCACTGTATATCATTTCCATGTACTGAACACTTGTTATTTAACTATGCCAAGATAAATTCAATTTTTCATTCAAGGGCACCTTTAAATAATAAAATGAAGTTCACGGTTCTCTGATGTTGGTCACGGTCACGGTCACATGACATGCATGTATGCAATAATTGAGGACATTTTTTACTTACATTATTTAGCCTAGTATTCTGCTGTGGTACTGAAATCAATAAAACGACTGGTATCGAGAATTGTGAAATTGTGCAGGTATCTGAAACTTTGATATCATAGCAACCTTATTTCCAGCAAAATACACTTGATTACATAATCGCAATAACTTACGGTTAAATTACATATATAAGGTTTGGGTCATACCTCCCTCTCCCACTTATAAGTGTGTTAAATTATTTGATTATGATTTTTGTCATAATTGAGCAGCCATACTTCTACCATTGTGGCATATATCAATCACTTGGAGCTCATGGTAGCTTTATCTTGAAATGTTTGTGTCATTGTTAACAATCAATTTCTCTATAAAAATAAAAAATGAATATTTTGCTACTGTTGGAGAGTATTTATTTAGTATGCACATAAAAAGTGATTAATTTTCCTTTAACTAAACATCTGTAAATCAAATGTAATTTTTTTTTTCAATATTAAAAATATAAAATGAGAAGAAACACTTTGAAATTAAAGAAAAATGAAAGGTTCAGATGTCACACTGTTAAAGCCTCGAATATAATACGATAAAGTCCAAAAACTTACATTTTTCACACAGTCTTCCAATGGCTGCAAAGAAAAGAAAAAGAAAATTAGATACAATGCACTTTACACTAAAAATGAAACCATGCTAATGAACAAAACAGCAAAAGGTAATGTCACAAAAAAAGAAAGAAAAGAGATTATGACAATACTGCCCTCCAGCTACTGAACAAACGACAAAGTAACGCACCTTTGCATCTGTTGCTACAATGCTTAACCAGGTTTTTCTCAGAATAAATATCTGGTTTAAGCCGTTAACGGGTAACTAACAAAAGTAACTTAGTCAGGGATATATATTAACAGTTGCCTAAATAAATAATTTAATCACCTACCACTTTAATTTTAATTAGACACTTCATTCATCTGATTTTAGCTCTTGCGAGCATTCACTGCCTTGTTAGCCATGCATTTGTACGTTAAATATATTAAATAAGAATTAGTCTTATGTATTAAACACTTTTGACAAAACCTAGATCTAATAAATAGAAAGCATTACCGACTCCAGCCTGTTTCCTGCAAAATATCAAATCTGGATGATGTTTTGCCATTATAAAAGAACAAACGCAGCCAGCTAGCGATATACTAGCGGCGATGCAGCGATGAACTTCGAACTTCCTTCTTCTGTTTTTTCGGATTGAAGGCTGCGCAGCAACTTACTGCCACCTACTGGACACAATCCAACACGACCAAAGGTGACAAATATGCCATGTAGTTGGGTAGAGAATAGAGCTGACAAAAAATAAACAAAGGCAAGCACATTTTCGACCAAATGTTTACTAAATAATAAAGATATCAGAAGAAACTTATCCGAAAAAGGCGACATTTTATTTTATTGGCATTTTATGCTGGAAAAACATGAATTCTGCGTTTCAAATAAAACAGGAGAAATTCAGGTGAATATTTTACACAAGCCACCCAACACATATTTGATTTCTATGTTTGCAGATGGCTGGAAAAGAATGTTCTTTCTGTAAAATTACAAATGTCATTATATGATTATCAAATTATATAAAATCTCTGGACAGAGTCCACATTGTTTTTTGTCTGTGAAAAATATTCTAAGTGTAATGCTAATTTTGTAATTTGTAGTTAACAAATCAACATATGCTGAATATTTTTCACTTAACGAGCTTGTCTTTTTAATAAAGTCTCTTAAATGAATCAAGAATAGGAACAATAGACCTACTCCTAATGTAAAATATGGTAAGACTTTACAATAAGGTCCCATTAGTTAAAATTAACGTTAACTAACGTACAGTACGTTTGTTTTTATTATTTATTCAATCTTTGTTAACGTTAGTTAATAAAAAATACAACTGTTCATTGTTAAGGCTAGTTCATGGTCCAATTAAATAATAGAATATTATCAGATACAACAATTTATTTAAAAAATGTATTACCAAATGTTGAAATTAATAATTAATAATAATTTTTTTTTTTTTTGTTCATCTAAAAATGATGAATCTATGTTTGGCTTTTTATATTTTAATCTTTTTAAATAAATGTTTGAATATTGTAATGTTTGTAGATGGATCACGGGTTTAGGAAATATTGTTAGAAATGTTTGTTTAATTTTGGACAAGGTCCTAAAAGATGAACACCTGGACAAGTTATTACTAAAATGTGTCATTATTTTCATTCTCCCTTGTTTGTTGACATGTTTTTTGTAGTAATAATTAATGAGGAAAAAATATATGCATCTTAAATAGTTGGTCTTTTAAAACGAAATACAATTAGATCCAAATATTTCAACATCCTTCCAAGACAATGAGTTCTTATACCCGTACGTCATATTCTAGCGTCACATCTTTGTCAGTGAACAAAATGGCAACCTACTGCTTAACCGTCGCCCGGCTTCAGGTACATGAAAATCTATATTTTATATTGTCAACACGCATGGTTTAGATTTGTTAATTCATTTATAAATGCCATCCCATAGCTGTAATTGATAGTTTGAGGTGCACGCAATGAGTAATCTGAATCTTTTCGTGCTGAAATCTGCTCATGAAGAGCTCACAGGTCATTGTGGCCAAGGATGTCATAGCAGACGCGTTTGTGCTGCCGCGCCGCGCTGATGGCGTATATTCTTTATTTCCAGCTGTTTGATACAAGACAACCAAAGCACGACACCAGAAACACTCACAGCTATTTTATTGATTCGACTATTGCGTATTTTTCATGTCTGACTGTTTGGTTTTAGTCGCAAGGTGAACACAAGGTTAAAACAGCACAGTGAGGATAACGGCGCTGTCAGTGTAGATTAACCAGTAACTCCGCTGCTTTACATAACAACGCCATATCCTCTAAACCAAACATTACATTTGATCTATCTAGCTTTATTATATGTATTTTTTTTTAAATTGGCATAGCCTCACACCTGAGGTTTGATCACATTGAGCGAAGTGAGCAGCTGTGATTTCAAAAATACAATACTCTGGTAATCTATACAAATGTTGACATTAATAATATGAGCCTGAAAACGTATATGTAGGCAGTCTGAGCAATCTAATAACATGTTCGTGTCCACATGAGGTTGAAAACATATACCTCAGAGATAACCTTGATGCTGTCATTGGTTTTATCATTGTCATCAACCAGTATGACAATATGTTGTGGTCAAGATTGACTAGATAGATGTACTATTTATTTAAATAGATGTAAGATATATTTATTTATTTGTTTTGTATGTCAAATGTATTTTTATATGTATACATAATAAATAAATAAATAATAATTAAAAAAAAAAAAAAAATATATATATATATATATATATATATATATATATATATATATATATATATATATATATATTATTAATATTATTTACAATGTTCTCAAAAGGATTTAATCCACCTAAATGTTCTTTTTAGGAGAGAATTATCTGGAAGTCATAGAAAAATAATGGGTCAAAGATGTTGTAACCTTGTTTATAAACTAGTTGATTTCTGAGTTTGTGTTCCAGCTCTTTGTGTACTGATTGTCTGTTTGTTTACTCCAGCTCGCTCTGGGTCAGGGTGCCCGGCGCTTTCATGTGGCGGCAGCTCTCAACGCCAAGGCTCAGGTGTCCATGAGCCGCTTTGAGCCAAGTTCTTACGTCAACTATGACAAGCTTCGCTCAAATATTGACATTGTGCGCAAAAGGTCAGACAGCATTACAGTGTTTTGCACTCAATTTTATTTGCTTCTGCCCTTTTTTATCTGTTAATAGGGTGACTCGGTGGCTATTTTTTACTTTTACAGAAGTTTTTTTTTTTGGTTAGTTAAAAAAAAAAAAATATTGTCCTACATGTTGTTTACGTATGAAATCGCATCTTCCAGACTCAATCGGCCACTCACCCTGTCAGAGAAGATTGTCTATGGCCATCTGGATGACCCGGCTGGACAGGAAATCGCTCGAGGACGCACATACTTGCGCCTGCGACCCGATCGAGTTGCTATGCAAGATGCAACAGCACAGATGGCCATGCTGCAGTTCATCAGCAGTGGACTCCCAAGAGTGGCAGTGCCATCCACCATCCATTGTGACCATCTTATCGAGGCCCAGACCGGAGGAGCCCAAGATCTACAGAGGGCAAAGGTGAATGATGCCATATAGGGATGTTGTTGAAAGAGTACCATGCATATGATTGTTCTGGATATGCCTGACTAAGGTAAAAATTTAGCTTAAAGATGATGTTTGTACTGTATGAACAAAAGTCACTTTTATTGTTCACTGATTTTATTCCTTTATTTCATTATTGCATTGTTTCGATTGCTTTTCCCTGCTGCAAACCAGGAAGTGAATCAAGAGGTTTACAGTTTCCTTGCTAGTGCTGGAGCTAAATATGGTGTTGGCTTTTGGAAACCTGGCTCTGGGATCATCCATCAGGTACTGGAGAAAAAAAAACTGACTAGTTGTTAACCAGTATGGCTTTTTTTAGGTGGTTGATCCTTTTATAATGCATATATAATATAATATAATATAGTATAATTTATAAAATGGTTAGTTCCTGTCCTTGATTCTAGTTGGTCAATAGCTGTTTAATTCATGATAAAACACGGCTATGACTGCATCAACCAACGATTCTGTGTATCACTACACAACACCCTTAGCAACCACTCTTAGCAGTGTAAACCATATGTTCTCAATTGATATTGTTCATTGAAGCTTACTGTATTATGTAGAAGAGTATTGTGAGAAAGAGATCGATTGAGCGAGTTTATTACCTCCATTCAGATTTAGCATTTTCCTTCAGGTCAGTCTTATGTTCATAATAAAACAATTTAAAACAACAATTCAGTTTTTTCAAAGTAAAAGTCTTCGCTACTGACTGATACACTCATAAAGTCAGTCTTTGCTGCCATCTAATGGTGTAATAATGTAACTTCTGTTGCTGCTCACGGTTGGGGACTATTTTTTCCGGTGGAAGGAAGGCTTTTAGTAAATTTACTTCGTGAAAGTTGCATTGTTACACATTTTTGGCTTTAATATTTGTATTGTGTGGTAACCGTTTTACAAAAGCAATAAGGTACTCGAGGCTAGTGCTGTATCGTAAATAAGTCACAGCCTCTTGTACCTTATTGCTTAATATAATATATAACATAATATAATATAATATAATATAATGTAACTTAATGTAAAATAATATTACATTATTTTATATTCTAATAAAATAAATTACAATTAACCTATAAGATGTTCACATAATTTCTTCATTAAAATTAATACTTAATGTTCATAAAGACTCAAGGATGTGATTTTGCCATATTTATACATTCTGTGTTTTCCGACCTGAAGTATGGCCCATGTGAATTGTGTAAATCAGAGGAAAACGTGTCAATTACCTTGATGTTTACTAATTCATTTAAATTATTTTATCAATAAAAAATAAATGCTTTAAGGTCCCCCAGAAGTCATATTCCTCCTTTTTTGTTCTTAGCTGATCACAGGCCTGCAAACCATATGAATCTTCTTTTTTTTTTCTTCTTTTTTTTTTTAAATAAAGATTATCTTGGAGAACTATGCGTACCCTGGAGTCATGTTGATTGGTACAGACTCTCACACCCCTAACGGTGGTGGTCTTGGCTGCATCTGCATTGGAGTTGGTGGAGCTGATGCTGTTGATGTCATGGCAGGCATCCCCTGGGAGCTGAAGTGCCCAAATGTAAGCTGCTGTTGCCACGTTTCCATTTAACTGAACACTTGCTGTCTAACATTGGGCAACTGGAAGGGTTTATTTACAGGGTATATCTGCTTTTCCAGGTCATCGGTGTGAAACTAACAGGCACATTATCTGGCTGGACCTCACCAAAAGATGTCATCCTTAAAGTTGCTGGAATTTTGACAGTGAAGGGTGGCACTGGTGCCATTGTGGAGTACCACGGCCCTGGTGTAGACTCTATCTCCTGCACAGGTGAAAACTTAAGCTTAAGCAACATTTGGACTGGATTAATTTTCTAAAGAATGTTTGAGATACAATTATTAATGTTGGACATTTCAAGTGAAAGTGAAGTGGAAACCCATACTCGGAATTTGCCCTCTGCATTTAACCCATCCAAGTTAGTGCACACACATTAGGATTAGTGAGTAGTGAGGCTGCCCCCGGGGAGTGATTGAGGGTTAGGTGCCTTGCTCAAGGGCACCTCAGTCATTTCCTGCCAGTATTGAGAATCAAACCCACAACTTTCGGGTTACCAGTCTCTCTAACCATTAGGCCACGACTGCTCCGTTTTATATATAACATTGTGTCATTTCATATATAATCATTCGTATCAGCATCAACAACTTAATTTATTAATTACAAGGTAGTTAAGTTAGGGATCATACCTGTAGCTTCTATTACAGTAACCATTTTGAGCAGTTTTGGGATTTAACTTTCCTTCCTTAATTTGTTTCAACTGTTACTTTGAGCTGAAAGTCTGTATCCAAAATGGAAGGATCTAAATACATAATTATAGTTCACCAGGGTGTGCCGTGATAAATTTAGCTTTAGTTATGGTGTTCAAACGAAGGTCATAATGAAGAAATTATTGTCCAGATGGAATTAGATTTTTCAGAGGATGCCAATTAGCGAATGGCAGTTAGCTGACATGTAATTTAGTATGTAATTTGCGTCGTAATTTTTATAGGTTAAGTGAAGAAAAACAGGCACGCTGAATACTACGGAGCCCCTAAAGCTACATGGTGATGGAAAAAATATGGCAATATGGCAAAACATCTAATTTTTTCCTTCATTATGTCCCTTTAGGTGCTGCGTAGAATACAGATGGGAATAAAATCACTTGTAAATCTGTGAAACGCACCAAGTCCAATATGGATGCTTCTAGTTTCTGTCTTGTCACAAAAACATTTCACACTACAGAGCTTTAATTACAGAAGTTCTAGGTATTTACCTAGGTCTAGATATTTAATTGCCTTGGGTTAATTTTGGGTTTTTGTCGGCGATCTCTATTAACTGCCGGCAAGCTCAAAATCAGGTATAGTGTATGGTGTTTGTGGCATAAGGCGGTACACTTTTCGTGCAGTTGTAACATGGGTATTATGTCAGTCATGGTAAAAAATGAATATGCTTTTGGTTTTTCTAATCAGGAATGGCCACCATCTGTAATATGGGTGCTGAAATTGGAGCCACCACCTCTGTGTTCCCTTACAACCACCGTATGAAGACGTATTTGGAGAAGACCGGTCGTGGAGGTAAGCAGCTGTAATCTTTCATTAATAGATAATTCAACTGCTTCCTCAAAAGTTCGGCCTCTCATGCCACTTTTCCCTCACAGAAATAGCTATTCTAGCAGATGACAACCAAGATCTGCTGGTACCTGACTCCGGTTGTCATTACGACCAACTGATCGAAATTAATCTAAGTGAGGTAAGAGCAGGTCATTTAAGGTAAGTAAGTTGAATGTATCTTAGTTACAGTAAAGTGTTAATAATTAATGCACTCCAACATGTTTTATAATACTCCGTTACAGCTGAAGCCTCACATCAATGGCCCATTTACTCCTGACCTGGCCCACCCTGTTTCAGACATCGGGTCTGTCGCTGAGAAGAATGGCTGGCCCCTGGAGGTTAAAGTTGGTCAGTGATTTAGAGTCTGCTCCATTTTAATGGTCATAAATAGACTTTTATAGTTCACTAAAATGGATCCCTGTCACACACACTCTCTGTGGCTGAACATTACAGGTCTGATTGGAAGCTGCACCAACTCCAGTTATGAGGACATGGGCAGAGCTGCCTCCCTGGCCAAACAAGCACTCGACAAAGGACTCAAATGCAAAGCCCAGTTCACAGTCACCCCTGGGTCTGAGCAGATTCGTGCCACAATTGAGAGAGATGGCTATGTGAGTCTGAGTTGAAGAGCCCTGGGATTTTATTATTTGAAATGTCTTCATTGGTTGTGTGTAGTATTTAGTCGTACAATTGAGCATGTCTTTACTTGCAGGCTAAAGTGTTGAGGGATGTTGGTGGAGTTGTCCTGGCTAATGCCTGTGGGCCCTGCATTGGTCAGTGGGACAGGTAATGTATTTGTCTTCAATTCTAGTTTTAATTTAACATTGCAGATTTTCTTTTTGTACACTACCGCTCAAAAGATTGGGGTATATAATATTGTAAAATATAATAATACAATACTACAGGAGTGTTGAATGCTTGATTCTGATTGGTTGATGAACCAATCTTAAAATCATGGCTGCATTACAACCTTGGGTGTGCATTATTTTCTAAAAATTCATGACCGGTTGTCAATTACTTTGATTTCAATTTCAATACATTTTAAAATTAATCTTATTCCTGTGATAGCCAAGCTGATTCATTTCCATTTCATTTCCAGCAGCTATTGCTCCAGTCTTAAGTGTCCCATGATCCTTCAGCAATCATTCTAATATGCTGATTTGTTGCTTAATGAACATTTTTTTATTATTAATTTTGAAAACAGTTGTGCTTCTATATATTTTCATGGAAACCGTGATACTTTGATGAATAGAAAGTTCAAAAGAACAACTTTTATTTGAAATAGTCTTTTGTGCCATCTCTTTTTAACATTATACATTTTTCACTGATCATTTTAAAGCATTCTTGCTGACCAAAAGTAAAAAAAACTAAATAAACCTTCTGACCCAAAGTTTGTGTGTGTGAATATAAAATGACAAACAAAGTAATATCTAAGAACATGTACAGCTAGCCAGCTATAAATCATAATAGGGGTGAGTCTTTTATCTGTTTATTTAGCAAAAATGGTCAATGACTGTACATTTTTCCAGTTAATACAGGGTTACTTGCTAAAATAATGGGTATGAAATTGATTTCAGTTGATTCATTGTATTATGTGAGAAGAGGGAGAGCTCTGAGTCATATGAGAGATATGAAACTAGCAAAATCAGGTGCCTGGCACAACGGTCATAATTTAGCATCATCATACAAAAATATTTGACCTTAATTCCACGATTGACCAATCAGAACCAAGTAATTCAAAGAACTGTGTAATAAAGCTGTGTAATAAAGCCGTGTAATAAAGCCATATCATAAACCAATAAAATCTTTCTTGCAGACGTGACGTTAAGAAGGGAGAAAAAAACACCATTGTTACATCATTCAACAGAAACTTCACAGCCAGAAATGATGCTAACCCTGCCACTCATGCTTTTGTCACCTCACCAGAGGTATTTTGCAGTTGACCTGTTTTATTTTTTTGTTTGTTTGCTTGCTTGTTTGTTTTTTCTCCCTGTATTCTTTCCCTTTTTCATGTAATTTGTTGTCTTGCAGATTGTCACAGCCCTTGCCATTGCAGGCACACTGAAGTTCAACCCTGAGACTGACTTTCTCACAGCCCCCAATGGAGAGAAGTTTAAACTGGTGCCGCCCACAGGAGATGAGCTTCCTACTCTTGATTTCGATCCAGGTCAGGACACCTACCAGCACCCACCACCTGATGGGTCTGGTCTGAAAGTAGATGTTAACCCTCAGAGCAACCGCCTGCAGCTGCTTGAGCCCTTCGACAGATGGAGTGGAAAAGACCTTGAGGACCTCCAAGTGCTCATCAAGGTAAGTTTTAATCATGAAAGTTTGAAATTCTGGATTTCAATATCACTCTGAACAATATAACTCCTTTTTTCAGGTGAAAGGAAAGTGCACCACTGACCACATCAGCGCTGCCGGACCCTGGCTGAAGTTCCGTGGCCACCTCGATAACATTTCCAATAACCTTCTCATTGGTGCCGTTAATATTGAGAACGATGCCGTCAATAAAATCCGCAACCTTCTGACTGGAGAGTTTGGTGGTGTCCCTGATGTTGCCCGCTATTACAAAGTAAGAGCTGTTTTATATATATATATATATATATATATATATATATATATATATATATATATATATATATATATATATATATATATATATATATATTTGTCATTATGTTTTCTTCCTTAGCATTTGTATTCATAAGGATTTCTGGATGTTCTGTAATTTCCCTCTTGCAGAAGCACAATATTTCATGGGTAGTTGTAGGAGATGAGAACTACGGTGAGGGTTCCAGCAGAGAGCATGCGGCTCTGGAGCCCAGACATCTAGGAGGGAGGGCCATCATTGTGAAGAGCTTTGCTAGAATCCACGGTAAGTGAATTTGAATGCAAACACCTGTTTGAAGCCAAGCTTCTCATTTAGCAGTTGATTTTAATTAATCTATCATGACTGTCAACAGAAACTAACTTAAAGAAACAGGGCCTGCTGCCCCTCACCTTCGCCAATCCTGCTGATTATGACAAAATCCGCCCAGATGATAAAATCTCCATTGTAGGGCTTAAGAGCTTTGCCCCTGGAAAGGTAAGACCTATTCTGTTAAACAGATTCTAGTTTATATAAATCTTTCCCTGTTTGTGTTAGTTTCAGGTAGGGCTGGGTGGTATGACGATATATATAGTTATCACGGTATAAAAAGAGATTTTGCTATATTGCGAAATGTGAATATGTAGCAATGTTGACACTTCAGAGTAATGAAATGCATGAATGAGATTATAAAGAGCAGGACGTGCTTGATGTTAAAAGAGTTATAAGCGCAATATATCCTGAAAAGGATCTTGGTGTGATGCTCGAGCTGACTGGCACACTGCCAAAGTGTGCTCACAGAAAGCTGCCTCTCTGAGTGCGATTGCGAATTTGGGACGTGCTCGATGTTAAGAGCCCTAAGCAAAATAAGCAATGAAAAAGAACTCACACACGCTGACTGTCATGCACAGGGCTCCAGACTGCGACTAAATGGTCCCATTTTGCAACCTTTTTTTCTGCCAGTGCGACCTCTAACTAAAAAGAAAAAAAGGTGGCCACCACCACATTGCACAACTTATAAGAGCTACCATTTCTGTTTCATATAAGAAACATTAAAAGGCAAACTAAACGATAGTGAAACGAAACCGCACTACTCATTTGAGCTGTGCAGCGTGGACCGTTTATCAGTACTGAGCAATAATATACAGCACAGCGTGAGCCGATCTCAATCACGTGACACTGCTTACTACACACCGTTGGGAGATCCAGTAAGAAAAGCATTTGAATTAGCCTCAAAATTAATAACATCGCTGTGAGATCTAGTGGGAAGCATTCAGATTCACAGAATTCTCTGCTTTAGACCATATCAGATCAAACAGCGCTGACGTGGAAACCAGGAGAAACACTGTGCCACGAACAAGTTAAAGGGTTAGTTCACCCAAAAAT
The DNA here is from genome assembly GCF_018812025.1 of Megalobrama amblycephala. Lineage (NCBI taxonomy): Eukaryota > Metazoa > Chordata > Actinopteri > Cypriniformes > Xenocyprididae > Megalobrama > Megalobrama amblycephala. Next base: position 11,941,219 of record NC_063063.1, on the reverse strand, counting down.
GAAATTTCTGTTATTAATGACTCACCCTTATTTCGTTCCAAACCCATAAGACCTTCATTCGTCTTCGGAACACAAATTAAGATATTTTTGATGAAATCTGAGGGTATCTGATCCACACATAAGCAGCATTGTCATTGCACCTTTTGACGTCCAGAAAGGTAGTTGAAAACATGGTTAAAATAGTGACTACAGTGGTTCAACCTTAATGTTATGAAGCGACGAGAATATTTTTGTGCGCAAAAACAAAACCAAAATAATGACTTTATTCGACAATTTGAACTGTTGTCATACGTAATGAACTCAGTGCAGGCTTCCTTGTTTACGTCCAAATGCCTACTCGTTATTGGCCGAAGCTGAACGTGTGAGCAGCACGACGCATACATGTGATGCTGACACAGAATCCAGCCAATAGTGAGTCAGCGTTAGGACGTAAACAAGAAAGCGCTGCACTGAGTTCACTACGTATGACAACGGTTCAAATTGTTGAATAAAGTCGTTTTTTGTTTTGTTTTTTGCGCACAAAAAGTATTCTCGTCGCTTCATAACATTAAGGTTGGACCACTTTAGTCACGTTTATTTTAACCATGTTTTTACTACCTTTCTGGACACTAAAAGGTGCAATGACAATGCTGCCTATGTGAGGATCAGATACCCTTGGATTTCATCAAAAAAAATCTTAATTTGTGTTCTGAAGATGAACGAAGGTCTTGGAATGACATGAGGATAAGCACTTAATGACAGAAATTTCATTTTTGGGTGAACTAACCCTTTAAGGGTCTCCAGTCCACAAATCACCATGGATTTAATGTAGTAACGCTTACTGAAACTATGGTATTGTGGCAGAAATACTCGAATGCTTTTACATTATTAATTTCGGGGTTCGTGCAAACTTCTGAAAGTGAAATTCAAGCATTTTTCAAGGATTTTTTTTAAAGTGCTTCACAATTTTTCCAGCACTTAAAAGCTCTAAATATTATCCAATTTTAATATTATTTTTAATGTGATTTGTAAAACTAAAAGTTTAAAGATGAAGGAAAACTAACACTTCTAGGCAAACAAAACTTAAAGACATTAAATTACCACTAGATGGTGGTAGAAAAGCCCTTATTGATTCCTTAAAGGATTAGTTCACTTTTAAATAAACTTTTCCTGATAATTTACTCACCCCCATGTCATCCAAGATGTCCATGTCTTTCTTTCTTCAGTCGAAAAGAAATTAAAGTTTTTGATAAACATTCCAGGATTATTCTCCTTATAGTAGACTTCAATGGGCACCAAACGATTGAAGGTCAAAATTAGTTTCACTGCAGCTTTAAATTGTTCAACACGATCCCAAATGAGAAATACGGGTCTTATCTAGTGAAACCAGTGCTCATTTTCTGAAAAAAATTGAAAATTATATACGTTTTAACCTTAAATGCTCATCTTGAACTAGCTCTCTTCTTCTTCTCCTCTATTAGAATTCCAGCAGTATAGATGCTGCTAAGTGTATTACTGCCCTCCTCAGGTCAAAGTTTGAACTAATTGTTATATGCAATATGCTAGTTCAATAGTATATAACAATTAGTTCAAACTTTGACCTGTGGAGGGCAGTAATACTGCGCCACTGCTCTCAAGTGTTAGTCTGGAGCCCCCAGCTTGAATGGTTGAATACACACGCAATTATGTCAAAATGCCCATCATGTGAAATATTCATGTAAACAGCTGGTTATGTCTCAAGTGAAAGTAAACAGTTGGGTATAAACTAGGGCTGTGAATCTTTGGGTTGACAGCGATTCAATTCGATTCACGATTCATAGGTGTTCGATTCGATTCAAGAACGATTTTTGCAAATTCAGAACGATTCGATTCGAGACGATTCACATTAAAATTTGATGCGATTTGTTTAATTCGATTCAATTCTGCATTTTAATATGCATTTATAGGGATATTGAAATGCTTCCCTCAACGTGTCTTAGTCAGGGTGTGAATTACACAGCAGCCTTCAGGAGGTCAGAGAGTAAGGGCAAAAACAAACAAACAAACAAACAAAAAAACCTTTTGTCCATTCTTAATGTTAGTTCATGTTAGTTCTCAATGATGCTACATAACTTTATTTTAACAGCCTATAAAAATTGCCATTTGTGGAAATTTACATAAGCCAAAACTTTAAAAGGGCTTTAAAACTATTTTTTAGGCCTAGTTCATGTTAAATATAGTGGAGGATAGTGTTAAAGGCTACACAACCTTATTAAACTGTTCCAGGTACATTAAAAATACTAATGCTTACATGGAGAGACTATCATGCACTTTCCCAACTAATCTTAAAATAACTTTTCTTCACGGAATAGTTATAAAAGCCATCTTTGTTCTCTTTATATGGAACATTTTCCTTATGTTGATTCTGAAAGAAAACGCGCTGGGTTTCTACTGTTGCTATAGTAACGAACGCAACTTTAACACGCATCTGATTGATAAACCGCGCGCTCTTATGTCAGTGTTGTTAATGGTGTAGTTATTTCAGCAGTTTCCTCGCACATTCAGTTTAATGACATTAAGTTCATAATTTCATTTATCATTCAGTGAACTGTGGGTATGCATTTAGACACTTACATTATGTGTTTGCTCCGTCCATGCAAAAAATGGCCGTCCTGAGGAGAGCTCAAACGTGGACTACGGACTGAGCGCGAGCGCAATCCAGTGAAAGGCGGTTAAAGGGATAGTTCACCCAAAAATGAAAATTTGATGTTTATCTGCTTACCCCCAGCGCATCCAAGATGTAGGTGACTTTGTTTCTTCAGTAGAACACAATTGATGATTTTTAACTGCAACCGCTGCCGTCTGTCAGTGGTATAATGCCAGTCAGCGGGAACTTGGAATATAAAAGTAAATAAAACACGACAGACAAATCCAAATTAAACCCTGCGGCTCGTGACGACGCGTTGATGTCTTAAGACACGAAACGATCGGTTTGTGTGAGAAACCGAACAGTATTTAAATCATTTTTTACCTCTAATACACCACTATGTCCAACTGCATTCATCACTCGATTCGTTCTCGCTCTGACAGCGGCAGTGATGTCTCGCGCATATACTTCAATGAGAGCGAGACATCACTGCTGTTGTCAGAGCACGATCAGACCAAACGAATCGAGTGATGAATGCCTTTGGACATAGTGGTGTATTAGAGGTAAAAAATGATTTAAATACTGTTCGGTTTCTCACACAAACCGATCGTTTCGTGTCTTAAGACATCAATGTGTCGTCACGAGCTGCAGGGTTTAATTTGGACTTGTCTAAGCAAGTTTTATTTACTCTTATAGTAGAAGTTCCCATCCACTAGCATTATTTGACTGACAGACAGCAACGGTTGGAGTTAAAAATCATCATTTGTGTTCTACTGAAGAAACAAAGACACCTACATATTGGATGCGCTGGGGGTAAGCAGATAAACATCAAATTTTCATTTTTGGGTGAACTATCCCTTTAAGTGCAGCCGTGCGTGTCTGTGAAAGAGAGCTGTGAGGGCGAATGATGGCGCACAACGTCTCCATCAATTCGCGCATGTAGTAATTTAATGTTTATATATTTTAAAGCACTGAAACACTATAGAATCGCGATTAATCCGATTCTTTGCATTTTACATCGATTATCGACCGAAATAAACGATTCACGATTCAAAAAACATGTTTCAAGATCGATGCATATGCATCGTCAGGATTTGTAATCGATGCATCGAGAAAACGAGTGAATCGTTACACCCCTAGTATAAACCGTATGTGTATCAGTATAACGGATCCGTGTGTTTGGTCTTAAATTGACGGCAGCCTAATAAACTCACTGTCATTAATGTGAATCAAACAAAACAGAAAATAACTTCCTTCCTTTTTTTTATTTTTTAGATTTAATAAGAACAAATTTATATTTAATTCATACAGTGAAGACTATGCAATATTTTATTTTTACATTTGATTATTAAATTTCTGTGCTAATTCTAACTACGTTAAATAAACCTGTTGTACCTGAAAAACTTTAATTCATATTTTTGTTATATTGTATTTGTGCTATTATTTGTATTTTGCTTCTTTTTTTCTTATTTTACCTCATTTCTGTTATTAAAAATAACACAAAATATCTATATTGTGCTATACATCGTTATTGAGAAATAACAATTCTCATGTCGTGAAATAAGAATTTGGTCATATCGCCCACCCCTAGTCTCAGAATGTAGCGTCTTTTGTAAATCTGCAATTTAATTCTGTAAATTTGCTTTTCTTTTCTTTTTTTTGTAATTAATTGTTTGTAATTTGTTTTCTTTTAGCCCCTTAATGCCATCATCAAGCACATTGACGGAAGCACGGAAACTATTGAGTTGAACCACACCTTCAACGAAACCCAGATTGAATGGTTCAAGGCAGGCTCCGCCCTCAACAGAATGAAAGAGCTTCAGAAATGAGTGTGATTGGCCATAAAAATATATATTTGGGAGGGGGAGGGGTTATGCATCAAACAGGAGGATTGGTATGTGTATGAAAGGTTTAAATGCTCATGTAATTATGAACTGAAATATACACGATACATTTAAAAACTGTGCTGCATAGACAAGTCATGTTAATATACAAACTTCTCAAAGATATATATAATACATTGCAGAGCGGATAAAAGATGTTAAGTTTAGCAACTGTAATGCTTATAAATTTAGCTGGGTCTGTTTATTGCAGAATGGAGAAAGTTAGCCTAAAAAAGATGCTAAGCACATACGTGTTAGTGGGAGACACCAGAGTTTAATTCATAAAATCATCCAAATATATGTGCAGGTGTTCAGGCAACTGTTGATTATTAATTTCTGTTATTTGTAATATTACACTGAACTGTAATGAGAGCTCCTTGTGAATTTTTTGTTCTGTTGTCTGCTCTGTTGATGGAATGATATCTTATTTCACATGATTCGAACATCTGCTTTTCTCCTCTCATAATAATTGGCTTTCTTATTCGTGCAAGCTTGAAACTTGACCAGTTATTGTTCATGTAGCTATTCTTACTGTGAGTCAGAGTGACTTGTCTATGCCTGTTCTCCAAACCTTAACAGATCTTGTCATACACAACACCAAAATCTATCAAATGTGTCTGTACTAAATGCACACCAGGTCAAGTCTATTAATGTTTTAAACAATGCTTATTTATGAACATTTGCAAAGAATCTCGAATGTGCATTATCTTAAGTGTTTTGGATGACAGTTATTGAATAATGGATCAGTAATTAGATCTCCAACCTCTTGAGCACTTTTTCTGTATATTTGAGTGCCCTTTTTTGTAGGGTTGTTTTTCTTTTCTTTCACCCAGAGTTGTACCCATGTCAAAGCAGTGACATCTATCACTCTGACCAGCAGACTATAGCAACTACTAAAGTACCCAGTTGTAAATTACTAGCTTTGTCTGAGTCAACATGTTTGTGCTCATCAGATGAACTTTTACTGCTGCTCGTAACACTTCACAAAACACAGCCTCTAGATGATAACTCCATTATTTTCCTTTCTTTTTTTCTTGTTCTTGAGGAAATGAATGCTGATCAGTCACAGTGGGCTATAAAATAAAATTCATTTCAAATAATTGGGTCTTTGTTATTGTATGTATTAGGCTTACATACCTGTTTTTGCTATATATATATATATAATTATGTGTGTGTGTGTGTGTGTATGCATATATATATATTTTTATTCAATACTTTTTGCAACCTCCTTTTGCTAAGATATCAGCTCTGAGTCTTCTTCTATAATGCCTGATGAGTTTGGAGAACACCTGACAAGAGATCAGAGACCATTCCTTCATACAGAATCTCTCTAGATCTTTCAGATTCCAGCTCCATGTTGGTGTTTCTTCTCTTCAGTTCATTCCACTCAGTTTCTTTAGGGCTCAGGTCAGGGGACTGGGATGGCCATGGCAGAAGCTTTATTTTGTGCTCAGTGACCCATTTTTGTGTTGGTTTTGGTGGAAGATCCAACCATGGCCCATTATTGGATTTCTAGCAGAAGCGGTCAGGTTTAGACTTTTTTTTTATCTGTTGGTATTTGTTAGAATCCATGATGCCGTATATATGAACAAGATGTCCAGGACCTCCAGTGGGAAAATAGGCCCACAACATTAAGGATCCAGCAGTATATTTAACCGTGGGCACGGGGTACTTTTTATCCCTGTTTGCACCAAACCCATCTGGTGGGTTTGCTGCCAAAAAGCTTTTTTTAGTTTCATCTGACCATAGAAGCTGGTCCCGTTTGAAGTTCCAGTCTTGTCTGACAACTGAATATGCTGGAGATTGTTTCTGGATGAGAGCAGAGGATTTTCCTTGAAACCCTCCTGAACAACTTTTGGGGATCTAGGTGCTGTTTGATCTTTTTTTTAGGCTTTCTGACCCCAAGACTCAACTAATTCTCCATCTGTGATCCTTGGAAAATCTTTAGCCACTCAAACTTTTCTTCCTCACTGTGCATTGGGATGAGTTAGACACACATCCTCTTCCAGGCAGATTTGTAACATCTTTAGTTGATTTGAACATCTTAATTATTGCCCTGATAGTGGAAATGGGAATTTTCAATGTTTTAGCTATTTTCTTACAGCCATTTTCTATTTTGTGAAGCTCGACAATCATTTGCTACACATCAGAACTATATTCTTTGTTTTTTCTCATTGTGATGAATGATTAAGGGAATTTGGCCTTTGTTTTTCCTCATATTTATACTCCTGTGGAACAGGAAGTCATGGCTGGACAATTTCATGTCCATGATCACCCTGGTGTGCTAAAAAAATGTAAATAAATGGGAATATACTTAAGAGATATTTTACTCATAAAAAATTCTAGGGGTGCCAATAATTGTGGCCAACATGTTTTGGAGAAAAACATTTATTTCATAATGTGATTTTCCCCCCACTTTCAGTTCTTTTCCTTCAATGAAAGGTTAGATTTTTGCTAATTTTATGAATTAAAGATCAAAAGGGTAAACAATGCAGATTTATTTTTATAGTCATCTTTGATCATATTTACCAAGGGTGCCAATAATTCTGACCACCACTGTATATGTGTATATACAGTGCTCAGCGTAAATGAGTACACCCCCTTTGAAAAGTAACATTTTAAACAATATCTCAATATACACAAAAACAATTTCCAAAATGTTGACAAGACTAAGTTTAATATAACATCTGTTTAACTTATAACATGAAAGTAAGATTAATAATATAACATAGATTACACATTTTTCAGTTTTTCTCAAATTAAGGTGATGCAAAAATGAGTACACCCCACTGAAAGTCTCTGGAGCAAAGCTAAATTTTAGACTATATATATATATATATATAGTCTAAAATTTAGCTTTATATATATATATATATATATATATATATATATATATTCTATATTTATATATTCTATTTTTTTTATACTGTTTTTCTCTAAACATTTCCACGGACTCACTAGTACTCCCTTGCGGGCCACCGGCAGTTTGAAAACCTCTGTATGTGTGATTAAATTCTTCTTAATCCCTCAGTCTTATAAAATATTGGTCTTTGAAGACCGTTGACTGAATAAATATAATACATTTAAATATTATGAGAAGAAACATGAATAACGCCCTATATAAAGCATCACATCAACATCGCGACGCGTCAAAACAAAGACGCGCCTGTGTTACGTCTGATTTGACGACTGAAGGATGACGTCAGGATTCTGCCGCTTGCACTGTAGTGTTTTCGCGCGTCGTGTCGCGTCGCGTCATCGCGTTCAATTTTGATGGGGTGTCCCTCCCTCTCCACCCGTAACCTCATTTATTGTGTGCTACGCAGGGGTCCATTGAGTCGAATATGTGGACCACGAATGACAGCATTCAGGCATTTAATAGTGGATTCTAGTGTAGCTATGTAGGTATTTGTTTCCGCAGCGCTCGAGACATCAACCGACAGATTGTAACGTACAGTACGGTAAGAATTTCATCATTATCCTGTTGTATTTTCCTGTCCGTATATATTACCGTTGATTGAATACGCCTTTACTCTCATGTTGTCGCATGCTGTGCACTCCAGAAGCTGAGAATAATTCCTCGACGTTTGTCAACAACCTGCATTGTTGAGCTCAGGTTGATAATATGAGAGCAAAACACACGTACTCGCAGTTTAATCACAGTCACTGTCGATTAGGCTGATATGGAGTCTGCGGTACACAGATGCTTGGCCTTTCTCAGACTGCAGGGCAGAAACCAGTGGTGCACTGGAAAACAATGAAAAGGAAACAGTTTGATGGTGGGAAACAGTCTCCCCAAGATCTGATGTGGTCTTGATGCAGCTGCTTCATCCAGATTTGAGATTGTGTGCAGAGAATACAATACAACACATACAGTAAAAGCAGATCAAATCAGACAGGATAGATATTTCAAAGAAACCTATACATATATATATATATATATATATATATATATATATATATATATATATATATATATATATAGTTCAAATATTATTTATTTTTCTCACTGATGTAACCCATTTTTCAAACCACAGAGGCCTGATCTCATTTGCAGTGAACTTCACACCAATGGCTGATTCAGACAGCACGTCTACATCTGATCGAAAGCTGCGCTGCCCACATACACCTGTCTCACTTTCATTACCTTTCCTGAGGGAAGGCAGTAATGTTTTGGAGAGGAAACCGCCTCAGACAGGGGAACCTCTTAGTCCACTGCCAACCAAACGCACACGCACCTATTCAGCGTGAGTACCTATGCTAACAGTGTAAAAATATTTCATATACTTTGTGTAAAGGTAATGCAAAAAGAATTTTGAATGATTTTTTTTAATTTTGTCTTAGTTTAAAGTGGTTGATAGATATTTTTACCAATACTTTGTACTTTGTTCTTCAGTATTGAGTCTACCGATAAGTGCAAAGAGATTGAAAAACATGTAACAATTTAATCAATTTAAAGAACTCAAAGCAAATAAATAAATTAAATTAAATGATGAAAATACATTTTGGGACCAATTAAAGGGTTAGTTCACCCAAAAATGAAAATAATGTCATTTATTACTCACCCTCATGCCGTTCCACACCCGTAAGACCTTCATTCATCTTCGGAACACAAATTAAGATATTTTTGTTGAAATCCGATGGCTCAGAGAGGCCTGCATAGCCAGCAATGACATTTTCTCTCTCAAGATCCATTAATGTACTAAAAACATATTTAAATCAGTTCATGTGAGTACAGTGGTTCAATATTAATATTATAAAGTGACGAATATTTTTGGTGCGCCAAAAAAACAAAATAATGACTTATATAGTGATGGCCTATTTCAAAACACTGCTTCAGGAAGCTTCGGAGCACAATGAATCAGCGTGTCGAATCAGCAGTTCGGAGCGCCACAGTCACGTGATTTCAGCAGCTTGGCTGTTTGACACGCGATCCGAATCATGATTCGACACGCTGATTCATAACGCTCCGAAGCTTAATGAAGCAGTGTTTTGAAATCGATCATCACTATATAAGTCATTATTTTGTTTTTTTGGCGCACCAAAAATATTCTCGTCGCTTTATAATATTAATATTGAACCACTGTAATCACATGAACTGATTTAAATATGTTTTTAGTACATTAATGGATTTTGAGAGAGGAAATGTCATTGCTGGCTATGAACAATATCTAAATATCTTAATTTGCGCTCCGAAGATTAACGAAGGTCTTACGGGTGTGGATCGGCATGAGGGTGAGTAATAAATGAGATTATTTTCATTTTTGGGTGAACTAAAATATAAAATAATATAAAATAATTATTATTGTATTGAAAAATTGTTTAGAGAATATATGGATGTATTGAAAAAAATATTATTGATGCCCCATATATCATTGTGTTCATTTCAACAAAACATAAAGAGATGTTTTCGTCTTCTTATTTACTAAAAGGAATCATGTTAGTTGATTCTAGAGCTTCTTTACTCTGGTGTTTTGTCAGATCGGTGAGAGCCAAATCTGGACCCGTCTTCAAGGGCATTTGCAAGAACTTCTCAAGGTCACAAGGTCATGGATTCATTCGGCCCTCCCATGGAGGAGAAGACATATTTGTTCACATTTCAGAGTAAGTGATATTAAAAAATATAATTAAAAAAAAAAACATACAATATAAAAATACTTTTAGTTTAGCATTTATTTTTAAAGTATATTTTTTTAACCACAATTCTCTTTTTTATCTAGTATTGAGGGTGAATATGTGCCAATGGAGGGGGATGAGGTGACCTACAAAGTGTGTCCTGTTCCTCCCAAGAACATAAAGTTCCAAGCTGTTGAGGTGGTCATCACCAACCTTTCTTCCGGAAGGAAGCATGAGACCTGGTCTGGGCAAGTTATCAGCTCCTAGCTCACACATTCAAGCCCAACAGAAGAATAAAGAGATAAAGGAATGGATTTAACTCAAGGTTCTCATGCTGGTGTAAAATGGTGTTGTGTGCAAGTAGGATAGGGATGGAATAGTAATTAGGGTTATGCAACTGTTGTTTTCTCCAGCCTGGCAATTAAGCAACAGGAAGTTGGTCAGAGGTCTGTTTGGAAAATGGTTTGGGATGTAAGTCAGCTGAGCTTTGATATAGCATTGGCAGAACATTACATAACTGTGACACAAAAAGCAGCAGTGTTGCCCTTGTTTTTTGAATATTTGTCATTTATATGTACTTAATTATGTATTTATTTTCATTTTATGTACAGAGGCATTTAAGTTCATTGTGCTGTGTATGTTCAAGTCATTTATGTAAAACTAATTTACTAAAATAAATTAATGCACATCAAGGGAAACTTTAATTTCTTTAAATGTAATTGATAGGACTGGTATTAGTTTTCTGTGAGAAAGCTACAAATCACAAAAATTTTATTTTAAATTAATTTCTTATTTAATTTTGTCATGAACAATGCTTTTTATTATAATTCTAATAAAATTGAAATAACATAATCATTCAATGCAGTGCTATTTTCACATATTGTACGTTTTCGTTTTGAGATTATTCTTCTACTTTTAGTTTTTCCAGGACAGATTTTTAAAAAAATCTAAAGATTTTTAAATTCCACTCAGATTATGTAAATAAAATGCTTATAGAGATATCATTTATCTCTGAGAATTTGGAGATTGCAAAAGTAAATGCGTAATCAGGAATTAAAGGGTTAGTTCACCCAAAAATGAAAATGATGTCATTAATTACTCACCCTCATGTCGTTCCACACCTGTAAGACCTTCGTTCATCTTCGGAACACAAATTAAGATATTTTTGATAAAATCCAATGGCTCAGTGAAGCCTCCATTGACAGCAAGATCATTTCCTTTTTCAATGTCCAGAAAGCTACTAAAAACATATTTAAAACAGTTCATGTGACTACAGTGGTTCAACCTTAATATTATGAAGCGACGATAATTCTTTTTGTGCGCCAAAAAAAAAACAAAATAGTGGCTTTATTCAACAATTTCTAGTGATGGGTGATTTCAAAACACCGCTTCATGAAGCTTCGAAGGTTTACAAATCTTTTGTTTTGAATCGGTGGTTCGGAAGTGTGTATCAAACTGCCAAAGTCAGGCAAACTATTGAAATTTCAAAACACTTATGACATAACAAAGCCTCGAAATCATGTGATTTTGGCACTCTGAAACACTGATTCGAACCAAAAGATTTGTAAAGCTTTGAAGCTTCATGAAGCAGTGTTTTGAAATTGCCCATCACTAGATATTGTTGAATAAAGTCATTATTTCGTTTTGTTTTTTGGCCCACAAAAAGTATTCTCGTCACTTTATAATATTAAGATTGAACCACTGTAGTCACATGACCTGTTTTAAATATGTTTTTAGTAGCTTTCTGGGCATTGAAAAAGGAAATGATTTTAATTTGTGTTCCAATGATGAGCGAAGTTCTTATGGGGTTGGAACGACATGAGGGTGAGTAATTAACAACAGAATTTTCATTTTTGGGTGAACTAACCCTTTAAAGTAAATATTAAAATATTATGTATTAAATAAATAATTGAATTTTCAACTTTTAAATAATGAAATTCCCATTGTATTTATTGTATGTATATCAAATATACATAATATACTAAATACACATATTATACACTATTATACAGGGTCAAAACTGTTCCCATGTAAGGCTTTTACAAATGTCAAAGTATTGCCATTTAATAAATTTGTTGCAATGTGATGTAGTGCCATCTATTGGCAGAAGGGAAGCAAGGGGTGGGGTTTTTACTATGTGACATGTGTCCATATGTCCTCTAGAGGGAGCAGTACATCAGGAAAAAGAGATATTGTGGTTATGTCGAAATCATTGAACTGCAAAAGAAGTAATTAGAAGAAATCTCATTATAAAAACATCATGTTACACGTGAAACATGTAGGACTATTTACATTTTGAGTCTGGAAAACAATAAACGGAATGCAATACAAAAGAAACTATAAAAGGATAATAAAATGTTATTTAGGCCTATTTTACTTTTTTATCGTACATTTTATATTGCACCCTCAGCTTGTAAACCAACAAGTTATGGGGCAATTCTACTAAGAAACAACTACTCGCTGTATATAATCACACATTTATTTGTGTGTAGTGAATGCAATAGCTAGAGAAGAGAGAACAGATGGGGAAAAAAAGAAGAAAAAAACAAACAAATATACAGTGCTCAGCGTTAATGAGTACACCCCCTTTGAAAAGTAACATTTTAAACAATATCTCAATGAACACAAAAACAATTTCCAAAATGTTGACAAGACTAAGTTTAATATAACATTTGTTTAACTTATAACATGAAAGTAAGGTTAATAACATAACTTAGAGAACAAGATTTTCAGTTTTACTCAAATTAGGGTGATGCAAAAATGAGTACGCCCCACTGAAAGTCTCTGGAGCAAAGCTAAATTTTAGACTACAAATGTCTAATTTAACAAGAATTCAGCCACAGGTGATTCTAATTATTCATTACACAGGTGTCCAGCAGACAGTTGACTATAAAAGGGTGTTAAAACCCCTTCCCATTTCATGCTGTCAGCAATGGCACCACATGGAAGAGAAATGTCACAAGACCTGAGAAAGAAAATAATTTACACCAGAAAGGTGAAGGCTACAAAAAGATCAGCAAAGCTTTACTTATCAGTCAAAATACTGTATCAAAAGTGGTACAAAAATGTAAAAAAGATGAAACTGCAACCATCTCACAGAGACGTCCAGGTCATCCACTGAAGTTAACACCTCGACAGGAGCGTCTTCTGATGAGAAGGGTTGAAGAAAATCAACCTGCAAGTTCACTGCAGTTATCTAAAGAAGTAAAAAGCCAAACTGGGGTGACTATTTCCCATGACACAATATGTTGTACACTGCAGAGGAATAGCATGCATGGGTGCCGTCCACGAAAGAAGTCTTTCCTAAAGCCCAGGCACAAAAAAGCCTGCCCAGAGTTTGCGAGGGCCCATGCTGACAAAGATGAAGACTTCTTGGACTCTATACTCTAGAGTGATGAGACCAAGTTTTTGGAACTGATGGCTTCAAAACTGTATGGCATCGCAAAGGTGAGGAATACAAAGAAAAATGCATGATGCCTACAGTGAACCCAATTGAACACCTATGGGGAATTCTGAAGAGACAAGTTGCGCATCACTCTCCATCCAGCATCCAGTCTCTAAAAGAGGTCATTCTTGAAGAATGGAAAAGATAGATGTTGCAAAATGTCGCCAACTCGTTCATTCCATGCCTAGAAGACTTGGTGCTGTCATTAAAAATCATGGAGGCCATACAAAGTACTAGATGTAGTACATTTTGTTGTGGGGCGTACTCATTTTTCATCACCCTAATTTGAGTAACTACTGAAAAATGTGTAATCTAAGTTATATTATTAACCTTACTTTCATGTTATAAATTAAACAGATGTTATATTAAACTTAGTCTTGTCAACATTTTGGAAATTGTTTGTGTGTTCATTGAAATATTGTTTAAAATGTTACTTTTCAAAGGGGGTGTACTCATTTACGCTGAGCACTGTAACTTATAATGTCTGCCTACGTCTTATGATCGAGATTAAAACAAGATTTACTTCAGTTTTTTTCTCGAAAGTCATAAAATAAATTGAACCATAAATATATGAAGTGTCAAGACTATTGTTTGATATGATAAATCATTACTGAGGGAAAGCACCTGCATACATAAATGTGTTGGAAAGGACTAAGGACAACACAATGAGCGTGACACATTAAAGTAGGCTAACAAAAAAAGATGATAAAGTGTATATTTATTTACGTTTTTAGTTGCCTGTAAGTAGAAAGACAACCAACATAATTTTTAGTATATCACTGGATACCAACAAGTATGTACACAGTCCTAAGCATAAAAAAAACTTTAAAATTAAATACAATTTAAATAAAAATATTTTATATAATAAATACAATAGGCCTAAAATAAAAACGTAGACATGCAAATAATACACTTACGCACAACAAATCATAAAATGAATCATCAGTAATTTATACCAGAGTAATTTATGTATTTTCCTCCACTCACCTGGGAAAACAAACAGGACAGGTGCTTCATTCTGATTGCTTTTATGACAGGATCGATTTATCACAGGATGATGGCTTTATGGTTCAACCTTTGTCCTTCACTCCTCTTCTCACAGTCGTCTTCTCTGTACATTAGTGTTCAATAGACCCTGAGAGCTTCTGCTTCAGTTGCTTTAACAGAAATTAGATTACCAATAAATACATACTTTATGTTTATAATAACACCTCTATGAGAATATTAGGCCTAAATTCTCACTCTGACAGTCACTGTGTGAGCTAGCCTTGTGAACTTGCTATCTAGACAGCAAAAATAAATATTTGCCTATGATGCCTATACATGCTGTCTTTGTAGGCAGCTCACTAGGTTTCGAGACACGGCCACTGACTATGTTGTTCATTAACACGCTCAGGTGAGAGCATAGTGATCAATGTGAAAGTGAGCCTGTCTAGGACAAAAGACCAGCTTGGATAAAACAACCTTATTAGTTGTTCCTCTACATTTTCCATTCTTGGAATATTCTCATAAATATGATGAAGGAACTCATCTGGACAACTACAAACTACTATGAACTGAAACATATCGCAATGAAAATCAGTTTTATCTAAACGTGTTGACCTCAAAGGCTGAGAGACTGCGTGTTTGTTTTTCTTCTTAACTTTTGAATATGGATTACAACATCTGGTTATTTGCATGTCTATCATGGGCATTCCTAAAGCAAAGTCACTTTATGAAAGAGTCTTGCTTTAATGGAACTCTTCTGATGAATGTTATTTTATTGGATGACGAAGTGTCGCCCTGGAGTATCAATTTTGTGAAGCCTGCGGTGATGAGGGCTGTTGAATCTGATTCTAAGATCAACTCAAAAGATGGTAAAGTATGACCCTAACAACATTTTGTAGAATATGAGGATGGACTATTCAACACTCCATCAGAAATCACAGTCTTGTAAAGCCATAATTAAAGTTATGTAAAACAAAAGATTTAGTGACATCTAAATAGTGTTTAAATATGAAATGTATATTTGAATTATTTAGGGATTACTTTGTGTCTTTTTCTACTTTTTCAAGGTGTGGATTTATCGGTTAATTTCAGAGGGTTTCAAACCATTTACTACTTAAAAAAAGGCTGCACCAGTAGCGCCTGTGAGGGAGTTGAAATTTTAAATGATCTTGCGGTCAGTTTTGGGACTTTTATTTCCTCTGACATACTATATAGAAGCTACAATATATATAAAGTTCACACTGATCGTTGTGGTTTCTTTCGTAGAATGCAGGGGAGGAGGGATGTGCTCTACTGGGACCAACCTGCACTTATGCCACTTTCCAAATGGTTGAGTATGTTCGAATTTGCTTTTACAGTTCTTCTGTATTGCACATTTTACATTCTTTATTTTTTTTTTTTAGATCGTGCTATCTGCCTCCTTAAGAATCCACTTCAAATCAGTTATAGTACTCACTCCTTGTAAAAAAAAAAGAAGTGCACTTAATTGTATTAATTTGCATTTAGTGTTCTTCAAATCCTGTCCAGTGTTCTTTAAAACACTGTACTGCACGATTAATGAAATAAAAGTGTACTTAAGTGTACTTAAAAGGAATACAGTTTCATGACTGTTTATTTACACACTTAAGTACACTTTTAAAAAGTGAATTTTGCCAAATGAAAAGTTTTAGTTTAAAGTGCATTTTAAATCATTATGTCTTAGCAATTTTGTCATGCTTTAAATAATAATTTTAATGTGTTGATTAACATACTAAAGTGTAAACTTGATTATATTTTTAACTGTAGTGCTTTATTCAGTATTACATTTGAAGTTAATATATTTTAAATGTACTAAATTTGCACTTCATCATTAAATATATATATATATATATATATATATATATATATATATATATATATATAAATAAATACATGATTTCAATGGAAATTACATTAAAGTATATTTTTTACCGTAAATGCCTGTCAGCACATTAAGCGGTTCAGACTGCACGATTTTAGCCCCGATTTTGGCTCGGCGACAGGTTTTGAGAAATCGCCGACAAATGCCCGAAATCACAGGGAAATCGGTGCTCGTTCAGCGAGTGACAATCACCAGTGTGAATGAGCAAAACGTGATTAAAATCACCGACGAGTGCCGACGCCCGTGAGATTTTGGCATGCTAAATTCTGGACTGTCGTGATTCAAAATCTTGCAGTTAAAAGTGTTCTGACTGAAAACTCCGGCGATGACCGACAGCCAACGAGAGAGCAAGATACAGAGCAGCGGGGGTTCGGGGAGGAGTTATAGACCACAGTTAGCAAGCATGGCTTCGTTCACATAAACATTTCAATTCTATCAAACAGAACAAAGCAAAACATTTGCTTGACCATCCGAACAGCAGCACATTGAAAAGTTATTTATTTACTCCAACTTCCTTGCAAACACACAATCCAAGTCTCCCCAACCATTTCTCCTCCATATTCTTCTTTTCTTTTTCTTGTTTTCGCTGCAAATCAGTGCACAGGCAATTCGTATTGCAAGCTTCTTGTGGGCTACCGTTTTTAATAATAATAATAATAACTCCGGTTGACGCGTGATATCGCGTTGTTTCCTTGTCACATCTCGCGTGTGTTTGGTTGTGAAACGTAGTTTGCGTGCCAACAGAGTGTCGTGATTCTTCCTATTGTAAAGTCATGCAGTGTGAAACCTTCTGTCACCGATCCATGTGCAGTTGAACACAGCAGCGACTGAATGCTGGCCAAGATAGTCATGCAGTGTGAAAAGAACAGTGACCCGACTACTTTGAAAATCGTGCAGTCTGAACTCGGCTTAAGCGGTAGACACTGATGTTGTTGTTAGTTCACCCAAAAATGAAAATTGCCTTTAATTACTCACCCTTATGTTGTTCCAAACCTTTTTCTTATCTTCGGAACACAAATTAAGATCTTTTTAATAAAATCTGAGAGCTTTCTGTCCCTCTCTTGACAGCATACGCAATGGTCATTAAACGTCCAAATGTTTGCTGGCTAATATTAGCATTTTTGCTTTGTTTGCGAAAAAAACCTCAACATAATTTACCACTTCATTTACAAAATATTAATCTTCAGCGCGTGTTCACGAGAGCACCATGACGCATGCATGTTGTGTTGAGGCAAGAGCAGACGTTGTTGCGTGAACGCGCGTTGGAGATTAATATTTTGTAAATAATGTGGTAAATTATGTTTGTTTGTCTTTTTGCGCAAACGAAGCACTCGCGTCGCTTCATGAAACTGAGGTTAAACCACTGGAGTCACATGAATTACTTTATTGATGTTTTTACTACATTTCTGGGTCTTGAAAATGGTGGTTGCGTAGACTGTCACTGTGCCCCTCCAAAGCTCTCAGATTTCATTTGAAAAGATCTTCATTTGTGCTCCGAAGATGAACACATATTGTATGGGTTTGGAACGACTTGAGGGTGAGTGAGTAATGACAGAATTTTCATTTTTGAGTGAACTACTCTTAAGTTCAACTAGCCTACTAGTGTGCGGCCAGCTACATTTTGTTTATATAAATTTAAACTATAATACATTTTGCAATATAATACAGTTTGAGTGTACTTCTTTGGATAGTGTACTTTTAGGGTTAGGGATTAGGGTTGAACCCTTATGTTTAATCATCAAGCAGATACTGTTGACCAGAAAAACTAAAACTAAAAAAAAAAATCTATTTAGTGACATTAAGTTATAGTATATGATAGGAACAACATTATGACCTAACTGAAAAGATAATGGACCTGTCAGACTATTCAAGAAAAGGTTCCTTGCTGTTTGAAACTGAGTTTACCCAACACCTGATATGTGTTTTGTAGTTTGGAGATCGGTCTGAACCTCAACATGCCCATCATATCAGCAGGAAGCTTTGGATTGTCTTGTGACTTCAAGAGAGATCTGACTCGCCTTCTGCCTCCAGCCAGAAAAATCTCCAGCTTCTTCTCTCACTTTTGGAAATTCAATGACACTATCAAGCCTATATGGAACACAACGTTTATATACAAGAAGCAGAATAACACAGAGGACTGTTTCTGGTGAGTATGTAGTGATATTGTACATTAGTAGTTTGCAACAACAAAAGAGTTTTGTGAAAGAATATAGGAATATTCCCTTTGAGTCTTTCTGATTTGTGTCTTGTCTGTAGGTACATAAATGCTCTTGAGGTATCTTTGGGCAACTTTTCCAAACATTTAGAGAAAACTGTGGTTCTACGAAGAGAAGACGAGCTGAGTAAGGTTCTGGGCAGCCTTAAACGGGAGAGCAACTGTGAGACCTTATTTTATTTGAATATTAAAGAAAATCAACCTCAGTTTTTAAATGTTTTAACTATGGTCATTTATAAGTTAATATTTGTGTCAAAATTCTTCAAAAAATGTAAATGTTGAAGTGTGTTTTTATTTGTTTTCTAACTTGATTTCTATTTCACAGTGGTCATTATGTGTGGGACACCTGATGACATCATGGATCTGAAGAACATCACTATGGAGTCTAAAGATGAAACAGTTTTTCTTCTGATTGACCTTTACAAGTCAGTCATTCACCTTCAACTCCTGCTTTCTTTAATCTAGAGCTTTATGATATCTACTGATCTTGACCTGACTAAATGTGCATGGATAGCCATCTATATAACTGTGCTAATCTCAAAAAGCCTAATCTAAAGTTGAAAGAAATTGTAAATGTGAAACAATACTAACTTTCTCTCACAGCGACATATATTATAATGGGTCATCTAACGATGCTATGAAGAATGTCCTGGTGCTAACAATGCCCAACACAAGACAATACACCATTGACACTTCTGGTAACAACACAGTGGGTACAGTTTTTAGCTTCAAAAATCTTGTTTGTTTTGTCATTTTTTACAGTGTATTTGCACAATATTCACATTCATATGCTGGCGCTTTCCTGTTATGGATCTAGAAGTACTAACTTTCATCTCCTCACTGTTCTGTGTGCAGATGAATGATTATATTGCAGCATATCATGATGCAGTGCTGCTGTTCAGACAGGTGATGAGGAACATCTGGAACACGACCTTCTCAGAAATTCAGGATATGGAGTCTTTCAGCATGAACTACTTCAGAAACGTGTCTTTCAAAGGTGAAAAGCTTCAGTCATGTCTCAGAATGTTGGAGTTGCTTTAGTAATTCCACAGGATAATTCAAATCTGAAAAATCCAAACCACAGGCATAGCAGGAGATTATCAGCTGGATGAATATGGTGACAGGGATCTGATATTTTCTTTGATCTACACTAACAAAGACAATGAGGTATGCCTAGATATATCAATCTATTTACAGAATAGAATTTTTTTTTTTTTTTAGCAAATTATGGAGTGATTATTGGACATTAAAACTTACCTCCTTCTGTACTTTAGTACAAGATTCTTTATGAGTTCAACACTTCCACCAACCACACACAGCTAACGGACAGCAATCCTTCCTTGAGCTGGCCTCAGAGTCAACTACCTAAAGACCGTCCCTTAATAGATTCAAAAGGTATAGTGGATTCCATCACTTTTCAAAATCAAATGATTGTAATTTTAATGGTAAAAGACTGTAAAAATGCTATTGTAAAATTCTCTTATTTTGTTAACAGAACTTCCCTTACTCTATACGGTGAAAAACTAGTAAATCTAATGGGACTTTTCATGTAATTTTACAGTAAAATACTGTTAAATGCACACGTCATCTTATAATTTACAGTGAAAAACCATAGCTATGTTTCTTCTTATCTTTTTTCTTATCTGTAACGTATATTAAGGTACTATGTTACTTATGTTGTTAATGTATTTGTATAATGTGTTTGTGTGTCAGTGTTGGGGGAAGTGCATTACAAGTAACCTGAGTTAAGTAATTGGATTACTTTTTGCAAGTAACTAGTAAAGTAACGGATTACTTTTAAATTTACAACAAAATATCTGAGTTACTTTTTCAAATAAGTAATGGAAGTTACTTTGTTTTCCCGTTTATTGACTGATACTTCCTGCGGTGTAAACATGATGGTTATTGTAGTTCTAGACTAAACGTGAGCACGCATTTACACATCTCACTTGCACAAAAACAGATTACAGTATTCCTCAAAATAAATGAAAACAGTGAAATGCAAACCCAGAATAATTAGCAAATTTGCTATAATTAAATATGTTAAATAACACAAATATATATTTCCCATGTCTTTGCTGCTGACTTTGGATAATCCAATTCAGGCATATTCATAAGGAAAAATGACTTTAGATAAACATCACATTTGTATTTTTTTTTATTTTTTTTTATTCCTGAAGTAAGAGTGTTCAACCTGAGTCCTATTTTTCTGCGACTGAGAATGGCTTTCTACTGTACAGGAGTAAATTTGCATTTTTATTTGCATTTGAACTTTTGGTGTGAAAGGGCCTTTACATTTGCCAAAAATATAGCTTTTTTCTTGTTATTAAAAACAAACAAGCATTGTAATCATTACAATATTGTAACTCATTACTTTTAAAAGTAACTTTCCCCAACACATTGTGTGAATGACAAGTGTGCACTTTCTATATATTAGTATTTACCACAGCTTGTATCTTTACCACCTGTGTTTTTAAGGTGGTCATAGTAATATTATAAAGGTAAAAAACAAATTTACTAACTTGGTATATATGTTTTTTACTGTAAATTTAAGTTCAGTATGTAAAACTTAAAATATTGCTACCAAATGTTAAAGGGAAAGTTCTGGCAACGACAACTGCTGTTTTTTTTTTACTATAAATTCACAGTTTTTTTTTTTTTTTTTTTTTTACATTGATGTTTGAGTTAAAGTATCAAGCATATTTTATTGTATATTATGTAATAATGTATTTTTCTCTTGAAATAATTTTTTTTATTTAGGCCTGGAAAACAACATCATTGTCATAGCATTGTGTACTGCTGTTGTGGGGGTCATGGGTACACTTGCCTTCATCTTTTACTGGTTAGAGCAATACTTTGTTTTTCACTTTTATTCTTTGTCCCTTTGTAATGCCACTTTTTGTGATGCCACTGGATTTACTAGTACATATCTTATATGCATATTGTGTATGAAATTGTATGTAGCAAGATATTTACAGTTGCTTCTGTATATATTTTAAAGGCAAAATAGAAATTACCGTCACATGCAGAAAAGATGGTCTCACATTTCCTCAGAGCTCATTACCCCATTAGAGTTGAATGAGTGGAATATGATCTCTCTGAAGGTAATGCATTGGCACTAAAATCTTTAATTTACTTTTATAATAATGTGTTTTGAAATGTTTTATGTTTATTTTTTACTGCATCATTTTTGAATGTTTCTTTGTCTGTTGTGATTAGATTGAGGAAGACTCTATACAGAATAGTAGCTACATCCTACGCCGTGCACGCTATGATAAAAAGGTACTGTAAGTGCGCACATTTATCTAAAATGATTCCATCACTCTGGGTTTTTTTTAATAAGTTGATTTTTTTTTTCTTTACAGATTGTTATCCTTAAAGAGTTAAGACTCACAGATGGAAGCTTCACTGAAAAACAGAGGATAGAGCTCAACGCGGTAGCAGGATTTTATTCTCTTCACTGAATAACAAAACACTGAATTATTTTAAGATAAAACCTGAGTAACTTTGTGTTGTTCACAACAGATATCATAATGTCACTTTCATTTCAGCTATTGAAAATTGATTATTACAATTTGACAAAATTCTACGGGACAGTCAAATTTGACAATGAGTATTTTGGCGTGTTTGAATATGGAGAAAGAGGATCCCTTAGAGTGAGTGTTATAATGAGCCTCATATGATGAAATTTAAAAAAAATAATCTGATATAGTATATGAATACTATGATATGGATTTTCTGTTCTTTTAGCATGTACTTAATGATAAGATTTCATACCCGGAAGAGACCTTTATGGACTGGCAGTTTAAGATCTCTGTCATGTATGACATTGCAAAGGTAATGGGATGATTACCTTCATTTAGAGTATTTTCTTAAATTCAAAATGTAGTATTTCATTATTTGCATATAGCGGTGTCTAGATGGATTGATCAACATCTATATGCCTAGATATGTGCTATACATATAGTTATGTAAATGTACTATACTAACACAGTTTCTCGTATTAACTTTTTGACCTCCTTTAGGGCATGTCTTATCTCCATGCAAGCAACATTGCAGTCCATGGGCGTCTTAAATCCACTAACTGTGTGGTTGACAACCGTATGGTAGTGAAGATTGCAGACTTTGGCTTCAATACAATTCTCAGTCCTAGTAAAGGTGAAAGGGTGGTTATTATTATTATTATCCTGACAAAGAATTTCAGTTATTTCTACACTGTTATATTATAGTTACTTGGTTAAACATTAATGTTCTTAATGGTTCATTTGTGTTTCCGCTTCTCTCAGATCTGTGGACGGCTCCTGAACACCTGAGGAAGCAGAGGGTGTCTCAAAAAGGAGATGTGTACAGTTTCGCCATCATTTCCCAGGAGATCATGATGAGGAAGTGCACATTCTACACAAGAGCCTGCTCTGATCGAGCTGGTGAGAGAAAGATTTATTGACAGTTGCATGAAAATACACAATCACCAGTGACACCTACTGGTGATTTTCCCATCATGCATGTAAAGTCAAGATTATTTATTTATGCTAAAGTTTAACTTTAAAAGGATGTGAATTTTTGGACTGTGCTAGTAAGTCTTTCCATGCAGTTACAATGAATTGTGAGTTTAAAAATAGCATATATGTGTGTATTGTATAAAAAGTCTACTGAAGGCAAATAAGCCTGTTACATTAGCCAATGTTTTACTCTAAAATGTTTTATATTTGCATCATAAATATTCAAAATATGTTGATTTACCTGTTGTTTTATAAAAATATGGTGCAAATGATAGAAAAATGAAATATATTTAAAATAATCTAAATAAATGTATATACTTTGCACTGCAGTGACCTATGCTGCAGTTTTCAGTTTTTTATTTTTTAACTATTTTAAGCAAAACATTTTATAGAGATTCTGTTTTGTTTTTAAATCAGATATTTTAGAAAAAGTTTTTATTTGCTTCAATTTTGTTGGTTTTTTTCCACTGTAAGACAACAGCAGGACATTTTAAAGGTGCCCTTGAATTAAATATTGAATTTACCTTGGCATAGTTGAATAACAAGAGTTCAGTACATGGAAAAGACATACACTGAGTTTCAAACTCCATTGTTTCCTCCTTCTTATATAAATCTCAGTTTTTAAAAGACCTCCGAAGAACAGGCGAATCTCAACATAACACCGACTGTTACGTAACAGTCGGTGTGTACGCCCCCAATATTTGCATATGCCAGCTCATGCTCAAGCCATTAGACAAGGGCAGAACGTCTGGATGTGCACAGCTGAATCATCAGACTAGGTAAGCAAGCAAGAACAATAGTGAAAAATGGCAGATGGAGCAATAATAACTGACATGATCCATGATATCATGATATTTTTAGTGATATTTGTAAATTGTCTTTCTAAATGTTTCGTTAGCATGTTGCTAATGTACTGTTAAATGTGGTTAAAGTTATCATTGTTTATTACTGTATTCACGGAGACAAGAGCCGTCGCTATTTTCATTTTTAAACACTTGCAGTCTGTATAATTCATAAACACAACTTCATTCTTTATAAATCTCTCCAACAGTGTGTAATGTTAGCTTTAGCCACGGAGCACTATCAAACTCATTCAGAATCAAATGTAAACATCCAAATAAATACTATACTCACATGACCCGAAGCATGCATGCAGCATGCATGACGAACATCTTGTAAAGATCCATTTTGAGGGTTATATTAGCTGTGTGAACTGTGTTTATGCTGTTCAAGGCAAGCGCGAGCTCCGGGGGCGGGGGAGCACGAGAATTAAAGGGGCCGCAACCTATATATCGGTGCATAGTTAATGATGCCCCAAAATAGGCAGTTAAAAAAATGAATTAAAAAAAATCTATGGGGTATTTTGAGCTGAAACTTCACAGACACATTCAGGGGACACCTTAGACTTATCTTTTAAAAAGAAGTTCTAGGGCACCTTTAAGTCAAGAACAATGGATCAGGCCTAGTCTCTCTCTTTGTATTTCCTTGAGGAAATATGACTTACTGAACATGTTGTGTTTGTCGATGAGCAGGGTAGATCATTGACATATATTTTTTTTGTACAGTAACTGCCTTTGTATTTTCTCCTCTTTTCTGGCCTCCTTCTTCTCTTTCTCTGCAGCAATCTTTGTCTCTGCCAGATTATAAATGAGATGTAATCCTTTCCACCTTCTGCTTCTGCTGGACTGGTGGACTGCTGATGGAGTAATATTTGCTGCCTGCTCTGTCTTTGTATCTTCTATTTTGTTTGCTTGTCTTTCAGGCCTTCACTTTTCATCTCTCTTTGTATATATATATATATATATATATATATATATATATATATATAATATGTGTGTGACTTTTGTACTATCTGTCTCCATCCAAGCAATCTTTCCTTTTGCAGGTGGTGGAGTTGCATATTCAATATTTCTCTCTTTTCATCTATCCAAGCAAGTTTTGGCTTTGCTACTGGTGGAGTTTCATCTGGACATTTTATAGTTGAAGAGTCTTTCTTTCTCTCCTTCTTTGTCCTTTTCTTCGTTCCCCTTTCAGGTGGACGCTCTTGCTCCACCTAAGCAGGTGCCATCTGAACCATCACTGGTTCTGCCACAGATAGCAGAATTTCCTCCTTAGCAGGCAGAGTGAGATTAGGTGCTTCCTGAACCATTGGTGTGGTTCTACCACTTTAGTGGAGGAACGGGGCAATTTTTTCCCCTCATCAGTTGGAGTTTGCTGTTCAGGTTCTTCAAACTTAATCATTAATTGTTCTGCCACAGTAAAGAAAGATGGCCATGTTTCCACCTCATCGGGTAGAGGTTGTTTAGGTGCCACCTGGATCAACAATGGCTTTGCCACTGTGGTAGAGGAATGTGGAAATGTTTTCACTCCAGCTTGTGGAGTTTGGTATTCAGGCTCCTCCATCTGAATCATCAGTGGTTCTGCCGCAGTCAAGAAATCTGGCAATATTTTCAGCTCAACTCTCTCTTCCTCCATGTCTGTATCTTCTGGAGATCTCTGGATGTGCTCCACCTGAATGCTGCTACATTCTAGGTTGCACTTTCTCTACTGTCTTGATGAGTGGTGTCTTGGCAAGAAGAAGCTTAGATTGATATTATGGGGAACAAATACCCATTCCACCATGCCGCAGGGATGCCTGCCTCACTGGGTGAGAATATGCACAAGCACAGTGGGCATAGCTTATATTGACTCAACAGATTATTTTAGCCAGAGTCAGAGTATCAATACAGGGCGCATCAATAAAAAGACATACACGGACTGTGTAGTGGCAGTATTCCCCAAGCCATTATTTCCCATAAATATAGAAGATATTCCAGCTTCTGTGCCTTTATTGCAAGGGATGTCCTGGCCTATACAACCTTCCTCCCTACCCTGAGGGCTATTCTAGCCTTAAAAGCAGAGCTCTAAGGAATAAAAAATGTCTCAGCTGTGACAGCCTCTTAGGCTTAACATAGCTCTTAGGGAATAATTGCCACAGGGAGAAATATTTCACTGTCGACCTTGGCCATTACCACTATCACTGGGAAACCACAGGGAGCTGCAGCTCTGCTTAATTACCCTATGTCAGTAATGGGAGTGTGCTCACACCCTGCTTGCATTCTGCTATAGCCAGTGCCGAAGTTTTTTTTTGCGCTTAGCAAACTAAATAGAAGGAATATAGTGCCATATCATGTTTACCGAAAGTATCATTACTATCATGAGAGATAGATAACTAAACAAGGGAATGCAATTGCCAACTATTTTAGTTCAGTTCACTCAAAAAATAACATCAAAGGGGAACAATCCTACTCCACAACCATCATAGCTGACGCATTTTTCTTTTACACTTGCTTCTATCATTGTGCTCCACACTAAAGAGCGTGTGGGGGAGAAGGAGGAGGAGAGATGTTAATTCTCTTCAGCAGTTCGTCTGTCTCTACAGATGTGCCGAAAAGTTCAGTGAGCGAGACTGGGGCATCAAGGTGCAAATTCTTCTGAAGCAGCTTGGATGGCAGGGTAGGAGCCTTCAAAGAAGATAACTCGCCCTGCAAGAGATAGCTTACAAGCGTCTCTTCAACAAGGGGCATCCTCATCTCCCTGCTCATTTAATCCTTCCACATTCGCGTAGTTCAAAAGTTGAAAAGGATGAATGCACGCTGAATATGGTTTCTTCTACGCCATCTCCAGTTCTGTGTGGAAGTCGGGAAGGAATGGAAGGCTCATGGGGGAAGGGCAATTATGGCCTGACAGGAAGCCCCCATCCAGCCTGTCATGAGTGACTTCCTGTTTCTCATGTCCCCAAGCCAGATCCAATCTGGTTGTGGTGCGGGCCATGTACTCCAACAGTTCCCAGTATGCGGGGCCAGCAGGCTGAGAAGACTCAGTACATATACTGTATTCGGCCTCTTCAACCACATCTGCCTCCTCCTGGCTGGATGGTGCCAGCAACATGCTATCTGCTGGATCAGATATTGCTAAAGACAGCACACTCTGAACCAGCAGATCGCTCGAGCCTGCTACTGAGGAGCGCTAAAGAGCCATGCTGCTCTCAAACTCCTCAGCCAGCTTAACTGCGATCCCCACAACTTAGCCTCCGCTGTGCCTCGGCAACAGCGGGGCCTTATCCGCAAGGTGCAGACGCCTGTGCTACATTCCTCGAGAATAAGGACAGGCGTGAACAGAGCTTCCGTATTGTAAACTTCTCACAATGGGCGCTTTCAGAGCCATCGAACACTGAACGCGCATGCTCTTCACCCAAGCATTGAATGCATGGGTTGTGTGTCCTCAGGTGTCAGAAACCTGGGACACGGAGCCACACACTTCCTGAAACACTTGCTTGTATTCTCCATTATAGATTCGCCTTTACTACGTGCTTGCTAAACAAACGGCTCCTGAAGACAAAAAAGCTGATGACGTGTATTATGGGCCTTTAAAACTTTCAGGCGCTCCACTAATGACGTCAAGGATTGTCACCAGCCAATGAAATTGGATTGTTTTCACACATGCTTCAGATACCGGTTACGCTGATGGTGTCCCCATAGCCTTGATTCAAAATGCAGTGTTGAGTATCACTTCAAAAGGGAACTGACAAAATGACTCCAATGACAGTTACAATAGCCGTTTAAGTTGTTATTCATGAATAATCTTCCCCTTCAGGGGGCTGTTATCTTTGACATAGTGAGTTGAATTCAAGAACTGGATTAATCTGATTTGTCATTCAGAACTGTTTTGTTAACTGGATACTGGATTCGATTTAAAGAAAGATTCATTCATTCATGAACATTCCAAGGTGAGCAGAAAATAAAAAAAAGGAAAAAGGCTTGGAATGTGGTGCACAAGGAATACTTTTATGTAACTTTTATGGTGCTTGTTTTGTCATTTTGGAGCTTGTAGCTTGTATTTACTTATACAGTAGCTATTGAAATGAACGACCAGGATATTCTTTAAATATTTACCTTTTGTGTTCCACAGAAGAAATTCAGACAGATTTGAAACAAACTGTTTTCATATTTATGATTCCTTTAACTAATTCACTTTTCTTTACCAGAGAAACTAGCCAGAGTGCAATACCCTAGTACGACCTCTTTCTTCAGACCTGACCTAAACTTTGAGAACACCAGTGAAAGAGAACAAGAGGTATGTATGCATTTGTTTGACCCATACACAAATTGTAATTTGTACTAATAGCAGCCAAACAGTTATGCAAAGAATCCAAAACATATGGATAGCTGACATAAAATCTTTTGGAAGGGTGCCATGTTCTGTAGTGTGACATGTTATACTTCATCTAAAAATACAGTACCTGTCAAAAGTTTGTCTCCTATGCTCACCAAAGCTGCATTTATTTAATCAAAAATACAGTAAAAACAGAAATATTTTTACAATATAAAATATATTTTTTTCTATTTTAATACATTTAAAAATATATTTATTAATTTATTCCTATGATCAAAGCTAAATTTTCAGCATCATTACTCTAGTCTTCAGTGTCACATGATCCTTTAGAAATCACTCTAATATGCTGGTCTGCTGCTTAAGAAACATTTCTTATTATTATTATCAATGTTGAAACACTTTCTGCTGCATGCTTAACGTTTTTGTGGAAAAAATGATGCCATTTAAACATTTGTGGTAAGTCAAAGAGAGAAATTAATAATTTTATTAATCAAGGATGCATTAAATGAATCAAAATGACAGTGAAGACATTTACAGTGTTACAAAAGACTTCTATTTAATAAATGCTTTAATAAATGTAATAAATGCTGTTCATTGAACTTTCTATTCATCAAAGAACTGTTTTCTACATTAATAATAAGAAATGTTACCTGACCACCAAATTAGCATATTAGAATCCTTTCCGAAGGATCATGTGACACTGAAGTCTGGAAGACTGATACTGAAAATTCAACTTTGCCATTATATATTCAAATAGAAAATATTTATTTTAATCTGTAATTAAAAGATTTTTTTTTTTTTTTTGCAATATTACTGTTTTTACTATAAGTTTAAATAAATGCAGCCTTGGTGAGCATAAGATACTTCTTTAAAAAACATTAAAAAAATTTTTTAATGTTTACAATGTTTTGATAGGTATTGTACATACAGTCAAACCAAATATTATTCAGACATTTTTGATATTTTTTATATATTTTACTAGTGGGTGCAGGACATTATTGTTCATTTATGTAACTGAGGATAGCAAAATAAAGTAAACTGTGACATATTATACCCAAAAATTCTTCATACAGAATTTGCTTAAGAGTAATCTGACATAATTAAGATTTTTTTTTTCTGACACAGTTTAACTCTGAGATCTTGTCATATTTTATTACCATTTTTTTAAACTATAGTGAATAAACTGTATTAATGAATGAAATGATCATGGTGTCTGAATAAATTTTGGTTCGACTATACATATAAACTTTGATGTCAATAAAAATATTTATGTGCCAACTACTAAGTTTTAAACTATTGGTTCACTTTAAAATGAAATTACCCCAAGCTTTACTCACCCTCAAGCCATCCTAGGTGCATATGACTTTTTTCTTTCTGATGAACACAATCGGAATTATATTAATAAATATCCTGATGCATCCATGTTTAATAATAATACTGAACGGGACCAATGAGTATGAAGCTCAAGAAAGTGCATCCATCCATCATAAAGGTACTTCACACACCTCTGGGGGGTTAATAAAGGCCTTCTGAAGTGAAGCGATGCGTCAGTTATCTTTTTCGTAAGTTGAATATGGAAGGTGTAGGACGTAGTGTAAGCGTTTTGAACTGTGAGAGGTGTTACACTTTGTTCGTAAGCTGAATATGGAAGGTGGTCTGGCGGAAGCTAGATATTTTACTTCATAACTTGTTAAATATGGATGTTTTTCTTACACAAACACATCGCTTTGCTTCAGAAGGCTTTTATTAACCCCCCGGAGCCATGTGCAGTACGTTTATGATGGATGGATGCACTTTCTTAGCTTAAAACTCATTGCCACTGTTCACTGCCATTGTAAAGCTTAGATGCGTCAGGATATTTATTAATATAACTCTGATTGTGTTCATCAGAAAGAAGAAAGTCATATACACCTAAAATGACTTGAGGGTGAGTAAAGCTTGAGGTAATTTTCATTTTAAAGTGAACTAATCCTTTAAGTAAAGTCAAAATTGGCTCTTTACCCAGTAATCCATTTCTCTAGGTGTGCATGCTGATCAGAAATTGTTGGGATGAGGACCCAGACAAAAGACCAGACTTCAAAAAGATAGAAATCACTCTATGGAAGATTGTCAGGTCACTTTTTATATGCTTTTGAGAAATCTTAGAGAACTGGTAGACAAAGAAGAAAGAAATACAAATCAGACCATTAGCATGCATGATGACCATCTGAAAATCTAATTTAAAGAAGTCATGATTGAAATCTCTCTAATACATGATTTCCTGATTTGGTTATGAATAGTCTGGACAATCAGGAACATGAGAGCTACATGGAGAATTTGATCCGCCGGCTACAGATGTATTCCCGTAACCTGGAGCGGCTGGTTGAGGAACGCACAGCTCTATACAAAGCTGAGAGAGACAGAGCGGACTGCCTAAACTTCATGCTTCTGCCTGGGTCTGAACACAACAAACAGAAAGACACTGCAGAATCTTGTGATCAGTATTAGATATGCATGATATCAGTAGCACATTGATTATTGGCCAGTATTAGTGCATTTTTAATTGTACACAAGCCCATTTCCCTATTTTTACATTTAGATTATCCTTGCTGTCATAATGCTCAATTAAAGTTAAATCTAAAGTTCTCTTATGACATTGACTGGCGCAAGAGCAGGACAACCTGTCGCTCACATTAGATCACAGCAATAGCAAACCACAATGATCCAATCAATTCCTATACATTTTTTCTTGTTCGAGAAGCCAATTCACTGGGATATACATCATCATAGAGAAGAAAATACCATTGCAACTTCTGTTTCATGCTGACTTTAAAACAAATAATTTAACACTATTAAATGTAGCCCAGCAATCTCAAATCAGCATTAATTTTTTATACTGAACATTATAATTTTGTAGCATTTAAAACAATTGATTGTTTTTTTTTGTTGTTTGTTTAGACAAAATTGTACTGGCTTTTTATATAATTACTGGCAGGTAATTAATCAGATCATTAACTCTTGCCATTTTGTTTTTGTTGCAGACCAGTTGTGCGCTCTCTGAAGGAAACAGGAAAAGTGGAGCCTGAGCTCTTTGACGAGGTCACCATCTACTTCAGTGACATTGTGGGATTCACCACACTGTGCCACTTTAGCACACCTATTGAGGTAGTGGACATGCTCAATGACATCTACAAAAACTTCGACAGCATCCTTGACAATCACGATGTCTATAAGGTATTTCAATTTCACTAGTTGAATGAGACCCAGTATCAGAAAAGGCTTTTACAATGCCTCAGTAATTCAAGGCGATGTGTCTGTGTGCCTATTCCAGGTAGAGACTATTGGTGATGCATACATGGTGGTGTCCGGTCTTCCTCGACGCAATGGGAACAGGCATGCAATGGATATCTGCTTCATGGCACTGGACATCTTGGCCTTCATGGGCACATTCCAGTTAGGCCATCTCCCTGGGATGCCTGTGTGGATTCGCATTGGTGTGCATTCAGGTAACGGCCAGTCATTGATTGTAGTTTGTAACAGTGAGGCCTTATAAACAATTAGATTAAAGTTTTCATGTATTGCAGCAAAAATGGTTTAAAGTGCCCCTAATTTTGTTTTGGATGTCTCCTACAATAGGTTTACATGTACATGTTTACATGTATTTGCACTTTCATTTTCTCATAATATACATTACAGCATCACCTCTTTTCTCACAGTGTCTAAACAATTTCATAAAGGATTTGGTCTCTCTAAACCCCGCTCTCCGAGAGCCTGCTCTGCTCTGATTGGTCAGATGGCCCAGTCTGTTGTGATTGGTCTTCCGCTTACAGTGCGTGTCGGAAACTAAATGCCCATTACCATATCTGAATTTCAGCTCTGGGGCTTCCTTAGCACTTGTATACCCAGTGATAAGAACAGTAACGATGGTGTTGGTTTTAACGTATCAATTAGAACGCGAGTGCTTATCATTTGGAAGTGCATGCAAAGTGGATTTGCTTTCACAGCACAGAGAAAAGCATCTTCTCGACATGTAGACAACATGAAGCAAACTCTTCCGGGCCTCAGCTACAACTACAGTTCAGGGCGGCTCAGAGAAGATGTTGTAGTCTGGCTTTATGCAGATTTGTTAGATTTGTAAGTAGGTTCATGCCGGAAGTAAGACCGTAATTACTGATTCGTTTCAGGCAGCTCAGATTCGGTTTCAGATTCTTTCTTTGGGCAGACAATAATTAAGGCCTGAGGACCGATGGTGTGAGGACCCTATTGTAATTGCTCAGTCAATTATTCTTCTCTGAAATTAAATCACATTTTTGAGGGTCTATACATGATCAAAAACTCATGAAACTTTGCACACGCGTCAGAAGTGGTGAAAATTTACGTCTGATATCAGTTTCAGAATTAGGTCTGGCAAAATGGCTCGATAGCGCCACCTACAAAATTTCAATTAAGCACTCTTTGCGGTACGTTTCATGTACAAGTATGAAATTTAGTAGAAAGATGTAACAGCCCAATACCTACAAAAATGTCCCAGGGTCCAAAATCTAAAATGTAAACCCAACAGGAAGTGAGATATTTTGAATTTTCTCTGCAAAATTTTTGCAGTTTTTGCCATTTCCACGCGTTGTACTTTAACAAACTCCTGCTAGAGTTTTAATCAGATCAACATCATATTTGGTCAGTCTAATCTTAAGGCCTTAGCGATGTTAAATTGCAAAGATCTAGAGTTTTCGCTGAAGGGCGTGTCCGTGGCAGCCTAATGAAGTTCGATGTTTCACCATGAAACAGGAAGTTGTTGTAACTCTGCCCAAACTTCACATGTTTGATAAGAGTCCTGGCCTGAAGACATCTACATGCCAATATTCAGTTACAGTCATAGCGCCACTTGCTGGCAACAGGAAATGGCATGCTTTGCACTGTAATTCACTCCCAGAAACACATTTGTATATGCCACGAAGTACCAAACATGTTAGAAACACGTTAAATCATGCAACACTTGGCTAAGTGCTAATTTGTGCGAAAAAGGAAGTTGTAACTCAGGCATACAACGTCAGGCACAAAATGACTTATTTTGCCATATTTCTTCTCTATTTATCCACTTAAAGGTGCCCTCGAATGAAAAATTGAATTTATCTTGGCATAGTCAAATAACAAGAGTTCAGTACATGGAAATGACATACAGTGAGTCTCAAACTCCATTGTTTCCTCCTTCTTATATAAATCTCATTTGTTTAAAAGACCTCCGAAGAACAGGCGAATCTCAACATAACACCGACTGTTACGTAACAGTCGGGGTGTACGCCCCAATATTTGCATATGCCAGCCCATGTTCCCAACATTATGAAAGGCATTAGACAAGGGCAGCCAGTATTAACGTCTGGATCTGCACAGGTGAATCAACAGACTAGGTAAGCAAGCAAGAACAATAGCGAAAAATGGCAGATGGAGCAATAATAACTGACATGATCCATGATATCATGATATTTTTAGTGATATTTGTAAATTGTCTTTCTAAATGTTTCGTTAGCATGTTGCTAATGTACTGTTAAATGTGGTTAAAGTTACCATCGTTTCTTACTGTATTCACGGAGACAAGAGCTGTCGCTATTTTCATTATTAAACACTTGCAGTCTGTATAATTCATAAACACAACTTCGTTAGATAGATTCGTTACATAATTTGACACATGCATGCCGCATGCATGACGAACACTTTGTAAAGATCGATTTGAGAGTTATATTAGCTGTGTGAACTTTGTTTATGCACTGTTCAAGGCAAGCGCGAGCTCCGTGGGCGTGGAGCAGGAGAATTAAAGGGCCAGTAGCCCTGAATCGGCTCATTTATAATGATGCCCCAAAATAGACAGTTAAAAAAATGAATTAAAAAAAATCTATGGGGTATTTTGAGCTGAAACTTCACAGACACATTCAGGGGACACCTTAGACTTATATTACATCTTTTTTTTTAAAGTTCTAGGGCACCTTTAAATGACTATAGCCCACTGTTCACAGTTTTCCTAAGGCCACCAGGTGGCGGTGAGCCCAGGTGCAAGGGCCCTTTCATCACTGCTTGCAGCTTTAATTACATTAAGTTTTGACCTTTGAAACTTTGCAGACCTTTTACATTCACAAACAGCAATATAACACACTACATGAAAGGTACTACCTGAAAAAGCATAATAGGGGCACTTTAAATGCAAGGGTCAGAGAGAGGGTGGAAAATGGTTTTAAAAAATTATTTATTTTTGGTGGGAAAAATTACAAGTAAACATCAGGAAAAATGATTTTAAATAATACAAGAATATGTACTATAACCCCTTAGTTTGTAATTTATGTTGCATGTGCTCAGGGCCCTGTGCTGCAGGTGTGGTGGGAATTAAGATGCCCAGATACTGCCTGTTTGGAGACACTGTGAACACAGCATCTCGTATGGAGTCCACAGGTCTACGTGAGTAGACTGTCTTTCAAAACCTACAGTACCGTTCAAAAGTTTGGAGTCAGTACAATTTTTTTTTAATCTATTTATTGTTGTTTTTTTAAATAATTAAAAACATTTCAGCATGGATACATTAATTTCATCCAAAGTTAAAGGATTAGTTCACTTCAGAATTAAAATTTCCTGATAATGTCATACAAGATGTTTATGTCTTTCTTTCTTCAGTCGAAAAGAAATTAAGGTTTTTGATGAAAACATTCCAGGATTAATCTCCATGTAGTGGACTTCACTGGAGTACAACGGGTCGAAAATTGCAGTTTAAATGCAGGTTCAAAGGGCTGCGGACGAGGAATAAGGGTCTTGTCTAGTGAAACAATCTGTCATTTTCTAAAAATAAAGTAAAAATGTTTATACTTTTTAACCACAAATGCTCATAAATTATCCGAAAATGTTCATTCTGAACTGAATTAATCCTTTAAGGTGGATTGCTGAACTAAGTGAACTAATTCTTTTTATCAAAGAATCCTGAAAAAAATGTATCAGTTTCCACAAAAATATATTAAGCAGCACAACTGTTTTTAACATTGATAATTAGAAATGTTTCTTGAGCACCAAATCAGCATATTAGAATGATTTCTGAAGTATCATGTGACACAGACCTGAAGTATAGGCTGCAGAATATTCAGCTTTGCCATCAAAGAAATAAATTATAAAATTTTAAAATATAATAAAATAGAAAACAGTTATTTTAAATAGCATTTTTACTGTTTTTTTCAGTCAAATAAATGCAGTCTTGGTGAGCATAAGAGACTTTCAAAAACATTAAATTTTTACCAACATTTTGAACGGTACTGTAAATCAGTTCACTAGATTTCCCTAACCAAAGCGTTGTGAGTAATCCATCTCTGTGTATTCTGTATTTCATTCTACGTTCATGTCCTCACCCCAGCACTACGAATCCATGTGAGTCAGTCAACTATCAACATTCTCCAGCGCACTGACTGCAAGTTTGAGTATGAAAAGAGAGGAGAAACTTACTTAAAGGTCTGTGATTGAATTGTTAATGATGGTCTCTCACCCTTGTAAAATAGTGATTTTACTCTCATTGTTTTGATAATCATCATCAATGTTATTTTAGAATTATTTATATACTATTATAGCATTAGTATTTTGAATTAAATTTATTTTTATATTTTCAGTTTTCATTTTTGTTTAAATTTTGTCATTTATTAGTTTTTTATATTTTTATTTAGCTTTAATTTTTATTTCAGTTTTATTAATTTTAGTATTTCAACATTTCAGATTTTTCATCTGATATTTATATATTTTATTTCAGCTTTATTTCATTGAATGAAAATAATTTTTGTTTTAGTTACAATAACTGCACTGGTCCTCATTTACACCACAGGGTAAAGGAAAAGAGACAACATACTGGTTGACGGGAGTTACAGGGCAGAATTATAATCTGCCAACGCCTCCAACAGCGTGAGTTTAACATTTTATGGTCCTTATTATTCCTCATCATAACTAGTCTGTGAACTCAGAATTTATCTATGATATACTTTAAAAAAAGATTTCATTATTATGAACTCTTCTGCTGGCAGGGAAAACTTCCAGAATCTGCAGCAGGACCTGTCTGAAATGATAAAGACGTGCCTGGAGAAGCGGCCCTCCAGCTTATGTAAGAGAAAGACCCTGTCAGCACGTCACAGGAAGCCCATAGTGGAAGTGGAAATGGATTGCACAGAACTGCCAGAGTATCTCCACCTGGCCACCGGTGACAGTCAAAGCACATACCTGTAACCCCAAACCCTGAACATGACACTAGCACACTGCCACATCAGCATCTGGACCAAAAGCCCTTTGTTGATGACAGAACTGAATTTCAATTGAAATCACTGCAAAATGTAAATACTGTATATTTGGATTTATAAAAAACATTTATACTTAGTGTTACAGCATTATCTAACATTATTCACTGTTAACATGTGTTGTAGAGCTTAGCTTAGCTTAGGTTTTCTTTCTAAAAAACGTCTAATTGTTCTTCTTAAACTAAACAGACATGCATTAATGCCTAACCACACAGTGATATTAAGCACTGTCAATCAGTGAACGTTTATGAAGAATGAGAGTGTAACAGCAGAATGCTTTATAGGAAAGATATTTAATTTTCAGCCAAATAATATTATAATAAACATGCTAAACGCTTCACACATTTTTGAAAAAGAAACTAAAGTTTATTTCAATTATTTTGATAACTATTTACACAGTAATGCTGCTTGGACATCTACAGTAATTAATGATTGTTTTCTGTGATAAAAGATTTTCTCTTGGTTGAAGAGACTAACATTAATCCAATTTTCTTTGGCATACATACACTATTAAGGGTCTGTGCTCCGTTATAACAAATCCCTTTAAGTTAAGAAAACCATTAATAATCTTCTTAACTAGAGGAGTTTGTTTCAACAGGCTGCTGTGATTTCAACGCATTAATAATGCAATATTACATACATAATTATACATATAAAGTACATAAAAAACTAAATAAATAACAAAATTCAATTTTACCTTTCACACCATGAAAAAAAAAAATAAGCCACAACACATCCCATATTTTATAAATAAATTATATATAAGAGCTCAGTGTGGAAGTATGGTATACAAACTGCCTGTACTGTAAATATAATAGAAATCATCAAGAACACATAACAAAGAATTTTCTCTAGTATCAAAAAACATGGTCAGCGTGACCAAAATGAGTTCAGACCATGTTTTTGATACTAGAGACATGTTACGCAAATATAACAAAACAAAGACAAAAATGGACATTGTGTGTGTACGAACTAAAATTCAATATAAACAAAAACATTACCTGTGCCCTGACAAGTAACACAATCTGACATTTATTAGAATAAAATAAATACAGAAGGATGGCACAGTAGGATTATAAAAAAATACAAGGCCATAAAATATGATGCAATTAACACATAACAGATCCAACTTGAAAACTAAAACATACCTCTGAAATTCAATGCAGTGAGAAGATTTGTTCAACACACCAGTACAAAGTTGAAAGAGATTATTATACTGTACTGCACTGACATGCTAATATGATATGTGTCGTATCAAAACTTCTGCCGCTTCTACATCAGTTGCATCTACACGCGTCGATAAAGTTTATAATATCTCTCCTGTTTCATATAATTCACTATTCTCTGTCTAGACACAAGGACTGTTATTATGCTCACAGTTCTAGAACATAGCAGCAGCTAATGGGGACAGAATAAGAATTGATCGACCCAGTAACGCACTGAGCTACAAAACTGTGTTTACAAATGCCTCTTTCCTCTGTATAAACGTAGTAATAATAATAATAATAATAGGCCATGTTGCCATTACAAACAAATGTTTTACAAAAAAAAACAATTTCAAGTGAGTTTTGACCAATAATGCTGTCATCGAACATGACAAAAAAAAAAAAATATTTCACCCATCTAAATATACAGTGGCCCTAAAATGTATCTGAACAATTTTGAACACTTAAGTCACATTTAAAAACACATAAATTCACTGCATTAAAAAGAGAGAATGTGGCATCTGCAAACAAATTTTTTTTCAATTACTTTTAATCGACTGGTATTTTTAGTGGATGTACTATGAAGCCAGTTTCACATGGTTTACACAGGTGTTCAGTCAGAATGACCACAAAATCCAATAAAACATTTTCCTGTGAAATGTTTTACTTGAAAAGTGTGTTTGAGTTATCTGTCTTTAAAATAACAGCCACTTGGTTTGTTATTCTGTTATATACAGGTGCTGGTCATATAATTAGAATATCGTGAAAAAGTTCATTTTTTTTATTGTAAATTATTTTTAAAAATGAAACTTTCATTTATACTAGATTCCCTACATGTAAAGTAAAACATTTCAAAAGTTTTTTTTTTTTTTTTTTTTTTTTTTATTTGTTGATTAGAGCGTACAGCTCATGAAAGTCCAAAATCCAGTATCTCAAAATATTAGAATATTTACATTTGAGTTTCATTAAATGACCATCCCTACAGTATAAATTCCAGGTATCTCTTGTTCTTTCAAACCACACTAATGGGGAAGACTGCTGACTTGGCAATGGTCCAGGAGACAATCATTGACACCCTCCACAAAGAGAGTAAGTCACAGATGGTCATTACTGAATGTGGTGGCTGTTTACAGAGTGATGTATCAAAGCATATTAAATGCAAAGTTGACTAGAAGGAAGAAATTGGGTAGGCAAAGGTGCACAAGCAACAGGGATGACCGCAAGCTTGAGAATACTGTCAAGTAAAGCCGATTCAAACACTTGGGAGAGCTTCACAATGAGTCAAATGAAGCCGGAGTCAGCGCATCAAGAGTCACCACACTCAGACATCTTCAGGAAAAGGACTACCAAGCCACTTCTGAAACAGAAACAACGTCAGAAGCATCTTACCTGGGCTAAGGAGAAAAAGAACTGGACAGTGAACAGTGGTCGAAAGTCCACTTTTCAGATAAAAGTAAATTTTGCATTTCATGTTGAAATCATGGTCCCAGAGTCTGAAGGAAGACTGGTGAGGCACAGAATCCAAGCTGCTTGAAGTCTAGTGGGAAGTTTCTGAAGTTAGTAATGATTTGGGGGGCTGTGACATCTGCTGGTGTTGGTCCATTGTGTTTTATCAAGTGCAAAGTCAATGTAGCCATCTTCCAGGAGATTTTGGAGCACTTTATGCGTCCATCTGCTGACAAGCTTTATGGAGATGCTGATTTCCTTTTCCAGCAGGACTTTAGCACCTGCCCACAGTGCAAAAACCACTTCCAAGTGGTTTGCTGACCATGATATTACTGTGTTTTATTGGCCAGCCAACATGCCTGACCCCTGAATCTATGGGATATTTTCAAGAGAAAGAAGAGAAACAGTCGATCCAACAATATACAGATGATCTGAAGGCTCAATAGTGCCTCAGCAGTGCCACAGGCTGATCACTTCCATGCCACACTTCACTGATGCTGTAATTTGTGCTAGGAGCAAGTGCTGCCGACCAAGTATTGAGTGTACAAATGAACATACTTTAAAGAACTTGAACTTTTCTGTTTTGAAAATCCATTTTTTGATTGATCTTAGGAAATATTTTAATATTTTGAGATACTGGATTTTGGACTTTCATGAGCTGTACGCTCTAATCATCAAAATTAAAAAAAAAAAAAAAAAAAAACGTTTTAAATGTTTTACTTTACATGTAGGGAATCTAGAATATATGAAAGTTTCATTTTTAAAAATAATTTACAATAAAAAAAATGAACTTTTTCATGATATTCTAATTATATGACCAGCACCTATAATGCGATGACTTTCATGCATTTTTAACATGGTTTAAGCGTCCAAATATGTTTAGGGGCACTGTATCTATGCAAATTTGTGCAAAACTACAGCATATTTAATAAACAAGCTTAGAGCTTAGACATGCAAATCAGCCCACAGCACATAAAAATCCCAAAGAAAGCTAATTTGCATGGCTCTAGGCCTCTAAAGAGAGTAAAAGGTGCTTGATCAATTGTTGAATTGAGGCATGTTGATTGGAACGGTTTTGATTGCCAGGCTAGTTCCTTTTGAAAAAATCTACCCTTCACACAAAACACATTAACAAGTGACACGGTATCATAATCCAGCACATTAGCTGAATGAACAAAACTAAATTCATTGTAAGTAAACTGTGCCCCGGACCTATTAAAAATCCATATACAGCATACAAACGCAGCCAGAACCCTCGCGAGCCCTGTAATATCCCAGTGACCTCTAATGACACTCTGACCTTCTATCCGGCGCCAACGACTATCAAAATGAACTTCCACAGACTGTAAATAGGGGTAAAGTGCACTGCTGGTGGTCTGCCAGGGTGACACTGCTGGCACTTTACCCACAGCTGATGCTAGATGGAACAGGACATGACCCGTGTCTGTAGCAGAGCCGCCGTTCTTCTGCTATAGTAAATGTGCAAAACCTAAACTCTAAATACTAAATAACTGATTACAGTCTCATATCCACACAGTCTTTCCATTATCGATTACAGTGTCTATCCCGACGAAGCCAGACTAAGTCTTTTAGTTATTGTTTAAATGCATTTACTAT
The DNA here is from genome assembly GCF_018812025.1 of Megalobrama amblycephala. Lineage (NCBI taxonomy): Eukaryota > Metazoa > Chordata > Actinopteri > Cypriniformes > Xenocyprididae > Megalobrama > Megalobrama amblycephala. The sequence continues at coordinate 11,900,365 of NC_063063.1, read as the reverse complement.
TTACTAAAATTTACTATAATATCCCATTACTAGGTTGCACTCTTTGGTAGCAGGCCATGTACTAAGATTAAGTAATTGTGATCTTTTCTTAATACCTCAGGTGCCTTTTGCGTTTAGGATAATTTCAATTCAATTTTTTTGCTGCTGGTTGTCTCCCGCTAATACCCGTTGTTCGAGTCAACAAATCTAAAAAAGTATGGCTATAAAAACAGCATCATGAGCACAAGAAAAAAAATGGATATCTAGAAAAATAAAATTCTTTGTATCCTACATCCGGGACCCATGAATCTGGAACAGCTGCAAAAGAGTTGGAAAAGACATTATAGTCACAGAAATACACTGCCGTTCAAATGTTTGGGGTCAGTACGATTTCTCTGGAAGAAATTAATATTTTGTTTTTCAGCAAAGATGCATTAAACTGATCCAAAAAGTTAAGGTGACGACATTTATTTCAAATAAATAATAAATGTATCACACTTTCCACAAAAAATATTAAGCAGTGCAACTGTTTTTAACATTGATAATAATAAGAAATGTTACTTGAGCAGCAAATCAGCATTTTAGAATGATTTTCATGTGACACTGAAGACTGGAGTGATGGTGCTGAAAATTCAGCTTTGCCATCACAGGAATAAATTACATTTTAAAATATATTATAAAATAGACAACTGTTACTTTAGATTGTAATAATATTTCACAATATTACTGTTTTCACTGTATTTCTGATCAACTAAATTTAGCCTGAGGGTGAGCAAAAGAGATTTTTTTTTTTTTCAAAAACATTAAATAATAATAATAATACAGACCCCAGAACTTTTGAACAGTAGTGTATATCTACAGAAATATAGAATTACTGGTAACACTTTACAATAAGGTTCATTAGTTAAACATTAGTTAATGTATTGACAAACATGAACTACGCACAAGCAATACATTTGTTACTGTATTTACTAATCTTCATTAACGTTAGTTAATGAAAATACAGTTGATCATTGTTTGTTCATGTTAGTTCACAGTGCATTAACTAATGCTAACAAGATTTTATTAATGTATTTGTAAATGTTGAAATTTAAATTAAGATTAATAAATGCTGTAGAAGTGCAGTTCATTATTACTTCATGTTAACCAATATTAACTAATGAACCTTATTGTAAAGTGTTACCGAATTACGAATAATTTTGGATATGGATAGTGTAGAGTGAGAAATATGCCTATTTGTATGTTTCGTGTAATTATGACAAATACAAGATAATTTTTGCTGAAGATGTGGATATGAGTGGAGATGGCAGTGACTCAATGGCAGTTTATGGAACAGACGCAGTGCTAAATATTGAAGTCATTCGGTCGAGTCATTCGTTCACCATTTCTGGTCATTTCTGGTGACCTATGCTAAAAAACCCATTTTAAAGATATATTTATTCAAGTTTCTATTCAAGGTTCAGTACCGCACAATAGTTTGTCTGCACTCTTGTGAATTGTGTTTACATAGGGAATAGTTACTTAAGAGGGAAAATCATGCTTGGGAGGTGAAGGCTATTGCATTTCATTGCACTGTGTTCATAAAAGGCAAGTAAAACTAGTTGGCTAAATCCTCCTCGTACAGCCTTATATCAGCCTTATAGGACTATTTTCACAGCCAAACAAACTAATATAGATTTATGTGGTCATTTTATTTGGTGCACCAAAATGCAATTCACCAAAACCCTCCGACTACTAGACTTTTGTACATTTACCACTAATACAGCCAACATGACAGCATTTCCTCACCAATTCCTTTGACACAAGTTTCTGCTAATCTCTAATCCACTCATTGGGGGTGGCATTTCTCTCTCCCTCTTCCTCTTCCTCCTCCTCCTCTTCCTTCCTTGCTCCATCCTCCTCCTGAGTGTCCGATGTCTAGTTGTGTTATGAGTGGACAACAGGGTGAACAGAAACCGGAGGGATCGCAGCACGACAGATGATGGCATACCAAAAAAAAAAAAAATATGAAAAAGATTTATGAATTTGTGAAGAGTAGGTGTGCGAATGGATCTCAAGGCTATTGATGTGAAATGAGATGAAAAGATGCAGATTTTGTAGCATGTTTTTGAGGAATGTGTCACTGGAACTGTGCTTTACGGTGTTTGTGAGATGGCACGATCTAAAACGGAGAGTATAATATGAACCGTTACATGTGTATGTGTGTCTGTAGGTTCTCCAACCTTAGTCTTGTGGCTCTGCTCCGTCCCCAAACCTCCACCCGAGGTGTGCAGCTCTTTTGACACCACACACAGAAATTCAGCCTGGTCCTCTGTTCCATAGCTGTAAGATGAGCCAATGTTCACCATCTTGAAAAGCAAAGAACAGCCAAGAAATAGAAGGTCTTTTCATCATGAGTGGTACTTGAGGTTTGAGGAAAGGGGAGAGGACCACGAAGGAAAACATCAAGATGGATCAAATGTCTAAGTCAGTTGTACCCAAAACATCTTCATTGCTTTCATTAGAGATAGGTCAGATTGGTTAACCAGCCATCCACCAACAGCTGTAATGTTTTTCGTGGCTGTGCTTTAAAGCCAAAAGAATTAGGAGACAACGTCTCAAAGAGAGGTTTAGAAGGCTGAAAGTGTGTTGTGCTTTAGCAAATATGTTTGCTTAATTATGCATAATCTATGCATATGCAGAATGTATGAATGCATAATTTTTGTGTAAACCAATCATTTTTTGCAATATAGAGTAATAGATATTTATGGCCTTGATTTTTTTTAAATATTGAACCTGCATTTTTTTAAATGTTAGTTTATGTGCACATGCAGATGGACCATTTTGAATGATTCATCATGTCTTGCATTGTTTTTTAGTGTCTTACGCCATGAGCGTTACATTTTAAGGAGGTATTTTAAAGGGATAGTTCACCCAAAAATGTACATTCTTTCAACATTTACTCGCCCTCATGTTATTCCAAATCTGTATGATTTTCTTGAGAAATATTTCTCTTCTCAAATATATATATTTTTTGTCTATACAATGGAAGTCAATGGGCACCAATGTTGTTCTTCAAAACATGTTCTTCAAAATATCTTCTTATGTGTTTTTACAGAAGAATGAAATTAAATGAGGGTGAGGAAATGATGACAGAATGTTCATTTTTGGGTGAACTATCCATCTTGTTGGTGTATGGTGGACCCTAAATCAGTCTTATTTTGTTATAATATGTAGTAGTTTGCACATTTCACATTATTAGAGATGTTCAAAACTACATAATGACAAAAAGTTTTCGAAAACGCATAATAATTAAGAGAGTTTGGTGCAACTGACCATGTAAAATTCAGATGGAAACAAATGGCAAAAGTTTAATTTCACAATTTAGCTACGTTACTGGACTCTGAATCTGAGGGGAGAATTGGACACTGGGAGCATTAGGATCAGGGGAAGGGAAATCAACTCAGTGTCAGTCCAACCCACAGTCCAGAGCAGTCCGGGGCGGGGTTTTCGGCAGGCGCGCACGCTGACCTGCTCAAACTTCCAGCCGTCCGACATGGTGGACACCATCTGGGTCAGCTCCTCTTCCTGACACTGCAACACCCGATACACGTGCTTTGGTGGTACCTGCTGTATGAGAGACAGAGGGAGAGGGTGAAGACTGGTGAAGTGTAAAAAAGAAATGTGGTGGGTAGTAGAGAAGAATGCCAAAAGGCAAGTATGAAAAGAAGAGCGAGAGTGGGCAGGAAACTGACGGCTGTTGCATAAGCACGCAAATATAGTCACAAATGTACAGTAGAAACTGAGATGGACAGAGATATACTGCTGAGAAAGTGATGAAACTGAAAACTGGATAGTGGATACTAATGGAAAAAAATATTTATTTCCAGAAAATAAAGCTACATGGGAGGCAGGATAAAACACACTGCTCATTACCTGTGTGGCCTTGGAGTCTCGCTCAAGAATCCTCTCTTTGATTAATTTAATCAGCGGTGTGATGTTGTAGAATTCTGCCTCCTCCAAGACACCTGATGGCACAGACACACTTTATTTTTACATTTTCTTACAGTTATGTGCCGTTTTGACAAGATATTATGCACTGATATTAAAATTCTAAATAAATTAAAAATAAAACATGAAAAATAAAATGAATCTATGCATCACATTATAATGTACAAATGCATTTTCATTTGGAGATTTGCTAAAGATTACATTTAACAGTGCTATTATATTAGTGTTTTGAAAGATTAACTTTAAGTGAATGCTATGAAAGATGAAAAATAATCTAAATGTAAAAATATGGGAATTGACCATATACAAATATCCAAAAGCAACTGATATTTAGGGCTGCAACGATTAATCGTGATTAATCGTTTGCAAAATATAAGTCTGTGTTTACGTAATATATATGTGTGTGTTCTGTGTATAATAATTATGTATATATAAATACACACACATTCATGTATATATTTAAGAAAAATGTTATATTTATATATAAAATATTTGTTTATATGTAATATAAAATATATATATTTATAATACATGCATATATTTATAAACTTTATACCTGTATGTGTGTGTATTTATATATACATAATTATTATACACAGAACACACACATATATATTACGTAAACAAAGACTTTTATTTTGCAAACGATTAATCGCGATTAATCGTTGCAGCCCTACTGATATTGTTGTTAACTAAAACTAATGTACTAATGTAATGCATGCTATAGTATTCCATTAATAATACTAAAATAGCACAATTGAATAATACCGATAAATAAAATGATCTCTAATATTGGGTGATAATAGTACCTGTGCTGATATTAAAATATTATATATTATTATAATATTAAAATATGGCCATAAATTTGAAAATGCCTGAAAATAAATGAACAGACCTTCTTCTGCCAACTCCTTGTTATAAACCAGCTTTCCATGTCGCAGATAGTTGAGTATGGGACCAAAATAGGTGGGATCTCGGTCAATCACGTAAGCGCCAGTTTCATCCTACACAAACACATCACAGGTCCCACGGTTTAATAATTAAATAAAATTAGATGTTTAATAATGTGGTATTTACATGTATAAATACAATATCATTATATGTGTAATATTTGAAAATAAATACACATTACTTATCAATGATGTATATAATGTTTTACCAATATTAGATGTTGTTAACTTGCTAATATTGTTGTAAATGTTAGGAAATTCCATATGTAAATGCAACTGAATCTGTGCTCAAGCGGTTTAACTGATGTACAGGATGCACTGAACAGTACATCACCTCAGGGAATAAAAATGTGACTTGGCACAAGAGAGAAAAATCATTAAAGGAAAGGGCATGTGGAAAGTGGCAGTAAGCAGAGGTCACATTAGCATGGCCACAGTCATTGTCCCAGATTGGCTGAGGGTCTCCCCTTTGCAATGAATTAACCTTAAGAGCTCAGAACCAGTCTAGCGAGACAGGACCTACGGAGCAGGACATCATGTAGGCTACATCATCCCCTAATACAACATGCCCTACAGAGAACATTACACAACTGAGCCCAGGGCAAGAGCACTCAAAAGGCACAAAGAGGAATCAGAGAAATAGGGAGTGCATAGAAGCACACTAGGGTGATAGAAGTAAAAAGAAAGAGAAAGACGTTGACGTAACAGAAGGCTAAAGACTGAATAACAGCACTGCAAGGTTATAAAACTAGAGAAAGCAAAAGAGAGCATAAATGAGCTGCAGATTCACAACATGGACATGAACAACACCTACACAACAAGCTAGATTTGATTCATTGTACAGCCCTTCTTTTGATTTGTTCTTCCGAAAATTGCAAGATTTTGGTGATATTCTGCTTTATACAGTAAGTTCCATTTGTGACTAGATTCTCTGATTTCATCTGCGTTTTCTGCATCACAAAAATTTTGGGGCTGTACACGGTATTATGGTTAAAGAGAGTTAGTTGTGTGGGTTATTTATTGTTGTGTTATAAAGTTATAACCATTAGTAAGAAGGGTATGCAGTTAATAATGGTCCCCTATTAAAGCTGCAGTAGGTAACTTTTGTAAAAATGTATTTTTTACATATTTGTTAAACCTGTCATTATGTCCTGACAGTAGAATATGAGACAAGATATGATAAAAAAAATCAAGCTCCTCTGGCTCCTCCCAGTGGTCCTATTGCCATTTGCAGAAATACACCGCTCCCGGTAAGAAACAACCAATCAGAGCCAGGAGGAGTGTCTTAGCAGTGTCAATCAAGCTCGCGTGCGCGCTGATCTCACCCCTCTCATGCAGAGCGCCAGCGCGTACAGGTGTTTAAATTCAAGATTACCGGTGAGCCGCAGCTTTGCTTATGGCGGAAAAACAATCCAAACTGCTAATTCCTCGAGTGGCTCCTGCTCATAAAATAAAGACGGGTAAACGGAAAAAGACAGATGACGATGATAAAAAAGCCAAAAAGAAAGAATTAGACACTACGTGTCCTGAAAGGATTAAAAACCGATGCAGAGTTAGCCACATTTCTGCTTGACAAGTAAGTATCCCTGCTTGATTTGTTTCATTTTTTAAGAACTACACAACTAAGATAATTTCAAAACAGGCCTGCCCGTCCCCTGCCTGCTGCTTCCTCTTCTCCCCGCCTGTTGACTCCTCGAAGTCGCTGTGGGTGTGAATTCCTCGTCGGAGCCCATTGACTCGGTGTCAAAACTCTAGCCGCATAACATACAGATAAAATGTCACGCAATGTGCAAAGCAACTATTGAAACCTACTAATTCACTGGTTTGTCATGTTGCTGAAATAATGTACTAGCAAACCTTATTTAGCATTACATATCGATAGAATAATTACTTGCATACTGTAACGTTAGTTACCGTTAGCTATATTATCATTACTAGCCATTTATTACTTATAGAAATAGTTCAACGTCATATAGTTACATTACATGTATTGCAAAATACGTAATGTTTTGAGGACCAAGTTTGTAGTCAAAGTATGGGCAGGCCATAGTCAGTGTAAATCATATTGATGATGTTTCGTCTGTACCAGTGAATGTGCCATAACTGTTTATCTGCCTTACTAGCCTGCGCGTTCACGGCAGGCTCCGTTGTGATGGGGGAGGAGCTGTAGCGCAGCATAGAGCAAGGGGGAGTGACCTGTGAGTTGTGCTTGTTCAAATTTTCAGGCTAAGTCAAGGTTTTCTAAAAACTCCCTACAGCAGCTTTAAAACTAGGGTTGGGTATCATTTGAATTTTAGTGATTCCGATTCTGCTTAACGATTCCAATTCTTATCGTTTCCCAGTTTCGATTCCAGTAGGGTAAAACATTTAGTAAAATATTTATATCAAACATTTATTCTGTGTTTTTTTTGGGCAAACGTTATGTCCATGAACAAAATTCAGCGGCCTACAAAAAAACCAGCAGCCTAAAGAACACTAACATTTTCCTATGGTTCTAACAAAAATACCACAGCAAAAACAACTGGACTAATTCATTTAATTTTTAACCTTATTAAAGACATGTAAAAATAAGAACAAATTAGCAATAGCACAAATAAATACAACTGAACACAGGCACAGAAATTGAAATCAAATGTAAAATAACACTACATAGTTTTCTTTTTATAAATAAAATATAGATTAATCCTTATTAAAGTTACAAAAGTTATTCAGTCAGATCAGTGATGATTTTCTTTTTCTTTTGTTCTTTGATTAACAGTAATGACACCGGCGGCAGCAGGTTTATTAGCCTGCTGTCACTTTAAGACCTCATGCAGGATCCAATTTACACATGCATTTTTTTTCCTCAACTGTTTAAGCTCACTTTAGACAAAACCGACTGTGTTTACGAGGATATTTTTGACATCATTTTTATGTGTATTTGTGCATTCAAGTGCAAGAAGACTCAATTCAGTATCCGTGCACTATATGAGAGGCGGCTGTCTGTATGCACCCTGTGGATGTGCCTAGAAAACAGCACGCGAGTGCAAATTAAGTTCTCTTTCGCTCTTCTTGTGCTTAAAAATGGTTTGAAATCACATTAAACTGCACACACAGGAATCAATAAGTGGAATCGAAATTTTAATTTTATTACAGGTATCCGATTTTGGACCTTAAAGCTGCAGTCCGTAAATTTTGCCTCTTTGTTGCCATCTCTGTTTGAAACCTGCAACTACAGTTATTTGTGGAATTATCAACTTTACGTGGGTTGTGCATCGGCACCGATGAATCTAATGTTTGCTGTCAGTCACCATATCGGTGTGGATACTGTACTTCGGAATCACAGATTGTAGTCTTGGAAGTATGACCAAAATAAGAATTTTCACTGGAAAATGTCATCTGAACAAGTAACAAATCTGCCACTTTTGTTCTGACCAACTGAGAAAAAAAGCATTACAATAAATCACGCTGCCAACGGTGATTAAATCTAATGATCACTTAGCTCATATCACATCAAACCGTGCAAATTATTATTATTGTTATACTAAATTATTACTATAATTTTGCAGTAAAATATGCAAAAACCACTAGGCCAGTGTTATATATTTTGTTCACTTGAGTACTTACAATATCCCAAATATTTACAACTATTTGTAAATCGTGAGAAAATTGCAATTTTAAACAAGGGGACGTGTGAGGAGTCGCCTGTCAATTGCATCATACCCGCGTTACCCTCGGTTTCCGGTTTTATTTTGTAGAAACCATGGAAACACCAAAGACGCTTTAATATTTACATGTTTTAATAGACAAGGGAACAACTGTTTGGATATATTTGTAGACAAAAAAACGAATTATTGTTAAATCGCTCAACACGTTTAGTCTTATTGTTTAAATCTAATTTTCTTGATTTTTTTCTGAGTACCATGCTTTACCATGCCTCAGAGAAAAACACTATTTTGTCAAGTAGCTAACATAGCATAATCAGATGCAGCTTTATTTTTACTAACAGTAATACAGCATTTTCTCCATCATACAATATGTTTTAAAATTAATTAATTGCATGCCATTTATCAACACAAGCCGTCCAGCATTTAATATGATATTCTAAAATCGATCTATCTTACTGCAGTGTGCAACAGTGTCTCACAGCAGCCACCGAGCGAACAGAGTAACGTTATAAAATAATTTAACACACTCAAATGTATCTAATATGATAAACAGAGCTGCGTTACCTCATACACTTGACCGAAAAAACGGAAGCAGCGCTGTCGACTGTGACATAATAAAATTTCCGCTGCTCTCGAGGCATGTCTTGCGCAATCGCTCCAGCGGCCTCATTCAGCTCCACAACACTCAGTCCTGCTCTGCTTCATACTACAGTAACGTTAATAATCACATCCATGAACATGATTTCTTCCCGAGTCCTATCCCAATTGTTTTCCACCAGCAGTGAGGTGAAGACCACATGTCCCAAGATTCCACGCTCAAACTTTGTTTTGAATAGGCCTCTAGCGACCTCTAGCAGACAGAAATTATTACATATTGCACCTTTAATGTTAACAACATCAGCATTGCGTAACTGTGTATTTAGTGTGTACTAGTGTTACCTGTAGATTTCAATTTCTATACAGTCTAATCTCTAACGGTAATTTGTCATACCATACAATCCGCCATCAAAATGATAAGTTTAATTATTCCAGCTGCTGTGAGAAAAGGCTAAATGATATGCCATCTGCAGCATAGCCTACTAGCTGGGACTTATTCTTTATGTAAACATACATGACGCAAAGACGAATTGCGGCATGCTCGAATTTCCAAATTAGAACACATTATTACAAGCTTATCGTTTTGAATCAGGCTAAGGTAAGGAGATAGTTTTGAACACTGGCTGGTTATGTACTTTCTCAAAAATTGATTTTAGGATCTTTTTTTTTTTTTTTTTTTTTTTACTTTTTATTTTTGCATTTTTTAATTTTCACAATGAAGATGATAACAACTGGTAGGGTGCTACAAATACAGATCTTCCATTTGTTTCATATATTTGAGTGGGTTACATAGCTGGTCCATTTCCACCATTGTAATTTACATTTATGTGCATCCAATCTCAGGTCGTGGGTCATTTTTTCCATTGCAAATATTTCCGCCATGATATTCTTCCATTGGTCCAGACTCATTTTAGGATCATTTTTAACCAAAAAAAGTTGCGGACTGCAGCTTTAAGTATCTGACATACTTTTTCCCCAACCCTACTCAAAACACTCTACATAGTGTTCTTTGTGGCATTCAATATATGCAGTATGGCAGTATTTGAAAAATACATAACATAAGCGAAATTAAAACCGGTATAACAGATTAGCCCAGCACTAGCCAGTATGAAATATTTATTCCTTGTAAATTTTCTTAATTCATCTTACAATCATTTTGGGACTAACTTCAGATTAACAACATGGCCATGAACAACACACATAGACAACAAGCTAATTATCACATACAGAGCTGAAAAAGCATTAACAAATATTTTCATTAGCAGCACAAAATCTCACAGATAATAGTAGCACAGAACTTCATTTACACATGATGAGAAAACACACACAAGTCCCATTTTCGAAACAGCAAGTGCAGCAGACAGCCCCACAGTACACATGACTAGACTTGACAGCAGGCATGACAACACCTGCGCATGACTCCTGCAGTGAGTCAGAAGAGACAAGCTGTTGCCCCGCTCGGGATTTCACAAGAACACGAGAACGCACTGGGGATTTTACACAATACTACCGTATATGCCTTAAACACACAGAATTCAAATCAGGACAAGTTTGCTATCTGTCCACGCTCATCTTGTGTTAACGTTTAACTCTGCAGTTGCACAAGGAAGTATAAGAACCAAGTCCCAATAGGGAACTAGCTGCATCCCATGGGAAATACCTGGTAGGCAAACAAAGAGCTTATTAATTTCAAAACAGAACCGCATAATAACCTGTGCCACGCAAAGCATCACAACACACAACAAGAAAGCCAAATGAACTATTTTAACAGAACCAATTCTGGCTCATGTTAAAAGCACATTCACTCGAGATGATGAGAAACTAGCTGATAATATTCTCTATAATGATACTTAATACCTCTTCATTACATAAGATAAAGGGATAAAAAATGAAAATTCTGTGATCGCATTTTTAAGAATGTTGGTAACCAAACAGTTCCAGTTCCTATTGACTTCCATTGTATAGACCTTATTTTCCAGAGAAACATGCGCGCCGCCATCTTTAGAATATTGTCTTTGAACTTCCGTTTTCGCGATAGCCCTGTATATTTCTATGGCATCGCTGTTGAAGAAGAATTAGCTGGTGAAGTGGATTTACGTGTTGTAGAGTTAATGAAAGTTATCATGACATTGTTATGTTTAAAGCTTCTTAAAATGTCATAGAACGGGAAGATTTTAAAATGAGCAGTTCATTCATAAATACATACGATCGCTGTGGAAATACAAGCCGGAAGTCAAAAGACAACGAGCGCAGCGCTGAAAAGGGGCGGGGCTACATAAGGTCTATAGACAAAAAACAATGGAAGTCACACTGTTTGGCTACCAACATTCTTCAAAATATCTACTTTTATGTTCCACAGAAAAAAAGGAAATCATACAGGTTTAGAACAACATGAGGGTGAGCACTTGATGATGACTGAATTTCCATTTTGGGTGAACTATCCCTCTAAGGCTTTGGACCAATAAATGCTGCACCTTCAAAGTGAGAATGAAGTCTGAAGTTCTAAATTATAAACAATTTTCTGGCTCAACACAATGATTATAAAATCAAGGAAAAATGCATGTAAACTAGCAATGAAGAACAGACCAGTCCAGGAATAGAACAGAGAAGCCTCCATAGATATTTTTGTGCAGAGGGCTGGGAGTCGTCAAGGTGCCATGACTCTAATCTCATTAGAAGAGTGACATGAGCAGTGAGAGAGCACACAACACCGCAGCGGCCAGTAATAACTGAGCTGTGATGAGTGCTCGTCTGTGCCTCATCACTCACTGTGGAGATGGAGGTACTTTGAGTGTGGAATAAGAGGGAATATAAGAGGATAGCTTCGGAGGGGGTGGATACTGTGAAGGCAGAGTACCATCTGCTAAGACAAATACTTTTTGCATGCCTTAGTGCTATAAGATTAAAAGAAACATTAGACACATAACATACAAAGACACATAACGTACGTATAACACAAATGACCATACATATATTGGTAAGTCTTAGGATATTTCACTCCAAAACCAAAAGAAAATAATTGAGAAATTCTACTTTTTTTTTAAAGACTATGAGACTTAAAGAAAATTATTTTAGGACCAGTTAAAATGATTTGCATTTTGACATTATTTTCATCATAACTAACAATAAATTTGATATGATAACTTACGATAAAGTACCATAAATTTAAAATCAACGCTCCTTACTGTAATGCAGGGGAAAAAGCAAAAATATATAAATGTCTATAAATATATAAATACATAATATGAAACTGTTTTTACCATTGATGATATATGGGAAGACATACCATGTAAACAAAATTTGTATATGCAAAGAAAGCCAATACAATTCAAAATTATGCAAAGATTCCATATATTCCCCATTTATTAGCTTTTAATCTCTGATTGTCATGTGTTTAAAATGTAAAACTTAAGTAGGTACCATATTGCAAGTTGTAGGTATTATTGTAGGTACCATATTGCATATGGTCACATTACAAGTGTTTCTCAAGTGATATTGGAAATACTAAATAAATTATATTTGGCATCCAACTAAAATTACATTCAGTTTTATTAGATTTGGGCCTTCCAAGCAGACACATAAAGACATCCGCCAACAGGAAATGATATAATATTAACCTTCTCTGCCAGAAGAAAACATTTTATTGCAGTGGGTCAGTGACAATAAGGCCTGCTTCACATAAGGGTTGGCATAAGGTGATATTTACTCTGGTCCCACTGGAACTCCTGCCATGTGCTTTACATTCTAACAGATCAGTTCTATAAGATATGGATGCTTTATTTGGATTACCTTAGGCCTCATTTTCCTTCAGTCATTTGACAATGAGTATCCTAACCATAACCGTCTATTTATTTATATATTTATTTATTTTTGATTGTTTCTGAGTTCGCATGCTTATTTGTCTGTATTGTTTATTTCTTTTTCTTAAGAATTGTTCATGTGGCAGACTTAAAATCATGCTTTCCCACCAACTCAATAAAAATCATATAGGCCCGGTTTCACAGATAGGGCTTAGCCTAAGCCAGGATTAGGCCTTAGTTCAATTAAGATATTTATGCATCTTTTATAAACGTACACTAGAAAAAACATTATTGATGTGCATCTTGAGACAAAACAATGACACTGACATATTTTAAGATATGTTAGTACAAGTTGCTTTCAGTTAGAACAGCTCAAATATGCATTTTTAGTCTAGGACTAGCTTAAAGGGTTAGTTCACCCAAAAATGAAAATAATGTCATTAATTACTCACCTTCATGCCGTTCTACACCCGTAAGACCTTCATTCATCTTCGGAACGCAAATTAAGATATTTTTGTTGAAATCCGATGGCTCCATGAGGCCTGCATCGCCAGCAATGACATTTCCTCTCTCAAGATCCATTAATGTACTAAAAACATATTTAAATCAGTTCATGTGAGTACAGTGGTTCAATATTAATATTATAAAGTAACAAGAATATTTTTTGTGCACCAAAAAACAAAATAACGACTTATATAGTGATGGCCGATTTCAAAACACTGATTCATTAAGCTTGTGAGCGTTATGAATCTTTGTGTTGAATCAGCGGTTCGGAGCGCCAAAGTCACATGATTTCAGCAGTTTGGTGGTTTGACACGCGATCCGAATCATGATTCGACAAAAGATTCATAACGCCACGAAGCTTAATGAATCAGTGTTTTGAAATCGGCCATCACTATATAAGTCGTTATTTTGTTTTTTTGCTGCACCAAAAATATTCTCGTCGCTTTATAATATTAATATTGAACCACTGTACTCACATGAACCGATTTAAATATGTTTTTAGTACATTAAGGGATCTTGAGAGAGGAAATGTCATTGCTGGCTATGCAGGCCTCACTGAGCCATCGGATTTCAACAAAAATATCGTAATTTGCGCTCCGAAGATGAACGAAGGTCTTACGGGTGTAGAACGACATGAGGGTGAGTAATTAATGACATTATTTTCATTTTTGGGTGAACTAACCCTTTAAGGATTGTTCATGTGTCAGACTTCAATTCATGCTTTCCCACCAACTCAATAAAAAATCATATAATGTTACGTTATATGATTATATAATAATTACTGCCTTTAATTTATGCTGATATAAAATATAAAAATAACAAAAATAAAAAAATAAAAGATTAGTAGTAATAAATATTAATAATGAATCATAAACAATAATAAATATCAACATCCAATAAATGATTTCATGAGATTCACCCCTATAAATTTAGGATGATCTGCCCATCACCCCATCAAAAGGACTTCCCTCTACACAAAATCAGTTTCAGGTGGATCACATTATGTGATAAAGGCATCGTGAAGTTAAATGTGGATTTTACTGGCCAATAGCTGCAATGATGCTCTAATGTACAAACACTGGGGGTCGGCATTAATAATGAGCGCAGCACGCGAACATCCATCTGACTGAAGACCCCCGCTGCATCATTAATACACCTCACAAAAGTCATACATTAACATCACTCACTGCTGTCTTACCGTGTCAGAATGTAAGTCTTGCTGCTGGCACAGTCGGTACAGAAATGAAGTTTGTTCCTTTAGCAGCGTTTGTCGTGTCGTTAGAAACACCGTCCCACCGACGTTGAGACGAACCCATTTGCCGTTATTGCCTCCAGTGGTATTAACAGCTGAACCGTTTCCTATGATGTTTTCAGCCTCACTGGATTCAACAGCAGTAGACGTGGCTGTTGTGGCACCTTCGTTTCCCTCGTTGTCTTTATTGTTATTATTGTTGTTGTTATTGTTGTTTAGATTGCTGTGTGTTGTTATTGCTGAAAGGGATCCCGTTTCCGGTAAAGCCTGGGGCGCCGCCGTTTTTCCTTTGTCCTCCGTTGCCATTAGGGTACTACACTGAGGCTGGTATGCGGACTGTCGGTGCGGCTCGGATGCTGTTCGGATGCCGTTCTGTCTCCCACGGTGAAGCGGCGTGCTACTGTTTTTTTTCGAGTCATAGAAGTAGAATAAGCGCGGCAGTTGATTGGCTCGTATCTAGCGATGTGTTCGCCCCGCCCACACGCCAGTTGATGATGCTCTCTTGACGCAGCAACCAGTGATGATTCGAGGATGCGGAATGTGTTTAGTCATTAGCAGCTTTGAATATTTAAGATTCTGCTTTCTCAAAAATAATTAAGATTCTAGGAAATTAATTAAGTTTGTGACTTGCTCTTTGGTATATTTTCATTATTTTGACAACATGATTATCAGGTTGCACAAACTTCATCCAGCTAGAAGGACGAATCTGCTTCAGTCAGTGCTGGTAATATATTTTGTAACGAGCCTATAACAAGATAAAATTTAAAAAGTGTCCATTGAATACCAATATGAACGACCACTTTGAATATTAGTGTGGATTGGAGGGCATTAATTAATACTTAAAAAGTTTAAGACCTTTAATGGTTTCATAATTTTTTACCATATGGCTATAAATACCAACAACAATTCACTAATAAAATGTAACATCTATTTATGGTGTAGATTTATTGTGCAAATTTAACATCTATTCAGGGTGTAGTTACAAATTATTTAGCTTGCAAGGACTTAAAAAACAGATTTATGTAAATAATATTAAAATTCAAGTACTCTCATAATTTAAAATTTGAATTATTTAAATAAAACTTGTTTCTATTTTATCACTTGTTCTATGATACTGACTTTGTTCAAGTAAGCTAAGTTTATCTTAATTTTATTTACTACGGGCTGTTGAATGTTTAATTCTGATTGGTTGACGGACATTCTAATTTATGCAATTTGTTAATGTTTATCACTTATGACCATGAGCGTTGTCATTAATACAGATATAAAATTAGACAAGTTAGGACAAATATTTGTTATTACAATCTTTTATTGCTTAAGCTCTGATTGGAAGTATTATGCATTCAATCTCACAAAAAGTATTATGGGCCAAAAATGTACCCAATGACTTTGTAAAGCTGCCTGTAAATATCTGATGCAAAGTCGATTAAATCATTTTCAAATCTTGGATCTGTATCCTCTGGACTGCTGTTCATACACTGTACCAGACTACCATCAGTCTTGTCTTGATCTCTGGAACCAAAAAGAAGGGGCTGAATGCTGACGAATGAGAAGTTGTAGGTCTGAGGGAGCCCCTGATGAGCTGTCCGATTGAAACGGCTCCAAGAGAAAGGTGGAAGACCATCCTGAGTAGTGGGTCCGTTCACAGCTTCAACCGTAAACATCTGGGCCATGTGATAATCTGTAACCTAAATGGATTCAGCCTCGATTAGAATCTCACTATTTTTGTTGGCATTTATATAATAATAACGCATAGTTCAAAATGACCTATTTCTGTACCTTAGTATCATAACACCCTCCTGGATGAGGTTGTCGGAGCCTCAGGTCATTACGGCAGCAGATGGATTTACAAGGGTGCTTCTTTGAATATGGGTCTTTTCTGTAATCTAATATGACAAAGTGCTACTGTTCATCAAAGAAATGAGATTAACAAGAGGGCAGATTAGTTGGAAGGAACATTTTTGAATGATATCCAAAGAGAGGTCCTAAACTCACCATTGTACCTCATAATGTATTTCAAGGTATCCAGATTAGTGACTTTTCCCTGGTCCCTGCGGAAAATCTTAGCACGTGGACAGAGGTCATATGAGAAGTCTTCACCATGCTTTTTCCACATCACACCATAACCACTCATTCGGTAAATGTCTGAGTGGAAAGGGATGTTGTAGGATGCCCAGTAACCTATTGAGACTAAATTTAGTTACATTTAACCTTCAGAGTGTTTCCAACCTTACTTCTTCTCAAATTAATTTTCATTGAACTTGATCAACCTTACTTCTTCTCAAATTCGTTTTCATTGGTTTTCTTTATTATGAAAATACTCCTCACCCTGACGCAGCGCTTGTGACTGATCTGAGTACACCACCAAACCAGGAATCTGCTCCACAACAGTCAGACTCCATTCTTCAATCTGCTTTCCAAGTGAAACTCTTTTCAGGTCCACCACCATATACTGGTTATTGTAGGTCCCTGATAAAATTCATCCAAAAATAAGACCAAAAGTATGTAGATCACAATAGAAAACAATAGGTGTGGCTGTTCCAATATACCTATTTTTGTGAGGTAAAATCTTAAAGGGACAGTGCACTCCAAAAAATTAAATTTCTGTCATCAATTACACACACTCTTAGTGTTCCTAGGCCGTCTGTCCACCAAAGAGTTTTTAGCCAGCTGAAAATGGCAGGTGCTCTTCTGAAAATGCCTAGTTTGCAGGCACTTGATAGCACTTTGGTGCGCAGCATTTTTTTTAGTTAAGAAATTTTGTTTGCAATGATTTGGAATATCTGCGTTCATGCCATATCTTAATTACTGTAAATAAAGCTCCATATGTTTTCGCAGTACTTTGATGTCATACACCGATCGGCCTGTACAGCACTGCTTCAAGTCTAACACACCTTAAAGGGCACCTATTATGCCCATTTTTACAAGATGTAATTTAAAGGGTTAGTTCACCCAAAAATGAAAATTCTGTCATTAATTACTCACCCTCATGTTGTTCCACACCCGTAAGACCTTCGTTCATCTTCGGAACACAAATTAAGATATTTTTGATAAAATCAGATGGCTGTTACTGTATGAAGTGACGAGAATACTTTTTGTGCGCCAAAAAAAAAACAAAAAAAAACTTTATTCAACAATATCTAGTGATGGGCGATTTCAAAACACCAGCTTTACGAATCTTTTGTTTCGAATCAGTGGTTCGGAGGGTATCAAACTGCCAAAGTCATGGGATTTCAGTAAACGAGGCTTCATTATGTCATAAGCGTTTTGAAATTTCAATGGTTCACCACTGGGGGGTGTGACTTTGGAAGTTTGATATGTGCTCAAGAAACAACTGATTCGAAACAAAAGATTCGTAAAGCTTCGAAGCTTCATGAAGCAGTGTTTTGAAATCGCCCATCACTAGATATTGTTGAATAAAGTTATTTGTTTTGTTTTTTTGCCGCACAAAAAGTATTCTCGTCACTTCATAACATTAAGGTTGAACCACTGTAGTCACATGAACTGTTTTAAATATGTCTTTAGTAGCTTTCTGGGCATTGAAAGTGTTAATTGTCTTGCTGTCAGTGGAGGGTTCACTGAGCCATCGGATTTTATCAAAAATTTCTTAATTTGTGTTCCGAAGATGAACGAAGGTCTTACGGGTGTGGAACGACATGAGGGTGAGTAATTAATGACAGAATTTTAATTTTGGTGAATTAACCCTTTAGATCTCAGGTGTCCCAGAATGTGTCTGTGAAGTTTCATCTTAAAATACCGCACAGATCATTTATAAATCCATGTTGCAAATACCCATTTCTGACTACAGTCAAGAACAGGCTGTTTTTGTGCATGTGCCTTTAAATGCAAATGAGCTGCTGTGCCACGCCCCCTTTCCATGCTCACAGCTCTTGCCTCAATCAGATTCTCTGCCACATACTAACAAGATATCGGCTTGGTTTTGATTATCATCTGTATCGCGATCACTCCCATGGATAGCATACATTACAGAAATCGTATGTGTAGCGTAACCTAATCAAAATGGCTTGTCAAATGAGACTGCTTTGGTTTAATGGGGATAAAAAAGGAGTGGGTGGATTTTTATCATTGTAGGGTGGTTGTGTTCACACACTGCCACATTATGTCCAAACACCATCTAAAAGTGGATTTTGCATAATAGGTGCCCTTTAAATCAAGTCGTAGCTCTGAGAAAACAATGAGTTTACACGTTGTAATTACAAGTTCTACAAGCACATGAAGGCTTTTACAGTTCAGAATCGTTACGGTAATTGCGACATGGTGTGAATTCACCTTTTGTCCCGCCCTTTCTCCACTGTGATTGGACAGCTGGGTAAATAGTGACAGAGCACAAAGTTGAAAAAAAAAACAAATCTTCAAATTATTACTTCAAATATCTTGTTTTGAATTCAACAGAAAAAAAAAATGCATTCTACTACTTTTTTAATGACGAGGATGGGTAAATGATGACAGAATTTCCCATTAATGCATTAATGCTACACCATACAATCAGATTCTAGAGAATTGTGTGTTTACAGCTTTGTTGCAATGTTGAAAGACGACACCACCACAGAGCACTGCATATATGGACCACAGTATTTGCATATATTAATCCACCTTTGTCTTGTGCATCTCTGTCTCACCCGAGTTGTGCTTGGAAAATATTTGTGCCCATTGCTTCCCTGTGCAGGCCAGCGCATGTGCTACACGCACCCTCTGCCAGGCAAGCAAAGCCTCTGGGGACACCAGGGAGAACAGAGAGGAGTTGAACACGTTGTTTGTTGTCTGAGTTACAAACAACCCCGTTCCCAGCAAATAAAAGTCATCCAGAGATGACAAGGTCCCTGGAAAGGATGCGAGAAACAGTTTTATAGTACTAAATTAAATTATAAATGACTACATTTGAATGATAAATATCAGCCTTTATATACCAGGGTAGCTGCTAAATGACAGTCTGCTTGTGCCATTATGTTTATTTTTCAGTCTAAAGTCCCAGTGCTTGTAGATTCTCATGCTGGCTGCATAGGTGTACCAGCTGGAGTGACCAAACAACAGATTCTCATAGCCAGGTAACAACTGCAGATAGAAAAGGAATAGAACAATCAAAGCTGGAAAATTGAAGGTGCACACTTGACAAGGCCATAACCATCATAGACAGCCCTGAATATTCAGATTTGTGGTCTGACGTAGGGGTTTCAATGGCCGATTCCTACATTCTTACATTTGGTTCCACCCAATTCAGAATATGTGGTTGCAGTCATGAGGTGAAGGCATCATTTTACCTCTAACCTTGATGAGAGCAGAGCAGTGACTCATGCCTGGCATCCTGAAGGAGTCTGAAGAAGAGTTGGAACGCCTTTTGAGTGAAGGGATTAAGTCTAACAAATCCCCAATACCATTGAGGAATTGAACCGCAAACATGGACAGAGGCTGGGAGTTGAAATGCAAGCATGTAGTTTCACAGAATGAAAAACATACAAAGCATGATTGTCAATGAATGAATACAAAAGAAAAGGTTCACTGGAGAAACTGCCCATGAGTGTTATCAAACTTGAAGAATGAGATGTACAGTACAATTTAAATTCATGTTTTCTGACCTTTTTCTGTCTACTTTTGGCCCAGTATGCTGCCCCGGCATGCAATCCATCCATCTGAGCCACTAGAAGACCTACATGATTCCACAAGGGATCACTTTTCCCATTTAATTTCACTTGTGCTCTTGTCCATGAGTCCTGCTCACTATTTCAAAGAAAGAAAGTTTAATAAATAATTCAGTAGAATATATGTTTTTATGCAACAAATAGGCTAACTGTATAAAATAATCTTGGAAAACACAAACAACTCCAAGTCTCCAAAACCTCTTTTGTATGTTGCAACATATGTTATGAATACATACTACAGTACAGTGATATATACAAATTGTATATTTAATATGTGTAATGTATAGTCTGTGATTTTTAAATACACTGCAAGCAGGTGTATTTCATCATATCTGACATTATTTTAATTTTAGAATAGTGCAATCAGTTTAGATAATAAACATCAACTTACCTCATAAAGCGATTTAGAGGTTTCATAATACTATGATCCTTTATCATCTGAGGATACATATTAAAGTAATGGTTTATCATCTGTCTGTGAATGAAAAAGTAATTGATTATAGTTTTTCATCAAATTATAGATTTCATCAACATATCCTAATTTGTGTTCCGAAGATTAATGAAGGTCTTACGGGTGTGGAACGACGTGAGGGTGAATAATTAATGACAGAATTTTCATTTTTGGGTAAAATAACCCTTTAAAGTTAAGATATTTTAAATGTACAACAGAAATGTCATTAAGTATATTTTAGTTTGCCATAAATGCTTGTCAGAAAGCCAACTTACTACAGTATACATTTAGCTAACCATATAAGACAATAGAAGTAATTTGGAAGTTATACATAAAGAAGTGGGTAAAATCATTCTTAAGTACAAACTAATTCCTTTAAAGGGATAGTTCACCCAAAAATGAAAATTTGATGTTTATCTGTTTACCCCCAGTGCATCCAAGATGTAGGTGACTTTGTTTCTTCAGAAGAACACAAATGATGATTTTTAACTCCAACCGTTGCGGTCTGTCAGTCAAATAATGCGAGTGGATGGGAACTTCTACTATAAGAGTAAATAAAACTTGCATAGACAAGTCCAAATTAAACCCTGCGGCTCGTGACGACACATTGATGTCCAACTGCGTTCATCACTCGCTAGTAAGGTCTGATTGCGCTCTGACAGCGGCAGTGATGTCTCGCTCTCATTGAAGTATATGCGCGAGACATCACTGCTGTTGTCAGAGCGCGATCAGACCTTACTAAGCGAATGCTGAATGCAGTTGGACATAGTGGTGTATTAGAGTTAAAAAATGATATAAATACTGTTCGGTTTATCACACAAACCGATCGTTTCGTGTCTTAGGACATCAATGTGTCATCACGAGCCGCAGGGTTTAATTTGGACTTGTCTATGCAAGTTTTATTTACTTTTATAGTAGAAGTTCCCATTGACTCGCATTATTTGACTGACAGACGGCAACAGTTGGCGTTACAAATCATCATTTGTGTTCTGCTGAAGAAACAAAGTCACCTACATCTTGGATGCGCTGGGGGTAAGCAGATAAACATCAAATTTTCATTTTTGGGTGAACTATCCCTTTAATATAGATTTAAACTATTATACATTTTCATTCAATTGTAAATAACATGCATTTATATGTCCAAAAACATTAGCCTACATTTATTTTGCAGTTAGGCCTAAGTATATTCTTTTAAAGTATAATTTCTGTAATAGGTAGGCCTACTATTTTAAGAAAACTTACGAGGCTGTAAGGTATCCTTCAAGGTATCCAGCCAAGAAGTATGTAATTTCATCGTTCTCCTGGGATTCTCCATAACCAGCCTGCACTTCCAGCACTCCCCATCCAGAAACAGATAAACTATCATTGAAATAACCAAAAGCATCTCCGTCCTCTTCCATTGCATCCTCTTTCAGCACCACAGACCTCTGAAAAGCATCCCAATATACGGTGGCTCTCTGAACATCTGATAAACAGAGAGATCTTAATGGGGTTTAATGTTAGATTTTTGGGTTAACATGCAGCACGGGTTTGTTGTAGCTTATTTAGCTTATTTAACCAAGTTTTTCATTCTGGTCTTCTGATGTTATGCAAACATGCAAAAAGACCAGTATGAACAAAATATGGTAGTAAAATTCATTTAAGACACTTACGCTGAGCCTTTACGAAGGTCGCCGTTAGGACGGACAATATAAATCCCCGTGTAAATCGATTCATGTTTCACTCTGAATCAGACGAGTCAGAAGTTTATCTACTGGATCTGACTAAGTTACTAAAATTGCTAATACTATCAAACCTTAGTGAAATATAACATCCGATTCCCAGAAGCTACTAGTTTTCAGCATTATGACAGGTAATGATCGAAGAGAGATCGCATTTCTATCCGATTACAGTCTGAATACTGGTTCGCACAGTTTTCTTATGTTTATATGCCTACATTTAGCTGTTTAACACCTGTTTGCTCGCTAAGAAACGTTTAAAAGATTTCCACCCCAGATGGGACTCGAACCCACAATCCCTGGCTTAGGAGGCCAGTGCCTTATCCATTAGGCCACTGGGGCGTGCGTCATGTGGCGGTAACTGGTGGCTTAGGAAGATGCAGTATAAATGTATGTTGCGTATTAAATTTTCTTAAATATAAATTATATATGTGGTTTAATATATCACATCTAAAAAGTCTCTGATGCACATAATTAATAGATAATTATTACTTTCTATTCAGATACACTTTACGTATTAATCGGTGTTTGTGTTTCAGTTCACTATTTTAAACGTTTGTAAAAAAAATAAATAAATATTAAAAAAAAAAATATTATTTAAATAATGGTGTATTCACTACGAGCAGTAATGTCATAACAGTCAAAAAGTCACAACAGGACTGTTGGTGCTTTTATTATGAAAAACGTGACACCGGCACTTTCAAAGAACTGCCGCCTCCATGTGTCTCCTGTTGTGATGGTTTTTCTCTAGTTATCTGCTCTCCTCCGTTAAAACTGAGTCCAGGTGTAAGGTAAATATTCTTAGGAATAAAAATTCAATATGATTTTTCTTTTATTCATTTAACTAATGTTACTGCGCTTGAATGGCTAGTTTGAGTTAATGGGTGAGCTAGGATGCTAATTCTCTGAGCTAGCCTGAGCGCTGTGTATCAGCCATTGAAGCAATGAAGATATTAGCACGTTAACATTGTGGGACAACGTGAGCTCAGCATAATCTGTTTTGGGTTTATCGAGATGCAAGGTGCAACAGCTCATTTTAAATTGAACACTTTTTCATCGTCGGTTTTCTATTTTATATGTATAGTGACAGGCTAGCATATTGAGCTAATGTTACAGTTCTGTTAATGAGCTAAAAAGTGTGACTGTATTTATGTGAATGAGTAAATTCATATGCTTGCGAGGTCTAGAAGTTGTTTGAACTTTAGTTTCTATGTTGGTGCTATATTTTTGACACCTGTTCATGTTTTAATAACTCTACTAGTACATAAAGCAAAGGGAACGCAATGGCCTCTGGAGATATTGCTCAGATTACAGAGGCTCTGGCCAAGACTCATGTTGGAGAAGTGGAATTAAGTTATAAGGGACGAGGGCTGAAGTTGGACAATGCTGAGTCTGGTGAGTAAACCTCTCTGTTAGCAAATGTTTACGTTTGTCATGTCAACACTCATAATTTTCCCTCCTTTTCTGTGATGTTGTAGTGAAAGAGATGGTGCAGGAGATTGAACAGTGTCAGGGTCTGCAGTCCCTCAGATTGGAGGGAAACACATTGGGGGTTGAAGCAGCACAGGCCATTTCCAAGGCTCTTGAAGCTAAAAGTGAATTGGAGGTACTTTTAAATGGCCATTAGACAATTTAACTCTGATCTGCTATTTTATGTATT
Organism: Megalobrama amblycephala; assembly: GCF_018812025.1. Taxonomy (NCBI): domain Eukaryota; kingdom Metazoa; phylum Chordata; class Actinopteri; order Cypriniformes; family Xenocyprididae; genus Megalobrama; species Megalobrama amblycephala. The sequence continues at coordinate 11,876,160 of NC_063063.1, read as the reverse complement.
TAATGTTTTTTTTCTACTTTTTTTTTTTTAAAAAGCAATGTCATTGGAGTGACATGTTTACAGGTCGTCTTCGCTCTGAAATTCCACCTGCTCTGGTAAGAAAATCTCCATCTCAAAAAGTCCAGTTATGTGTATTTGCTGTGAGTAAAAAGCTTGTTTTTTTCCCCCCAATATTTTATTCAAATTTTCTAGAAATCATTGGGCAATGCTTTGATGACATCAGGGGCCAGGCTGACTCAGCTGGACTTGAGCGACAATGCCTTCGGCCCTGATGGTGTAAAGGGAATTGAAAGCCTCCTGAAGAGCTCTGTGTGCTATACCTTACGTGAGCTCAGGCTTAATAATTGTGGCATGGGCATTGGAGGGGGTATGGTAAGTTTAGGCTGAAATAAACTCTGAGATACTGAGATGCAACTTTTTAAAGACTAACCCGTCATCCTTCGGTTGTTAGTGAGATGTTTTTAACATGTCAAATCTTTTTGAAGCTCATGGAACAGAGGGAGTGTGTGATTTTATTTATTGATGTATTTTCTTAAAGGTCCTTGCTTCTGCATTGATTGAATGCTATAAGCAGTCTAGTGCAGCTGGCTCCCCCCTGAAGTTAAAAGTCTTCATAGCTGGACGTAATCGGCTGGAGAATAATGGTGCCACTGCACTTGCCAAAGCATTTAAGGTATTGAGACAATGCACACACACACACATACATACACATGGGTGTTGGAACCATTGTATGTAGATGGGACAAGACTTACTCACTTTTTAAGACCAATAATATTGGACCCACACACTTTAATCGTCTCAAAGCTGCATTTACACTGCAGCTGCATCTCATTTCGGAGGCTGCGTCCTCCGGAGGTCGCATGTAAAGGCTGCAGTAAGCTGGAAAAAAAGCACATGAATTCTGATATTCTCAGATCGGTTTCAAGCCACACTCATATGTGGAAATAAATCTGATAGACTATGAATCAAATATGTGTATTTGCACCTGCCGTGTAAGCGGACAGATCGGATATTCCCCTGTTAAAGCAATTTGAATGTCTTTTTTTATGTCTCGTGGTACAGATATATCTGTTACAATTAAAACATCTCTAGTTGACTAGCAGAGTATTAATTACATTCGTTTGTGTTAAATAAGAATTGCTCCATCCTCGTTGCTGCTATCAGTGATGGCAGCTCGTGCACAGACAAGCGCTTCAATCTATTTCTGTTGTGGAGACACTCTGTTTGTTCTGGTGAAATAACAAAATAAAATACACACAAACATGTCCCTGCTCGTGATATAAAGTCACTGATGAACACGTTTGCTTTTAATGAGGGGAAAAAACTATACTAGGGTGGATTAGAACCCAAAATCTCCGACATGCTTGGCAAAAGTTCTACCACCAAACCATTAGAACATATGAATGTTCATAGTGGATCAGTGTACTTAAAGGGTTAGTTCACTCAAATGAAAATAATGTCATTTATTACTCTCATGTCGTTCTACACCCGTAAGACATTCGTTCATCTTCGGAACACAAATTAAGATATTTTTGATAAAATCCGATGGCTCAGTGAGGCCTCCATTGAGAGCAAGTTAATTTACACTTTCAGTGCGCAGAAAGGTACTAAAACATAATTAAAACATTTCATGTGACTACAGTGGTTCAACCTTAAAGGTGGTACAGAGGATGTTTTGTTTTATACATTTTTGCAATATTACTTGAAACTGTCTTTACTAACTGATAAAAGACTATTTATTAGGTGCACTGAAAGGAATATTATTAATATACATCATCTGTGCACGAGGTAGGGCCTTAAAAACATCAGCCAATCGATTGGCCCTCTGGCTTGTCAATCACTGCCATTGTGAGAGGCATGCGCGGATTGGCCCTCTGGCTTGTCAATCACTGCCATGACGTTCCTTGTGAGAGACACGCGGCTGCGCGAGCTAGTAACTTTCCACAATATAAATCTGCTTCAGGAGCAGGAAACGATCACTGTATGTTGAGCACAGTCAGAATGTTTTAGCTAGTCGTTAAATGTGTGCCCGGCTTAATAACACAGCGAATGCCGGTGGTAAACAAACACTCGTGCACGAGTTTTGGGAGGCGTTCACTTGAAATGAGCTGTGAAGGAGGGGGGTTGTTCTTCCGCATGCGCTCATTTAAAAAACTCAGTCGACGAAAACATCCTCTGTACCACCTTTAATATTATAAAGTGACGAGAATAATTTTTGTGCATCAAAAAAACAAAATAACAACATTATTTAACGATATCTAGTGATGGTCGATTTCAAAACACTGCTTCATGAAGCTTAATGAATGTTTTGTTTCAAATCAGTGGTTCGGAGCGCCAAAGTCACGTGATTTCAGCAGTTTGACACGCGATCCGAACCACTGATTCAAAACAAAAGATTCATAAAGCTTCATGAAGCGGTGTTTTGAAATCAGCCATCACTAGATATTGTTGAAAAGTTATTTTGTTTGTTTTTTGGCACACAAAAAGTATTCTCATCGCTTTATAATATTAAGGTAAAACCACTGTAGTCACATGAACTGTTTTAAATGTTTTAGTACCTTTCTGGGCATTGAAAGTGTAAATTAACTTGCAGGCAATAGAGGCCTCACTGAGCCGTCGGATTTAATAAAAAATATCTTAATTTGTGTTCCGAAGATTATTTTCATTTTTGGGTGAACTAACCCTTTAATCGCTGTGGTGAAGAATTGGTACTAATTAATGATTTTGATGTCAAGATGAAACTATCGTATTAAAAATGTTTCTATGAGTTGTCTCAATAAATTAATTAAACTCATTACGTTCGTATTCTGGACTCATCTGCTTTTCTATACATAGTATGCTTTGTTAATAAATTGTGTGCAGAGTTTGGTCTTTTAATATCACTGTCTTAAAGGGTTAGTTCACCCAAAAATGAAAATAATGTCATTTATTACTCACCCTCATGCCCTTCCACACCCGTAAGCAATGTTCCCTCTAATTTTTTTTCTCGCTGAGCAAAACTTTTCACTGTTGAGCGCACATTTTGGCCACCTGAGCAAAAACATACTTTATATCAGACCAGTACAATGAACGTAAACACACACACACACAAAATGATTTTATCAGGCAACTCTAACATTTAACTTTAATGTGCCATTTCTATTTTATTTGACCCTTGATGTAACTTAGTGATTTATTAAATAATATGTTTGAAAACAAGCAGTTCAGTCACTAAATTAAGCACATTTTAGGTTACTTGAGATTTTTTCACATTGCTGTATTAACTGTACCAGTCTTTACCAAAAATTGTATTAAATAATTTATGTCCTCCTGCAGGACAGTTCAGTTCTTTATAATAATATAATATGAGTAGTTACAATGATGGTTTGGGATGTGTTTTTGTACAGTCAATTATTAGCAACAGACAGTGTTAAACCATCAAAATTACATGTTTATTGCTTATGAATTTCCCAGATTTTATATACCTGTAGGTTAAGATTTTTCGTGGCAAGGAGCCCTAAACAATCCCCTTGTGAGATCAATTAAATCAGTTCATGTGAGTACAGTGGTATCAATATTAATATTATAAAGCGACGAGATAACATTTTTGGTGCGCCATTTAAACTGATATACAGTACTTATATCAGTTTAAATGGCCGATTCCATTTGTTTTAATTAATGGATAGTTGAGAGAGACAAACTGTCATTGCATGTCTATGCAGGCCTCGCTGAGCCATCGTATTTCAACAAAAGTGAACGCTTAACTTTGCGTTCTGATAGTTATGAATGACAGGTCTTACGGGTGTAGAACGACATGAGGGTCAGTACCATTACAAAAATCTATTTAAACTGAGGTATAATCAACCCTGATGCCATATTAAGCCATTTAGGAGTTTTCACGCTTACACCGTGTAGGTGGGAGTATCGGATAAGTTGTCAATGTCTCAAAGATGTAATTGATTAATTAAAAGGCACCAGAATATGCAGGAAATGGCATCTATTCCATTAAAGATTTTCTGGGAGATGACCCACTCTCATTTCAAACATTTCAAACGTTTCAGCGTTGGACAAAACAATCTGAACACCTATTGTCATAGGGGTCAATAATATTGAGTAGGCTAAACAGTGGGGGGTACAGTATGGGGGGTGACATGTTGCAAAAATTTTGTTTATAAATTTATTAGCATACTTTATCTAGGTTGCATGCCAGAGTAATACAAGTTGTGTTTATCAGAGGACAGTACAAGAAACTGGTGAAATGTGACTTGTCAAACTTCAAAAGAGGACAAAATGTTTAGCAGGAGCATCTGTAATTTTAACAGCCCCATTGATTTGGTGTTTCAAGAGCAACAGTATCCACAATTAAGCCTGTGTATACAAAGCATGGCAAGACTTCATTAGTAAAGAATGATAGGGACCGTTTAAAGAAGGAATTGTGTCCAAACAATAGAGAACTACTGCAGCAAAAGTGACAGCAGAACTCAATATCCACCATTAAAGGGTTAGTTCACCCAAAATGAAATTTCTGTCATTAATAATTACTTATCCTCATGTCGTTCCAAACCCGTAAGACCTTTGTTTATTTTTGGAACACGAATTAAGGTATTTTTGATGAACTCCGAGTACAGTTTAGAAGCTATATTAAAGACAAATGGTGGTCCAACACATTATTAATCATGAGATATTACCTATTTTCCTTGTGTTCACATTATTTTTTTCATACATACATATATAGATAAATGTATGCACACACTATCATAGGGTTAGGGTTATAAATGTAATACTTTTATTCAGCTAGGATGCATTAAATTGATCAAAACTAACAATAAGGACTCTTACATTGTTACAAAAGATTTCTATAGATGCTGTTCTTTCTAACTTTCTATTCATCAAGGAATAGAAAAAAAATGAATGAAAAATGGAAAAAAAAAATTCACAAAAATATTAAGAAGCACAACAGTTTCAGCATTGATAAATTATTCTTAAGCACTAAATCAGCATATTAGAATGATTTCTGAAGAATCATGTGACACTAAAGACTGGAGTAATGATGCTGATAATTCAGCTTTGCTTAGTTTGCTATCAGAGGAATAAAACATCTATTCAAATATAAAAAAAAATTGCAAGAATATTTCACAATATTACTTTTTTTTACTGCGTAAGCGTAAGAGACTTCTTTCAAAAACATTACCCAGTGTAATAAAAGTATTTTATGTTCCTCTTTTGTTTGACACTTGTTCTAACATTTGTTCTGTTTGTCACAGTTATTAGGCAGTCTTGAGGAGGTCCATATGCCACAGAATGGAATCAACCATCCTGGTATCACGGCTTTAGCCGCTGCCATGAAGCACAACCCAAACCTACAGGTCCTCAACCTCAATGACAACACTTTTACTAAGAGAGGATCGATAGCCATGGCAGAGGTATGTTGTGAAATCAGACTCTGCATTATGTCACACAATTTTTTTAATACAGGTGCTGGTCATATAATTAGAATATCGTGAAAAAGTTCATTTTTTTTTTATTGTAAATTATTTTTAAAAATGAAACTTTCATATATTCTAGATTGCCTACATGTAAAGTAAAAAAAAAGTTTCAATTTTTTAAAATAATTTATAATAAAAAAATGAACTTTTTCACGATATTCTAATTATATGACCAGCACCTGTATGGTTAGAACAGGTGTTTATTATTGGCTGTGTGTGATTTCTTCAATTTTCAGGCCATTAGGCACCTCCAGTGTCTTAAGGTCATCAATTTTGGAGACTGTCTGGTACGCTCAGAAGGTGCTATTGCAATAGCAGGGGCCCTTAGAGAGGGACTGCCATTCCTCAGGGTTAGTTGACGCATGATACCAACATTAAATCTAGCTAAAACATACACAAACATTTCCATTCAGTGAGTAAACATCTTAGAGTTTTTGTAATAGGCATTCTAAAAAAATTCTTGTGTAGGAGCTGAATTTGTCATTTGGAGAGATTTGCGAAGCTGCAGCTTTGGTAGTTGCAAAGGCTGTTCAGGGCAAAGCTGATCTGGAGAAACTGGACCTCAATGGTAAAGTATTTTTGCTGTCACAGTATTTTATTATTACATAAATAGGCCTCACTCAAACCAGAATTGTCTTATAATTATTTAATATATATAATATGTATTTTTAAAATTTTTTATTTTGTAATATTTACATTATTTAATTTGATTATAAATGATTAAAATAATATAAGTTTTTTTTTTGAGACCGAAACTTCTTTTTGTTGTTTGTTTTTTCCCACCCTTCCTCAAACCCCTTAAAATTGAATGGGTGTTTTTCACAGTCCACTATTAGTCATTTTAACAAACCTTTTTCAAAGCATGAAATGATACTGACAGGGTTCAAAATGCAAACTATACTGAAACATGCTGCAAAAAATTATCTAGATCTGCATTCCATTCAGTGACAGTTGAGCTCGAAAAAGAAAGATGGCATCTGAAAGTTGCGGTTTCTGGTCAGTTTGTGTATAAATGAGTTTTTGACCAACGTTTTCCTCTTCTGATCTCATTTCTAGCGAAAAATTACTACTATAGTCATTAAATATTTATGTAGTTCTCACCAAAGCTCACTCTATTTTGCTGTAGATCATTAAACTGTTATGCTGCCTCAGAAGTCTGTCAGAAATCCATTTTGTGAGGTGCCTTTGTGCACAAATTCAGGGAGGCAACAAGTCAGCTGCCTAAGTTTTCGGATGCAGCCACTGTGATACTTGCATTGGATGGCTGTTTTTTTTTCTATGTATGTTGTATTTGTCCCTATTCAAAAAAAAAACCATAAGTACACTCAGACCACCTCCTACAGGTAGTCTGATTTGATAGTGCGGTGCACATGACAGTTTTCAGATTTTTTTTTATGTGAACATGCTCTGTTTCAAGCTAAATTGGCAGTGTGAAAGCCCTGTTAATAATAACATGATCGTGCAAAGTTTAAACAGTTTCCCTGTTCAGTTGAATTCATGTTGGTGTCAAAGTCAGTTATTCTGTGGTAATTTGATCTTGTCTGGGTGCTTGTTTAGGAAACTGCTTTGGAGAGGACGGCTGTGAGGCTCTCAGGGAAGCGATGGAAAGCATGAACATGGAGGAGCTGCTGGGCTCGCTCAGGTATTTATCTGGGTCCTCATAAAAAACGTAGCTTGTTTCTCATGTGCAAATAAAATGAAGGCAAATGCATGTTTTGCTGTATTTTGAAATATCACACTGAGAGTAATGAAAAATGTGATTATTGCAGTGATGATGAAGGAGAGCCTGATGAAGATGATGATGAGGAGGAGGAGGAGGAGGAGGAGATGATGAGGAGGAGGAGGAGAGGGACGAAGGTGATACAGAGGAAAATGGTGTCAATGGAACAAAAGATATCATTGAAGAAAAGGTGATCCTAGCAAACATCTGCATGCCAGAAAGAACCGCTAAACCTGCCAATAGCTGCTTATCTACTTTACATTGGCAAACCACTGATTTTTACTTCTCCACAGGAGGAGCCTCACTGCAGTTCTGAGCTTACATCCTTCCTCATCTCTCCATCGGCTGAGAAACTGATGTCCCTTGGAGCCAAAAGGATCCTGCTCATTGAGCAGGTATGGAGTTGAAGGTCCAGCTGTACATCAGGACGGTTTAACTTGTTCTCCAACCCCCTGAAATCATTTTCTTTTTTTTTAGGTTGATGTTTCAGATGCTAGTAAGGTGTCAGAAGTTTTTCTCAAGATCTCGTCAGTATATGAAGATGAACCAGAAGTAAAGCAAGCTGTTTTTGAGAGCACTGGTATGAGCAACATACTTACTGCCATTCATGGGATAGTTTACCCAAAAATGGAAATTGTCATTTACTCATCCTCATGTCATTCTGATTACTTTCTTTTGCAGTGCACAAAACAAGATATTTTGAAGAATGTTGGTAACCAAACAGTTCTGGGGCCTCATTTATAACTGTTGCATATGCACAAATTGGGCATAGAAATATGCTTACGGAAATTTCCATGCACATATCAGGATTTATAAAAAAAAAAAAAATCTTGCTGTAAATATGTGCTAGACTGTTTACTAGAGTGAGAAAAGTAATGAAGTAAACACTATGATTTTAAACTGTTTTCAGTTTGATATACAAATTTACATTAATATTTCACTTTCATTAATGGTGATAAGCACTGAAATTACATAGTCATTATGCAGAAGTTAAAAATAATATGAATTTAGAGTTGATGTTGCTACTTTTGATTACTTTCCCTGTGACACGCTGTTTTAATGACAGCAAGGAGTGCTAGGCGCACAATTCCTCTTTAAACTAAACTGCAGATATCATGTGACAAAATATTTTTACTGAGAACAATGATCAGTGATGCACACTTACTTGATATTATGGCAGACACTGCTGGATTCGGTGGTCGAACGGTCCATTGTCCAGTATGAATAGGTCCAATGATAATAGCTTACTGTACAAACGCTGTTGATATCGTGTGAAGGCATCTTCAAACACTTATGAAAAATACCACTGTATTTGAAGGATACAACTTGAACAGTAAGATTTGAACGTTTCCTTCTTAAAATACTTGGTCAGTGACGCGCCAAGTCAGACAATTTTATTTACACTGCAATAAATAAGTAAGCCTATCTGTTTCCACTAAAAGTAGTCTATAAACATCCTAAAAGATATGTTGACCTTATCAGCAAAAATGCATAAATTTGATTTGATTTGAATTGTTTAAAACAATTAAAATACTATTTGGCCAGTGGAAATGAATGAATCAACTCTGTTCTAAAAACTCTTATAAAATTTAGTTTTTATGGATATTTTGATATATTTCTTCTAAAACGTAACAAAGATATTTATATGATTTTTAGCAATGTAATGTGTATGGCACAAATGGCATTTGTAGTCCGTATCTAAAATTTTCCAATGTCTTTTACCTTTGACAGTGTTAACCATGCTGTCATGTGGATGGGAATATGCATGGAAATGATATGCAGATGAGGTTATGCATAGTACAACTAGACGTTGTTAGCTCCATATATGGTGATTTCGGGTAGGAGACAGGGTGGAGATGCACGTACGCACTATCTTCTGCTGATTTATAAAGGGATTTTTGCGCAGGTTCTGGCATACTCATGGTTTTTTAAATCTGAAAACTTGTGCTTTCGCAGAATCTATCTATTGTGCATAGGTACACTTTTAGGATGAAATCTACTGAAAGTTTTATAAATGAGGCCCCTGGTGACTATTGACTTCAGTTGCTTTAGAAAAAATAAATCTAAAAATATCTTCTTTTATGATCAATGGAAGAAAGAAAATCATACAGGTCTTGGAACAACATGAGGATGAGTGCTTATTACTGAAAACGTTGAATGCCGTTGTTATTAAAATCAGCTGTTCATCTTGTTTCCCAGATGCCCTGTTGAGGAAAGCCTTTTCCAACTCCCACTCTCAATCTTATAGTTTTATCTCCTCACTGATAGTGAACCTTGGACTTTTAAAGGTATCACACTCTTGATATGATGTTCAATTCAGATTTTCTTGCAATTCTCACCGTTTTGTCAGTGTTGTTTATTACTGCTGATTTTCTTTCCAGAGTGAAGATAAAAAGATAAAGAAGCTATCTGTACTGCCTGGACACTTGCTCACTTTGGAGCACGCAGCTGCACAGGAATTTTTCCCAGCTGATCAGGCTGGCATTCTGGAAGCTTTTTTGTCACGGTTAGTTGTGTTCAAAATATGATGTATGTCTAGACTTGTTGCATTTTTCTGACTACCTGTACTATAATGATATTGATACATTAAGCTTTTGTATTTGTTTTGTTTTCCAGAAATGGCAAAGTCTTAGAATCCTGCTGCAGTGCCAGAGATGCTCTCAAGACCACATTGGTGAAAAGGACCACTGCTTAAATCTTAACCCCCAATACAGAGCCACTGAAAATACTTAATACGGGTCAAAAAAAAAAAAAAAAAATGGATAGGATACATGAAACTCTCTAAACTAATGATCTAGTTTATCTTTGGTCAATCAATTCTGGATCAATTTTGGCATGCAAATCTCAGACAACTGTAAAGTACAGTGATGACTAGTGCCTCATGATGATGAACCCAAACTGAATTTCCTTACAGATGAACTGTAGACAGTTAGAGTAGCTTTGAATAAGAGTGTTGTGTTCTTTTGTCTCTTTTTAGAAATATGTCTATTTTTATACATAAAAGGGAAAAATAGGAAAAATGGCACTGAATGATAATTAGGGCTTAATTATCGTGTAAACCTTAAATGATTATAATGTTACAGCTATGAAATTTCTGAGTCATTACTTAAAACACACACACACACACACACACACACACACACAATCAACATGGAGCCCTGAACATGTTCACTCTTCTCATGCCTTTGATTAGATGTGCCATATTGTGAAATACTGGTGGTGGAATTTAAAACCAAACTCGTGTGTAAACACCTAAGAGTTTTTGGATTGAAGTGAAGAAAGCAGTTAAAGTGAAGTGAAAAAAAATGTTGGACATTAGTATATTTAATAATACAACTGGTATGCACTGAATATTATATTTGCAACATTCCAATTTGTTGGTATTAAAGTTTTTTTCTTGGGAGAAAAATTGTGTCGCCTGTGTTTCAGTGTAATGTTCACCAACCGTATTTCATGCTGTTACAGATGTCGTCTTGTATGATTATAAAGTCCTGTAGGTCAGGACAGCTCTCACTCCATTGCGCTTTTACGCAACGCCTGAGTAACACAAATGCCCCGAGTTCACTGAGCCTTGAGGACTTAGGCAAACCTGTCTGGCGATTTTCTCAGTATCGTAGTTCTGAAAAGAATATAGGTGTTGAACCCCTGTCAGGGAACCTTCTCTCCTCCAGTGGTTTATTTATGAGAGACTGAGAACAGTACGCGTCTTTGTGTGCAGCAGAGCAGCGGTCTGAAGTCTCTTGGGACTCAACGAGCATATTTCGCATTTGGAAAATCAGTTTCTCGGCTGCTTCGTTCGCGGTGCCCTTTTTCTCTTTAAAGAAACTGAAACAGTTTTTAATAATTTTTTCCTCATTTATTCAAGAGGTTTGTTTTATAAGTTGACTATTGTTTATGACGGAGCGATTCCTGAGGCCTATCAGAACTTGTCATCATTTGATGGATATTATTGAATGAGAACCACGAGAGAAATTCATTCTTCTTTTTTCATTGATTTTTCTGAGTAAGTTATTGAATGTGCTATTCTTGTAAAATGTAAAATATATTATTTTACATTTAAAGTAACAGTTTATTAAAAGGTTTTCAACGAAATGTAAACACTAAAACAATTATGGAACAGAACCATCATTCACGGAAAAGCAAAAATGTGAAATGTAATATAGCCTACATAAATATCAGATTATTGTTTTGGACAGCAATTCTGATCTATAAATTGATTTTAATCAAATTAATAGCATTTTAAACAACGTACCCTTGCCAAATATATTTACACAGTTCAACCTTTTGGTTACATCTATATCTGACTTTTTACGTTTTACTGTATTCCAGTGTGGCTTTTTTGTGTTTACTTTTAAACAATCACAAAATGACATATTTAAGAAGGTTTTAAGAATGTTTCTGCTAGAAAACACACCTTTGTGTATATTTACGTTTGACACAATATCTAAAAGACATAGCTATTAAGACAGAATCTACTTTGTCAGATTTGACATTGGACTTTTCTCCTGAAGTGCTTGTTTTGACATTCAGTTGTGAGGCAGAGAAGGCTGCATTCAACCATAAATTATGAATGCCTTCAATCCAGCCAATTTAAACATACCAGCAGAGTTCAACACACCAAATCCTCAAATCATGCAGCATTGGCAAACTAATCCAGCAAAGTTTTAATTAATCTATCTGAGGTTTTTCTAACAAAGTAATCTGAAAACCCATAAGGTTAAATGAATTAGTTCTGTGTAGCAAATGTCCTTTTGTTTTACACAGAAAGATGTATAGCCTTTCCACGTTGCTGGTTATAATATTGTTTGCCCTGAAGATTCATACAGTGCAGCCGGGCAAATGCCCAAAGTTCTGTATCTGTGACAACATCCAGCTCACGGTTGCTTGTGTCAACAAGAACCTCACTGAGGTTCCGCCTACCATTGATGAGGTAATCTGTGCAAGATCACTAGTTCTTTATTTTTGCTGCATTTCTTTAAAATGATTTGCATTGTTTTTATGCTTTACTCTGTATATCTCCAAGATAACGGTGAAGCTGGACCTGAGAGGAAATGACATGCAAGAGCTTCTACAGGGGCGTTCACACACACCCCTTACCTCACCCACCTGACCCTGCAGAACAGCAACATCCGAAGAGTTCGGGAAGGAGCATTCCGCAGACTCGGCCGGCTGGTCTTACTCAACCTGGCCAACAACAAGATTGAGATCCTGTACCAGGTAAGACATGATGGATTGGTCTTCGTAGCTGTAACCTGGATATAATCTCTGCATGCATCTCATCATTTTCTCTCCTTACAATCTAGGAGTCATTTGATGGGCTTTCCTCACTGAAGCAGCTGATTATTGACCGAAATAGAGTGGAGGAGATCCAGCCTGGAGCTTTTTCACAGCTTGGCCTTCTCAACCTCCTCTCCCTCACACACAATCAATTGGTGTACTTACCTAACATGGCGTTCCAGGGTTTGCAGAACATCAAATGGCTACGTCTCAGTCACAATTCCCTCAATTATCTGGCAACAGAGGCGTTTGCTGGCCTCTTCACTCTTACTCGTTTGAGCCTGGATAACAATGAACTGCAGTTCTTTCCCACTGAGACAATGACACGGTGAGTTTAAAGAAACATTCTGGGTTTAATAGTTATTGCATTAGTTGTCATGAACTAACAATGAAGCATAATACAGTATGTACAATATGTATTAATCTAGTTCATGTTAAAATATAATGTTAAACTTCTACATATATATTTTAAACATTTCATGTTTGAATAAATGAACATTTGTTAATGCTCCAGTTTCCCCCACAGTCCAAAGACATGCAGGTGGTTTGGATACAGTAAATTGGCCGTAGGAGTGAATGTGTGTCTAAGTGTGTCCCAGCACTGGTTAGTGCATAAATTAGTGCACTGGGGCCCTTGAATGTTGTTGTGGACAATGGGGACCCTGGAGTCAAAAAGGTTGAGAACCCTGAACTAGATTAATAAATGATGTAAAAACTTTCACTGTTCATTGTTAATTCATTATACTTAATGCAATAACTAATGTTAACAACAAACTGAACCTTATTGTTAACTTAGTGTTAAATACTTAAAGGGTTAGTTCACCCAAAAATGAAAATAATGTCATTAATTACTCACCCTCATGCCGTTCCACACCCGTAAGACCTTCATTAATCTTCGGAACACAAATTAAGATATTTTAGTTGAAATCCGATGGCTCAGAGAGGCCTACATAGCCAGCAATGACATTTCCTCTCTCAAGATCCATTAATGTACTAAAAACATATTTAAATCAGTTAATGTGAGTACAGTGGTTCAATATTAATATTATGAAGGACAAGAATATTTTTGGAGCGCCAAAAAAACAAAACAACAAATTATATAGTGATGGCCGATTTCAAAACACTGCTTTAGGAAGCTTCGGAGCATAATGAATCAGCGTGTCGAATCATGATTCGGATCACTTCTCAAACCGCCAAACTGCTGAAATCATGTGACTTTGGCGCTCCGAACCGCTGATTCAACAAGCTGATTCATAACGCTCCAAAGCTTCATGAAGCAGTGTTTTGAAATCAGCCATCACTATATAAGTCGTCGTTTTGTTTTTTTTGGCACACAAATATTCTTGTCCTTCATAATATTAATATTGAACCACTGTACTCACATTAACTGATTTAAATATGTTTTTATACCTTTATGGATCTTGAGAGGAAATGTCATTGCTCCCTATGTAGGCCTCACGGAGCCATCGGATTAAATCAAAAATATCTCAATTTGCATTCCAGAGATTAATGAAGGTCTTACGGGTGTGGAACGACATGAGGGTGAGTAATAAATGACAGAATTTTCATTTTTGAGTGAACTAACCCTTTAAATTAAAAAATGTGTTGACAGTTGTCTAGATGTCTATGATAATTTTTCATATTTAAATTTTATTTATATTTCTTTTGGCAAAAAATACTTTCTTGAATGTGTATTAAGAAAATAAATAGAGTAATTTTGATTTCATATTCAAGTGATTTAATTGACTTTGAACATGGCATGGTTGTTGGTGCCTGACGGGCTGGTCTGAGTATTTCAGAAACTCTTGATCTGCTGGGATTTTCACACACAACCATCTCTAGGGTTTACAGAGAATGGTCTAAAAAATATCCAGTGAGCAGCAGTTCTGTGGGTGAAAATGCCTTGTTGATGCCAGGGTCAGAGGAGAATGGTCAGACTGGTTCGAGCTGATAGAAAGGCAACTCAAATAAACACTCATTACAACCGAGGTACACAGAAGAGCATTTCTGAACGCACAACATGTCAAACATTGAAGCAGATGGGCTACAGCAGCAGAAGACCACACCGGGTGTTAATCCTGCCAGCTAGGTACAAGAAACTGGCTACAAATCACACAGGCTCACCAAAATTGGACAATAGAAGATACGAAAAACTTTGTCTGGTCTGATAAGTCTCGATTTCTGCTGTGACATTAAGATGGTAGGGTCAGAATCTGCTGTAAACAACATGAATGCATGGATCCATCCTGCCTTGTATCAAGGGTGCAGGCTGGTGGTGGTGCTGTAATGGTGTGGGGGAACACTTTTCTTGGCACACTTCGGGCCCCTTAGTACCAACTGAGCATCATTTAAACACCATAGCCTACCTGAGTATTGTTGCTGACCATGTCCATCCCTTTATGACCATCTTCTGATGGCTACTTCCAGCAGGATAATGCTTCATGTCACAAAGCTCAATCATCTCAAATTGGTTTCTTGAACATCTTCTCTATACTCAACTGGTCTCCACAGTCACCAGATCTCAAACCAATAGAGCACCTTTGGGATGCGGTGGAATGGGAGATTTGCATCTTGGATGTGTAGCCGACAAATCTTCAGCAACTGTGTGATGCTATCATGTCATTATGGACCAAAATCTCTGAGGAATGTTTCCTTCAGAACTGCCCTAATTCTTCAATATAATCAGTTTTAACAGCATTGTTTCTTGCTCTCATTTTACTCAGATTTTTCTTTCCTTCTCTTCAGACTTCCAGAAGTAATTCGCTTAGAACTAAGCCACAACCCCATGACCTACCTTGGAGAGGAGTCTGTATCTATGCCCAAGCTCACTCACCTCTTCCTGGATCACAACTCCCTGCAGGATTTTTCAAACGCAGCTATCCTGCTCTCTCCCCATCTCGCTCATCTGGACCTAAGCCACAACCAGCTGCGCGTCCTGCAGCCAATGGCCCCTGGCTCTCCCAAACTGACTCGTCTCAATCTGGCAGGCAACCCCATCTACTGCAGCTGCTACATGCGGCCTTTGCGCGAGTGGGCGATACGGGAGCGCGTTCGCCTGGGTGGTACATGTGGAGGCCCTGCACATCTGTCTGATGAGAATCTGGAGGCGGTAAAGCCCGTAGATTTGCGCTGTCAGAGCCAGGAGGCCATGTTGAAGGCTGAGCTGGAGGAGCAGAGCAGACTGCCTACACTGCCCACAACCCCACCCCCAGATAAAGTCAAATGCCCAGCCAACTGTGAATGTGAGGTGAGTGAAAACTTAATGGAGTTCATGCAAAAATATTACAGAGTGACTAAAAGGTCTTTAGGTCAGTGACATGACATAATTTTTGAATTAGTGTTCATTTTGATATTTTTGGGGGGCATAAAAACAAAAAAATCTGGCTGATACAATAGTCACAATGAAGAAAAAAAGCCTCATTAAAATAAAGAAAGAAAAAATTTATAGTAGGAAGGAAAGCAGCATTAATATAGCGCTTTTATAATACTGTTGTATCAGGGGTCTCTCCTCACCCACCCACCAGTAATTTGGTATAATTTATTATTATTATTATTTTTATTTGATAAGGCAAGGTTAGTTTAGTTTATAAAATGTCACGTGGTGCAACTTCTCCAAAATTTAGATATTTATGAATTAATAGTTTATGATATTTATTAAAAACAAATAAAAGAATAAATAACTTTTTACAACAATTATAACAGTATATCAATGACCCTAAAATAACACTGTCACAGTCACACACTGTCATTGACCCACATACATTTTGCAGGCTGAGAACCACCACTCATCTTGCGAAAACAAAGGCCAAACCAAGATCCCTCGTGGTTTTTCACCAGACACACGCTTGCTGGACTTGCGGGGCAACCATTTTCACTACATCCCTGCAAACAGTTTCCCAGGCGTGGCAAAAGTGGTTTCCCTTCATTTGCAGCGCTGCAAGATCCATGAGGTAGAAGATGGGGCTTTCAATGGTATGAAGAGTCTGGTCTATCTCTACCTCTCAGAAAATGACCTCAGTTCATTGAGTCCTGAGGCGTTTAAGGGGTTGCCCCATCTCACTTACCTCCATCTTGAAAAGAATCGTTTCACCCAGTTCCCCAAAGGAGCATTCAAGCTGTTGCCTGGTCTGCTGGCTCTGCACATGGAGGACAATGATATCACTAAACTGGAAGCAGGACTCCTGACTGGCGCTGAGAAACTGAGGGGCCTCTATCTCACTTCCAACGCCATCACAGCAGTTGCTCCTAGGGCCTTTGTTCCTGCACCTGACTTGGATACTCTTCATTTAGGCAGCAACAAACTGAAGGAGGTTCCAAGTGAAGCCTTTTCTAAAGCTAGTAGCCTTGCAGAGATTAATCTCTCCCGCAACCCTATTCGCTGGATCGGAGCAGGGGGTTTTCAGTCAATCGCTGCAACACTTAAACATCTTTACCTTAATCATATGGGTTTAGAAAAGGTAAGGGCAAAACCATTGCTGATGCTACAACAAGAATGCCAAATTTGGTTTAAGTCTCTGTTTCCTTTTGAAGGTATCTAAAGATTCTCTAGCAGGACTGGGGTCTGGTCTGCGGAGTCTGTTTCTTGAAGGGAACCAGCTTGAGGAGCTGCCGGACTTGAGTCCGCTCACAGGACTCGAGGTCATAAACTTGGCAGAGAATCCACTGCTCTGCGATTGTCCACTGCTGCCTCTTCGCAAGTGAGTTTTGCTTGTTAAATGTATACAACCATTCAAAATTGTGGGGTCACTAATTATTTTTTTAAAGAAATTAATACCTTTAACAAAGATGCATTTTTTTATGATCAAAAGTGACATGAAATACATTTAAATAATTCTTTATATGTTCTTTTGAACTTTCTATTCATCCAATGTATTATGGTTCCCACAAGAATATTAAAGCAGCACAACATTTAACATTGATAAGAAGAAATGTTTCTTACTAAATCAACATATTAGAATGATTTTTGAAGGATCATGTGACACTGAAGACTGATGTTACAGCTTCTGAAAATTCAGCTTTGCCATCAAAGGAATGCATTAAATTTTAAAATATATTAACATATAAAATAGTTATTTTAAATAGTAATATTTCACAATATTACTGTATTTTTTTTATTTTTTCTTATGTTATCTTGGCATTCCTGTGATTTAAGGCCCCGATATACTCAGAGCAAAGTCCTTTTTCATTTTGCGTTTAGAGGTAAAAAGATGTTTGCAATACTTTTTCAGAGGTATACTGTTGGCAAACATCTCGACAATGCCCACACTGCTGAGAACGGCATCTGGATGAATATGTAAATATGTGCTGCAAGCCTTTCTCTCAAAAACACAAAAATGACAGTTGTTTCGAAAACAGTTGTTAAGAAAGCGTCTGATCGTAGTGATCTGGATGTTTGTACAAGCTCCGCAATTCGGTACTCCAGTCGTTTCCTTAAAGGATTAGTTCACTTTCAAATGAAAATTAGCCAAAGCTTTACTCACCCCCAAGCCATCCTAGGTGTATATGACTTTCTTCTTTCTGATAAACACTCTCTGAGATATTTTAAAAATGATGGATGGATGTGGATGGAGCACTTTCTTCAGCCCATACTCGTGGGTCCCGTTCATTATAAAGCTCAGATGCGTCAGGATATTTATTAAAATAGGATGGCTTGAGGGTGAGTAAAGCTTGGGCTAATTTTCATTTGAAAGTGAACTAATCCTTTATTTTTTATACCACTTTATACAATATATTGCTTTAAAGCAAGCTTTACAGTATTAAACGTGGAAAAAAAAAAAAAAACAGTGTCAGTGTCACTTTCAGTTAGAATTCAAACTTAAATTTATTCTATATGCTATTTTTACAATGTTCATGTTTTTAATTGAATATGACCTCAAAGGCAGAACCCCAAAGACTATAGATATAGAAAGACGGTTCACTCCTATTACTAATGAATGGGAGAAACTGCAATGCGCAATATGGCCAAATATAGGGCTGTCGCGATAATCGCAATTTCGTAATATCGCGCTTTTGACGAGCCAACCGCAGAACACTGCAAAAACCGCAGCGACCGCGATATTTGCATGTTTTCTATTTTTTTGAAAGGCTATGTCCTTCTCGTTTTACACTTCATACACGTGTACTAAATATTAAATAAGGTAATAATGATAGCATAATGTGTACCATGGTGGTACACATTTGTACAGAGGCTCCGTAGATTTGCACTAAACAAGCCTAAACAGACAGTGAATGTGAGAGAGATCGACTGAGCGCGTGCGATTACCTGCGTCTGTCCTTCAGGCCGAGACCGAGACATATATTCGTGAAAAAAAGTTGCCGTGTCCAAGGATAGCGAAATCTCTGCATTAGCATCGAAGCATTACTGGTCAGCTGAGCCTTATAAAGTGGCGCTCAACGTTAAAATGATTTCAATAGCTTGTTTCATTTCATCTCTCTGAATGAATCTGCGTTTATGAACGTGCAGTTGAATGAACGGTTTAAAGACTCAAAGACAGTCCCTTGCCGCCACCTTGTGTCACAACAATGTAACTGCACTGAGTGACAGCCCGTCTAGAACGCGCAGAGATGAGTAACGTTAGTTCTGCTTATACTCGTGAAATATCAGCAGAAAGTCTTGTTTAGTCAGATTCGAGGATCGGAACTAACTATTATACATACAACAATAGCTCTACCATCTTATTGTCAGGTTTATGTTCTGTTTTGGAGACCCTTATTTTGACATTCTCTTTACTTCAATGCTCTATTTAGTTTCGTTATTGAATATGATCTCTCTCTCTCTCTCTCTCTCTCTCTCTCTCTCTCTATATATATATATATATATATATATATATATATATATATGCGGTAATACCGCATATCGCGCTATTGAGCCACTCAAAAATACCGCAAGGGAAATTCCTTAACCGCGACAGCCCTAGCCAAATACGTTGCGCCTTCTAAGTAAAAGAGCCAATCGCTGATTGATAAAGTCATTGCGCCACTGCAGCTGCCGTTAGAAGCTCCGGTTCCCATAGAAACCTGAGACTTGTGCTTAGGACTGCACATGCACATTGGCTCATCTAGCCAATCTTGCTTTGGATCATGTGAGTATAGTATTTATTTGGATGTTTACATTTGATTCTGAATGAGTTTGATGGTGCTCCGTGGCTAAAGCTAACATTACACACTGTTGGAGAGATTTATAAAGAATGAAGTTGTGTTTATGAATTATACAGACTGCAAGTGTTTAAAAATGAAAATAGCGACGGCTCTTGTCTCCGTGAATACAGTAATAAACAATGGTAACTTTAACTGCATTTAACAGTACATTAGCAACATGCTAACGAAACATTCAGAAAGACAATTTACAAATATCACTAAAAATATCATGTAATCATGGATCATGTCAGTTATTATCGCTCCATCTGCTATTTTTCGCTGTTGTTCTTGCTTGCTTACCTAGTCTGATGATTCTGCTGTGCACATCCAGACGTTAATACTGGCTGCCCTTCTGTAATGCCTTGAACATGGGCTGGCATATGCAAATATTGGGGGCGTACATACTAATGAGCCCGACTGTTACATAACAGTCGGTGTTATGTTGAGATTCGCCTTTTTTTCGGAGGTCTTTTAAACAAATGAGATTTACATAAGAAGGAGGAAGCAATGGAGTTTGAAACTCAATGCATGTCTTTTCCATGTACTGAACTCTTGTTATTCAACTATGCCGAGGTAAATTCAATTTTTGATTCAAGGGCACCTTTGAAGTATATTTGGGCCTTTACTTCAGTATGATACATATGAACCTTCTATTGTTCCTTCTGCTTCCAGGTGGATTGAGCAGGTAAATCTGAAAGTCAGAGCCACCTGTGGACACCCTCCCGAACTCAGAGGTCAAAGGGTCAAAGATGTCCATGTTTTTAAGAGCTGCCCAGGGGAAAAACCTCCTTCTACTCAGCACCCCAAACCAACTAAGGCCACAAAGACTGAATCTGCTCTAATTAGTCCTCCAAAAGTCATTAAGATAGTTAAAGCCAAAGGAAAACCACGTAAAATTGCACAACCTAAAACGGTGCAGAAAAGGACCACAAAGAAAAGGAAGTCAGTGTGACCCTGCTGTATTTACATTGCGGTTACTGATTTAGATAAATATAACCTAAACCCTGTTTTAAACAAAGTTTTCATCAGTGAGGGTGCTAGACTGTTTAAGAGTGTAGAATTAATTTGCTTAATGCACAGTTTTAGTTTGCAAGGGTTAGGGTTAGTACATACTATGCTGGTCAGTAAGAAATTATATTAACTAAAAACATTTTTAAACCCTTTTTTTAAAAAAAAAACCCAAAAAACTGATCTACCATGTGTCTGTGTTTGTTATAAATGTTCTGTTCATAACATTTGAGACATCTGCCACATCTGTATTTAAAGGCTTTTAAGCAGGTATACATTTGTCATTTTAATCCAGTATCTACCATATTATTATGAAATGATTCTGTATTGCTAACATCTACATTACTCTGTAAGCTTAATTTTGCTTTGCGAAAAATGAAAGTCAGAAAATGTCTAACACAACTTAAGTCATTTTAATACAACATTTCAGTAATGTGAAAAATGTGCACTGTATAAAAATAAAAAATATGATCTCAATATGAACTATACCTGTTGTTTTACACTAACAGTTTGGTTAATTAAATAACTACCAGTGTTATTTAGTAAAAAAAAAAAAAGAACAATGGATAATAAAATACACAAGACAGACAATCTGCTTCACACTTTGTTTTTATTAGTAAAGAGTAGTAATCACTATGATCTTTCATCAGTACAGGTGGTGGGTTAAACCGAGACATCTTCCTGTTTGAAGATTGTTAAGGCTTCTGGCTTGGCACTTTCTATGTTTTGTACACTGGATAAAATTGGGGTTTCCATTTCTTCCACCTTTACTTTTACTGCAATAACTGTGTTAGAGAGAGAGAGACAGGGAAGCCATGTCAGAAATTATATTTTAAATATAAATAAATACAATTTTATATTTATATGAAAAAAAATGCTACATACCTTCGTCTTCAGGTTCAGTCTTTATTTGTAAGATAGGGGCTGTGACAGAGGGTTTTGGTGCCTCTTGTGGTTGATTCGTCTCTGTATTCTCATTACGCTGAATGGGCTGGGTTTTAGATGTGCATTTACTTGTGTTTTTCTTTACAAATCTTCGTCCTAAAGTGAAAAATACAGAATAGTAAGAAAATGAAGGAAAAATAATGACAACACAATACAAAACTATTCAAGGCGAATTGTATAATTTATAATTGTTTATCATTCAAAATGGAATATTTAATATTTATTCTTTAAAGAAACTAATAATTTGATCAAATAAAACTTACTCCTTTTCCCCATAAAAGGTTTTGCCTTTTTGCTTGTGTTTGAGCGTTCCTGACCCTGAGGTGGTTCTACACAGGGGGCATAATATAACATAAAAACCAAATTCTGGAGTGCATATATGAATGCTATGAAAATTACAATAATCTACCTGGGCCGATGGGTGGCTGCAGCTGGTAGCCAGTAATTTCACACCAGCCCACGGGATAAATTTCAGGGGATTGACAGTCTACCCACTGATCAAACTCAGGCTCCCAGCCATCAAAGTGGAGGAGGAGAAGCCGGCCTACGCAGCGCCTAACAGTGGCCACACACACCAGCCGGGGCTCCATGAGGTCCACTGCCTCTAGCTTCATACCTGGGGTAAAGCCGTGGCCTACATCATCCTGGGAAAGACGTATGAGGGAGAGATCACAAGACCAGCCTAAAACACATCAAATGCAGTAACAAATTGTATGTGGCTCAAATGTCAAAATAAAAGGTTTACCGTGTTGAAAAGTCTTTGTGGAGCAGCTACAGTTCCTGTTTCTTCTAAATATTGTGCCCATGTGAAAGTGGCATGATCATAACCTGATGAGAAAGGAGACAACAAACACTGTATGAAATTGCAAATAAAGGCTCTTTAGTTTAAATATTGATTTTTGTTGCAAGAAAACAACTGGAGTAATAAGTTGAGCACATTACCAGGAGGTAGGGTAAGAGGTATGTTGTTGCTCTCGCAATATCCAACAGGTAAAATGGCATGTGAACTGGCATGGTAGCAAAACCAGTCAGATCCATCACCGATCTCGACACCATCAATGCCTACCATGATGTATCCATCCAGCAACACCTGAGCGATAAGGTCAGTGCAATTATTTTCAACAAGGAAATGTGCAATATTCATTTAAAGTAATAAATAGTGGTTGTATTGTACCTTACGGATTGATGCAACGCAGATGTTCCCAAGGTTCAGAGGATCAACTGCTTCGAGTTTCATGCCTTCCTCAAAAAACTTGTTTCCCATGTAAACGGTCCTCAACTGTTTGCATACAGTAAGGAATTATACGTACAAAATAACTACATGACATAAGATTTTTAAACTAACATTAACACAAAAAGTAAAAAAAAAGAAATTATGTTAATATTTAACAATATTTTAGTATATGCACTAACCTTCTTAAACTGATCTGGCGCACTGTTTTGAAGGACTTTGCGAAATGCTGGATGGCTACCCATGTTGACATTCACATCTGTGTCAGAAAAATCATGCATGATATCATTACAAATAACCTAATGACCAAAATCACAAGTGAAAAAATTATGAAAGTAAATTAAATAAAAATTAATTGATTATAAATGTATTCCTCTTAACTGCTATTTTATTTCTCGTAATTGCAACTTTCTATCTCACACAGTTATTTCTTTTTGTTTCACTTAAAAAAAAAAAAAAAAAAAGTCTGAAGTAGGAATAGGCCTCCATACAAAAATAATGAAAAATTATATTTTTTTTATGTATATCCCCCCTTTTTTTTTTTTTTAAAGGGAGATCCACATGACCATGAATTAAGGATTTGTTCCCAAGACTTAATTCATGGCTATTTTTTTTTTATGAGTTAGTGCCCTCATTTTTGTTTAATCGTTCCCATGACTGGCAACCATTTATTAAAAACAAGGGAATTAATACATCATGGTGACAATTTCTTTTTCAGACATATGAAAGATAACAAGAAAATCCAAAAAACACATTTTACATTTTACTTACATAAACTTCCTTCCCATTGCCCCCCTCCCTCAGCATCCACAAACTAAATTACAAATGCGAATGGAACAAATTTGTTGCCACAATATCTCGTTTTTTCCCCTACGTCCTGTGCAAAGCTCTGTATTTTTCATCTCATGTTAAAGTTTCAGACTTTGCATGTTTGTACTGACATTTTGTCTATCTGTGCGTTTCTAGGCTTGACTCAATCCATAGATACCACAGTTTCTTCTCACCTGTTTTTTTGATAGAGTGCCCCACTCTTTCAGACCAGCCTACAGGGTGTACTAGAGGACTCTGCATGTGACACCAGAAATCTGAGAGCACCTCGCCCGAGGGTCCCAGTCCCCCATCCTCATACAGCAGTCTGAGTCGCCCTCCTATGACAGTATCCACCACTGCCAAACGGGTACGGCTCACCTGCGAGCGATCGACGACCTCCACACGAACCCCCTGTCTGAACGGACACCTCAAACTGTCTGCCATCTGAAACACATACAGATGGGAAACAGAGGAAGACAGTTATGCAGAAATGAAAGAAAATCAGATGGCATCAATGGATTACTAATTTGCCGTTGCCGTCACCTTGACATGAAAATCAACAGGAAGTGTGTGTGCTCCAACTAGTCTCTCCATCAGGTAGGATTTCCAGTCTTTAATATGCTGGTGGACCTCTGTAGGGAAAAAAAAAAAAAAATGTTTAGCATTTTTATGACATTTATACCTAATGACCTATGGTGTAAACATTCACCTTGAGGAGGGACCAGGAGCTTGCTATTCACTGCACACCAGCCTATAGGATGAACATCAGCCGTGCCTAAGTTACACCACAGGTCATGGCTGTCATCATCCTCAAAACCCTCATAGCGCAGAAGAGCCTTATAGCCTGAGAGAAACACATCACAAATATATTATATATATATACACACACATTATATATGACAAAGAATGAATCAATTTATCACACAATATCACATAATAGTCCCCATAATTTAATCTAATCTTTTATTAAAATAACATTTATTAAATTCCAAAATACTCTGTGAATGTGTAACTAGAAAACCTCTGGTTTTAAAGTTATCTATAACTTCCAAAAACCTACATTTCCAGAGTCCGTTTATGAATCACAGTACACCATATTTTTTGTTTTTAATTAGAAACAGTATTGTAATGAGTATTGTTTCTTTATTGTCTTTGTATATTCATTTGTGGTTACCTGTCTGTTTAACTTATTATATTCTATTCACACTGCAACTCAAAACTTGGGTAAAATAACAATAAAGTATAAATACAATATACACTTCTGTTCAAAAAGTTTGAGATCAGTACAATTTTTTTTAAACAAAATTAATACTTTTATTCAGCAAGGTCACATTAAACTGATCAAAAGTAACAGTAAAGATATTTATAAAAAAAATTTGGCAACACTTTATTTTAGGGTCTTTTAAAGGTGCTCTAAGCAATCCTGGGTGGAGTAACTTCCTGTTGACGTTCAAAGTGTTGACGTTCAAAACAGAGGCTAGCTAGACCCTCCCTCCCCCTCCCCACTTCCTGAAACAGTCATGAACGCGCATTTAAAATCATTTTTGTCGGTTATTGGCTGGAGCGTGTTTATTATGTTTCGTGGTCCAGGCTGCACCAGTTTGTTTTTATTGCCGTTTTTGGAGCTTGTGGCGACTACAGAGACCGCGTTTTTTTACAGTGTGTTCAGGGGACAGGCAGCTAGCGGATAGTGAGGAGATGTTTGCTGTATGTGACAAAAAATGTTTTGGCCTAAAAACGCGTGACATTGCTTAGAGCACCTTTAAAGGTCCCGTTTTTCGTGGTTTTTTGAAGCTTTGATTGTGTTTATAGTGTGCAATATAACATGTGTTCATGTTTCGTGTGTAAAAAAACACAGTATTTTTCACATAATTTACTTATCTGTATACCGCTGTTTCCACTGTCATAAAAACGGGCTGATGACTTCCTTGTTCTATGAAGTCCCTCCTTCAGAAATACGTAACGAGTTCTGATTGTGCCAGCGGTTCCTGTGTTGTGATTCGACAGCAGTTTAGCGCATCTTGCCCGGAAAGGTCACGCCTCTTACCATAACGTGGAGATGCACGCGCTCAGTGTTATTGTAAACATGTCTTTAATTTTACCTTATCAATTTGAGCCGGAATCAGACCCGGTGATTGGACTGCGGGATGAAAATAACAGCGTTTCGACGACATGGCGACAAACACACTCTACAAACGCAACTCTTGTGTATTCCTGTGGGCGGAGGTTAGTCAAAAAACTGTTTTAGTGACGTCATTAAAGGAGGAAGTAGAGGGATGTAGTCCAAACTGGCCGTTCGATGTAGGCGACTTCTGTTAAATAAAATATCTCGCTTGGCATTGAACTTTGAGCTTTAAAATTTTACAGATTTTATTTATACTCTAACAACAACATTACACACTAACTAAAGTTTGAAACATGGGATCACGAAGAACGGGACCTTTAACTAGTTGCTTATTAGCATGCATATAAATAGAATATTGGCTGTTTATTAATAATTATTAAGCACATATTAATGCCTTACTCTGCATGACCATATTCTACAATCTTAATCCTACTCAATACCTAAATTTAACAACTAACTTACTAACTATTGATAAGCAGTAAATTAGGAGTTTATTGAGGGAAAAGTCATAGTTCTGTGAATACATGTTCCCTATACTAAAGTGTTACCTTTAATTTTCTCTTTTGAACTTTCTAGTCAAAGAATCCTGAAAATGTGTATCATTGTTTCCATAAAAATACTGTTTTTAATAGTAATAATAATAACAAGAAATGGCTAACATTTTACAATGAGGTTCATTAGTTAACAACATTAGTTAACATGAACTAATAATGAACTGCACTTATATGGCATTTATTAATCTTTGTTAATGTTAATGTTCAATCTTGTTAACATTAGGTAATGCACTGTGCACTAACATTAACGAAGATTAGTAAATACAGTAACAAATGTATTGCTCATGGTTAGTTTGTGTTAGTTAATTCATTGACTATTGTTTAACTAATGAACCTGATTGTAAAGTGTTACCAAGAAATGTTTCTCAAGCACCAAATCGGCATATTAGAATGATTTCTGAAGGATCATGTGACACTGAAGACTGGTGTAATGACTGCTGAAAATTCAACTTTGCCATTACATGCATAAATTACATAAAATATATTAAAATATTTATTTTAAAATGTAATAATTTCACAATTTTTGATTAAGTAAAAGCAGTCTTGATGAGCATTAAGAAACTTCTTTCATAAGTCTTATCAACCCCAAACTTTTGAACAGTAGTGTAATTTAAAAAAATATAATATTTTAATGATTTACTATAAATACAAATAATAAAATATAAAATGTATTTGCTGTAGTGCTACATTCAGCAGTGGTGGAGGAAACACAAGAGTACCTGTCAGCTGTACAACAGTGCCGATCCAGTACACCTTACTAGGCAAGGCTGTATGTGTGTTCAGAACCTCCACTTTTAACCCCACATAGAATGTCGTCCCATTGAGCACAAAGTGGTGCCTGTGAAATGGGCAATAATGTATTGACCTTTATAATGCAATAGCAAGAATAATGTGAAGGAAATGTACATATATAGATAACAGATCATGGTTATTACATCCACCACATTTATCTTTCACAGCTCGATGGATAAAAATCACTCACATGTCTGAAGCAGGATACAGGGGCAGCGAGGAGGCCACTTTTCTCAAGGTAACTACCCCAGTCAAATCCAGCCAAAGTAGCTTGGAAGAAGACAGGACAATATGAACATTCAAACAGCCAAAATTACATTTGTAAAGCTTGCTGTAGAGAAAGGCAAGAGGTATTTCTGTGTTTTCTTACCATCTTGTACAATTGCTCTGCTCTCCTGATGCTGCTCATTGGCCTTTGACCGTGGAGCCTCAGTCTGTGATTTCAGATACAGTTTGTGTGATGACTTCCTCATGGGCGGCCTTCCCTGAATACAAAGACACACAAAAATTAAATCACTGTTTGAATAAATATGTATATAATTCTACGCCAGACAATCCCACCTGAAGCCGTGCAAGAATTGAGGATTTTTTTGAGTTGGATGAGTATGAACGTGAACAGGACACACTGCAGAAGCGCTTGGACCTGGAGAAGAAGGTGTCTGTAGTGCCACTGGCTCCACACATTTCACATGTAACTGCAGAGACATGAAATTGAGTGGAGTTTACAACATATACTTTTGCATGTACTTGTGCAAGTTCAATAATATAAGGGTTCCTGAATTCACCTGTTCCATCATTTTCTGCCCAGGAAGAACGTTTTACAGAATTATTTACACCGTCATCACTGGAATTCTGCTGATTGTGGTCTGCTCCATCAAATATTTGTTCTTCTCCATCGTTCTGATTGTCATTCATAAATGCTTCTTCCTGTTCATCCTATTCATTCATCAAAAATAATATTTTATATATATTATATATACACATATATACACAGTGGGTACGGAAAGTATTCAGACCCCCTTACATTTTTCACTCTTTGTTATATTGCAGCCATTTGCTAAAATCATTTAAGTTCATTTTTTTCCCTCATTAATGTAAACACAGCACCCCATATTGACAGAAAAAACTGAATTGTTGACATTTTTGCAGATTTATCAGTCGGGCCATAAAGCTCCGACTGGTGGAGGGCTGCAGTGATGGTTGACTTTCTACAACTTTCTCCCATCTCCCGACTGCATCTCTGGAGCTCAGCCACAGTGATCTTTGGGTTCTTCTTTACCTCTCTCACCAAGGCTCTTCTCCCCCGATAGCTCAGTTTGGCCGGACGGCCAGCTCTAGGAAGGGTTCTGGTCGTCCCAAACGTCTTCCATTTAAGGATTATGGAGGCCACTGTGCTCTTAGGAACCTTAAGTGCAGCAGAAATTTTTTTGTAACCTTGGCCAGACCTGTGCCTTGCCACAATTCTGTCTCTGAGCTCTTCAGGCAGTTCCTTTGACCTCATGATTCTCATTTGCTCTGACATGCACTGTGAGCTGTAATGTCTTATATAGACAGGTGTGTGGCTTTCCTAATCAAGTTCAATCAGTATAATCAAACACAGCTGGACTCAAATGAAGGTGTAGAACCATCTCAAGGATGATCAGAAGAAATGGACAGCACCTGAGTTAAATATACGAGTGGATTAGTTCACTTCAGAATGAAAATTTCCTGATAATTTACTCAACCCATGTCATCCAAGATGTTTATGTCTTTATTTCTTCAGTTGAAAATAAATTTAGGTTTTGAGGAAAATGTTTCAGGATTTTTCTCCATATAGTGGACTTTAATGTCTACCAATGGTTTGAAGGTCCAAATTGCAGTTTCAATGCAGCTTCAAAGGGCTCTACGTGATCCCAGCTGAGGAATAAGGGTCTTATCTGGCGAAACGATCAGTCATTTTCTAAAAAATTTTTTTAAAAAATGATATATATTTTTTTAACCACAAATGCTCATCTTGCACCAGCTCTGTGATGCGCCACGCATTACATAATCACATTGGAAAGGTCACACATGACGTAGGCAGAAGTACCGAGCAAGTTTTTACAAAGCGAACGTGCAAAGATTAAGTGAAACGGCCTTTACAAAAAAGAGGTAAAACAATTTTGAAGTTGGAGGAGAAAATAAGAGTTTTTCTCCCTACCGTGGTACTTCCGCCTCGCAGAGCTAGTGCAAGACGAGCATTTATGGTTAAAAAGTATATAAAGTTTTATTTTTTTTAGAAAATGACTGATCGTTTCGCTAGATAAGACCCTTATTCCTCAGCTGGGATCACATAGAGCCCTTTGAAGCTGCATTTAAACTGCTATTTGGACCTTCAAACTATTTGTAGCTGCTGAAGTCCACTATATGGAGAAAAGTCCTAAAATGTTTTCCTCAAAAACCTAAATTTATTTTCGACATAAAGATCTCGGATGACATGGGGATGAGTAAATGATCAGGAAATTTTAATTCTGAAGTGAACTATTCCTTTAATGTTTTATTAAGATAGTAAGATGCATTATACCATTTAAAAGTTTGAGGCAAGAAAGATTAAAACAACCTTTTACACTCCTGGGCAAAAAAAAAAAAAAAAAAAAAGCCAAGCCCAAAATGGCTAAACACTAAGCTTTTAATGGTCTTAACCACAAATTACTGGTGTGGAAATTAGCAAGAATTAAGCAAATGCTTCTTAAAAAGCCATTGCTCTCTCAGAAAACATCAAACACAGAATGAAGTTTTTGGCAGAATATGGGAAGCTTGATTCAGAGTGGTTCAGCAGAGTTTTGTGGAGTGATGAATCACGATAAAACAAGAGATTTGGTGAAAAATACAATAATGAATGCATCTCTACCACAGTGAAGCATGGAGGAAGAGGTGTCATGATGTGGGGAGTCTTTTCAGCTGCTGGTACTGGTGAGCTGCTTCACTGTGAAAAGTAATTTAATGCTTTGAAGTACAGGAGAATATTTCTGAATGGCTTGCATCCCACAAATGAAAAGTTGTTATCTAAAGAGGAATGATCAGATGTTATTTTTGCTCCTGCCCAAACTGCAAAAACAACCAAGAAGTGGCCTTAAAACAAGTCCATCAGGCTCATGTTTTGGCCTGGTCAGAGTCCAGATTTAAACCCTATAAAGAATATTTGGTCTCACATTAAACTCCAATTAAATGGGAGACATTTTTAAACTACTCATGAACTGTGTGAAGACATCAATATTGAGTGGAACAACACTGACTCTTCTTCCTGTAGAAAGCTGTCTATAAATTTACCCACACAGCTTAAACATTTAAAGAAAACAAAAGCGAAAGGCAATTCTGTACTAAATTACTTCATCTACAGTAATTGTGCAATTGCTACAATTTCCTGACCAGTGATTTGTGGTTAAAATGGTAAAATGTCCCTTTTTTGCCCAGGAGTTAACTAATATTACTAATATTGTAATAATATTGCTTTTTTTACTGTATTTTTGATCAAATAAATTCAGCCTTGGTGAAAATCTTGATTATTCAAAAGTTTTGACCTGTAGAATTTCAAAGAAAGAGACATCAGATACTCACTGATTCAAACTGTTGAGGTTCAGTGGTCGCCCCAGGTTTCTTTTTCGTACATAATGAACAGGACACACCTCTACCTCCACATTTACTGCACGGTGGTCGGATAAAAACAGTCGGGACAGCTCCCTCCTTCAGTCTCAGCCCTTTGAATCCCATTGTCTTTGCAATGGCAAAAGACTTAGGATCAAAACAGTCCCTACTGAAGTGCTCGGAGCATAAATGGGAGTACGTCTTGGCGACCCATTTTTTGCGGGTCCTCTGGACCTGTTTCTCCCATTTGCGGAACTCCACGGGGTCTTTGGGAAATCTGAACATTGAGACATTCTGCCCACTTAACTTCCCACAGCCATAAGCAACGCATTTGTTAGGCATTTGTACTTTTTATTATAGGTGATTATATAGAGGTCCTCGGCGTCTTCAGGAATGTAGTCTGCAGCTGGCTCCAAAGGTTGACTGCGAATTAAGTTTAAAAAGCAATAAAACACTTACATATTTCCACCAGATACCACAATAGTTAACTGTTACTTGAACTCATTCAATGGTGCAAGCATATAAACAAAGCTTTGAAGAACATTATAGAGCTCTGTACAAATGGTAAACTATGACAAACACAGGCAAAGATTCAAAGCATCAATATGAACTTTGTTGTGTGTAAAAGAAAACATTTCTTACCTGCTTTACCCCTTAGAAAATCCAATGTGCAGTGGTTTGCTTATCGTGAACAGCGCATTAGCGCCATCATCCGGACTGGAGAACCAGCTCTTATATTCCAATATGGCTTCATTATACACGTTTGATTTTATAAAATGGTTATTTGATATACGATATGATTATTAAAACCCTTAACTACATAGCGAACAATTCATATCTATGTATCGTACGTTATTCATATGATTAGAATCTTGAAATACTCATCTACAGGCCGTAATACATTACATGGTTCCATGGTGTAATGGTTAGCACTCTGGACTCTGAATCCAGCGATCCGAGTTCAAATCTCGGTGGAACCTAGCTTTTTCTTTTCTCTGAGGTAAAGGCAAATCAACTAAGTTTTGTTGTATAGTGCGTTTCATAATGCTTAGTGTCAAATTTTGTACAAATATAACGTCTTTTATTTTTTTTTTTTGTTTACTGTTTTAAGATACATAGTCAAATAACCTAGACTACACAGCAAAATTTGCTATAAAACTCCACCGGCAAACTGACTGTAAGCTGTAAATTCTCTAAATTCTTGTTTTTTTCCTAATTTCCCCTCTTATTAGTGATGAAAAGTGAATTCATTATTTTAAAAAAAGTTATAGCCTACTTGAAATTATACTTATACAAATTCACTTCACCAAGCTGAAAGCTGTTCTGCTGAAATCACCTGACTGTACCTGTATGTCTGGCTCCTCCTTTCTGCTCAACTAAACTGGGTCAGCAATGTTGTAGATTAACATTACTAACACTTTCTATAAGTGAAAAGATACAAATCCTTCTATTCATTCTATTACAGTTCATTTACAGCTGTTCTCGAAATGACAGGAAATTAACAAGTTCTCGAAATGGCAGGAAATGAACAAACTAGAATGTTTCCTTTGTAAGCGGAGATCCTGTCAACTAAACAATCCTCTGTGAAGGCCTTGTCGACACGACAGTCATCGGCACAGATCCTCAGCAAACACCACAAGAACCAGACCTATGACTAGTTTTGTCTCCATACTGGCGTGATGAATCCGATCTTCAAGCAAAAGAAACTGGATAAAATATCCTACCGATCCACAATCTGATTTCTGACTTGTGATGCTGCCTGAATCATAGTAATACCATGTTTGTTCGTTGGACATAGAACTAGCCTCCCGACTAAGCCTGGTTTCTCCCAAGGTTTTTTTCTCCATTCTGTCACTGATGAGAGATTGGTTTCCTTGCCACTGTCAAATCTTTCTTGTTTAGTTGGAACACTTAATATTCAACAATATTATTGATTTGACTGCTCTGCCACTATTGGATGAGAGCTGAACTGAGCTGGATGATGACACCACTTTCTGCAGAACTGCTTTAAATGAAAATGAAATGAACTAATTTAATAATTGATGATCTTTACAATGGAACTGAATCAACACTGAACTGACTTCAGCTGAACAATGACACTATTTATTTTTAGAACTGCTTATCACTGTAAAACTGCTTTGAAACAATCTGCATTGTATAAAGCGCTATATAAATAAAGGCGACGACTTGACTTCACTATGTTAAAGTCAGCATGAAAAGGAAGTAGTGATAATCTTTTCTTTTCTACTGTGACATATATCCTGTGAAATTGCTTCTCGAACAAGAAAAAATATAGGGCGGGACTTGATTTTGTCCATCAGGAAATGATTGGATCATTGTGGGTTGATATTGCTATGATCTCATGTGAGTGACAGGTTGTCCCACCCTCACTAAAGTGCACATGTGGGAGGGGAATTCATTTTGATTGAAGATTATAAGGGCTCATGAATTTAAAAAACACATAATAATGAAGTGAAATCATATGGCCTATTATAAATACTGCAATATTCCATTAAAAAACAAGAATAGTCCATTTTGATTTCATGGTGGCTTTAAAGGGTTAGTTCACCCAAAAAATGAAATTTCTGTCTTTAATTACTCACCCTCATACCGTTCCAAACCCATAAGACCTTTGTTCATCGCAACACAAAATTAAGATATTTTTGAGGAAATCCGAGAGGTATCTGAATCACACACTGGCCGCAACGTCATTGCACCTTTCAAGGCCCAGAAAGGTAGAAAATATTAAAACAGTCCATGTGACTACAGTAGTTCAACCTTAATGTTATGAAGTGACAAGAATACTTTATGTGTGCAAAAAAAAAAAAAAAAAATAATGACTTTTATATAAATAACTCGTCCCTGTCATTCTCCTACGCTGTTTATGTTGTACAGACAGTGCAGCACTTCCAGGTTCTACATCAGAACGCCGACTCAGTATTGGCTGGCTCCTGCATCAGCATCACACGAATGTGTCATGCTGCTCACGTGTGCAACGACAGCCAATACTGAGTCGGCGTTCTGACATAGAAGTTGACTCCCAGTGTTCAGGGAGTCAAGTTGACTCAGAAGTTGTTCTGACGTAGAAGTTGACTCCTAGAAGTTGTATAGCACCAGCCAATCACATTAAAACTGGCAATTTCTTGGCATTTTGTGAGCAGTATGCATTAGACGGTCAGTGAATGGACAGTGGGTCAGTGGATGTGCTGTTTGAGGTAACCATAACCTTGAAAAGTAACCTTAGTACCTTCAGAGCAAAAACAGCAAGAGTAAAGACTGCCAGGATGCATAAAGTGGGGTCATGAAAACAGTAAATTTAAAAAAACATGATTAATAATGCAAATTTACCATAGTTTGCCAACCTCAGATGCAATGTTATATGTCCTTTGGGACTGTGGATAACTGTCCTGCAACAGTGGTCAGAAAAGTTACCAAACGGTGATTTGCCTATTGTTAGGCACATTGTTAGGCCTATTTATAACCGCTTCTTCCTTTCATCTACAACCCGAATTCCGGAAATGTCGGAACGTTTTTTAAAATTTGAATAAAATTGAAACTAAAATACTTTCAAATCACATGAGCCAATATTTTATTCATAATAGAACATAGATAACAGAGAAATTTTACAATTTTATGCACAAAATGAGCTCATTTCAAATTTGATGCCTGCTACAGGTTTCAAAATTGTTGGGACGGGGGCATGTTTACCATGGTGTAGCATCTCCTCTTCTTTTCAAAACAGTTTGAAGACGTCTGGGCATCGAGGTTATGAGTTTCTGGAGTTTTTGTGTTGGAATTTGGTCCCATTCTTGCCTGATATAGGTTTCCAGCTGCTGAAGAGTTTGTGGTCGTCTTTCATTTAATGATGCGCCAAATGTTCTCTATAGGTGAAAGATCTAGACTTCAGGCAGGCCAATTCACTCTTGTACGACAAAGCCATGCTGTTGTAATAGCTGCAGTATGTGGTTTTGCATTGTCCTGCTGAAATAAACAAGGCCTTCCCTGAAATAGATGTCATCTGGAGGGGAGCATATGTTGCTCTAAAACCTTTATATACCTTTCAGCATTCATAGTGCCTTCCAAAACATGCAAGCTGCCCATACCGTATGCAGTTATGCACTCTCATACCATCAGAGATGCTGGCTTTTGAACTAAGCGCTGATAACACACAGGAAGGTCTCCCTCCTCTTTAGCCCGGAGGACATGGTGTCCGTGATTTCCAACAAGAATGTCAAATTTGGACTCGTCTGACCATAGAACACTTTTCCACTTTGAAACAGTCCATTTTAAATGAGCCTTGGCCCACAGGACACGACGGCGCTTCTGGACCATGTTCACATATGGCTTCCTTTTTGCATGATAGAGCTTTAGTTAGCATCTGCAGATGGCACGGTGGATTGTGTTTACCGACAGTGGTTTCTGGAAGTTCCTGGGCCCATTTAGTAATGTCATTGACACAATCATGCTGATGAGTGATGCAGTGTCGTCTGAGGGCCTGAAGACCATGGGGATCCAATAAAGGTCTTCAGCCTTGTCGTTTACACACAGAGATTTCTCCAGTTTCGCTGAATCTTTTGATGATGTTTTGCACTGTAGATGATTTTTGTATTTTTTTTCGAAAATGACAGATCGTTTCACTAGATAAGACCCTTATTCCTCGTCTGGTATCGTTTAAAGCCCTTTGAAGCTGCACTGAAACTGTAATTTTGACCTTCAACAGTAGAGTCCATTGAAGTCCACTATAAGGAGAATAATCCTGGAATGTTTTCCTCAAAAACCTTAATTTCTTTTCGACTGAAGAAAGAAGGACATGGACATCTTGGATGAAATGGGGTGAGTAAATTATCAGGAAAATTTTATTTGAAAGTGAACTAATCCTTTAATTAGTTGCTAGATGTTCTCCCAGCTGAATCTTTTCAAAATGTCTTGCGTTTTCAGCCATTTGTTGCCCCCGTGCAAACTTTTTTGAGACCTGTAGCAGGCATCAAATTTGAAATGACCTCATTTAGTGAATAAAAGTGTAAAATTTCTCTGTTTAAACATTTGTTATGTTTTCTATGTTCTATATAATATTGGCTCATGTGATTTGAAAGTCTTTTAGTTTTTATTTTATTCAAATTTAAAAAATGTCCCAACATTTCCGAATTCGGGTAAAAATTGTAATTGCTCTGTACTGATTGAATTTGCTTCATTTTGCCAAATTAGTATTACTTACAAAATGTCTTAAAACATTTTTCAATAGCAAATTATTTCATAATAATAAAGCATTGGAGAGCATTTTCACTCCAAACCTCTCTAAAACACTTGCAATCCTTTGTTAAAGCTAAATTATAGAAAAATACTATGAGGATAAAATAGTATTATTGCTAACCAAAGATAAATCAAAAGCAGTGTGACAATCAGTTCCGACGAAGGCTGATATAGAAAGTCATTTTCTAAACCTTACCACTAAAATAAATGAGATAATAATGTAAAATGGCAATTTGTATTAATAATTAATGTTAATAATCATATTTATTCAAACAACTTAACACAATTTAGGTATCATACAGCTGTCATCCAACAGGGTACAACAACCTCAATTTAAAAAGCTGAGTAGGCCTATAATATATAAAGGTTTAATATTTAATTGCCATTTTTAATTTCTTGTGTAATGACTAAAAATGAACAAACTATTGTAAAGATAGATTGACAGATATATATAGAAGAATGTGGCTACAGAATAAGGTGCTCTTTTTCCAATATTTCAATGCAATTCTTGAATCAGTAAATCAAATAAAACTTCATTTTAAATCAGTTCTTGCTTTTGATTTTTGCATACTGTCATATTGCCTTATGCTTAGTTAAAACACTCATCGAAGTGGAATATTGTTGGTTATTTGGTTATGGTAGGTTTTTTGCACCTCTTTTTAAATAAGTAGCTTGCATCAAATTAACTAAATCCTGTTAATATCAACAATATAAATCTAGTATTGCTGATAAGATTTGAGTGACTTTTGAAAATTTCCAATTAAAATGTGAAAAGTGTATTTTCATAACAGACTTGCTCTAATAAGCTAATAAGTCTGTTATGAAAACATTTTCAGGAACTAAAATACCTGCTGACATCTGTAGAAAAAACTAGATAAAGAAAGAAAATAAAATTTACTTATTGACACAATTTTACTTCCATTTGATACTGACAACCCCATTCGACTCAAACTACAAAACACACCTCTGTTGTTGCGAACAGATATGGCAGACGAGCAAAATTATTTTCAAATACATCATCGCTCAATTCTGTAACTCTTGACGGGACTAGATGAGTTCTCGTAGAGCCGCTGCGAGTGTCTTTTTATCCTTTCTTGCCGAGCCGACTCCCCCTACCTCCTCCTCCGCTTGCAGAATTGTATAAAGAACAAAAATCGGTCTGGGGAGGGGGGTTGATACGCTGAAGCTGAAATCGAGAGGCGAACCCAGGAAAGAGGAGTATTTTGTACACGGGACTTTCCCCCCCTTCGTCCCTAAAAAGGAGGGGGAAAAGTCATATTTTTAAAAGCGATATTTTTAAAATCGAGGATTACGAATAGGCTTACGCGCCTATCTCTGAGGATATATATTTTAATTCGTTAAAAAATATGGCCGAGAACGTTCTGGACTCTGGCCCGCCTTCAGCCAAGAGGCCTAAACTGTCCTCCCCGGCTCTATCTGCCTCAGCCAGCGATGGAAACGGTAAATATTTATTTTTTATTTTTTATATTCACGATACCAAGATATTTGAACCACCGATTGCTTGTTTTGTATATACCGTTGCACACTCAAGTCTTTTTAGCGGGCAATGTTTTTTTCCTTTTAGTTTTGTCACAGGCTAGCAAGCTCAGGCTAGTTTGGGAAGCTAACGACGTCGTATCCGCACGAGACTAGCTTTAGCTTGTCATTCCAGCTAGGTTAGCATTAGCGCTTCTCTCATCGCTGTTGGGATTCTCTCACAGCGGCAGACCTGCACACGCTGCTCCCTCAGCTAGGGTCTGTGCTTTGTGTCAACTGGTGTAAATGTAAAACTGACGGGTGCAATGAAAAATCTAATAGTTCTACAGTGGCAATAATTGTTCCTCAATAATTGTTTTGGGGTTTTTTTCTCCGGTGAAATGCCAGTTTCGGTTTGGTTCTCACTTGCAAAGAGTTTGGACCAGTTCTTCAATAATAATTCTAATGTATAAAGTTTTTTTATACAAAATTTTTAACAATAATTAGACCACTTCAAATAGCTTCTGAAAGCTACGTCTTGACATTTCATCTTTTACTAATAATCGACAGTGATTAACATGAATTAGCCTGCTAAACTGAGTCAATCAACTTCAAAACTTTCGGACTGCTCTCGAACACCGTTGTTTTCATAAACTGGCCTTGTGCAACGAGCACAACTCATTTGTTTCCCTCAACATATTCTTCTGTTATCTTTAACGTTAATAAAAGTGATTAATATTGGTTAGCTAGCTGGTCAGCTAATAACAGACTGATGCTGAAGGCCCGCACAACAACTCCCTGCCATTGTTAGCTAGATGCATATCAACTCATTCCTCGTTATTTTAAGGTCCTGAGGCTTTTTCATTATTTTAGATTAATTCATGAGCTCGTTTATGGAACTTGAATGGACTCACGTTTGTGTGATTTGGAGGATACAAATGTACTTGTGTTGTGTTTGAATGAGTTCGCTTGCTGGCTCAAATAGCCTTTCGTGCGTCGGTCATTTTTTTTCGGATCTTGATTTCCATTGTTCAGCCATAACAAAACTGACGAACCTGTCTCTTAAAAACAAACCATAGAACATTTAATGCTAGGCGTTGTGAATTAACAGCATATAGGTGTCCTGTTGTTTCTCATAAAATGTTAACGCTTCGAGTTATTATACTTGCACGTATCTTCAAAAGCGAACTACGTTCTTTGTTGATGTTTCTCATGTTTTCAACCTTTTGTTCAAACTCGAGTTTGATCCGGTTCTGACACTAAAATAAATGTATTAAGTTGCATAAATGCAAATGATCCAGAGTCTAACGTTTTTCATACACATTATGCTTGACATCAAATTGTTTTGTCTGTGGCGTGAATATGTGGTCCCTTATCAAAGCTTCTGCACTTCATTTTAAGACTAGCACAATTTCATGAGTAAACTGACCATTTTCACCTGTTTTACCAATGGCTGATTTGGTAGATGAGACAATGCTATACATCTCAATAAAGTGCACATATACATTAGGGAATTACAAGCTGTTCTTGTTTAGTTTTTTTTTAAACTTTTGAGTGGATGCAAATGGTGATTGCATTAGAATCTAACTACCTACTTCATGTCCTAATTCATCAACATACTCGTGTGTTCGTCTCCCCGTCAAACCACAGCCAGCTTGGATGCACCGATGTATCGGCCGATAAAAGCAGCAGATGATTAGGGCCGATTATATCCTGTCAGTAAAAACGGGGCACAATTTAGGGCAAGTCAACATGACTAAAATGGATTAACAGTAACAGGTCCGTGATTTTTCCCTACACCAAACATTATTTGTAGCGCGCATACCATCGAATAATTGCAAAGAGCTTTGTGCTTTGATAAGAAACAAAGTCGCAGCTTTCCAGTTCTGCCCATTTTATCACAAAATTCAAACAATAAATTTAGTTTTAATGCGCTCAAATGTGACGTGACAGAACAATGTAGCGCCTCAGTTCAAGTGGAAATGTGAGTCCAATTTTCTTCTACTTTAAAACATGAAAAAACATGCATGATCATCAAAAGATGTTAAAAGATGCAGTACAACCTACCGAAATGTATCATGTCTCATGTAATTGCGCAGTGTTTCAACCACAGAGAGATGTCACAGCCGTCAATAAAACAGCTTGTGAAAAGATTTTTCTTGTCGACTAGTAGTAGTTCATTTAAAGGTGCAATATGTAAGAATTTTGCAGTAAAATATCCAAAAACCACTAGGCCAGTGTTATATATTTTGTTCACTTGAGTACTTACAATATCCCAAATGTTTGCAACTATTTGTAAATCGTGAGAAAATTGCAATTTTAACCAAGGCTCCGGGACATGTGAGGAGTCGCCTGTCAATTGCATCATACCCGCGTTACCCTCGATTTCTGGTTTTATTTTGTAGAAACCATGGAAACACCAAAGACGCTTTAATATTTACATGTTTTAATAGACAAAGGAACAACTGTTTGGATATATTTTTAGACAGAAAAACTAATTATTGTTATATAGCTCAACACGTTTAGTCTTATTGTTTAAATATAATTTTCTTGATTGTTTGCGAGTACCATGCTTTACCATGCCTCAGAGAAAAACACTATTTTGTCAAGTATCAAACATAGCATAATCAGATGCAGCTTTATTTTTAGTAACAGTAATACAGCATTTTCTCCATCATACAATACGTTTTAAAATGAATTGCATGCCATTTATCAACACAAGCCATCCAGCATTTAATATATTCTAAAATCAATCTAGCTTACTGCAGTGTGCAACAAGTGTCTCACAGCAGCCACCGAGCAAACGCACAGAGTAACGTTATAACATCATTTTCAACACTCTCAAATGATAAACAGAGCTGTGTTACCTCATACTCGTGACCGGAAAAGTGGAAGCAGCGCCGGCGACCGTGGCATAATAAAAGTTACGCTGCTCGCAATCGCTCAAGCGGCCTCATTCAGCTCCACAACACTCAGTCCTGCTCTGCTTCATACTACAGTAGCGTTAATAACCACATCCATGAACATGATTTCTTCCCAAGTCCTATCCCAATTGTTTTCCACCGGCCGTTGAGGTGAAGACCACATGTCCCAAGATTCCACGCTCAAACTAGGCGTCATCAAGCTACGCCTTTGTTTTGAATCGCCTCTAGTGGACAGAAAATATTACATATTGCAACTTTAAGCCATTAGTCGCACGTTTAGATTAATTTAGGTTAGGTTAGGTTAGGTATACTTTATTGTCCCAATGGGAAATTTGTTTCAGGCTCACGAATACAACCACTGCATTGACAAAAAATATAAAACAACACATAACATAATAATAAAGAAGGAAATACACAAAAAAAAAAAAAAAAAAAAAAAAACCCTGCACAAATACCAAACTTAGAATAATAACTTCTACTTGATATTATTTAATAACTTAACAGCTGAAGGAATGAAAGAGTTCTTGAAACGATTTAATCTACAGCTAGGCATTCGTAATCTTCTCCCCGATGGCAACAATTCAAACTCAGAATACAAGGTATGTGTTGTGTCATGCAGAATCTTATTTGCCTCCCTCAGTATAGAACTTTCATATAAGGTCTGGAGATAAAACGGTTCTGTTCTGCCCATGAATTTAATTACTTAAATATATACTGAGCAGAATACTAAACCATAATCAGTGTTTAATATATATGTAGGTGTAATATAGCCTATTCCGCTCTCAAGCACACACATAAAGCTTGCTGCAAAGCACCGGCAAAAATAATGATTATGAATGTGTCGATAAAATAATAAAAAATAGCAAGGGGGATAGTGGATGCGCCTTTAGAAAGAAATTATGTATTACTCTTATCTGTATGACCAGAAATTTGTATTTTAAGTTGTTTGTGCCATTATCAGAAACAAATGCAAGTGATCGCGCCGGTGCCTCCATCCCTTGCAGTAAGAACGCTATACTTCAGCTTCCACATGCCACACAAACACTTGTAGCACACATTTATCTAGGTTAATGTAAGAGTGAGTGGCCTTGTAAAGTTGCTATTAGATGTTTCAAATGATGAGCCATATTTGAGGTCAATGGATGATAGGCGAATGTTTGGATTTCCTGCCCGACATACTGTAATTACCACAAGGACCCGCCGTTAAAGATGCTAAAGAGGATGTTTTGTTTTTATACATTTTTTCAATATTACTTGAAACTGTCTTCACTAACTGATAAAAGACTATTTATTAGGTGCACTGAAAGAAATAATATTAATATACATCATCTGTGCATGAGTTAGGGCCTTAAAAACATCAGCCAATCGTTTACGCGATCATCGAAAGACGTGTGCGGATTGGCTTGTCAATCACTGCCATGACGTTCCTTGTGAGAGACGAACGCGGCTGCGCGCTCCAGTAACTTTCCACACTCTACAGGCGCCGCATGCAATGTTTTTGTCAGGAGACAGGAGTAACAACTGCAGATTATGAGTTACCTGCGGTGAGTCCGACATGAATGAATCCACTAACACGACACAGCGAATGCCGGTGGTAAACACTCGTGTTCCAATACTCGTGCACGAGTTTTGGGAGGCGTTCCCTCGAAATGAACTGTGAAGGAGGGGGGTTGTTCTTACAAATGCGCTCATTTCAAAAACTCACTAACAGTCTTTGGTTTCTCAGTCGACGAAAAGATCCTCTTTAGCACCTTTAACAACCTGTCCCTCATGGACTGCATGATTTTGCCACAAGTTCTTTTTCTTTCTGTGAATAACCGACTAATAAAATTTTGGTGGACTAAGCCTCTTCTAATCGACTAACGTTTAGTCGACTATTAGGGGCAGCCCTACATATGTTTGAATAAATTTATCATGAAGACAAGTGTATATGAAAACTTCCTTATG
This sequence comes from Megalobrama amblycephala, assembly GCF_018812025.1. Classification (NCBI taxonomy): domain Eukaryota; kingdom Metazoa; phylum Chordata; class Actinopteri; order Cypriniformes; family Xenocyprididae; genus Megalobrama; species Megalobrama amblycephala. The sequence continues at coordinate 11,833,896 of NC_063063.1, read as the reverse complement.
TGCAACTAATTTGTATACAAACGTAAAGCATAATTATTATATCTGAAAATAAATAGCAGTTGAATATAATAACTTGGTCTCTGTTGTTAATTTTAACCTCTAATATTATAGTAATGTACCAAATGAGAGAGTTCCCAGTATAGTTTGCAGCAGTAGTTGGGAGAGATTTTTTTTTTTTCCCCTTAAAATTTTGTCATTAATTACTCACTGTCATGTCGTTCTAAACCCGTAAGACTTTCATTCATCTTTAGAACACAAATAAAGATATTTTTGATGAATCTGAACACTTTCTGTCTCTCCATAGACTGCCTTCACAACCAGAACTTTGAGACTTCAAAAAGTTAATAAAGAGATTGTAAACCTAATCCATATGAATCGAGTAGTTAAGTTAAAACTTTCTGAAGACGCAATTGCTTCATATAATTGCTTTATTTAATTTAGGGTTTTACTCGCATATAAACATTGATCAGTGAACATAAACAAAAGCTCAACCGAACCTGAATGACGCACGAGAACAAACTTCTTCTGGAAGCTCAAACGTGCTGCGTAACACACGAGAATGAACCTCATTGGTTATGCAGCACGTTTGAGCTTCCGTAAGAGGTTTATTACGATCTCTTTATGAACTTTTTGAAGTGTACAAGTTCTACTTGTGAATGTAGTCTATGGAGGGACAGAATGCTGTCAATTTTCATCAAAAAGATCTTCATTTGTGGTCCGAAGATGAACGAAAGTCTTATGGGTTTGGAACGACATGAGGGTGAGTAAAAATCTTGTTTGGGAGGGTTTATCCATTTTAGCTGCCCATGTGTTATATTCATGCCGTTCCATGAATAATAACTATAACAAAATTTATATAGTATTCACACCAATGGATGATAAAATTCTGTTTATAATAAGCACGCACTGCAGTTGTTGTCTGCCACTTGTTTAAATGCTCAAGCTCTTTAAAGTCTGGTGAATTCTGATTTGCTGTCAGTGTTTTCGATCATTAGCTGAAAAAAAAAAAAAGTCGTTCTCAAAGTGATTCCAACAATATGGCCCCTCTGTGTCATTTTAGTTATAGCTGTGCTGTGCTGTGGAATTCTTTTTCTCATAAAATTAGAATGATTATTAAAACTTTATAGTTCTTGTCCGTGGGCCTTTTAATAATTTTTTCATAAGTATAATAGCACTGATTGCACTGACCGACTTAGGGGCCATTAAAGCAAAATGCGTTTATGTGTACTGTTTTGCGTAAAAACGTGAGGCACAGGTCAGTGGAATGAGGAAAAAAAAGGTCTAGAGATAGATTTTTTAAAAGGTGAAATTCTTTTAACTTGAGTGCTGCATTTTTAGAACAGCATGTCATGCACAAGATGCTGCAAAAGATGCAATTTGCAAGCACAACGCCAACGGCCAAACACATCCGCATAGCATGCTTACATAGAAAAACTATGAAAAGCTGTGCAGTGGAATGCAAAAAGAAGAAAATAAAATGTTGAATGGCCCCTTAAAGAGTTAGTTCACCCAAAAATGAAAATTCTGTCATTTATTACTCACCCTCATGTCATTCCACACCCGTAAGACCTTCGTTAATCTTGGGAACACAAATTAAGATATTTTAGTTGAAATCCGATGGCTCTGTGAGGCCTCCATAGGGAACAATGACATTTCCTCTCTCAAGATCCATAAAGGTACTAAAAACATATTTAAATCAGTTTATGTGAGTACAGTGGTTCAATATTAATATTATAAAGCGACGAGAATATTTTTGGTGCGCCAAAAAACCAAAATAACAACTTATTTAGTGATGGCCGATTTCAAAACACTGCTTCAGGAAGATTCGGAGCATATCGAATCTGCTGTTCGGAGCGCCAAAGTCACGTGATTTCAGCCGTTGGCAGTTTGACACGCGATCCGAATAATGATTCGATACACTGATTCATTTATGCTCCTATGCTTCATGAAGCAGTGTTTTGTAATCGGCCATCACTATATAAGTCGAAAAATATTCTCGTCGCTTTATAATATTAATATTGAACCACTGTACTCACATGAACTGATTTAAATATGTTTTTAGTACATTAATGGATCTTGAGAGAGGAAATGTCATTGCTCTCTATGAAGGCCCCACGGAGCCTTCGGATTTCAACAAAAATATCTTAATTTGTGTTCTGAAGATGAACGAAGGTCACGGGTGTGGAAAGACATGAGGGTGAGTAATTAATGACAGAAATTTCATTTTTGGGTGAACTAACCCTTTCATCTTCAGAACACAAATTAAGATATTTTTGATGAAATCCGAGAGCTCTCCACCATATACGGCAATTTAATTACCACTTTCAAGGCCCAGAAAGGTAGAAAAGATATTGTTAAAATAGTCCATGTGAGGTTCAACCTTAATGTTATAAAGCGACGAGAATACTTTTTGTGCGCAAAAACAAAACAAAAATAATGACTTTCAACAATTTCTTCTCTTCCCTGTCCTTCTCCTATGCTTGTTTACATTGTATAGACAGTGCAGCACATCCGGGTTCTACATCAGAACACGAGTATTTGCCGGCGCTGTTCACGTGAGCAGCACGACGCATGCGTGTGATGCTGATGCAGGATCCGGCCAATGAGTCTGGAAGCCTGCAACGTAAACAACGTAGTAGACTGACAAGGAAGAGATGAATTTGTTGAATAAAGTTGTTATTTTTGTTTTGTTTTTGCACACCAAAAAGTATTCTCGTCACTTCATAACATTAAGGTTGAACCACTGTAGTCATGTTGACCAATTTAATGATGTCTTTACTACTTTTCTGGACCTTGAATGTGGTAAATATCTTAATTTGTCTTAATTTGACGGGTTCCCAAGATGAACGAATGGTGAGTATTTAATAACAGTAACTTCATTTTTGGGTGAACTAACCCACAGCTTGAAGGTTATCCTAACTTTGAAAAGTTATTTAAAATGATTTTTGAGAACATTCTATTCAGGAATATGTATACTTTTAAATTTTGTCTTAAGAACAATCTTAAAAAAAATATTAGAACGTTCTTAATGGAAGTTTTTGGGAATGCAAAATGTTCTTATTTTCTAACTTAAGAAAAAAGATAAGAAAATAGCAGAAATGTATTCTTAACAATGTTTCGTGAATCCGGCTCCAGGACCAAAAATATTACATGATATTCTCCCATCATTAATCTCTCTTCTTAATTCTCATTTTCTGCTGTAGATTTTGGCTCGCTTTTTGACCTGGAGCATGACCTTCCAGATGAGCTGATCAGTTCCTCAGAGCTGAATCTAGAAAATGGAGGGGACCTTGGCCAGTTGCACGCCAATTTGGGTAGTGGGGGTGGGGCCATTGGAGGAGTTGTGTCCAGTGGCCAGGATGCAGCGGCCAAGCACAAGCAGCTCTCAGAACTCCTTCGGCACGGACCTGCACCTGCTGCATCGCAGCAGGGTGCGATGGGCAGCCCAGCAGGAGCTTCAATGGGGCTTTTCGGGAATATGAAGTCTTCTCCGGGTACCCAGGGCATGGGTCCGCAAGGGCAGCAACATCTTTCCCCACAACAAGCCGCCCTTATGCAACAGCAGCAGATGGCAGGGATGGTGGGCAACATGAACAGGAATATGCTCGGACCTCAGAAAGGCAATGGACAGCAGCAGCCAGGAGGGCTCGTGCCCCAGCAGCAAAACATGCTGGGAGCACAGATGATGAATGGATCGCCCAGAATAGGACATCACAACCCGGGCATGGGCAGCAACAGTAACCTGTTAGCAGAGGCTCTTCAGCAGCAGCAGCAGCAGACAGTAGGAGTCCAGGGTGGATTGAGGGCACAGCAACCTGGAGCAATGAACAAGGTAATGACATCATCAACACATTCCCAATACATCTGTATCAGTCAATAAATGTGACTTGTAATGTTATCAGTATTGGGCCGATATATTTAAGAAGACAGTAAATTAGAAGGTTTTAGATTTTATTTTCACAAAACACTTAAAAAAATCTTACAGATAAGATATTTTATATTTTTAAAATTCATGTGCCCTCGTAATTTTTAATCAAAAACAATAATTTCCCTTTCCCTTTGAAATAACATCTTATCTATAAAGATGTGTGCACCTGCACCAGTGGGAGGGCGGGACAATAATCCCTCTCTTCATGTCACTCATATGAGATCACAGCAATTAGCAAAAGATGATAATCCGACATTGGAATCAGTTCCCAATGGACAAAATGAAGTCCCTAGTTCAGGGATATTCAATTAAAGTTGTGGTAAGTGAAGCGGCCAGTGTGCCAATATGGTGCTAACATCTTGAATCTTGAGTCTGCTCATAGTGAACTTGGAGCCCGAGTCTGCGCAGTAGTGAGCTTGAAGTGGAGCTGCGATATCAAGGCCCCACCCACGCTCCTGCAGAATCGGTTAATACTGCAGAACAACTCATGATGCCGGTGTGTAATAAACAGTTCTGGAAATGTAGAAATTAAAGTTAAAGCTTCAATCTCCACCCGAAGATCCAGAGAAAAGTCTGTTGGTGCTTCAGTAACAACTTCGCTCAGAGAAGCTGTAAATCTCAGCTGTCAATCATAACATCAAAACCCGCGCTTTTAATGCATTAAATAACTGACTAAAAACAAACTTATTTAAAGAACGAACATTTTAACTAACATCAGTATGATTAAAAACTGCCTAAAATGACAGAAACCATCTTTGGAATATTTGATTTGTAATTTGACTGTTTAGTTTGTCTCACGTCCCATGACATTACACGGAGAGGGCAGGGTTTATGGCCTACACTGCATCCAGCAACCTGGGGGCGATCGAGACGCTTTGGCCTCACTTTTCATGATTCGTGTGGCACGCTCGGTACAGCTCCATTGTTTTGCCGCGCTGCTCACTTTAAACTATAGAAACGATAAAATGGTGCTACAGTTATAATTTTGTCTTGTAGTCGGGTTGGAACCAAACCGGCGCCTGGAACTGGTCGAATGAACAATCCCTTTAATTTTTTTTTTTTTTTTTTTTTTTTTTGGCAAACAGAGCACTGCACAATAGAGGTTCACTACTTAAATTAAAACATGGATGATAAATTGTGTGATATTCCTTAAATATTTTAATAAATTGTATTGTTGTTATTACTTTGAGAAGTACATTCTTCTCTACAATAGTTATATTTTTCTGTCATTGTTTTGTGGTTTGTAATAAAGACCTTTGAGTTGCTGTGTGTATCTGACAATAGTTTTATCAAATGAAATGGTGAAATGTTGAAAACTAAAATTTCAGAGCAGCTCTGGAGATGAAGTTCATATGGAGCATCCTCAATGTGTGCAAGACCGCACACATTGAAAATGCCACGAGCGTCACATGCACTTGTGTAGTAGACAACTGTACAGTTCATTCACACAAAGATGCGCAGAACATGCAGACTTCATAATTCAGTAGCAATCCTTTGGTGGTTTAATATTAACAGACACTACTCTTGATTTATCCATTCAAATTTTGCTACTTCGGTGACCTTCTGCATTACACAGTAAATTCCATTTGTGTGACTGGATTCCACCAACGTTCTCTCAATCATAGGGCCCTACTTTCATACATAGGCTTTCTTTTTTTTTCGAAGATCATTGTCAACTCCCTATGTCTGTTTGTTGCAGATGGGGATGAATGCAGGTTCAGGCCCCTATGGAGGCCCATATGGTCAGCCTGCCAGTCAGGGTCTGGGTGTTGCAGGGCTGGCCCCTCAGCTCCAGAACAAAGTAGGTCTGTCCAACAGTCCGGCCCAGTTTAACCTCGACAAGAAACCCCAGCCTATGCAGGGCATACCTGGCATGGTATGTATTCATTCAGAGCCTTGTATGCAGACTTTAGACTTGTTTATTTTAAAGAAGCCACAAGATATCTTAATGTCTGTTAATTTGGATTTCCACAGCAGGCTTCCCAGCTTTCCCCAGCGGGCACTGCCGGAGGCGCAGGAACGGGCAGCATGGTGCCCAATGCCCAAGGAACTCTTGGTCCCGGATCAGCTGCATCAGCCGTGTCTGCAGCAGCGGCAGGAGGTGTTCCTCCAGCGGCCGATCCAGAAAAGCGCAAACTCATACAGCAGCAGCTGGTGCTTTTGCTCCATGCCCACAAGTGCCAGCGGAGGGAGCAGGCCAATGGGGAAGTACGGCAGTGTAACCTGCCCCACTGTCGCACCATGAAGAACGTCCTCAACCACATGACGCACTGCCAGGCTGGCAAATCTTGCCAAGGTGAGTGTATAAACTGCACAGAACCGTAACAGCGTGGCACTTTTGTTTCTGTTGTTCTGCCTATTTAAACAACGTGGCACTATTTCTAATATTGGGTTTGCATTTTATTGCTTTTTAGTGGCACACTGTGCCTCTTCCAGACAGATAATCTCTCACTGGAAGAACTGCACGCGGCATGACTGCCCTGTATGTCTACCTTTGAAAAATGCAGGAGACAAGAGGAATCAACAGAGTGAGTGTGTGTATAAATGCAAAACATTATGTTGCATCTCAACCCATCTCACTTTTTCAAACATGGAAAATTACTTTGTAACCTTTGTAACCTTGTGGTATTTATTGTCCTTAATGTAACAGAATTTGACTTGGCAACATTTTTATTACTATTTTCAGATTCTAGATCTATGGTAATTGTCTCTTATTTTGGTTTATTTCTGCTTTTTTCTCTACGTGGCTTCAGCTTTGCTAGGCACTGGAAGTGTGGGGTTAAGTTCTTCTTTGGGTAATGTAACTGGTGGTCCGCCCAGTGCCCCCAATCTCAATACCCAAGGGCAGATAGACCCCAGCTCCATCGAGAGGGCCTACGCGGCCCTGGGCCTCACATACCAGGGAAACCAGGCTCCTCAGCCTGTCCAACAAACACAACGGACAATGAACACCATGGGTAAGAGGCTTCAGATTTTATTTGAAGTACGAGTTTTTTTTAAAGAAATTTATACCTTTATTAAGCTAGGATACATTGATCAAAAGTGAAAATTAAAGGGTTAGTTCACCCAAAAATGAAAATAATGTCATTTATTACTTGCCCTCATGCCGTTCCACACCCGTAAGACCTTTGTTGATCTTCAGAACACAAATTAAGATATTTTTGTTGAAATCCGATGGCTCCGTGAGGCCTGCATAGCCAGCAATGACATTTCCTCTCTCAAGATCCCTTAATGTACTAAAAACATATTTAAATCAGTTCATGTGAGTACAGTGGTTCAATATTAATATTATAAAGCGACGAGAATATTTTTGGTGTGCCAAAAAAGTTACTTATATAGTGATGGCCGATTTCAAAACACTGATTCATTAAGCTTTCCAGATTCATAACACTCCGAAAGCTTCCTGAAGCTGTGTTTTGAAATCGGCCATCACTATATAAGTCATTATTTTGTTTTTGGCGCACCAAAAATATTCTCGTCGCTTTATAATATTAATATTGAACCACATGACCTGATTTAAATGTTTTTAGTACATTAATCTTAATTTGCCTTCCGAAGATCAACGGCGGTCTTATGGGTGTGAAACGGCATGAGGGTGAGAAAATAATGTCATTTATTACATTTTTGGGTGAACTAACCCTTTAAGACATAATGCACAAAATAATGTTACAAAAAATCTGTTTCAAACATATGCTGTGCTTTTGAACCTTTGTTCAAATTTGTTAATGATAAGAAATATTTCTTGAGAATCAAATCATTAATATTAGATTGCATATTAGATTGATTTCTGAAGAATTATGTGACACTGAAGACTGCAGTAATAGCTGCTGAAAATTATTTTTAAAATATATTTAAATTGATAAATAGTTATTTTAAATTGTAATAATATTTCAAAATATTACTGTTTTTACTGTATTTTTGATCAAACAATGCCTTGGTGAGCATTTCTAAAATACCTATAATAAAATCTTACCTACCCCAGAATTTTTATTAGACTTGTAGTGGTGTCTCTTCTCAAGACCTTTCTTGTTACAGGAGCGAATCCCATGGGAGTAAATGGGGCTGTGGGTGGTCAGTCTCAGAATCAGCAGTCTAACCTTCTCCAGGATACAATGTTGCATCTGAACATGAACTCACAGAGGTAAACCAACCCTTCAGTACATCTCACGTAACTAGTCACCATTCTATCCTCCGAATTCAGAGGGTCTTAAAACCTTACAGTAACATTAATCCACTGCAGCAGGCGTCTGTCAGTTTTGATAAGTTCATATGCAAACATAGAGTGGTCCTCATTTGTTTCCATCACTTACCTTTCAACAGTTTGATGAATGACAGTGCTGTGGGGTCTATGCCTGTGGCCAACCCTGCTTCCAGTGCTGGAATGAGGAAGAGTTGGCATGAGGACATCACCCAGGATCTACGCAACCACCTGGTGCACAAACTGTAAGTTGAACAATGATTTGTGAAAATTATGAAAGAAGTTACAGTAACATCTGTCTTTTTTTCTATTTTATTGTGGAAGAACAATTTTAAAACTAGTACTTAATTGGTTATTTAATCATTATAACTGCTGATATTCAGTTAATATTAATTTCTGTGTCCCTTGCTTATGTCCTCCTCCTTCAGAGTCCAAGCCATTTTTCCCACTCCAGATCCAGCTGCACTGAAAGACCGGCGGATGGAGAATCTAGTGGCCTATGCGCGTAAAGTCGAAGGGGATATGTATGAGTCCGCTAACAGCAGGGTGGGTATATTGTTCTTGTCTGTTAATGATTTGTGTTTTATCATAATCACTGGTTTATAAGTCACTGTTATACATCACAATTTTCAGGCGGAGTATTATCACCTGCTGGCTGAGAAGATCTATAAGATCCAGAAGGAACTGGAAGAGAAGCGAAGGACACGGTTACAGAAACAGGGCATGATGCCCACTCAGCCTGGCATGCCCCCCACTGGCCTGCCGCAGGGGCCCACAGGGATTGGTCAGCCAGGGCCACCCACAGGACTACCTACTAGTGAGTACTCATCTACAAAAGTTGCCCATCTCTGCGATTGGCAAGTAATTTGTAGTTCATGGCTGTGACATACAAATGGTTACCTATGAGTTTTTGATGGTACAGGAATTAAATTTTTTGCCTCTGTATGTCGCGGTTGTGGAGGCAAGTGCATTACATTTCACTTTCTCATAACCGATTTTAGTAACCAAAAGCCTATGTAAGCATTTGTTGTTTACAACGATTTCACACAAATAAGTAAATGTCAAAATTGTGTTTGATCTGTGCTTTTTCATGGACTGTGCAGGCTTTACAATGCAGCAGGCTACTAATACCCCTTTATTCATAATCTGTCATTTTTATTAGCAGTATGTTTATTTTTAATTGATACTTATTGACAGCTTAAAAATAAGTAAATATTTGCTCTTAAGTGATGTTGGTCGACAGCTTTTATACAGTGTTTATGCTTTACCATTCTTGGTAAAGTTTAGAAATAAGAGACAGTATTATTATGGTCAGGCATTTGTTTTAATAAATAATGGCAAATTCAATAAATTTGCTACATTCCATTAGAGCCTCTGCTGTGTTGTACAACTGACAAAACCTTCTGAAGGAGCTCAGTGTATCTGTTGCAAGCAGTTTTTGTCAGGTGATCATGCCAGAAAGTCACAAAGGCCTGAAGTAGCTCGTCTTTAAATTATTGTTTTGTGAGTCACTTGCCAAACTGAGAAGATTAACAGCCATAACCATAGCAATGGATGAAAAGAATGAAATTTACACTGTTGGAGAGATTTATAAAGAATGGAGTTGTGTTTTATGCATTATACAGACTGCAAGTGTTAAAAATGAAAAAAGCGACGTCTCTCTTGTCTCCGTGAATACAGTAATAACTGATGGTAACTTTAACCACATTTAACAGTACATTAGCAACATGCTAACGAAACATTTAGAAAGACAGTTTACAAATATCACTAAAAATATCATGTTATCATGGATCATGTCAGTTATTATTGCTCCATCTGCCATTTTTCACTATTGTTCTTGCTTGCTTACCTAGTCTGATGATTTGGTTGTGCACAGATCCAGACGTTAATACCGGCTGCCCTTGTCTAATGCCTTTTATAATGTTGGAAACGTGGGCTGGCATATGCAAATATTGGGGGCGTACACCCCGACTGTTACGTAACAGTCGGTGTTATGTTGAGATTCGCCTGTTCTTCTGAGGTCTTTTAAACAAATGAGATTTATATAAGAAGGAGGACACAATGGAGTTTGAGACTGACTGTATGTCATTTCCATGTACTGAACTCTTGTTATTTAACTATGCCAAGATAAATTCATTTTTTCATACGAAGGGCACCTTTAAGTTTATAACTTTTTCCCCCACACATTTTCAAGGTTTACATAAAGTCTTGGAACATAGTAGGCTACTTATTTATTACAGGTTTGCATATAAAGTTTAGTGATTGTATTCTCTGTGTGATTTGATGTAAAATGAGGAAAAAAGAATCTTAAGGTGATGATACACGAGGCAACTTTTTGAGCAATGTTGCCGAGCAATGTTGCTTGGGCACTTTCCCATTGAGAATGAGCAACAAATTTATATCTGGATACTTTAGATCGGTCGTGGGCAATTTTTTGAGATCCTCCATTCAGAATGCTAGCAGCCGATCATGTGACCGGCTTGGAAATGTCAGAAAAAATTCAAACAAGATGGCCTGCCTCTCAGCGGCAGTGGAGCTAAGAAAAGGAGAGTGAACTTATATCTTTTTATGCTGGTAAGTTGTCATGTGTCAACCCAAAACAGGGAATTTACCTCATTTAATGCTTAAAATACCAACAGGTGTCCAATTTAATGTGTGTTGTCTGTAATTTACCCTTCAAATGTTTTCAGTTAAATACTAAAAAGACACGTTCTGTTTAATGTCCATAATGGCGTAAGCTGTAGGGTGTATGGCACGTGAATGTAGCTTTTGACGCAATCAACATGGGTTCAAATCCGCCTTTTGCCAAACTCGCTCTTCTCCCTTTTCTTATCACAAATCAGATCAGAAAGGCAATTATATTGAATAAAAACAAAGAAAATATTTAAAAAGTTGAAACAAAGTGCCTAACAAGTGTTTATAATGTATTTATTGGGTTGGCAATAGATTTGCTCCTCTCTGATTAGTTGCTGCCAACTGTCCGTTGCCCTAATTAGTTGCCCTGTGTCTCATCAGGTTGCCCGTTGACAGCAACATTGCTAAAAACGTTGCCACGTGTATCTTCACTTTATACTTATTCTTGCTGCATTTTTAAAATTTGTATTGACAAACAAATTGCAGCGTTGCTGGTAACATAAAACAAAAAGAGAAAATAGTACAAGGCAACATAACAAATTAAGAACAGAAGTTTTTTTCTTTGTCACCCTCACTGACAAGCCTTTTGATATTTACTATTAGGACCAGAAGTTTGGGTAGGACATATGTCAACAGAACAAAAACTGCACTTGTTAAGCGATTTTCATAGATTTGACTTATTTCTTGTTTTGCCCCTCCTCCTGTAGATGGTCCTCTTTCGGATCCTTCAATGGTGCGGCCTACTGGTCCAAATCAGATGATGAACAGGATGCAGAATGCTGCTGGTTTGTATATCTCATATACATATATGTGTGAGTGTGTTCACTGAGATATATTAAGTGTACACTAAAAGTTTGGAGTAAAATGTTTTTTTTTTTTTTAAGAAATTAATTACATTTTTACATAGTTCTAAAAAATATATATATATTTCAAAAAAATAAAGGCTGTTCTTTTGAATTGAATTTTTTTTTTTTTATCATGGTTTCCACAAAAACATTAAGACCTGAAGGCTGGTGTAATGGCTCCTGAAAATTCAGCTTTGCCATCACCTAAATAAATGACATTTTAAAATATATTAAAATAGAAAACTCTTGTTTTAAATTGTAATATTTGACAATATTACTGTTTTACTGTATTCTTGATCAAATATATTCAGCCTTGGTGAGCATAAAATACTTTAAAAAACATTTAAAGGTCCCGTTCTTCGTGATCCCATGTTTCAAACTTTAGTTAGTGTGTAATGTTGTTGTTTAGAGTATAAATAAAATCTGTAAAATTTTAAAGCTCAAAGTTCAATGCCAAGCGAGATATTTTATTTAACAGAAGTTGCCTACATCGAATGGCCAGTTTGGACTACATCCCTCTACTTCCTTCTTTAATGACGTCACTAAAACAGTTTTTTGACTAACCTCCGCCCACAGGAATACACAAGAGTTTGTAGAGTGTGTTTGTCGCCATGTCGTCGAAACGCTGTTATTTTCATCCCGCAGTCCAATCACCGGGTCTGATTCCGGCTCAAATTGATAGGGTAAAATTAAAGACATGTTTACAATAACACTGAGCGCATGCATCTCCACGTTATGGTAAGAGGCGTGACCTTTCCGGGTAAGATGCGCTAAACTGCTGTCGAATCACAACACAGGAACCGCTGGCACAATCAGAACTCGTTACGTATTTCTGAAGGAGGGACTTCATAGAACAAGGAAGTCATCAGCCCGTTTTTATGACAGTGGAAACAGCGGTATACAGATAAGTAAATTATGTGAAAAATACTGTGTTTTTTTACACGTGAAACATGAACACATGTTATATTGCACACTATAAACACAATCAAAGCTTCAAAAAAACCACGAAAAACGGGACCTTTAAAATCTTACTGCCTCCAAACTTTGAATGGTAGTGTATATGTATATATGCATTAAAGGGGACCTATTATGCCCCATTTTACAAGATGTAAAATAAGTTTCTGTTGTCCCCAGAGTGTGTATGTGAAGTTTTAGCTCGAAATACCTCACAGATAATTTTTTATAGCATGTTAAAATTGCCACTTTTAGTGGCTGAGCAAAAACAAGCCGTTTCAGTGTGGGCCCTTTAAATGCAAATGAGCTGCTGCAGAGGGCGGAGCTTCAAGATCTGATTCTTCTGATTCAGGACACACTATAATGTCAGAAACTGCGAATATATGCTGCATGGAGATAGAACAGGTATAGTTTAGTTAAATTACGGTTATAACTTATATTGTCTTCTTGTTTTTAATCCACAATATTAGTACAGCCCTGTTGTACCGTGCGAAAGATGGCCAAAACTATACAGATGAGTTTTATAACATTAATTGTACTTCACATAAAAGATGAAGCGTCTATTTTCACTCTAGAAAATTACTGTAAGAGCTTAATAAAACACTGCAAGTGTGCATTAAAATATTATATATTAAACTCTCTCTCTCTTATCCTTGTATTATCACCAACAAATATAGCGAAGAACACAGAAACATTCTTGCAACTCGTTACAACTAACAGTAAACGAATATATATATAGACCTTATGCCTTTTCGGGTGGTGCTTAATAAACTTTATATCCGTAAATAAACTCAGATGAACTGTAAAAAAGTGCTCCTACCTTCATTATTGCCATATCCAGTATCACTGGAGGCTGTAATCTGGATCACGAACAGTTTTAACTTGTATATCCTTGAGTAGCACATTTTTAGCACAGTCTCTGTTTTATATTGTCCCTTTGTATTGATATTCGTTCACAAAGCAGTCCGGTGTGAAATGATTCGCGCAGACATAAACAAATTTCGACAGAACTGAGGGAGCATTTTCTTGGAAAACCAAGTTAATCCATCTCGTCTTCAGCGGCTCAGATTTAGGTAGTAAATGAAGAGAGCTACGTGGATTAATCCATCCAGCTACAGAACACCTAAAATGCTTGGGAGACGTTCTCGTCAGTGCAGTAATGGCGGACTCGCTGTGAACTCGCTCATGGCGGTTCTATGTTCAAACATCAGTGTCTGTCAACATTCGTGGGTGGGGCCTGTGGCTGTTGTGACATCACACTGCCAGGGATCTGGAAACGGCTTGTTCTGAGACACTGCTTATGATTTATGAGGATTAAAAAAAAGGAGTGGATGGATTTTTATCACTATAGGGTGGTTGTGTACACACACTGCCAACACACATTTATGTCCAAACACCATGCAAAAGTGAATTTTGCATAATAGGTCCCCTTTAACTCTCTCTTCTGCTCTGTGCTTTGCAGGGATGAATCCGTTTGGGAACCATATGGGAATGCAGTCCATGGGCCAGAGATCTACACCTCCTCTTCCACTCAACACAGCTCTTAACCAGGTTATTACTGTGACTAGAAGTGATACCTTTTGTAGATTTGTTATTTATTACTGCATAGTAGTTCCGTGGTAGATTGTGCACAGAATATTTATTCTAAATGCTGAGTGTTTTGACTGTTTTAGGGAAGCATGGGCACTGGGAGGATGCCACAACCGAATGTTGCACAGATGCAAAATCAGTACATGCAACCTGGACAGTTTCAAGGTTCAAGTCCAAGTCTTGGTGCTGTATCTGTTGACATGGCTCACCCAGGAAATGATGGCACTATTACTCAAGTAAGAGATTATAGATTTTCTCTAAAATTGTATTTTAATTCATAAGGACCTTATCTGTAATAATACTGTTCTTAATATACTATCCAATTATGAATTCTTAGATTGCATTGAGCAAACGCTGCTATTACTACTACTTCATACACACCTATACCTATCTGTCTTTTTTTTTTTTTGTATACATGTGGTCCTGGTTTTGTCATTAAACAGTCTAGAGCTGCAATGCGTTGTATATCATATTTGTTCTGAACTGCATGAACTCATGAATGCATTCTCAGTGTTTGCTCTATTTTTTAATTTGTCAGCAGGGGCAAATGCCTACTTTATCATCTTTACCAGTTGGCAGTCCTTTAGCCCAGCCTGGGTCTGCTGGAGGGGCAGGCAGCGGGTCCTCGGTGGGCTCTCTGGGTCCCAACAGCATAAGTGGGGTTCCTCCAGCGTCCACCCCAACACAGTCCATCAACCTCCCCACGGCCCGCCCGTCCACCAGAATTCTCCTTCCCCAGCACATAGCCGCACACCCACACCCACACCAGGCTCCCAGACACCCCAGCCCCATACACCCAGTCTACCCCAGTTAGCCTCGACCGGCAGTCAGCAGCAGTTACCTCCGTCCGCCACTTCTGACAATGTCATGCAACCGCAGCAGCAGTCATTAGGAGGAGGAACTCCTCCCGCTGTTTCTCAAAGTGGCCTCTCCACGCCAAATGCCAGCCAGCATCCCCGCACTCCAGTAAGTACTACTGCTTTGTATAACACAAAAATCTGCGGGCTCATTTATAAATAAACACGTCCTAAATGTGAACGCACAACAATGTCTGAGATGTTCCAGAACGTTTTATAAAGCTTCTGACACACCAAAAATATTCCAGAAGCATCCCGCTTTATAAATTGCAGTTCATCTTCAATTTAAGCAATGTGAACAAGTGCATAAACTCCACCTATATATATATATATATATATAGATATATATATATATATATATAGATATATTAGGGCTGTCAATCAGTTAAAAATTTTAATCTAATTAATTACTCTCTTGATTAATGTAAATTAATCACATAGATAATTTTTGCTGTGAAAGTATTAAATATTTCAATTCAAATGAATCAATGAATAATCAGCATTAGTGACATTAAAGTTCAAAACTCTTTTATTATTATTTTCACTGTTCAAATAATGGCTATAACAATCAACAATATGACCTAATATGCTAAGGAAATAAATTCAAAGGTCAAAGAAGATTTGATGATGTGTACCTTAACACCAAGGAATGGATTGCTAATCTCCAGTGCGTTATTTTTTTTTAACGCGTTATTTTTTTCTCAGATTAATTAATCGAAATCAACGCATTATTTTGACAGCCCTAAAAAAAAAAAAAATATATATATATATATATATATATATATATATATATATATATATATATTTATATTTATATTTCATTTGCACATAGAAGAAAAATCAACATTGTATTAACATTTACATTTTAACATTGTTGGATTATTTTAATTATTGTTATATATGAGTGCAAAAGGTCTGTACACATGCTCTTCAGGTGGTGTACGCATAAGAACATTTTCACATCAGTTTTTGCCTGATTTGTTACTCACTTTTGATGTAGAATGAGATCCATGGAATTTAGGATCAAATACAATTACATGAACATTTTACAAATTATTAAAAAATCTAAGATGATCTTAAATGTTTCTAAGATGTTCTTGTTAATGCTGATCTTATTTACTTATTTAATTAATGTATTGCATTGTCTTAGAGTTTGTATCCTTCTACACACCATTTTTGACCCTTTTGTCTTTTCTCTCTTAAGTTGTCTCATAAGGGTTCTCTGCCAGTGGACGGCCAGGCTGCTACCCCTGCCTCCGTCAGCAGTGCAGATGGATCATTTCAGCAGGGTCCTTCAGACTCCACAGCCCCCTTTGAGCCCAAGATGGAGGTCAAGCAGAAAGAGGAGGAGGAGGAAGAGGAGGAGGAGGATGAAGAAGAAGCCATGGTGGGAGGAAGAACTGGAAAGCAGGAAGACATTAAAACTGAGGAGAAGCCTGAGGTACGATACAGAAGTTGTATTTTCAGTAAATAAGAATTAAAGTCTGAATGGTGTTGATTATCTGAGAGTCAGACTATAACCATGGCTCGACAATAAGGACTGCCCGATGGCCCAGGTTAGCGTGAAAGATGCTCAAAAAGGTAAACGGAATTGTCACTTGCCTGATTGGGCCAGTGCTGCATTGTCACAAATGTTTATCATTTGCACAACGTGTTTTTAAGTGTGGTCAATTTAAACATTGAAGCAATTTTTAACCAATCAGATTCAAGCGCAAAAAGACATGATGGAGAACTTTGTTCAGTACTTGCATGCAAAGTCCATCTGTGTGCTCGTGCACAGAAGACAGCTTGCGAGTACTGAATTAAGTTCTCTTTCGCATCTTCTTGTGCTTGGATGGAAAAATACAAGTTTTGCAAGTATTCACTTAAACACTGTCGGTTATGATCTATTAAATGAACATAAACCGTTGAGAAAGAAAACACGTGTAACAGTATATTGGATCCGTGCATTCAGTCTTAAAGTAACAGCAGCCTAATATTCTTGCTGCTGCTTGTCATTAATGTTAATCAAACAACAACACACAAAGAGAAAATCACTCACTGATCTTGAAACAACTTTTGTAGCAAGTAGAAAAAAAAGCCTTGAACCCTGTGGTAATGAAAATCATTTCATAAGAATTGTCTGCTTTCTTTTATCAGATAAAGAAAGAGGAGCCGTTAACTGATGGTGTGCCAATGGAGACATCTTCCACTGCAGCTGGGGAGGACAAAAAGCCAGAGATAAAGACTGAGCCTAAAGAAGAGGAAGAGGGTTCAGGGTCCACAGTTACCCACAGTTCACCTTCTGGAGTCCCTAACAAAAAGAAAAGTATGATCAGACCCCACTTGGGTATTTTAGCTGCTAGGGTTGGCTTCAGCACAAAACCAACTGTTGGTACCTTGGTAATGATACTATAATATAAAAATATAATGGGCAAAAATTTAACACCAATGCAACATTTTTAATGAATCTCACACATCAGTGGATACATTTTAGTCTTTTTGACTAAAGATGAAATTGTAATTTGATGCTTGTGCTTAAATTGCTGCCATTAGTAATGACTGAAATGCCAAACAGGGCAATTTTTTTAACGAGAGAATTTTTTTAGCCATTTGAAATATTTTCTTGTGTCCCACAGGTTAGATACCTCTGGTTTAGACTGAATAGCTTAAATATTCACTATTGTGTGTTTTTATCAAATAATTTAAGCATTGATATAGTAATTCTGTGTATCTTACTTGCCTTTTCATCAGTTTTTAAACCAGAGGAGCTGAGACAGGCCCTGATGCCCACACTGGAGTCTCTTTACCGCCAGGACCCCGAGTCTCTGCCCTTCCGCCAGCCTGTGGACCCTTCACTGCTGGGAATACCAGTACGTGTGCTGTCTGGTGCACAGCCTCCTTAATATAATACTGTTTTTGTTTTAACATACATAATCATATTATAATATACATATATATATATATATATATACTACTGTTCAACAGATTTTAAAAATATTTTTAAAGGTCTCTTATGCTCACCAAGGCTGCATTCATTTGATCAAAAATACAGTAAAACAGTATATAATTGTTAAATATTTTTAAAATTCAAATTAATTTTTCTATTTTTAATATATTTTAAAATGTAATTTATTCTGATGATAGCTAAGGTGATTTTTCGGCAGCCATTATTCCAGTCTTCAGTGTCACATGATCCTTCAGAAATTATGCTAATATGCTGATTTGGTGTTTTGTAACCTTATAAAATGTCTTTATAATCACTTTAGATTAATTGAATGCATCCTTGCTGAATAAAAGTATTCATTTCTTTTAAAACTTTCCTTCCAAACTTGGTAGTGTATATATTTTCCATCAGTCGTGTATAAAATCATCATTGGCAGGGATCAGTTGTTGGATATCAAATACAGTCTTAAGTTCATACTCTCATTTATGGAAATGTACGATTCTACTGAACTCTGATATTTAACATTGTTACTTTTGTCAAATCACAGGACTATTTTGACATTGTGAAGAATCCTATGGACTTGTCTACTATAAAACGGAAGCTCGACACGGGCCAGTACCAGGAACCGTGGCAGTATGTGGATGACATCTGGCTCATGTTTAACAATGCCTGGCTGTACAATCGCAAGACGTCACGAGTCTACAAGTACTGCTCCAAGCTGGCGGAGGTGTTTGAGCAGGAGATCGACCCGGTCATGCAGAGCCTTGGCTACTGTTGTGGGAGAAAGGTAAAACAGAGGATGCTTGAGTGTTTGCACATATTAAATTGTCCTTCTAATATGATGCAGAATGATGTTTTATAAATCAATACATTCCTCTTTGTTTGTAGACCAAATGAATAACAGCTTGTGGCTTTATGAGCTTTAAAGCGTAGGCGTTGAGCTAACAAAATTAGTTTTCTCATCCAAAGAGTTAGTCATAAAATGGGATTTTGTGTCATAGCACAGATCAAGTACATACTGAACTGAAGACACCTGAAGTTGATCTGTTTTCTGTTATGTTTTTTTTTTTTGCATTTAAACCATCATAACACCAGCTACTGTTTTTTTTTTTTTTTTTTTTTTTTTTTTTTTCCCTCTCACAGTTTGAGTTTTCTCCCCAAACTCTGTGCTGCTATGGGAAGCAGCTGTGCACTATACCACGAGATGCTGCTTACTTTTGTTATCAGAACAGGTAAGGAACTTACGACTGAGGCCAACATCAACGGACATGAAAGAATATATATCTGAATGACCCATGTTATGATTATTAATTGCATATGCATGTGAAACCTGTTAAACAGCCTTTTTTCCACTGTATCTGGCCACATAAAGTGCACTGACTTGCACCACGGTTGATAAGAGTGTTTTCTTATCCCATCTATTCCACCAATCAGTCCTTAGCCATTGTAAAATCCTATCTGTGTGAAAAGACCTGGCATTTTAAAGTGAGCTCCTTTTCTGCTACATATAGTTATTACATTTTTTTTTAATGGTATCAAATAAATATATATATAAACCTTAACCAGAAATATTTTCATACACACATAAATATCAGAGTTTCTTGAATCAAAATGTTTACATGGCCATTATCACCCTCTCTATGATCCTTTAAATTAAATGACCTGTTTGTGCTTGTATACCTAAATGTGGTTAATCGTATGTTAATGTCTTCATAGTACATAGATAAATGGTATGTAAAAGAGTTGTATATTTCTTGATATGACCCCTTTGTCATGAATTTTAGTCATTTAATTTCAATTATTGCTCATAAACGAATACAACATGTACGACTTGACACTGATTGGTGTAACAGTGCCATAAAAGGAGTAATTCTTATCTTTTCATAGAGCACCTTTAAAATGCCTGTTTGCTTGACATTGTGGCTGCAGTCTTTTTGTTCATGTTTAATGTGCTCATGTGTCCGTAAGTCTCCAACACCCTTCGCAACTGATTCTGCTCCAGTTTTGCTATAATGATTTTTCTCATTATACATGTAAATGCTAATCTGTGCTTTGCTTTGGCTTTCTGCTTGTCCGTTGTTGTCTCCCTCCTTATCCATCCATTTCTGTCTTGTCTGTTTTTCTTTGTCAACCCTTTTCTTCTCCCCTGTACTTTGCTGTTTGTTGTGTCCGCTGTCGCCTGCTTTCATCTGACCAATCATCTGCACCTAAACCCCTCCCTGCTCAAAACCCCTGCTCAAAAATCCTGCATCATGATTGGCTCCTCTGGCGACGACCCTGTCCTGCGCTTCCCCTTTGGCCTGCCTGCCCTGCCCTGCCTTGTCCTGCACTGATTGGTGGCTCCCTCCTCGTTGCCTCACTGTGATTGGCTGTGGTGTTGGCGCATGGTGTAGTTCACCAAAATATGGGCTTCTTGCTGACAGGTACCACTTCTGTGAGAAGTGTTTCAATGAGATCCAGGGTGAGACTGTGTCCTTGGGAGATGACCCATCCCAAACTCAAACGTAAGTGTCTCCTCTTTCACACTATTTTTAATCAGTGTTTTATTATAGCATGTTCTTTTTTTTCTCTCTTCAGCTGTACAACAAGAAAACAAGTTTGTCTAGTCTGTCAAGTGTTTGCAATATCAAGACCCACCCCACCCATATTACATGTATATCGATAGATGTGTTTGTGTAGAGATCTGATTGCACTTATCTGTTATAAAAGAACAACACTTATATATTACATCATAGGTTTCCGTTGATTGAAAATTTTCTGTTATTTACCAAATGTTTAAAAAAGTATAGGATCATAAGGTAGTACATTTTAGTAAGGCTAAAAAAAAGTTATGATATCAATTTCACTTTAAAAATACCAATTTAAAATAGTTTACTGATGGATAAAAACAGAAATAGTCAATCATGTTCTGTTAAAGTGTCCCTCAGAATGCGGTTTTATCTAATGATGTTTTATTAACAAAATTCGGGAGGAGCAGGTGCAGATTATTAGACTAATTATCACAGGTGGAAGCATTCAGCTAATCAACCAACGGAGGTATATATACTGCAGCCTTACCTCAGTTCGATTGACAGTTTATCAGCATCCTTCCACCACCCCATCTCCTCACTTCTAAATTCTATCTCTCATAACCACATCCGGGGGGAGTACTCTGGGTTCGGGCCAAAATTCCAAGCTCGGAGCCCTCCCCCTGGACAGCACGCCAAATACGCATTACTTTCTCTATCTAATTATATGTATATGTGAACTCGTGAATCCAAACATAAAAATCAAGTGTAAATGCACCCAGAATGCATTATGTAGTAAAGTGCCATCCGATTGCTATCTGAACAACAAAAATGTTTGTTAACTGCCATTTAAAGGGGACCTGAGAGTTAATGTAACACTTCAATGGAAATTAAATTGAATTCAGTCAACAACAATAAATCTCAAACTTGGTTTTGCTCTTTTGAGATTTTGAAGCAGGATTTTTGGAGACCATAAATGCACCCTTTGAGACTTTTCTTGTTTTAATAGTGTTACAATTTGCATATATTTCTAGATCGATCAATAAGGATCAGTTTGAAAAGAAGAAAAATGACACACTCGACCCTGAGCTGTAAGTCCATTTAAACTTTAATTCCAGTTTTGTGCTCTCAGCAAAATTTTTAGGATTAATACCCCCTCCCCCCACCCCATTTTCTCTGCAGATTTGTGGAATGTATGGATTGTGGTCGGAAGATGCATCAGATCTGTGTTTTGCACAATGACACTATATGGCCATCAGGGTGAGTTTTCTGCACTGAAATTAAATGCAACTGACTCTGGTTTTTGAAAGGTGTTTCTAACACCAACATATGTCCTACCTTTTTTCTCTTTTCCCTCGTTTAGCTTTGTGTGTGATGGTTGTCTGAAGAAGTCTAACAAGACCCGTAAAGAGAATAAATATGCTGCTAAAAGTATGTGGCTCCATTTCAGTGTTTTATTAAAATGTACAAACTGTTTAATCTTCATGTATTTTCTTCTCACTGATAATCTAACAAGTAATGACATTTTAAACAACTTTTTTTGGGATCTTCAGGGCTTCCACAGACCAAACTAGGCAACTACTTGGAAACACGGGTTAATGACTTTCTGAAGCGGCATAATCACCCAGAGTCTGGTGAAGTCACTATTCGTGTTGTTCATGTCTCGGACAAAGTGGTAGAAGTCAAACCAGGCATGAAGTCTAGGTGAGACAGGATAATTAAGAACAGACACTCAGGTTTAATACAACACATTTATCTGTTGGACATTTAAAGAATAATTACTTTAATACTCATTTTGTCATTTATATTCTTGCTGTGAAGCCTCATTTGTTTACTCTGATTTATAATGTAATATACCTCCCATGCAGACTTTTATCATTGCTTGTTGTCTGCTTGGATTCCTTTTCACAGGTTTGTGGATAGTGGAGAGATGGCAGAGTCTTTCCCATACAGAACGAAAGCTTTATTTGCATTTGAGGATGTTGATGGTGTTGATGTCTGCTTTTTTGGGATGCACGTGCAAGAGTATGGCTCAGATTGTCCACCCCCTAATCAAAGGTCAGGCAAATGTAATTGCTTTTTTTTTTTTGATGGGCCTGTTTTTACTTCCGGCTAAATGTTTTTTTTTTTTTTTTTTTTCTCCTCAATCATCCAGACGAGTTTACATATCCTACCTGGACAGTGTCCACTTCTTTCAGCCACGCTGTCTGAGAACAGGCGTGTACCACGAGATTCTTTTAGGATATCTGGAGTATGCCAAAAAACAAGGGTAAGATTCTTCCCTATCCTACTGTTTCAGTAGTATTTTTACTTTAACCGATGTTCACATTTTTGCCTTGTGAAATTTTTAATTAAACCTTTTTGGATTTTGTTTTTCTTAGGTTTACCACAGGACACATCTGGGCTTGCCCTCCTAGTGAAGGAGATGATTACATCTTCCACTGTCACCCTGCAGACCAGAAGATACCCAAGCCCAAACGGCTGCAGGAGTGGTACAAAAAAATGCTGGATAAAGCCGTAGCGGAGCGCATCGTGCATGACTATAAGGTACAATTTTGTGTTATTGTAAACATTTTGTATTAAAAAAATATTTCCACTTTTTTCAGAATACAGGTAAGAGATCAAATCTTGAGTTTATACATATTGTTTATATATTATTATTGTATGTATATATATATTTATTTATTTATTTATAATGCTGTTAAAATTACTTTTTTAAAGGACATATTCAAACAAGCAACAGAGGATCGTCTCACCAGCGCCAAAGAACTGCCCTATTTTGAGGGTGATTTCTGGCCCAATGTGCTTGAAGAGAGTATCAAAGAACTGGAGCAAGAAGAGGAGGAAAGGAAGAGGGAGGAGAACAGCACGTCCAATGAGAGTGTTGATGTTAGTCTTTAAGCTCTACTCATCTTAGGTTTTGTTCCCTTCTAAAAATGCTTTTTCACACAATCCTGAACACTTCTCTATGTTTCTTCAGACAACAAAAGGTGACAGCAAAAATGCCAAGAAAAAGAACAACAAGAAGACGAGCAAGAACAAAAGCAGTTTAAGCCGAGCCAACAAAAAGAAGCCGGGGATGCCAAATGTGTCCAATGACCTTTCACAGAAACTCTATGCCACAATGGAAAAGCACAAAGAGGTATGAGGAAGACTAAAGACTGATTTCGGCTTTTTTTTTTCTCACTATGATTTAGTTTAATCAAGGTACATTGTCAAACATTTAGTGTTTGTCAAGTTTGGTGGCATTCTGATCTCAGTATCTTTTGTACAATGTTCACATATGCCTTAACATATTTTTGTTTTAATCAAACATTTTATTTTTTTCCCCAAGGTGTTCTTTGTTATCCGGCTGATTGCAGCACCCAATTCCAATGCACTTCTGCCCATTGTTGACTCGGATCCTTTGATGGCATGTGATTTGATGGATGGTCGGGATGCCTTCCTAACACTTGCACGGGATAAACATCTGGAGTTTTCTTCATTGCGGCGCTCCAAATGGAGCACAATGTGCATGCTGGTTGAACTGCACAACCAGAGCCAGGACCGCTTTGTCTATACCTGCAATGAGTGCAAACACCATGTTGAAACTCGCTTCCATTGCACTGTGTGTGAGGTGAGGACTATAGAACAGGAGGAGTGGGGAGATGGTGATGATTTACCATGTATAATCTTACATGATCATACATGGTATTTTTATTAGTTTTATGTGTAAAGCTTATATGGCATAAGAAGATAACCAGTTTTTCTCAGGGCAGACCCAGTTTTTTTACATTGTCCTGAATTACTCAAAAAATGCGCTAGGAAAAGCAATATGTCTATTTACCATAGTTAAATAAATAATTAGTCGTACTTAATGCTGGTAAATTATTTCCTTTTGTACTGTACACAATAATAACTTTGCCATTTAATGATTATTCTAACCTCTCCTTCACAGGACTATGATCTCTGCATCACTTGCTATAATACAAAAGGTCACGAGCACAAGATGGAGAAACTGGGCTTGGGATTGGACGACGAAAGCAACAGTCAGGCTGCTTCCTCAACGCAGAATCCTGGAGACTCAAGGCGTCTCAGTATTCAGCGGTGCATCCAGTCTCTAGTACATGCTTGTCAGTGCCGCAATGCCAACTGCTCACTTCCATCTTGCCAGAAAATGAAACGTGTAGTTCAACATACCAAAGGCTGCAAGCGCAAAACCAATGGTGGTTGTCCTATTTGCAAGCAGCTCATCGCACTCTGTTGTTACCATGCAAAACACTGCCAAGAGAATAAGTGTCCTGTGCCATTCTGCCTCAATATCAAGCAGAAACTACGACAACAACAGCTCCAGCACAGGCTACAGCAGGCCCAGATGGTGCGTAGAAGAATGGCCAGCATGCAAAGGACAGGCCAGCAGCTTCCGGGAGGCAATGGTGGGCTGCCATCTCCTGGGAACAGTAGTACTACTGGTCCGAGCACACCAACACCAAGCAGTCAGCCTCCTACCCCACAGCCGCCCACTCAGCTATGTCAGCCTCCAGTAACTCAACCTGGGGTTGGAGGTGTTCCATCAAAGCAGCAACAGCAGTTGGCAGGGATGGCCCATCAGTACCAGCAAATGTCTGGAAGTGGTGGGATGATGAACTCCCCGCAACAGCCCATGATCCCACAGCAGCAGCAGCCAACATCAGTTCAGCATCTTCAGCATGCCAACAACCTTCCTCCATATGTGCAAAGACCTCCAGGCTCCTCTCCACTTTCTCAGTCAATGGGAAAGCCAGGCATGGTGCCAGGTGGCTTCCCTCAACAGCAACAGTCGAGCCTAGGGCAGCCTGTGATGCCACAACATCAACAACCTGGCCCTCCACCTGCTGCAGTAGAAATTGCCATGAAAATTCAACGAGTCGCAGAGTCTCAACGGCAAATGGCTCAGCAAAAGATCCTGCAAAGAAACCAGCCTCCTGGCATGATGCCTCCACATGGCCTGCATCAGGGTCCCCAGACACAAAGCCAGATGGGCATGAACCTTCCTGGAGCTTCAATGGTTGGACCTCAGGGAATTCCATCCCAGACACAAGCAGCAGTGGCACGAACTCACATGGATCAGCAGCAGGGAATGATTACAGCAAGCATGCAGCAGCAGACAGGAACTCAGTCTCAGCTCCCTCAAGTCCAGTTGCAACAGGCACAGCAAGGAGCACCTCAACTTCAGGGGACGCCACAGCAGCCGTGGGCTGGTCCTGGTATGCCTCCTCAGCAGAGACCTGGCGTAATGAACCAAATGGGTCTGCAAGGAATGGTTGCACCTCAACAGCAGCAGCAGACAGTTGTTCAACAGCAGCAACAAGGGCATTCAGCTGTAATGGGTATGATGAGTGGCCAAGGAGCGGCTGCACTTGCAGGTGCTGGCCCTGGAAATCACTCTCAGGCTGCCTTACTGGAACTCGTAAGAACCTTAAGGCTACCCAGCTCTCCCCATCAACAACAGCAAGTCCTAAATATACTACGTTCAAACCCTCAGCTCATGGCAACCTTTATCAGGCAACGAGTTCCTAGGTACCTTGGTCGAGGAGGGCCTGGAACAGGAGGTGTGGGTCTACCAGGAGGACCTGGTGGAGGTCCAGGGCTCATCGATGGCCAGCAAATGAGTGCAAATCCTGCGGCAGCTCAAGGAAGTATGCATATGCCACAAGGGAATAGCATGCCAATGAATCAGCTTCAGCAGCAACAGCAGCAGCAGCAACTTCAACAGCGGTCTATGATGAGTGGAAATTTGCAGCAACAACAACAAATGGCAGCGTTGCAGCAGCAGCAGCAGCAGCAACAACAACAACAGCAACAACAGCAAGGTGTTATGCCCAGTCAGAGCCCCAACATGTCCAACATCTCTCCCCAGTTCAGAGAAATGATGAGGCGGCATTTACAACAACAACAACAGCAGCAACAACAACAACAACAACAACAACAACAACAACAACAACAACAACAACAACAGCAGCAGCAGCAGCAGCAGCAGCAGCAACATATGGGAAACCATGCTCAGTTTCAGCATCCTCAACCACCCCAGCAGCAGGGTTATCTTGGCCAGTCTGGAATGCCCCCACAACAGCCTGGCCAACCTCAGCCTGGTGGTCTCCAACAGCAGCAGGGAGGTACCCAGCCTGGGACCCAGCAAAACTACTCTGGGTCTGTGTCCCATCAGCAGGTTGCAGCAGCTCTGCAACAGAGACTGCAGCATCAGCAACTCCAGATGCAGCAGCAACAGAGTGCTATGGCAGGACTCCAAGGTGCTGATGGAGGTCCTGGAGGCGGTGGTCCCCTCCAGCAGCAACAGATGCAATCCGCTCCCATAGGTTCACAACCTCCGGGCATGCTTCAGCAAGCTTTCCAGCAACGGCTCCTTCAGCAGCAACAGTCACACCTAGGAGGAGGATCTCCTGCTCAACACAATCCCATGAGCCCTCAGCAGCCCCAGCAACAGATGTCCCAGTCTCCCCATTTGCAGGGCCAGCAGTTGTCTAATTCCCTAAGCAACCAAGTTCGCTCACCCCAGCCGTCGCCTCGGCCCCAGTCCCAGCCGCCAAACTCCAGTCCATCTCCTCGCTTGCAGCCCCAGCCATCGCCTCATCACATCTCGCCCCAGACAGGGTCGCCTCACCCAGGTCACCTTTCTCAGCATCACAGTGCTGTGCACCCTCCACAGCAACAACCACAGGCATCCCAACAGCAGCAACAGGCTAATGCGATGGACCAGGGCTCATTTGGAGCAGACCAGAGTGCCATGCTTTCACAGCTAGGTGGGATGGGAGCCTTACATGGGCAAGGGACAAATGACATGCTATCAAATAACCAAGATATTGGGTCGAACATGAATCATTCATTAGATTTGATGTAATGTTGCAGTGCTCAAAGAACTGTCCTGATTGCCAGAGTTTGGTAGCAGATCTAGGATTTACAAAGGCTGTCATCGATAGTATTATTATTATTACTATTATTATTATTTAATATTTTTCTTATGTAATTGAAAAGAACTGAACTTCCTATGGGAGATACTACATGTGCAAGTCAACAAATTAAGTTAAATGAATGGTAAGTTATTGCTGTTAATATATAAAAATATATAAATATATTTTTTGCCAATTGTGTTCAAAGGGTTTTGGGTTAAGGGATGGGAAATATTTCCTCTTGGTATATGACCAGAAATATTTTTGGGGTGAAGAAGTCTGCCTTTTTTTATAGATATTTTTTAAGATTTTAAAAGTGGCATGAAATTAAAAAGCAAAATGCGTAAACAAAATGGACTATTTTGTTTTCTTTTTCCTCTAAATAGTCAAAAATGCCATCAGTTTTGGAGAGTATTAGAATTATTCTCACAAATGTAATGATTATGATGGCATTGGTAATAACTGTTATTTATTACTCAGCTCTTTTGGTTGGCTAATAGATATTTTCTTGTTCTTTTATTTTGGACAGTTTATGGCATATGCTATTTGAACCTCCTACAGTTCTTGAAGAGTATATTTTTGTTAGTGATAGAACCTGACTATAAATGGATGAATTTATATTCTTTTTTATTTTTAGTTTTTTTTTTTTTTTTTTTTTTTGAGGGGTGGTTGGGGCTTAAATGAAGTTTTGATAGTGTTTGGGAAACGATAATGTGTTTTCTGATGGCTTGTTGCATGGGAAATACCAGTCCTCCTATGCATGTTGCAGTTTTCCCACCCTCATACATCCTGTCCCATGAATGTTTTCACTATGCCCTCCTTCTCAGTACCTGGAGCCTGATGACACTACAGGTGTGCATAGGACAGTACAGTGATCTCTACTGAGAAGAGTAAATGCAGATGAGGGATTATGGATTTTGCAAATAATCACCTTGAACTACCCTCTTCCATCTCTGACTCCAAGTCCTCTTTTCTCCCCATCTCTCCAGTAAGGAATTATTGTTCTGACTCTTCACGCGCATCTCTAGTGTTCTGAACTTTGGGATTTAAGTGATCTCCTTAATGTATAAAGAAAATTCTGAACTGAAAATAAATTACTGAAAATGAAATGTCTTTGTAAAAATATATATATCTATATGTGTGAATGGAGGTAAATGGACAGATGTTTCTTCTTGATTTATGATGCTTTGAGCTGAAGAAGTATGGGCAGCTTAGACTTAACCTGTGAGATTTTTATACATAAATGGAGCTCAAGTCAGACAAGCACCAATGCGCCTTTGTATGTGTACTTCATTACAAGGATTTCATTAGTGTGTACTAAATCAACACTGTCTGTCATTATCTCCATCCTGTGCACAAATACAGCAAGGTAGAGACAAATAGTTAAAAAAAAAAAAGGGGGATGGTCTTTTGGATGGCATATGACAATAACCTATAAATGAATTGTTTTCTCTTGGTTAAAGGAGTGCTGGATGACTACACAGAGGCAATATGGCTTTAGACTTATTTTATAAAAACGAGGAGAACAATATTTGTTTTATATATATATATATATATATATATATATATATATTAATTTTATTTTTGAAAATAAAAAACTTGAAGGTAATTCAAGAGTTAATATTGAATTACACTTTTTCAAAGATATTGATGATGCAACATGACACTGCTGTTATACCATATACGTCCCACTTTGGGAATAATGAGAAATATCATGGCATTTTGAGGAAAAATGTCTTATGAGTGCGTATAGAAGTATACAGATTATGATTCACTGTACAAACCATGGAAATTTGCTTTGATCTGTAAGTTTTTTTTTCTTCTTTTTTTTCTTTTTTCTTTTCTAAAACAGACTGGAAAACCAACCATGGTTATATGGTTCCTAGTTTTGACCACTTTTCTCTTGCTAACACTTTGGTGCTTGCTGAGAGGAGCAAAAACTGTTGCTCTGATTCCAGTAGTTTTACTGTTTGTTTGTTTGGTTGGTTGGCTGTTCTTTTTTAAAGTTATTATGGTGGTCAGACGTTTTGCCAATTATTTAATTGTACATTAAAATATGTTTGCACCATTCAAAAATAATTGGCTTTGGTGTGGTGTAATTCTTACATTGTACATGTGGAGGTAAAACAATGTCAACCCATGATGGTTAATCAGTCCACAGTGCCACGCATTGCTGATTAAATATAAAAAAGTTGCATTTGTAATTGATGGTACAGTTACACCAAAGTTTTATTTATGACATCATAATACCAGGTTTTCCATTTTAAAGTGCAAATACTCTCAATAGCAAAAGCAACCACAGACATTTGGCACAGACAGTTTATCAAATATATACAGGTCACATGAAGTTAGATACTAAACATTTGAGCTTCCAGAGATGGACATTCCTAGAGGCTAAATATACATTCACCTCAATATAGAAAAATTGTCTTCAGGTCTCAGTTATCATCTTAGACTAAAATAACACCAAAGATTAACAGCAGTCAAGTTAAATCTAACATTGTAGACTACTGTGCAAGATGGTGCAGAGTCATACTTGGCAAGAATATGCACAAGAGGACCAAGGAACATGTAAAAAAAAAAAAATTGCACACAAACTGCGATAGATATGAGATATTAGCAAGCAATAGTGTTGGGAAAAAACAAAATGTAACTTTATTTCATACACACAATTACATTAAAAGTAGAACATTGTGCAATGAAAAATAAAACTTTTTAACACTACAAATTTTTGTTTATTAAGTCTCAAAGATGGCACACAAAGTGTTGAAATGCTTTTCCATAGTTGTATTTTTAAGTATAGGGAGGCCACTAATTCTAGTTAACTGCATATGAGGTGTGCAATTTAAATTAAAAGTCAATAGAATAATATGTTTACCAAGCATATCATGTATACATATATCTAATGTGTAAATGTATAGACATATTTGTTACAGCTTGGCTTTTCAGAATTTTTAATTGTGCTAATCACACTGTACTAGCATTATGCAAGTACATGACCAGACCAAATTAAGCTTAACTCGGCTAGTTAAATCTGTAAACTACAAAACATGGCAAAATCAGTATCAGAGAAACTAGCTTGATTTGTTTAATGGCCAATACAACTTCATAATACTATCAGTACTGTAACGAATTTAATCATTGTTACTGTGATTGATTGCAATCACAATCCTGAAACAACATTTTGAAAGGTTTTAACTTGATTAGAACTAATAGTGCAAATGTAGTCTGAAACAATGGTGGAAAATGTGCAAGCGCATAATCAAAGCAAAAAAGGAAAAAAAAGAGGATGTACCGATTCTCTTTCCCCCTCGCTCACAACATACTCAGTCTCTGTAATGTCAGATCTCCAGCTCCCAGCTCCTGAAGAACCCTCTTGCTACGAAGGCCTCTCTAAAAGTCACAGTCAGTGAGTTGATGGTGATATCTGTCACAGTTACCTCCTCTGGGCCCATAACTGGACTCCAGTCCTCAGATATAGGAGAGATTGTCATTGCCTCTGATTCAGTGGTTGGACTCCAGGCTCCCCTCCTGACAAGCTCTGGACACAGAGTAGAATTTGTACATATTTACACCTTCATGTGATATAAATGTTAAAGAATATTGATTAAGAACAATCTAGCATTATAAGTGATACTGATTTAGATTATATTAGACATTTAAATATATATATATATATATATATATATATATATATATATATATATATATATATATATATATATATATAGTAATTATGCATTTGTTTTATATATTGTAATTAAGTATTATTCACGTGTAACGTTTACAATATATATATATGTATGTAACAGGTACAGAAAAATTCCTGTTAAAAATACTTATATTGTTATAATTCACAAAAAATTTATTTTTATATACCTGATATAGATGCCTGATTTAGTGTGTTTTCCCCTTTAATTGTGGTGATGACATCATGAGCCAACATAATTTCCTGTTCTGTCCCCTCCTCTTCCTTTTGCTTTTGGAAGTGGAGGTGAGTTGTAATCTGACTCCTGATAATCTTTTTAAATCTTTATTTTAATTATTGCTTTTATGCCTATATTTTCACTTCAATTTATGTGTATAATGTTATTTTACTTTGTGGTTATTTTTGTCATTTCATACTTTTTGAGTTATATTTTTGTCTAATATATGGAAATGAGCACATGGTGATCACATGGTGACAAGTGTACATCACATTTGTTAACACAATGCAGACAAAACACAACACAGAAAACAGACCAGTTACATATATGTATGTATATATATAAATATATATACAGTATCTCAGAGAAGTGAGTACACCCCTCTCATTTTTGTAAATATTTGATTATATCTTTTCGTGTGACAACACTGAAGAAATGACACTTTGCTACAATGTAAAGTAGTGAGTATACAGCTTGTATAACAGTGTAAATTTGCTGTCCCCTCAAAATTACTCAACACACAGGCATTAATGTCTAAACCGCTGGCCACAAAAGTGAGTACACCCCTAAGTGAAAATGTCCAAATTGGGCCCAAAGTGTCAATATTTTGTGTGGCCAGCATTATTTTCCAGCTCTGCCTTAACCCTCTTGGGCACGGAGTTCACCAGAGCTTCACAGGTTGCCACTGGAGTCCTCTTCCACTCCTCCATGATGACATCACAGAGCTGGTGGATGTTAGAGACCTTGCGCTCCTCCGCCTTCCATTTGAGGATGCCCCGCAGATGCTCAATAGGGTTTAGGTACCCTCAGCTTCTTCAGCAAGGCAGTGGTCATCTTGGAGGTGTGTTTGGAGTCATTATCAGGTTGGAATACTGCCCTACGGCCCAGTGTCCGAAGGGAGGGGATCATGCTCTGCTTCAGTATGTCACAGTACATGTTGGCATTCACGTTCCCTCAATGAACTGTAGCTCCCCAGTGCCGACAGCACTCATGCAGCCCCAGACCATGACACTCCCACCACCATGCTTGTCTGTAGGCAAGACACACTTGTCTTTGTATACTCCTCACCTGGTTGCCGCCACACACACTTGACACCATCTGAAATAAGTTTATCTTGGTCTTATCAGACCACAGGACATGGCTCCAGTAATCCATGTCCTTAGTCTGCTTGTCTTCAGCAAACTGTTTGCGGGCTTTCTTGTGCATCATCTTTAGAAGAGGCTTCCTTCTGGGACGACAGCCATGCAGACCAATTTGATTGCAGTGTGTGGCGTATGGTCTGAGCACTGACAGGCTGACCCCCCATCCCTTCAACCTCTACAGCAATGCTGGCAGCACTCATAAGTCTATTTCCCAAACACAACCTCTGGATATGACGCTGAGCACGTGCACTCAACTTCTTTGGTCGACCATGGCGAGGCCTGTTCTGAGTGAAACCTGTCCTGTTAAACCGCTGTATGGTCTTGGCCACCGTGCTGCAGCTCAGTTTCAGGGTCTTGGCAATCTTCTTATAGCCTACGCCATCTTTATGTAGAGCAACAAATCTTTTTTTCAGATCCTCAGAGAGTTCTTTGCCATGAGGTGCCATGTTGAACTTCCAGTGACCAGTATGAGAGAGTGAGAACGCTAACACCAAATTTAACACACTTGCTCCCCATTCACACCGGAGACCTTGAAACACTAACGAGTCACATAACACTGGGGAGAGAAAATGGCTAATTGGGCCCAATTTGGACATTTTTACTTAAGGGTGTACTCACTTTTGTGGCCAGTGTGTTGAGTTAATTTGAGGGGACAGCAAATTTACACTGTTATACAAGCTGTACACTCACTACTTTACATTATAGCAAAGTGTCATTTCTTCAGTGTTGTCACATGAAAAGATAAATAATTAAAAAAAAATAATAATAATTATATATATATATATATATATATATATATATATATATATATATATATATATATATATATATATGTATGCACAATCCCCCTGCCTACTAGTTTATGGATCTTTACTTGCTGTTTTGATCTAATGTCAGGACATTTTTTTTTCTACAAGGCTGACAAAGAACACTGCAGTCTGCCCTCTGGCCAACCAACATACTTACTGTTTAAACTATTGCTGCCAGTTTTAGTTCCTCCTGGTCTTGTGTCCTCCTCTTCCTCCTCCTCCATAACCCCCTCATCATCATCATCATCATCATCATCAACATGATCATCTTCTTCTTCCCTTCTATCCCATTCTTCCTCAGAAGTCTCTCTGGATGTTTTCTTCTTTTTCTTATGGTGGGTTAATCGTCGATATATACAGGTCCCTGAGGACTGGAACCTTGGGTCAAGCGACCGGGTCAAAGAAAGCGGCAGATGCGCTGAAGACTTCTCTGTATCTTTGTGTGTGCTGCGTAGATCCATTGCGTAAATGTTCCTCTTTGAGAGAGTAATATGTGGATAGACATGACTTTAATGACAGTTAAGCAGGGAAACAATCACAGAAATGAAGATGTTTTAGTGGTCATTACCTGCATGATGAGTCTTTTCGGTTTCGGCCCTCTTTTGCGCCACCCCACTGACCTGTCTCTCTGTTCTCTGTGTGAAATTAGAAAATTCAGTGTGATGAATTCACATAGGGTGAAAAAGTGTCTCAATCAAACTAAATTCTCCCATACTAGTGGCTGAAAGTGAAAGAATGAACAAAGAAGGTTATAATTGCTCACTTTTCCTCATAGGCTAAAACCAGTCGAGGGTCTAGGATGTGTTCCTCTGGCTCCCATGTGCTGTACCTTTGAAATCATTAAAACATGAAAAACTGTCACATATTCATATTGGCATGACATGCAAATAAAAGCCATAGCTGCTAGATTAGTAATTGTAAACAGTATAAACAACACAAAATGATAATTAAAAGACATTTAGAATAAAGCTTATTCTGTCATTTATAATAATAATAATAATAATAATAATAATAATAAATACTTACTTTGGAGGCCAGCCCTTCCACTTCAATAAATACTCTACATGACCCTTAAACAAAAATAAATATAAATCAATACTAAATTTACATTTTCATTATATTAAAATATATGATATTACAATCTCATGAGTTAACATTAGTAAAATGTTCATCTTCAAATACACATTTCTGATGATTGTTTTGTTTTTGTCTAGTACGTGTGCGATTACGTAATTATACGCTTGCGTCATAAAGAATTATGAAGGGACAACCCCTAAACTAACAGCTCCTCCTTTTTATGGAAGGCCAAAAGGGCCAAAACGTGTGAAACCGACGTCTTAACACGTAATTACGTGTTAACGCGCAAATGACGTTGTTAACGCGTAATTACGTGTTAACGCGCAAATGACGTGTTAACGCGTAATTACGTGTTAACACGTCATTTGCGAAATAAAAAACGTGGGACTTTACCACCACCTGGTGGTGTGGTGTACTTGCACAAGCAGATTAGGATTGCAAATGGCAGGATTTTGTCTAAAATAAATCTTTAAAAATGAACAGTGAGCATAAATAGGCTACAACTATGGCTACACATAATAATTATAGCATACATTTTTTATTTGTATTTATTTTAATCCTAACACATGTCTTCAAATGAATGAATGTTGTTGCTCTCAAAACAATTAACACAGCACAGTAAACACTCTTATGTTGATGAAATTTCATTATTCACTGCACTGCAGTTTATTCTAGTAATACGTTTATTAAAAACTAAATTATATCATCATAACTACAGGTGTGTTCACTATTGATTTTATAACATATTCATCTATAGACATACACTAATGAAAGTACATGCTTATTATTGTTTTTTAATGAGTGGTTTTGTTATAATCTTTTCCCACTTCCCCCAAAAATTACATAGCCTACACAAACATCCAGCAAATGTTGTACAGTACTGCAATCACTAATGTTTACTCACGAATTTAAATCTGCCTAGAGAATTTCATCTACATCATAGAACATTCTTATGCATTATGGAGGGAAAAATCATATTGAATGTTGAATCCATGGTTCTTCTCAACATCTGCAGGCCTCCTTCATTGTTGTTGTTTTTTTTTACTCTTTTTTTGTAGTAAACTATATTCATGTTTCTGGTAAAGGTTTGCTCTTGTTTACCTGATTTTTAATACTGCTTTCATGTGCTGGTGTGTGTGTATACAAGAAAAGAATTGGTTCTTATAGATCTGTTAGTTTTGTGACAGTTTTACTGTTTGAATTTGTAATAAACACATACAACGTGTGGTGTGTAGATAAATAAAATGTATTACAAATGTATTTACAAATGTAAAACAAAATTATTTACAATAATATAAACAAATAGAAGACGGAATAAGCATGTATGTATAGGAAACAACTCAAGAATGTATTCCAACGATATTCTCCATAGTCTGTTCCTGTGTGTATCTCTATAGTCAGCCAGTGTGCTTCAGCCATCCGTCTGTCCAGCAATTCACGATTCCCTCATCTGTAAGAAATTACATTTCAGTAATTATCTCCTTTCATCGAAAGTACCATTTAATTGTCAACTCTGATTTCTGTCATTACGCCCAGTGCTGTCAATAAAACATAATGTTCACCTAATTCCAAATTTATCTATTCGGTTTCCTGCAAAAGTGGCTCTTCCGTGTGTGTGCGTCACCCTTTCGTCAATGTCGTTGACTTTTGATGATTGATGAGGTAAGCTCAGTGTAGTGCTTGGGTCACTATATCATGAATAATTTAAATAAATAAAGGTGTTGTGTCACGTTGACATTGCCTGTCGTAACTGTTTGTAATCCTTCTCATGACTAATTAATATGGTGATACGCACGATTCAGATCGTTTTATTATTAATGAGATTGTGAACGAGCACTTACGTAATGGTTACGATGTGCTCAAGTCTGGCGCAACTTCCTTTTAACCAAAAACTTTTGGCGGCGAGGAAGAAAGTAGTAGTAGTAGTATCATCAGCAGCAGGACATGGCGCGGAGAGAGTTTCTTACAGACTGCAATAGGGCATTTCGGGAGTGTACTCGATTGGCTCAAACAGACGATCGGGATGCTATAGCAATAATAATTACAAGGTAAGTGATCTTGTTTTGTGGCACTGGACGCCCATTATTTCCCCCAGGGGCGGACAAGGCTATCGGCAGTACCGGGAGTTTTCCCTGTGGGCCGCTGGACAACGTGGGCCGGCCCTTTGCAATGTAAATGTATGACTGAATTGTAGTAAATAGTCCATGTTAACCGGTATTTATAATCTGTGTATGCAAATTTGGTTAAGCAAAATCATTCTTTTGGATTGGTTTGTGGAAGTTATGGTCCCACCCCTTTTACTGGCAGGTGTATTCTAATTGGTGAGTGATATCGATTGAGAAAAAAGACCGTTAGGGGATTGAAGGGAGTCAGACGCTAGTTGGGTTTCTCCGTGTGTTTTGAGTTTTAAAATAATTTTTTGTTCGTAAAGTGGGAGTTATTTTCAGCCAGAATATACTCAGTCAATGTTTTATTTATAGTCTTGTCTAAATGTGAGTGTTTTAAGCGTTTACGCTCAGATAAGAAGACGGTGTGTAACAGTGTATCCATTGGGACGCAACATTGTTGAAACAATGATAGAGCTTTGATCGGCTACATTAAACGAGCTCCTCCGACACCGACAGAGAGTCGTCGCAACCCCAGATAGCGCTCCGAGTCCCCGCCAGATTCAGAGCTCCTCTGGCACCGCTGGATACTGTACGCCGTTACGGAGGATTTTGGTTGCAGGTGGCGGATCGTTTGAGAACAAGCGGACCGCTTGTTGCGGTTGAGTGCGCCGCTGCGGCTGGACCGAGGTACTCTGTTGTTTTGTGTTGCTCATTGGAGTGAAGAGGCCAGTTTGTGTTTTTATTAGGCCACAACGCACACAAGCAACGACTCAGGCCTGCAACGGTGGTGTTTGTGGATGTATGCGTGTGAGTGTGGGCCCACAGATGTGTAATTCATATATGTTTGTTGTCTATAGTGTGTTTCGTCTCTATGGTTACCGTCTAGGCACCATTTCCGTGTCTATATATGGTTGTAAATTCTTGTTCAGTCATCTGCAGATACTGATTTATTGGTTTATCTAGTGAACTATTTATTATCTTATTTTATTTAATCTATTTATTTATATATTTATTGACATCTTGACTATTTATTGAATTACTTTCTGTGATAATAAAACATTGTAGTTTGTTGTATTTAACCATACCTACCTGTATTATAAGTTTTTTTTTCTTCTTTTCTTTTCATCATCTATTATTTACATAAACAGGAAATTAAATCTTAGCTTATAAATATTATTAATATCAGAGGTGTGTAATAATTTATAAACTTGTCAGAACCCGGTGCTCCACAGAACTTGGGCGTGGTAAATCCTAAGAGGGTAGGGGGCGCTATATATATATATATATATATATATATATATATATATATATATATATATATATATATATATATATATATATATATCAGAGAGGAGATAATGTGGAGCAGCAGACCAGGGGGATGCAAGAGATGCATGTTGGTTTCCGCGAGAAGATGGTTGAAGCTGAGGCCTGAATTCAGTGGTGGATGTGGCTGTAATGGTGAGGAAGAAGTTCTCAAACAACCTTGCAGACCTTCTATCTTTGGTGTGCTTTTTCGGACTGCTTCTTTTTCTTCATATTAAATTTCCCAAACAATGGTAGTGCCTTTCTGAAGGTGTCACAATGTCAAATAATATGCAGTTGTTGTTTTTTAATACTCATAAAAGAAGCTGTGCCACCATTTTGTCTCTACCCAACATGATTCTTTCTTCTTTTTTTGATGTACTTGAATATTACATGGAAACCTAGTACATTTAAATGTCATTATATATATATATATATATATATATATATATATATATATATATATATATATATATATATATACACCTGGTTCATTTTTGACTTTAAGATGAGAGAGAAACAAGTCAGAACAAAAATTATAGTGTTACAGTATAAATCCACTGTTAACATTTATGGAATTTTAAATGCACTGAGTTTCTATGAAATATATCTATATATTTACAAATATTACTACAGCCAATCAGAGTGATTTTTCAGAAATTATAAATTAAAATGAGGCAGAAAAAAGATTTTGTGAACAATCACTCTAATTGGCTGCAGTATTATTTTTAATCGAGACATTTCATGGAAATTCAGTACATTTAAATATAAATTGCTAAACTGACCTTCTGTCCTGGGTGTTACTTGCCAAAGTTCTAGACAGTAGAGTGGTAAAGGTATGATGTCAGACTAATTTGCCGCTGGGTGTTTAAATGGGTTTTCTCAATTTGAGTAAAATAAAGCCTGTGGTAAACATAACTTGACAATACTTTTTGTTCTGCATTTTGTTCTACAATGCAAACTACACACACTCACACCCCATATGTTCTTATCTAGTTACTTATTTAAAACATACATTTCC
This sequence comes from Megalobrama amblycephala, assembly GCF_018812025.1. Lineage (NCBI taxonomy): Eukaryota > Metazoa > Chordata > Actinopteri > Cypriniformes > Xenocyprididae > Megalobrama > Megalobrama amblycephala. The sequence goes on along the minus strand of NC_063063.1, from coordinate 11,795,143 downwards.
AAAAATTGATTTTCAAAGTATTGTCAACTTATGTTTGATTACCACAGGCTTTTTTCTACTCATAATTTGAAAAACCTTACAATAAAACTCCAAGGAGGAGGGGATTTGAAGTCATCTCTGCACCACTCTTTATCTTCAAATCTTCTTATGTGAGTTTACACTTTTCAGTTTAAAATGGAACGAACAGTTATAAGGGCTTGTTTAGCCTTTAATTCGTGAAATGTTGAAAATGAAATATGTCATTGTATTTCAAAATTAATGTCAGGAGCACTTTATCCTGTATAATTTGATTGGAAATGGCATTAATGCAGAGGATAAAGGGTAATTGTGCTTTCATTTGTGTTTTTGGTGTGATTGGTATGCATCATTTAAAGGGAAAAAACCCAAAAATGAAAATTTTGTCATCATTTACTCACCCTCAAGTAGTTCCAAACCTGTATGAATTTGTTCTGCTGTACACAAAGGAAGATATTCAGAAGAATCTCAGTAACCAAACTGACATCACCCCCCATTGACTACTATAGTATTTATTTTTCCTGTTGTTGTAGTCAATGGGGGGTGATGTCAGTTTGGTTACTGAGATTCTTCTGAATATCTTCCTTTGTGTACAGCAGAACAAATTCATATAGGTTTGGAACTACTTGAGGGTGAGTAAATGATGACAAAATTTTCATTTTTGGGTGAACTATCACTTTTTTTATTTTTCAAAACACTAACTGCATAGTGGTTAAGAGAGTCAGACTTGTAACCCAAAGGTTGTGGGTTCGAGTCTCAATATGGCAGGAATTGTCGGTGGGGGGAGTGAATATATAGCCCTCTCTTCCACCCTCAATACCACAACTGAGGTGAGACCTTTGAGCAAGGCACCAAACCCCCAACTGCTCTCTGGGTGCCGCAGCAAAAATTGGCTGCCCACTGCTGTGTGTGCACTTGGATGGGATAAATGCAGAGCACAAATTCAAAGTATGGGACACCATACTTGGCTATGCATCACTTTTTTTTTTCTCATAATATTCATGTATTACTAAACAAAATGTACATGATATACAAAATATGTGTAAAATGTTTTATTTTAATGATGCAGAGATCATTTAAACAGTTACTGTCACAGTAAAAATAAAACAGTGACAGTGGGTACAATATGTGGTAGGGGAGTGCAATATATGTCTTTGTTAATAGTCTTTCATGCCATCCAAGATGTACTATATTACTTTCTTCATATAAACACTGCTTTTTAAGAAAATAATCAATCTCTGTGAGTCCATATTCAAGTAGATTGTAGCATGCAGTTAGTCAGAAGCGATGGTAAATAGTTACCTATTGTTTTACTTCACTGGGGTTGTATAGATAACTGTCACAGTCACTGTGTGTGGTTTTTAAAGTGTAACCTTTTTAAAATACATATTCATTTGCATTACATGGACTCAGAGATGGGTTATCTTAATTCTTGTTTATCCAAGATCAGCATCGAGTAATAGGAGTAAAGTACAACATCTTATTTATTTCTGAGCTGTGTTTGTTTTAATCTAGAGCGCTAAAGAAAGTAAAATATTTGCATAATATTAGGTGTCTGAAGATCAAGATCCCAGTCATTCAAAGGTGATATGTCTGAACGAAATAAATTCTTCTCTGATGGATATCTGGTACTTCCACTCCATCCTCTGGGTCAGCAGCAGAATTTTGCTTGTGAAAACGCTGCTCCACTCCCTGCTAAATGTGAAAGGAGAAGTATTAACGATACAAACCGCTTTGAACTCCTATGTAACAAATTGAAGACTTATTCATTTGTTTGAAAATAATAGTTTATCAGTTAGCCGGTTTGAAAAGTTTTTCTGACTACAAAATAAAAATTGTTATTATTATCATTACACAATGAGAATTATCTTATTATTTACTCAACCTCCTTATGTTCTTGATCAGCTTTTTGCAAACATGATCTAAACGGAAAAAGATTTTAATTGTATAACCAGGTCATGTAACGATTGGGCTAAATCAATACAACACTGCTGTTGTGGACTCTCAGGGTGCGTTCACACTTGTAGTTCGGTTCGTTTGGTCCGGACCAAAGAAGAAAAAAAAACATTTAGTCCTGGTCCGGTTAGCGTTCAGATTGGCAATTTTATCACCGAACCAAAAGATACCGAACCATAAGGCATAGGGATACATTCACAACGTGATTGGTCAGATTTTATGACGTATTGCCTATTTTGAGACGGAACTTACCTAACATCCAAAACAATGCTGTTTTCTGAGGTAAATGCACTCGTTGTGTATGCGTAGCGGTGCGTAGCCTGCATGTGATGGTATTTTGGCCAGCTGGGAACTCGTGAAGAGCTTATAAAACGTGTAAAGTAGTCAAATCAGCGGCGGGAATCCATCCGTCACACACACAAATGATCTGCTGCGTGGAGATGCGCGTCTGATGCCTGTGATGGGCAAACTCGCAACTATGACGAGAAAAACCGACATGCGTGAGGATTCTGTCCTTTTTAGGGTCTCGTCTTCCTGTTTTTGGTTCGGTTACATGTCTTTGGTCCGTGTTGCGTTCATATATCATTTGAACCGCACCAGAGTTCGTTTGGAAGCGGACCGAGACCCATCTTTTCAGCGGTCTCGGTCCGCTTGTTTGGTGCGCACCAGGGTTCGGATGGCAGCGTTCACATATGTTCAAATGAACCGCACTAACCGAGCAATCGCACCAGGGTTCGTTTTAATCGAACCAAACATGACAAGTGTGAACGCACCCTCAGAGAGCTCTGAAATACCTCTCCACCTGAAAAGCAATACTTTTTTGGATTACTTTAACTTTAAAAAATGACTTACCTCGAGTTTCTATCATGATAACGACAACGATTGATGATATCATTCGTCTGTGCTTTTCCATAACTCCTCTCAACAATGCTTTTGGATCTGATAAATGCGTTGGCTAGCAGCAAATAAATAGAGATGAAATTCAAAAACAAAACTCCAAACTTTATATCGCTAAATGAAATGGGAAGCCGCAAATAACTAACAAATAAATAACTAAAGCTTTTTTATGACGTGACTCTCCTATGACTAAACAGGTTCAGAGTAGGTCCAGCTCAAACAACGTTTCAAAGGTTTGGATCCAATAGCAAGACAATTTTGCTTTTTACGTCCAAGTGGAACTCATGCAACTATAAGCTGCGTGCTTGTGGAGTGATCTAAAGCTTTTTTTAACCAACCCAACCAACACTGTTGACCCATCCCTTACACCTTACCCCTACCCTTAAACCCATACCACCAAACCTGTACCTAACCTTACCCACATCCCACCTCAATAGCAGCAAAAGTGATTTTCAATTCAATATGAACCCAATAAGTACATTGTACTTACTTTTTGATGTAAGTACATAGTATTAAGGCCACTTAATATTAAGTGGAGCCCTTTTTCCTAAACCGAAACTAATAAAAACCTGCCCGAGAAGGACAGACTTTCCTAACTTATGATTCTCAGTAGCCTATTGAGAGCAAGCGAGCACGACAGATGGACATTGTGCGCACAAAAATGCTAGGAGAAAGGGGCGTTTGGGTATTTGTTAAAGGCAAAATGCTTCATTGCATTCCTTCTCAAGAGAATACTTATCTTCCTCCTCCTACTTCTCCGCCTCAAAAACATTAAAGAAGTCTTATTTCAAACTTTTGATCGCCAGTCTGTAAAATAATGCGTGTGAACTATTAGAAAATTATATGTTTTACACTTTACGGGACATAGGTTATATGAAAGCTGCTGGTTTTGCCATGCAGTTTAAGTTTGAGAATATTTCGAGTTTTATGATTGTGAAATTACTGAAGAAATCCTGACAACAGACACACATTCACTTTTATCTGACATGCTGAACACTATAGGTTACGTTAATGTTTCTTTATCCAATGTGTGAAGAATAACAATCCGAAAAGGTCAGAAGTGCGTCCTCGAAATGAATCCCCGTCGTTTAACAGTTTATTATTATTATTTATCGTAAACAGTTGGCAAACATTGCTGTAGGCTATATTGTTTTGTTCAGCTGCTTATGTTATCTCGGCTCGCATTCTACAAGCATTAAATAGTGCAGCGCTGCTCGGTTTCCGTGGACAGTAAATCCCGCCTCCTTTGATTTGATTGGTTATCTCAAACATTTTGACATTGATAAGCGCTTTTAGACAGACTGAGCACACTGATTAGAGTCTTTGTGGGCCGCGCCCGCGCGAACAATTCGTCTGTGCTGACGGAAAGATGGGCCTATGGACTATTTACTACAATTCATTCATACATTTACATTGCAAAGGGCCGGCCCACGTTGTCCAGCGGCCCACAGGGAAAACTCCCGGTACTGCCGATAGCCTTGTCCGCCCCTGGGGGAAATAATGGGCGTCCAGTGCCACAAAACAAGATCACTTACCTTGTAATTATTATTGCTATAGCATCCCGATCGTCTGTTTGAGCCAATCGAGTACACTCCCGAAATGCCCTATTGCAGTCTGTAAGAAACTCTCTCCGCGCCATGTCCTGCTGCTGATGATACTACTACTACTACTTTCTTCCTCGCCGCCAAAAGTTTTTGGTTAAAAGGAAGTTGCGCCAGACTTGAGCACATCGTAACCATTACGTAAGTGCTCGTTCACAATCTCATTAATAATAAAACGATCTGAATCGTGCGTATCACCATATTAATTAGTCATGAGAAGGATTACAAACAGTTACGACAGGCAATGTCAACGTGACACAACACCTTTATTTATTTAAATTATTCATGATATAGTGACCCAAGCACTACACTGAGCTTACCTCATCAATCATCAAAAGTCAACGACATTGACGAAAGGGTGACGCACACACACGGAAGAGCCACTTTTGCAGGAAACCGAATAGATAAATTTGGAATTAGGTGAACATTATGTTTTATTGACAGCACTGGGCGTAATGACAGAAATCAGAGTTGACAATTAAATGGTACTTTCGATGAAAGGAGATAATTACTGAAATGTAATTTCTTACAGATGAGGGAATCGTGAATTGCTGGACAGACGGATGGCTGAAGCACACTGGCTGACTATAGAGATACACACAGGAAAACAATGGGGAACAGACTATGGAGAATATCGTTGGAATACATTCTTGAGTTGTTTCCTATACATACATGCTTATTCCGTCTTCTATTTGTTTATATTATTGTAAATAATTTTGTTTTACATTTGTAAATACATTTGTAATACATTTTATTTATCTACACACCACACGTTGTATGTGTTTATTACAAATTCAAACAGTAAAACTGTCACAAAACTAACAGATCTATAAGAACCAATTCTTTTCTTGTATACACACACACCAGCACATGAAAGCAGTATTAAAAATCAGGTAAACAAGAGCAAACCTTTACCAGAAACATGAATATAGTTTACTACAAAAAAAGAGTAAAAAAAAAACAACAACAATGAAGGAGGCCTGCAGATGTTGAGAAGAACCATGGATTCAACATTCATAATGATTTTTCCCTCCATAATGCATAAGAATGTTCTATGATGTAGATGAAATTCTCTAGGCAGATTTAAATTCGTGAGTAAACATTAGTGATTGCAGTACTGTACAACATTTGCTGGATGTTTGTGTAGGCTATGTAATTTTTGGGGGAAGTGGGAAAAGATTATAACAAAACCACTCATTAAAAAACAATAATAAGCATGTACTTTCATTAGTGTATGTCTATAGATGAATATGTTATAAAATCAATAGTGAACACACCTGTAGTTATGATGATATAATTTAGTTTTTAATAAACGTATTACTAGAATAAACTGCAGTGCAGTGAATAATGAAATTTCATCAACATAAGAGTGTTTACTGTGCTGTGTTAATTGTTTTGAGAGCAACAACATTCATTCATTTGAAGACATGTGTTAGGATTAAAATAAATACAAATAAAAAATGTATGCTATAATTATTATGTGTAGCCATAGTTGTAGCCTATTTATGCTCACTGTTCATTTTTAAAGATTTATTTTAGACAAAATCCTGCCATTTGCAATCCTAATCTGCTTGTGCAAGTACACCACACCACCAGGTGGTGGTAAAGTCCCACGTTTTTTATTTCGCAAATGACGTGTTAACACGTAATTACGCGTTAACACGTCATTTGCGCGTTAACACGTAATTACGCGTTAACACGTCATTTGCGCGTTAACACGTAATTACGTGTTAAGACGTCGGTTTCACACGTTTTGGCCCTTTTGGCCTTCCATACCTGTCCTGACATTTTACAGATTTAACGCGCGTTATTTTAAGCTGAATGCATGAACTGAGAGCTACCTCTGCTCGCACCAATAACCTCAAATGCTGCTTGTTCTGTATCTAAATGGTTAACATTAGTGATTAGATCAAATCGGAAAATAAAACTGCGTAGTCTCCATGACTACGGATAGGATTACTTCCAAAAGCGTGCTGTGCGACATGCGTCATCATCTAAGTTATTAGACTACAAACACACTTCCACGTTGTTGTAAGGGGGACGTGTGTGTCCTCGCCCCTCTAACATGTATGTGTGCAGCGGGCACAGATTGAACTGTCAACAGACACACAGCTACGCGCGCATGTCACTTACCTTCCTAACTCTTTTCTTTATAATTGATTCCACAGCGAACACTTGCTCACCGATTGCCGACAGTTCCATTGGTTAAGTTATTCCTCTAAAAAAATAATGAAGTAGCTGTGAACGTCTCTGTGTTTTTCCTTCTTGGCGTTAAAATAACTGAAATAGAAATCCCATGCACAGTTAGAATGGCTGCACACGTTCCCTCTCTTCCGCCTGCCTTGTTTACAATTCAGTATTTTATGCTTTGCACTGCTCCATTTCCTTGTACTAGATGAGTACAGTGACTTTTTAAATCTGCGACACATCTGCAGCGCGCAGCGCGCCCCCGTGCGCCACACAGCGGATTGACTTGCGCCACTGTTGGTCGGATAATCAACCAGCAGGTACCACATTAGTTTCATTTTACTCAGGATTAATATGGTTTATACTGCTTACCTTTCAGATTTGATTTTTGCAATAGGTCTACAAAGAAAAGGCATAAAGAAAATACAAGACATTAGTTTGTATTACTTGCAGCATTACAATGTATCTCCTACCCAAAGATGTATACCTGAAGGAAGTCTCTTACACTATTTGAATTTATTTGATCAAAAATACAGTAAAAACAGTAATATTGTGTGAAATTTAAAATAACTGTTTTAATATTTTTTAAATGTAATTTATTCTGAATTATCAGCAGCTGTTACTCCAGTTCTCAGTGTCACAGGATCTTTCAGAAATCATTCTAATATGGCAATTTGGTGCTCAAGAAACATTTATTATTATCGATGTTGAAAACAGTTGTGCTACTTAATATTTTTGTGGAAACAGTGATATACAGGGGTTGGACAATGAAACTGAAACACTGGCCAATATAACCCTGACAGCATCCGGCCCACATCTGGTCCGCGTGTAATCCACATGTGGGCCTGATCTGGGCCACACTTTGTTGCTGTCTGGGTTGGAAGTTTCAAACCTATATATGCATGGCCTGGTGGCCAGTCTTCATTGATTTTACATTCCATCAATAAGAGCAGAGTGTGAAGGTTGAATTAGCTGAGCAATAACACAGCATTACATAAAATATTGCAATAAGTGAAAGTGACATGATGTGTGGCCAAGTATGGTGTCCCATACTTGGAATTTGTGCTCTGCATTTCACCCATCCAAGTGCACACACACAGCAGTGAGTATTAAACACAAACACACATTGTGAACACATACCTGGAGCAGCCATTTTTGCTGTGGCATCCTGGGAGCGATTGGGGGTTAGGCGCCTTGCTCAAAGGCACCTCAGTTGTGGGTAATGAAAGTGGAAGAGAGCACTGTTCATTAACTCCCCACCTACATTTCCTGCCGGCACTGAGACTCAAACCCACGGCCAGATGAGGACAAACTGTTGGTGTGCATCTTGCTGGCTCATCTGTGACCAAGACAGCAAGTCTTTGTTGTGTACCAAGAGCTGTGGTATCCAGAGTAATGTCGGCCTACCAACACGAAGGACGAACCACATTCAACAGGAGTAACTGTCAACCCAAGAGGAAGCCATCTGAAAGGGATGTCCAGGTACTAACCCAGATTTTATCCAAAAAACATAAAACCACAGTTGCCCAACTCGCTGCAGAATTAAATGCACACCTCGTCAGGCTGCTATAGCCAATTCTTTGGTCATTTCAATAGTGCCAGCAGAGGAAATCTTGGGCTGTAGTGTGGACAATGTAAAACATATATTGTTCTCTGGTGAGTCCACCTTCACTGTCTTTCCCACAGCTGGGAGAGTTACAGTGTGAAGAAGCCCCAAAGAGGCTTAACTCCCAGACTGTTGCATGCCCAGAGTGAAGCATGGGGGTTTGGGCAGCAATATCATGGCATTCCCTTCTGTACTTGATGGGATGTCACTGCCAAGGACTACCGAACCATGCAGGAGGACTATGTGCGTCCAATGGTTCAAACATTGTACCATGAAAGTGGGGCCATGTATCAGGATAATGCACCAATACACACATCAAAACTGGTGACAGAATGGTTTGATGAACATGAAAGTGAAGTTTCGTGTTTCATCTCCTATGGCCTGCACAGTCACCAGATCTGAATATTATTGAGCCACTTTGGGGTCATCTGGAGGAGCAGGTTTTCCTCCACCAGCATAACATAGTGACCTGGCCACTGTTCTGGAAGACGAATGGCTCAAAATCCTTCTGGCCACTGTAAAGGACTTGTATCTATCATTCCCAAGATGAATTGAGGCTGTATTGGCTGCAAAAGGAGGCCCTACACCATACTAATAAATTATTGTGGTCTAAAACCAGGATTCAGTTTCATTGTCCAACCCCTGTATTTTTTCAGGATTCATGGATGAACAGAAAGTTCAAATGAACAGCATCTTTACTGTTACTTTTGATCAATTTAATAGTGCTGCTCCTTTCAAAAGAAAGAAAAAAAATACCCCTTTTTAACAGAAGTGTAGATGATGTGAACAAGATAGATAAAGCAGCACTACATTTTATACATACAAAGACATTTTAATGATGTCACAGCACATTTTACATCATACATAAAGTGCCATCATAAGCATTTTATTTGAATGGAAAACAATGGCATGAGCACATGTTGTCCCCATCTCCCTGAAAAAGAGACGTGGGGATTTAGATTGTCATGGCAAAAGAATCTATTCATCTCTACAGTATTACAAAGCACCCTGTGTATGGACATGTGGAATGTTCCTTTTAAGTTGTAGTATCTGATTTGAGTGTCTATAATCTTTTTGAAGTGTTTTACACAATGTGTTGAAGATCGTTTTTAATAAGTGAAATTGAATACAGTTGGATCTGAAGATAACCTGAGATGCATTAGACTTCCCTTTGTGTAATCTGCTCCCTCTGTAAACAGTTTAAGGCCATATTAATCAAATATCAATCAAAGATTAATTAACTTGCCAGATTTAGAGACCTCCGCCTTTCTAACTATTAGCATTTTCTATGTAAATGTACATACAACCGTTTTGTTTAACAACACAGTTTTTGGCAGTTGACATTTTTTTACTACCAACACTCACCTGTTCTATTTTCTTACGTGTGGTCTAGGATTCAACAAGTCTAACCTTAACCGTTTAACAAGAAAGAGTGTCGAGAGCAACCATTTAAGGTAAGAGATTGACAAGTGACCTTTTTGGTAACTTTAGGAAACTAACACAAAACATCCAATTACTGTGGTGCCATGCTATACTGTGATACACAGGAAACAACTCATCTGTCACTATGCCATTAAATATGTAGGGAACGGTTAAGCAGGGGCTACTGGTGTTCCTTCTCTAAATCTTCAAGTACATGTCATGCACTAAGTAAGTACATATGCACCCCTGTGTTCAAAAAATCCAGTTGGTTAAACGAATATCTTTTTACGGTGACCTGTAATGTGTGGCGGACATTTCAAACGATCACATGGCTGCACGGGAAAATCACATGGAAAGAGAGAAGAAGTGAGGATGACAGGTGATGAACAAGGAGAACACATCACTAAGAATTCCATAACTTCTCACTTTCAAGTCAGAAAACAGTACAAAGTAAAAGAAAGAATCAACGTATAAAAAATTCATCAGAATCCCAAATACCAAACAAAATTCTTTGCGTAGTGTTTAGTTGTCTTGTGATATCCCTGTGTGTGTTCTTTTCTGCTTCTCTCTCGATGGCAAGAGTCCAGCGGTGTGTGTGTAAACAAAGTCTGAGCAGTGTGCTTTCATGACTGGTTGAGCGCAACTCCATTTGCTGCTCTTTAAAAGGGTCCCTGATTGAACCTCACATTTCCCTCCTGAGCATGAACTTGAGAAACCTCCAAAAACAAAACAAAAAACCTAACTAAAACAAAAAAGCGATCCAAAACATTCATCAGTTATCAGACCTCCACGTCTGGTGGACTTCCACCTCCTCTGGCACGACCAATAGGAGTTCACAGTTCTTCCCTCGAAGCTGGTGACGCAAGAACTTCCTGGGAAATTATCAGAATGACAGCTAGAGATAAAACAGACCTTCGCATTAAAACCGACCGCTACTTTCTCACACCTACCTCAGTTCATCAGCTGTTCCGATAGCATGAGGACTGCGCAGTTTGGAGTCCAAGTTATAGTAGACTCCTCCTACTTCTCGAACTCCAATCCAGTGCTGCCGCTTGAGGGGCAGTCGCAGCGGCCCCCAGCGCAGATTGGATGGCACATTCAAGATGAAACCAGTGACGTTCGGCAGTGCAATGCTGCCAACGTCCCTGTGGGATAACAAATACATAGGCCAAAAAAAAATTAATATCACATTAATGGCCCACCTATTAATATTATTAAACAAAAATTGATTAAAAATGCAATTCATACATACAATGACTAAAATGCATCTCTTCTATGATGACCATGTTTTTAAAGGGATAGTTCACCCAAAAATGAAAATGTGATGTTTATCTGCTTACCCCCAGCGCATCCAAGATGTAGGTGACTTTGTTTCTTCAGTAGAACACAAATGATGATTTTTAACTCCAACCGTTGCCATCTGTCAGTCAAATAATGCTAGTGGATGGGAACTTCTACTATAAGAGTAAATAAAACTTGCATAGACAAGTCCAAATTAAACCCTGCGGATCGTGACGACACATTGATGTCCTAAGACACGAAACGATCGGTTTGTGTGATAAACCGAACAGTATTTATATCATTTTTTAACTCTAATACACCACTATGTCCACCTGCGTTCAGCACTCGATTCGTAAGGTCTGATCGCGCTCTGACAGCGGCAGTGATGTCTCGCTCTCATTGAAGTATATGCGTGAGACATCACTGCCACTGTCAGAGCACGATCAGACCTCACTAAGCGAATGCTGAACGTGGTTGGACATAGTGGTGTATTAGAGTTAAAAAATGATATAAATACTGTTCGGTTTATCGCACAAACCGATCGTTTCGTGTCTTAGGACATCAATGTGTCGTCACAATCCGCAGGGTTTAATTTGGACTTGTCTATGCAAGTTTTATTTACTCTTATAGTAGAAGTTCCCATCCACTCGCATTATTTGACTGACAGACGGCAACGGTTGAAAGTTAAAAATCATCATTTGTGTTCTACTGAAGAAACAAAGTCACCTACATCTTGGATGCGCTGGGGGTAAGCAGATAAACATCAAATTTTCATTTTTGGGTGAACTATCCCTTTAACTTCGGGGGCATAAAATTAAAGGGACAGTTCACCCAAAAATTAAGATTCTGTCACTATTTACTCACCCTCACTAAACTTGGTTTCACTTTATTTTGATGGTCTCTTTAACACATTCTGTTGACTGTAAGTTGCACCTACATGTCTACTAACTCATTTAAGCATGTGCCGGTATATGGTAATATGATATATCACAATAATGAACATGCACGATATTGTTATCGTGGGCACTTCAAAATACCGTCAATAATTATTTATTACAAATTATTCCGATTTTTAGAATGCATTTTAAGAATACTTTTTACCCATCAACCGTTTAAAATGCACAAAACAGCTGTATGCTGCGTCAAAGAGGCACGCACTAATGTAAACAAGCCCAACACGCATGAGCAGCGCATGGCGGAACGAGTGAAGATGCCGCTGAATGAAAATGCATATTCACGCTCTGACAGCAGATGGTACTGCCAGAACAGCAGAAACGCAGCAGGTATTTAAATGTTTCAAACAGCCATTCAGATTTTTATATTCGCAATGATGCTCATCACTGCACCAAATACTTAAAGACTTAATGCCATTTATTTTCAAATTTAAACATTTTTATATTTTAATTTGGACTACAGAATGCCCTAGGTTTTGTTTGCATATGTTCTGATTCTGTTCATTCACACTTTACAATAAGGCTTCATTAGTTATCATTAGTTTACATAAACTGACAATGAAAAAAAAAAAAAAAACATGAAAAAAAAAAACTTATAAAACATTAATCTTAATGTTAATTTCAACATTTAATAACATTATTAAAATCAAAAAGTTGTAACTGTATTATTTAATGGAGTTGAGCTAACATGAACAAACAGTTATTAAACCTTTTATAGCATGACAACACTTTTTTTTTTTGCAAATTATTTCAATATCGTGATAATAACATATACCGTGATAAAAGCTTCAGCAATTATTGCAACATGAAAATTTGATACCATCACATGGCTACTCTCAGAGTATTAGTAGACTGCAGTGTTTCCCATACATTAACTAGACTGTGGCAGCCTGCCACATTCTAATTTGTCCCGCCACAGTCTCAAAATAGGCCTGGTTTAAATAACGATTGATAATTGCGCTCTTTTATATGGCAAAATAAATAACTTAATTGGTGCTAGTCTTTCGTGTACTATATTCAAAGTCATCTGAAGCCATTCCATAGCTTCATGTGAGGGACAGAATAATATGTACATTGTTAAATTTAAGTTCACGGAAACTCGTCTTCCCTCCGCAGCAGCTGTCAATCAGTCTCTGTTCAGGACTCAAACAGCGCATCACGTTCGGTAACGACAGTCAGCACGGTAAAACTCTCCAATATGATATATTCTCATTATAATACTTGATATGTAGATAAAGGACTGTGTATTTGCATAAAATGACTTAATCTTGCAGGAGTTTATTGCCGTTTCTGAACGATGACATCATACTACAGTGTGTCTGTTAGAACGCACAACACAACGACTATGAAATGGCGTCACACGCACAATAACTGGAATTTAAAAGTGAAAAGAAACATGATCAATAAACTGTTAGATGTAGATATACACAGCACAGGGGTTATCTTTGCGCCGTGAACTTTTCAATGCGCAGCGCAACTGCGCGCTGTGACTCCATATTGCTTCAAGCACATCATTCTGCATCTGGGATGCGCATAAGCGGTTTGTGCTGCTGTTTTGAAGCGTTTCATATTATCATGGTTTTGCACACTGAAAGATTATTAATAGCCTATTTTGTTCTGTAGCATCTGTCATATCTTGTTGCCTCATTAAAAAGCTGCACAATACATTTCAAATAAACGTTCTTTTAATCTTAGATTATTATAAATATGTCTTGACATTCATATATAAATATAAATCAAATATAAATAGTTTTTTTCATTTCAAAGAATACAAATAGTAATTTTAATCTTTTTATTAACATATTTAGATTTTATAAAATTACTGTGCAAAACTTTTTTTTCAAGAATTAGGCTAGCATACTTTTTGCTGCTGAATTATATAGTCACCTAATTATTTATTTATTTATTTAATTAGCTTATGATTATATATTTTTATTCATTTGTTATTTTTCTCTATAATGAAGTAGTGTGTTTAGTTCATTCTGGATTGTGTTTAACAAATCAAAGAGTGACCATTAGTTCCACAAATACAGATGTAAAAATACTAATTACTCCACTAATTATTCTATAAATAAATTAATTTCACAAAGGTAACCTCTTTTGCTATATATTTTTATTGGTTTATATGTATACTCTACATGTTTGGCCACTTACGAACTATCATTTAGCCTACTATATGTTGTATAAGTGACTTAAGTGCCCTACCATCACCAATAAATAAATTACTATCAGAGCACAAAATTGTTTACAAGAGAACAAATTTCTTCATTGATCTAATCACTTAAATTTTGCTCTCAGAATGCACCAGATTTATACATTTAAATTTAAAATGTACAAAATTTTCCTACGGGGGGGTGCATGCCCCCCGACCCCCCTAGAGGGACCGATGTCCACCCACCACAGTCTCACAAAATCCTGTGGGAAACACTGTAGGGTTAGGGTTACAATAAGCTGACATGTACTTGCAAAATTACTTAAAGTCAGTAGAATTTCTGTTGGGGGACAATCACAATAAACATTTAGCAGATCTTAAGCAAAGTTACTTAAAGTCAACAGAATGTTTCAAAGGGACCATAAAATATAAAGTGTTACCCCAAACTGTTATGACTTACTTTATTCTGTGGATCATAAAAGAACATATTTTGAAGATATTTGGTTCCCATTGACTTCCATTGTATGGACATAAAAATACAATAGAAGACAATAGGAACCAAAACAGTTTGATTACTACTTTTTTTTTTTTTTTTTTTTTTTTTTTTTTTTAGAAATCTTTTATGTGCTGCAAAATAAAGAAATGCATACAGGTTTAGAAGAGTTTTTTTTTTTTAATTGTTTCTTTACTTTACTAACACAAATGCTTCACTGCTTTATTATATGAAGAAAATTTTGTCTGTCTAATCAAGTCATGTGTTGCATTAGACAGGAAATTATATCATAGAGAGGAACCTAGCAGACGCTCATCACTTTGTGTAAAGGTCAACAAGTCTCTTAAAATATCAAATATTAGATTTGTTATGACAAGGCAAAGGTTATTTCAGGGCAGGCAAAAAATATCAAGTGGTGCAACTTTTCTTGAAAATTATATGAAATGTTTTTCAAAACCAACAGGAATTCAATTTCTTGGCACATGTGATTTAAACCAGATTTTTGAAAGATTTAAAACCACAACAGTATAATAAAATACCTTCTCTTGTCCCACCAAACAGCCTCAAACCCACGGGTCTGCAATGCAGCCATGATGACATTCACATCATAGTTACCATTACCCAGCATGTTTTTCTTGTGGGGTGTGACCAAAGTGCTAGGAGAGAGCCTGAAAAAGAAAGAGGAAGCAGAAGTATGCACACAAAAAAATCCCAACATTAGACCACTTCAGATTTAACAATACATCTTAGCACTGACCTCTGGTAGATGTCCTGAAGTGCATCACGGCTGAATGCTGCTCCGTCCTGGAAGACATTGTTTAGGGCATGCAGAGCGCACAGCTCTCGATGCTGCTTTTCGTGATAAATGGCGGGAGGTTGTGACGAGGTGGGGGGCGTTCCAGCATTTGGCCTATCCTCTAACTCAGACCCACGTCCACCGACGGCTTCTCCTTTCTGCTTGCTTACCTTCCATGGCATACAACCCAGCTCCTGAAAACCCCCGACCCCCCTCCCCTTACCAGAACATGGAGTACTCCCCATTCCTGCTGCTATGTCACCACTATCATCTCCACAGCAACCTCTCAGCTGCTTGGGATGAGTGGCAAGGGGAGGGGAGTTTGCTACTGGGATGAAAGGTGAGCCAGTGCACCTTGCAGTGAATCAGTGAAAATAAGCACCCGTGGAAACCGACCACTTCTTCTCAGAAGCAGACTCGACTGTGTCCTCTTTCTGTGTTCTTCATGTTGTTATTGCACAAAGACTTGCTGAGCACCATAGTAACCACTAGGGCAGAGAAGTTCTTTCCATTTTGGCTGACACCAGGGTGGAAAAGACAGTTTGACTCGTACAGCTGACCGGGACTAAATGGGTCAGCAGTGCAGGATCCTGGCAACTGCCATAGAAGACCACTGGGAGAACTGCAGAGATAACCTTGGCTTTAGAGGAAGAAAGAAACACAACAAGAGACTGATTATAAATCAGATTTTTAAAAAAAAAACAGAAGAAGAAAGGAAAATGCTTCAGTCTGAACATTAATTAGCGTTTAACCGAGTGGCAAGTCTAAACAGGAACGCTTTTGACACCTCTAAGGCTAATGTGCAGTTGTGCCCAGGATGACTGCATTGGGAATGGCTGTACAAAACTTCCTGCCAACTGACAGGATGGGTGTATATGACTTATTAACAGACAGAAACGACACTCAACACTTCGTACGCAAGTTTAACGAGATATTTTAAGACATGCCATATTTCTCTTTGAGCTTTTCAACTACTGCGTTCAGACCAATTTGACACTCTGGCTACGTGCTACTCGTGATAGCAACGGATAAAACGGCATCTTTCAAAGTCTCAGTGTCATCATTCCCAGCACATACCTCTGTCTGCACACGATATGTTCCAGTCTAGGTTGCTTTCGTTCCTCAAACTTGGTGTTTTCGCGTCCACTCCTTGAGTTGTTTATTCCTTTGTCTCTTGTACTTTTTCCTTGCAGCTCTCTGGCTCAACGTGAGCATGCGCAAAACGTCATTGGCTTTCCGCTGGCTTGCGTCACGAGCAGGTTGCATCCCATGGGACTGTCAAACACATCTCGGTCGCCCACATTAGGAAATTAATAAGAGACTATATCTTTTTGGAAACATTAATTATCCTTTTTTTTTTTTTTCAATATAAAAATATTTTGGGATTGTGTAGGGTCTGTTCTGTATAAACAGCTCACTAGGTCTGTGCCTTATTGGTTTAGCAGAAAATAAGATCCAGACATCAATATTTACATCTGCTGTAATTTCAAACATCTGTGGCAAATGAGTAGTCACCCTTCTGTTTGTTTTCATTTAGTGCTAATGAGAAAACAAATGACAATGCCTGATGACTTCATTCCAGATGTTCTGGAAGCCCATAAACTAGTAACTGTTTATTAGTTGCATAACAAAATAAGTATCAGATATATTTGCATGCATAGGCTTGGGATGGAAGGAATCTGTATTTTTCTTTTGATTTAAAACAAGTTTAACAGAGCTGAGAGAATTAAACAAACTAGTTACTGAAATTGTAATTAAATTAGCTGAAATAATAAATAAAAACATACAAGAGTTTGGATTTGTAAAACTGCATGAAGGACAGGCACTCAATTTACCAGGCATAAATTCTGTATTCTACAGTACCAACCTCCTTAGTATCAATTAACAATATTAATAAATGTTTTCATACTTATTCAAAAGTTGAAACAAAGTTCAACATTCCTTTACTGTAATGTATTAAATCATGCCAATACCGGCTTAATAAAGCTGAAGAATAAATAGCAAACAAAGTGAAATAAGATGTTTAATGCTGTCAGAACTACAAATTTCAAGCTTTTATTGCATATGTTATGATAACAGTCAATGCTGAACGAAATTATGTGTGACGTGCACTAGATAGGCAAGACTGACTCAAAATGACAGTGACTTAAAATGCGCAGACATACAAATCTTTCTGTATTTATGTTATGAACAAGTATGGAATCAAGGTGTCATGTTTTTCCCCCCAAATACGGGCAAGGCTTTAAGAACATTAGCTTATTTAGAGAGCTGCATGGTCAGGGCATCTATAAGCTCCTGTTTCTTGGTTCCTGTTGTACGTATTCCAAACTGCTTGCATGCATCTTTTAGCAGAGGAACTGTCAGTTTGCCCAAGGTGCCCTTTGCGACAAGGTTTTTCAGCTCTTCCTCAGACATCTCAACTTTGGGCTTCTTTTCAGCACCACCACCACCAGATTCAGCTGTGCAAAAGGATGAGACAATTCAAGTCAAGATTCTTTCAAGGTTTCTGAAA